>NC_079507.1:60420618-61053374 GCF_030052815.1 Hevea brasiliensis | reverse complement strand
CCATAATAGGGCATGACAATTGCAAAAACATGCAGTTGTAATAAGAAAGCAAGTTGTCTCAACTGTCAAATAAACTTGTATGACATGTAGCTAAATTTAAAAACCAGAATCGTAAGGTCAAAGCTAATGAATTTGAACGGATACAGAAGTACTTGGTTAGAACATTCTTCTGCACAGGTAAATCTAGCTTTTTCCTTCCACTTTCAGGTTTAAAATTTTTGCATTCAGACATTCTGTTAAGCACCACTCCAGAACTAGCATTTTCTCCCTGTTAGTGCGGCAAAATAGTAAATTCAAGAAACAGTAGACCAAAGGAAAGACTTTAAACGAAGTGTTGTTTGGCTTATGTGTTCACATGATTAACCTGTGCCATAAAACAAGTAAATACCCAACAGCATAGCCACAGACTATGAAAACTGTTAGCTGATTCAAAAAAACTTGAAAAGCATCCAAGCCTTCATTTCACTTTCAGTAAAACCTTAATAAAATGATAATTTGAGCATAATCGTAATAAAACTAGTTTGCCTAATGCATATTATACAAAAGGAAAAGCCGACACTCATCAAATTCTTTTTTTTTTTTTTGGAGGGAGGTGGAGAAGAAATATATAAACACACACAAAGTTACCTTGAATGGCATTTGGGTAAATGGATCCAGATCACCTTTCGCTATTCCTTTAGCTATGTGTTGTGGTATCGTTGTAATTCAGGTTAAGGTATGAGACAAAGTATGTCAATAAATTGGAACAGATATGAACAGATAATAAGACCACAGAGATAAGCACTAGCTAAAGGATATGGGCCTAAGAAGTCAAAATCATCACCAAGATTATCAGATATGACAGATAAATGTACAATATCTTCGGTTGTAGGGTCATAAACCCTTTGATGCATGAAGGTCCATATTGCCTTCTGGAAAGACTCTTCATAAAGAGGAGGAACAGAAGCTGTGCTATATCTCAGGTGCTTGATTACCTAAAAGGAACCAATCATCAATTGCTATATATTTATTGTACATTATATATTTATTGTACATAACTATATTGCAAAGTAATTTGGAAATCTTCACAGACAGGGGTAAGATTTTGTTAAGAGTATTCACAATGAAACTCACCTTTTCATAACTTTTGAATTTTTTAATTAGAGCATGAGCCCTTTTAAGTCCCATTCCTGGCAATGACTGTAAATAATCACAACCACTCAGGATGCACATTTGAAGAAGCATTTCATGGGTGAATCCTGCAAAACTTAGCTCCTTGTTCAGCTTAAGTCTTGAATAGTGGAACTCTACACCTTGTCCATACTTGTCCATCTTGAAGATAATCTGGATTAGGAAAAAAGATTATTAAAGCATCTCAGTAAAAGAGTTTAACACAAGAGTGGAAAAAGAGTGCAAAATTTAACATAAATATAACAGCAATGTTAGGAGTTTAGGATAATCAACCAATAGAGAACTCACTCTGGGACAACCAAATGGTACAAGATCAGAGTCCTCAGTGATGACCGCATCAACTTGTTTGCTTACTGCCAAGAAGGTCATTTGGGCATCAGCCTCATAAGGAGCCACAACATAAGAAACATTCTCCTGCTTTAAGATCTTCCACATTCAACCACAATAATAGAAGAAGTTAAATTGCCTAGAACAAAGACCTGAAAATTTAGAAGCAGATAAGATCAGGAATCAGTCTACCATGATGTGTCATTCCTACCTGGATTAGTTCATGAGCAATTGAAGGTGAAATATCAACAGCCTTCTGGTAGCATTCATAAGCTGCAGCAGAATTTCCATTTGATTCATGCTCAATAGCACGTGCAAGATTCTCCCTCCTTGCTCTGCATTTTGTAGGGCATACAACCTCTATTAATTAGCATAAGAGCATGTGTTTCATAATCCCACATTCTGGACTACACACATTGGATATAACTATCTAAGCAGAAACATGTCAAATTAAGGGTGACAAGCAGCACAACTCTCCACCTTTCTCATTTTCTGAGGTCAGCCAATCAAATATTTTAGCAAAGGAAACTGCTCAAGAAACAAGGCAATAAAAAGCAGCGATCAGGAAGCTTTTTCTTGATAAGTGTTTGATTGAAGTGCTCAAATACCTCATCAGAAAGTAAAGATGAAAATAAAGAGCTAGAGGTAGAGCTGGAAATATTTCTCCATACCATGTTACAACAATGTATCACAAACACATATGTATCAAGCATTGATGCCTTCAGATCTAAAAAGCAGCAAATGTTGACAAGAAGATTTAGGAGACATTTTATATTTAATTTTAACCTGTAAAGCTACTTGACTGTCATCTTATAACACCCAAAAACGATTTTTTTTAATTATCTTTTTAGCTAACCAAGCTGTTGGAATGACATCCTCAAAAGAGTTGTGTGTACCTTGAGTTGATTCAATATTTGATACAGTAGGACATGTAAGATGTGCAATAATAATTCAATAGAAAATTTAAGATTTTGAAAGACATTTAGCATACCTTGCACGCTTGTTCTCTTGTTCAATCTTCATTGGCAGAAGACCACCATCAAAGACAAGAATAGGTTTAACACCATAATGCCGCAATAAATTTACTCTGTGCATGCAATATTCAATGTGCCTAAGAAACGAGACAAAAACGCATCATATGAGAATGTACGTCCATAACAAATGGGAAAAGCATACTGCCTTTAGCCTTCTATTCTTCCTTGGTATGTGTTGACCACAGTATAAATACATTTTTATTACCTAACAGCAGTTAGATAAGATAAATTCATTGTCATTTTGTCAAATTATGAAACATTAAGGAATATCAGAAAAATTGAATTACTAATTCTGATGTACTCCAACTGATTTCCAGGAAACCAAGAGGAAAAAAGCAAAGAAATTGAGATTTATGTAGCCATGGAACTTTCACCTTTTGTTTCCAATAGAACTAATAAAATTTCCTACGGAATACAGTTTTTCACATCTGATCACCCCGCAAAACCATGAGTTTAGAGTGAGAATACCCATAGCAAAAGACATAAAATTGTTGCGGCCTGTGATTTGCAGATGACAATGCAATTATAGAAATTGAATATAGTCACTAGCACGCAAAAACCCACTCCCCCAAATTGGGAAATCATCAAAATTTTCTCTCACATAATGGCAAAGATGTATTGAAACACGTATCTTTCGATCCCCATTAGCATTGCCCAAAGCATAAATCCATGAAAACAAGAATGCCCATTGCATCAATGTGTATGAAATTTTTACAATTTTCAGCATGTATGCAACATGGTGTGTGCATGTACGAAAAGACGATATTAAAAAAAAAAAAACCCACTAAAATCGAGCAGATTTGCTTCATTGAATCGCGCATATCCACAAGCATCCATACATTAGATAAAGAGGAAGAGAGGGACCTGGAAGTGGGTAATCCTTTGCATAGCTGAGTACTGCAAGACAAGGCACCTTTATGGAGCCAAGAGTACGTATCAACGGCAACAAAACAGCCGTCTAAGTCCCTGATGTGGATAGGCACCATTATCGACTTCAAAAGAGGCAAAAGGCCTTGTATTCCCATTCTTCGTCCTCTTCCACGAGCCGCCGTGTTCTGAACCTGATGACGAATGTTGGGGCTTCAAGTCTTGAACTCCGGTGGAGACCAGACCAGACCGGTGCCCTAATGTTGTGTTGTCATCAAATTCATTTTAGGGAGGGATGGAGAGAGTAATGAGGATGCGCCAAAAGATTAGCGTTGGCGGGAACTTTTTTCTTTTGAGTAATTACTAATTAGTGGGTCATTAGGTCATTATATGTGTTGGACTTCAATTTCATAAGGCTTAGATTTTATAATTCTATATTTTATTTATTTTTAATTTATGTTTAATATTATTCTATTTTGTTATTATGACTATGTAAATTTATTATAATTATTACATAAAATTATAATTTTAGCTCATTCAATTTATATAAACTTCTAAATAAGATCAACAAGAATGGTATATATTTTTTATTATTTTTGAATTTATGATGTAAAACAATATCAAAGAAGTTAAATTTTATAAAATATATATTCACTTCCCTCATATGCTTTACAGGACTAGTATAGAATTGCTTGTTATGGATGGTAATCACTAAATTAAATAATCATTGGTGATATAGTCATTGTTATTATTGTATAACCTTTTATATAATTAATGATAAATAAAAAAAAAAAATTTGCAAGCATTGATTAATTATTTTTGGTGGAAATAAGCATGGTTGTTACACCAAATATGGTATTAATTATTAATGGAGCAGTGATTTAATTGAGTGTTTAATTTAAAATTAAATAAATTTTTAATAATTTTTAATGTTATTAATAAAAATATACATTATTATCCATTATAAATAAGGGTGGTAATCTAATCTTTTTATAGATATTCAACCCGTTTGAATATTAATAAGAGAGATTTAAGTAATTTTTAACATGGGATGGATGGATTCAAGTTTGAAATTTTATACTTATCGTGGTTCGGATTCAATATCTCTATATACCTATAACCTGAATTCATTTAATTAAATGAGTAATGGGCAGTGAATAATTGCAAATACTTTTATCTATTATATCACATTTATAACATGTTGTTTGTTTAATTTATTGTTAATTGTATTTATTATTTATTTATGATTTATTTTATAAAATTAATATTTGAAATGAAATTTTAATACTATTTTATTTATTTATTTTAAAATTTATAAATTTTTTTATTATAATTTTAATATTTTAAATTTATAATTAGATGTTCTATTCGCGGATTTCCTTTATAATTAAAACTTCAATAAAATTATACAAAAAATATTGAATTTGGACTGTTTAAATAATATGCAAGTAATAATAAGAAAGTTTAGAACGGACATAATAAGAAAAAATATTTTTAATCAAATTTAAGATAAATTTAAATATTACATATATAATGGAGTTATCCTAAATTCCATATATATTCTACCCAATATCATCCAAAATAATAATTATATTTTGTTGGTGTATAATAATAATGATGATGAGAAAAGAAAATTCAATAATTTAAGTGAATATTAATTCAATCATTTAAGTTAATATTTTATTATAAAAAATTATTTATATTTTTAATAACTTAGATTATAAGGGGTAAAATTGAGAAATTTTCCATTTCAAAATAATATTTATTATTTTTAGTTAATAAAATATAATTTAAATTAATAAAAGGAATAGTTTATGTAATAATTAAGTTGATTGTGTGCGCGTGTATATATATATATATATATATATATATATATATATATATATATATATATATATATATATATATATATATATATATATTGCAAGCAAAGTACCAAGATTGTGGAGTGGCTCAAGCGATTTCAAATATACGCTGCCTGATGTTATGCTCAACACCTACCAAAAGCCGGTTAAACCTATTTTTATTGAACATTCAGCTGATTAATTGAACTAGAAAATCAGTTTAAATCCGACTGAACTACAGTTGATTGGTTGTTTAATCAATCAAATATAAATCAGTTCTAATCGATTTTTCACATGTCATGATTTAATGTTTGAATTAAATGGGATTAAAATCTGATTCTCAAATTAATCAATTTATTGTCTATTTAACATTGCGGTCAGAGGGTTGAAACTGTTTTTCTAAATACAAACATCATTTTAGATACTGTTGAAAAAAATAATTTGAAAAAAACTGTTTTATTATTTTAATATTTTTATTACTAAAATTTATCAAATTTAATTTTAAATTATTTTTTTAATATTTTTTAATTAATATATTTAAAAATATGATTTTCTGAACAATAATTTCAACAGTAATATCAAACAGATGATAACATGTTAATAATGATAATTTATTTTTAATAATGATGAAATTTTAATTAAATGATTAAAACTCAAATTCATAATGGCATAGTCCTACTAAAATAATTAGTTGTAAAGACGATAGGGTTTAATAAATAAAGTTATTACAATCGGATGAGATTAGTTTAATTGATAAGAACAAAAGATAGGATCTCATATATAAGAGATTGGTCAGAGTGAGATTTTATTCTCTCTTATGCTCTTGCTCAGGTTGCTTGTTTTTATGTTTCTCCTATTCTTTAGAAAGAGCTTCCTAAGTTCATAGCTCTTCTGCTAATTGATTCCGGAGGATTTAATTTACAAATATAGAAATGACTGTATTTAAAATAAATTTTAAATATTGTATATTGTGCATATGAATTAAAGCTCAATTCTACTATGTATTTATTAGGGTAGTTAAATTTAATTTATTTTTAATTTTTTATCAATTTTAATTTAAAATTTTTAATTTTAAATTTAAAAATTTTATTTTTTTTATCAATTTTATCAGTTTTGTGTGGGTGTGTGTAGAAGGTCTATTTTTGGAAGATGGAAGCTTTTTTTGTCGGAATTTGAAGATGGAAGTTCGCTTTCCAAAATTTGGCTCTTCTGATGTCTGAGTCAGCACATAAATCATATGTTTAATTTCTATCTTATCTTTTAAAAATAGGAGAGATTATGTTAAAAAAAAGAAAGATTCTATGCGAATATCCATGTGTGTGCATCGAAATAGGAACCGTTGGATGAAATTACGAAGTAATCCAATGACGGATATTATAAGCACACGTGAGACAAATTGCTTAAAAAATAATGGTCTGCAGCGTAGTAATCAATGGCAGCCATCTAATTCCAAATATCCAATGGGCTCCCGTGTTTGAGTTTCAACCATTCATGAAGCAAATTGCTTCCTTCAATTAAGTCCTGTTATATATTAGGTTAATTCATCTATAATAATACAAATTTTAAAAATTAAAAGTGATTTAAATGTTAAAGCAAAACTTATGTGGATTACTTTTGTTATATTTTTAAGTAGAAATTGAGAGAGTGAGAATTTGAGATTAAAAAGTCAAGAAAATAATATATTTTTAAATCATTTTATTAAACTAAATTAGACCTTTTTTATGAACTTGATTACTTATAAAACACCTTATAATCAAATGATTAATTTACAAATTCACAATTGATGCTCACTATTGATTAATAACCGTGTTATTGAGTGGGACACATATTGATATAATTCAGCTTCCTCACCACAAACTTTGAGACACGTTAAGGTAAAGTACTGAAAAAGAAGTTATGAGAAGAGACAAGAAAAATGAAATTGTAGGTCTAAATTTCGGATCATTGTACCATAAGATACACATGCAAATATTGCAAAGTAATGGATCCCTCTTAATTGTATTGATTTTTTTCAGGCAGCAGAGAGTCCACTTGAACTGTCTTTGAACCAGAAAATTAGGCACCGTATATGGGCCACTTGATGATATTTTATTTTCTCTCATCAACATGAGGTTGTCCTTCAAGTGGGAAAGCAAAAATAAGATAAAAAGCAGAAAAATCCATGGCATGGCTACAGTTGAACGTTACAATCTTCTTATCGTTTTGTAGTTGAGTGCTTATACGATAGGCAGGAAAACTTCATGATTATCTTTCTGTGACAAAATGGGCCAAACACAGTACAGTTCCATTAAAAAAAAAAAAAGAAATATGAAAAAGAGCCAACTTCTCAGGCAATGTTTTTGTATAAAGGTACAAAGAGGAAGACACAAAGAGAGACAGAAAGAGAATTGATTTTTGGTCCTTTGAGAACTCTGTAGATTGTATGATAGATGATTTCAACTGGGTTATCTTCTGTTTTCTCTGGTTGCAGTGATGCAGCTGGAATTGCTGGTAACTAGCTAACACGTCTATTTCCTTCCCTCGGCTTCCTTGTTAGGTTCAATTTCTGGTCTTGTTTTTGCCTTCAAATATAAATGAACCAAATGAATGTTTTTATTGTTTTTTATGAAGCTTATGGATTTCTATCTCAATCTTGTCAAGGTTTTTCGTGATTTCCCTCCTTCTGTTGGTAATTTAGTATTTCTGATGCCGTTCAAAGATTATTATGTTGGGGTATGAGAACTTTTTAATTACAGCTTTTTCATTCAGAATTGAAATGTTTAAACAGGAAAATTCTTGCCCTTTTCCTCTACATGTCTGCTAGAAAATGGAGAAATAAATTAGATACAACAAGACTGTTCTTCTTCTTCTTCTTTTCCCTCCTTTTTTTTTTCTTTTCTGTTTCAATGACGTACTGAGAAGAGGAATGTAATGCTAAAATCATACCATCAGTTACGTCTGATGTCTCAAGTATCATACAAATTTGCCCAGAAAATTTACTAAAGTTTCATCAAATGATAAAATGTTATTGCCTTTCCTGCTTATCTGAATATATGGTCTATTCTAATCTCTGATGCTTAATTTCAGGGAATATATTTGCTTTTGTGCTATTTTTATCACCCATGTAAGTTGTTATTATCATTTAGCTGATGTAAAGAGCCAGAATGAAAATTGCCTATTTACAAAAGCTAAATATTGTCCCTTTTTTTTTCTTTCTTTTCCAGACCAACATTTAGGAGAATTATCAGAAGCCAATCAACAGAACAGTTCTCAGGATTGCCTTATGTATATGCCTTCTTGAACTGCTTGATCTGCCTCTGGTATGGCATGCCCATCGTATCACCTGGTGTCATATTAGTTGCAACAGTCAATTCAATTGGGGCAATTTTTCAATTGATCTACATAAGTATCTTCATATGTTATGCTGATAAAGCTAAAAAGGTAATCTTGCCTCTAAATTTTTGCCTGCACTTGCCCATTTTTGCATTTTGAATAATGATCGCTTCGTTCTTTTTTGAATGCTTCATGCAGCTAAAGATGTCAGGACTACTGGTTGCAGTTCTTGCAGTATTTGCAGTGATAGTCTTTGTGAGCTTGAATTTTTTTCACTCTCATGATCGGCAGACATTTGTTGGATATCTAAGTGTTTTTTCTCTCATTTCCATGTTTGCTTCTCCTCTTTGTGTCATCGTAAGTTCATCTAAAACATTCCCACATTTTTCCAATGCAGATTGCTTATTTGCTTCTTTTTTATGACTTTATTTTTATTTGTGTTCCAGAATTTGGTGATGAAGACAAGGAGTGTTGAGTACATGCCTTTCTATCTCTCTCTTGCAACCTTCGCGATGAGTCTCTCTTTCTTTGCATATGGAATGTTGAAGTTTGATCCTTTCATTTATGTAAGTATCATGTCTAATTAATGCAGAACGAATTTAGTCAATTTTGAGATTTATGTGTCTTAATATGTTGTGAATGCGAGGAACAAGGGGTTCTGATTTTTTTTCCCCCTTTTCTTGTACTTGTTTTTGTCCTGGATTCAGGTCCCAAATGGAATTGGAACAATTTTGGGGATATGTCAATTGGTTTTGTACTCATATTATAGCAGCGAATATGGCGAAGACTCGAGAGAACCCTTGATAGCCCAATATGCCTGAGCACATCCCTTGGCAATAATACATGGTAATTTTATTTTTATTCTTCCAGATGCAAGGACTGGGTATCAAACCCATGATCCTTAACTGAGATGTATTCTGCAACAATAAACGTGGTAATTGCTGTTAGCTGCAATTCAAGCTAAAAGATGTGATATCAACTTCAGCTGTGTATAAACGTCTACCTAGCTAATTCCATTTAGCAGCCTAGTTCATAACACATCTCTATGAAAAATGGTATCTGTATTTACGCTAGATTGTTTATTTTGCAGGAGTTTGATTCTGATCTAGTGATTTCAAGTTGCAACATTCCGACAGATATATGCTGCTGCATGATCAGTAAAGTAGATTATTGTTATTAAATAATCAATGGATTCTGATAATACTCGATGCACTCTTATTTGCAAGAGAGGAAGAAAATAAGAGGAGTGATAGCAAGACAGCAAATTTTTCTTGGTTGTTCCAAATGGGCGGGTTCTATTGATGACAACTACTCATCTATTACAGCAGTAACCCACTGTACTCTTTGATAATGCCATGGCAAGCGTGTTATTACACCATCATTTCCAATTTCATGCTGCTGCAGTACTGCTCACATTGATTGTTTTGTTTATTTGTAATTAGCAATCCTAATAGTCGTTAGTTGTTTTGTACTACAGATTTGAAGTTTGAGAATTTATAATGTTTGATCCCATTGTATCTGTCTGTCTGTCTGTCTATTACATAAAAGTTTCAAGGTCGGATTATGTCATATTATTACATTGACACTTGTAGCTATAGATCCATATACAAGCACTGGAATCTCAGGCTTGTTGAGATATGCAAGGCAGCGGATTGGGACACCCTTTTGGAGTGTGTTTTTGTTGTGGAGAACATTGGTGTTCTTCTTGGGAATTTTCGGAGAATAATTCCCATAGAAAACCCAACCAATGAAACTGAGAAATAATGGCCATTGCTAGTTCCTGCTCCAGATGATCGTCTCTCAACTAATGGAACTTTTGAAGTGAATTTCTTTGACTCGATTGTCTGAAGAAATGTCTGAATCTTAATGTTCATGCGCAGCAAGTTCTGATTGTGGGGAAATTATTATATATTCCCTGTATGCCACCTCACTTGTTCAAACTAATGAAGCCACTACACGTCAGTTAAAAAAGCTCAATAATTCAGCACCATTACAGCTGAGTTGAATCATTTCTCCGACTTATCCTCAGATTAGGACGATTTCTGGGATTTGCCAAGAACCCCTTTTCTCTATCTGTCTCTCTACTTTCTACCTTTATTAATTCTTTCGCTGGAATTTTAGTTTTCTTATTGCAAATTGTGTCTAGGATCATTAGCTTGAATCTAGCAGTACTTTTGCATCTCCCTTCCTTTTCTTTTCTCTCTTTCATTTTCTCTCTAAACCTTTTCCCTTTCAAAACTATCTAAATCCTTCCTTATTTTGCACTTGAACCAGAATGTCGTCCAACTCCAACAGCCCCGAACCCACTTTATCTACTACCGTTGCCCTCGGCACGACAACTTCCTGGCCTAGACAATTATTCTCAAAACTCCCGACTTTAACTACTTTCTCAACCTCAAATGAGGGTCATTTTGTGATTGGCCATTGTGATGGGTGTCCTCTCCTTGAGGCTCGCCTTTAAATTGAAAATTTTACATTAACAAATTGATAGAGAATTACATTAAACTCAATAGCAAAATGAAGGACATTGTAATAATTCAAAATTTTTAAATTATAAATAAAATAATTTTGGACCTAATTGTAAACCTCTAAAAAGTTGAGGGACTAAAAGTGTAATTATAAGTTAAAAAAAATTAGAATTTTTAAAACTTGTCGGAGTGAATTTTTATGAAATGTCAATTATAGGGACTAAAACGTAATTTTTTAAGTTTATGACTATTTTCTGATTTGAAGGGTTCAGGAGGGGCCATATGATGTTGATAAGATGTGATTGTGGAAATTGAGAATTTAGAAGTGTTATTTGAATCTTTTTGTAGGTTGGGTAGGTCCTAGATATAGGAGAGACTCTGCCGGATTTTCGGCACTACTTAGGACATATTTGGTCTTTTCTTAGTTTGTATTGAGTCAAATGTATTAAATAATTGTAATGAAATTGTCAGGTGAGCCAGGACAGCCTTCCTCCTCCGCTCAGCCGCCACAGTGACATCAATTTAAGTCTGTGAGTAAAATATTAATTTTAATTATAATTTCGATATTATTATATATTCAAGCATACCCATGCATCACTTATAAATATGTATCTATATAGTTAAACACTAGGCATATTTTATATTGCATTCTTAATTGATGAATCGTCATGGATGTTGTTTGTGGTAATTTGGAGCAGTGTGCGTGCATTGGCGTGTGTGTGGTATGGTATTGGATATGGATAGGACGGGTAGACACGGCTTGAGAGACACTCACTGGGACCCGGTCCTTTATGGATAAGTCGGGGTAGACACAGCTTGAGAGACACTCATTGGGACCCCACATTTGGTTTATTAAGCGAAAGTCCGGCTTGAGAGATACTCGCTGGCAGAGGTTGGATTAAGAGAGCTGTATAGGGGATCAGCTCTCATATATGTACTGTTTGAACAGTGTTGTGTGTATGAGTGCTCCAAATTGCCTTTTTGCTGTTATGATGTGATGTGTATGAAAATTTTGATAGTGTTGCATTCCACTCTTTAGGATGCATTAGCTTTAGATAGCTATAGAAATTGTACTTAAAATTGGTATGTTACTCTCTTAGTCGAACACTTACTCCTGTTCACCATATTTTTTCAGGCTACAGGAGGAGACCTTTTTCAAAATAACCTGTTCATTTCCTCGCAGGTTATGAAAAAATTACTTAACTGTATTATTATTATTATTATCTAAATTTATAATTTAGAACTCCGCATGTGCTAGTAGTAGCATTAATCCTGTCAGGAACTGCATGAATTTAAGTTTTGTATTAACAAATGAAAAATTTTTATGAGTTTTAAATAATTTGTAAATGATGTAACAGGGTTGAGCTGGGCTCCCCTAATTTTAGTTTATGATAATTGATGCATACATTTTGCATAATCATTTAGGTTTAATTTCATAGCCATTTTATTTGATTATTAGTCACTTTTAGCTAATTTCATTAGTTATTTAGTTAGTTTTTCATAATTGTCAATTTTGGATTAATTTGTAATTTTTACTTTGTTTTGTAGGAAAAATGGTGTTTTTGAAGGACTAAAAAGAAATTTTACTTTTGAGGAATGATTTCTGCAGCCAAAGATGTCAAAAACAAGTTTCAAAGTTGAAGTATGCATTGGCCAGATTGCGCATAACTTGCCGCATAAGTTATGCAGATCTGCATAAGGAGAATAAACACTGTTCCAATACCTGCCGAATTGTGCATAAGTTGCCGCATAACTTATGCAGATTCGTGCCTCCCTTATGCAGCCTCACAGAATTGTGCATAACTTATGTGCTTGGTCATGTAGTTTCGCATAAGAGAGCCAGAAACCAGCCGAAAACTACATAAGGGACTGCATGACTTATGCAGTCCACTTATGCAGTCATACAAAGACTTCATTAATGAGCTGGCAGAAGATTTCCTCAGAAAATCTCACCTCAAACACATCATTTTAGGGCTCCATGTCAGAAAAAGTTATAAATAGCCCCATATCCCATTTTAGAAGAAAAGAAAAAAGAGAGGAAGAAAAGGGAAAGGTGCAGGCAGCAGCTGAAGAGTCACAATCATTTCCCACACCATTTCTAACCAGATTTGGAGATTTCTTTCTTTTCTTACATTTTTCCTACCTTTCTAGTATTGGGTTTCTTGTTTCTTAACTTAGATTAAAGCTTTATTTCCATATTAACTCAGAATATCTTGTAAATATTATGGATAGTGAGTAGTTTTAATTAGATTATGGAGTAAGGGATGTAATATTTGAAATATTTTACGGATTTTGATTGGGTAATCCATATTTTGTGGTCTTAATGAGTTTTATTCATTTCTTGTGTGCTTAATGACATGCTTAGTGTAGGATCCCATTAAGTGATGTTCTTAATCCATGGTTGAGGCACCGAAAGGAGAAAACCTTGTGATAGATAATCAAGAAATTGAACTTAATTAACTTAAATCTAGAAATAGACTAAGGATTAAGAGGATTTACAGATTAATTAAAGAACTTAATGAGTCTTAATTAACTCTACTCCACGAAAGTAGGATTATATTGATCAAGGTACTTTTTGTCTCACTCGAAAGGGTATTCAAAGGATTTAAGAATTAATCTCCTTAAAACCCGTAAGTTCCATAAGATTGGATAACCAATTTAAAATCCCAAAATAGCTTGAATATGAACTCCCGAACTCCGCAATCGCCTTTTTATCATTGTTAATTTCTAATTGAATTTAATTACTTGTCAATTTAAATCTTGCCATATTTGAATTTGCTTATTTTAATTTGATGCAAATTTAGTTTAATCATTACATTGTTGAATAAACTATAATCTCACACACATAAAATTCACACTCCAATACCCATCAATTTATTGCTTTAATTTCAAAATTAGTTCAATGTAGTCAACTTTTTATATAAAAAATTCAATCATTAACACAACTCCTCGTGGGAACAATATATTTTCTATATTACTTGTACGACCCGTGCACTTGCGGTTGGGCCACATCAAGTTTTTGGCGCCGTTGCCGGGGAGTTGTTTGTTTAAGATTGAATTCTTGATTATTTTAGTTGTTTATAGTTTTATCTTTATTATCTTTTCATTTTGTGTTTGTTTGTTCTTTTTTTTTTTCAGGTACTTTTAATCTTTTATGAGAAGAGCTAGAAGCACAAGTGACACATCCTTATTGTTTTATCCTGAAATTGAGAAATTTTGTAAAGCCAACAAGAAAGAAACTAGAAAAAGGAAAGAAGCCTTGAGAGAAACTGAATTAGAAGCAGACATGGCAGATGAAGAATAAGAATTGATGGAGGTAATGCTGGAAATGATCGAAACAATGAAAATGTAGCCCAAGGAGAAGAGGTTGTAAATGCTAATGTGCCTAGGGGAAGTATGATGGATCATGCTTTTCCTCGTTTTGATGACTTGAGAGAAAGTATAGCAAGACCAAGAATTGATGCAAATAGTTACAAGATGGATTTTGGAGTTCTTCAAATGATTCAAAATTCCCAATTCGGGGGACATCCTTCTGAAAATCCACACACACATCTAAAGAAGTTTGCTATGATTTGTGATATGCAAAAATAACCTAGAATATCTGATGATGCAGCAAGATTGAAGCTATTCCTATTCTCTTTGAAAGATAGAGCATTGGATTGGCTTGACTCTTTACCTCACAACTCCATCACAAATTGGGAGCAACTCACTGATGCATTTCTTGCACAATATTTTCCACCTGGAAAAACTCAAGAATTGAGGAATCAAATGACAGCTTTCAGACCAAGAGAAGATGAAACTCTTTATGAGTCATGGATGAGGTGGAAGGAATTAGAGAGACAATGCCCACATCATGCCATTCCAAAATGGATGATAAATCAGAATTTTTACACGAATATTACTCCTGCAATTAGAGGGATTATTGATGCTCAAACAGGAGGAGAATTTATTATGAAACATGAAGATGAAGCTTATGAGCTATTGGAGAAAATTGCAAAGAATACTCATCTTTGGAGTAGTCCAAGAGGATCAGGTCCATCTTAAAAGAGGCAAGCTGCTGGAATGTATGACCTTGATCCATTCAACATGATTAATGCAAAGTTTGATGCACTTACAAATGTCTTGGCTAAGAAGATGGAAGATTTAAGTATGTTGGTTAGTTTATCATCATCATCTGGAAGTTCATAACAAGTTGCTTATGCAGAAAGAACTACCAGCTGTGGAGTAGACTATGGAGAGCAAGCTGCATATGTTGGTAATTATGGAAACAAACAAATGAGGAATCCTTACTCTCAAACTTATAATCCAACTTGGAGGAATCATCCCAACTTTTCATGGGGAAATCAGCAAAATCAAGTTCCAAATCAGAATCTTCAACCACAACAGCAACAAGGAATTCCATATCAGCAAAATAGGCAACCATTGCCTAATTTTCAGCAGAGAAACATGAATCCTGCACCTCCACCAAAACAGCAAGAACAAAGTTCCACCACAGAAGCTTTATTACAACAGATTATTGCTAACCAAACTAAGCATGATGAAGAGATGAGAGAGATGAAAGTAAGGCTAGAACAGATGCAAACACAAAACAGAATATTGGAAAATCAGATTGCACAACAAGCATCTTCCTCAGGTACCAAGTCTTTTGGAAAACTTCCAAGTTAACCGAAAAACCCAAGAGAGCAGTGTCAAGCTATTACTTTAAGAAGTGGAAAAGTTGTAAATAATGAGAAGAGTGAAAAAAATGAGAAAAGTGAAAATAGTGAGAAGAGAGAAAATGAGAAAGAAACTGATGAGAGTAAAAGTGAGAAAGAAAGTGCAGAAAAATGTAAAGAGAAAATTGAAGAGAACGAAGAGAAGTATATACCTCCAGAGCCTTACAAGCCACAACTTCCCTTTCCACAAAGATTTCAAAAAGCCAAGCTTGATAAGCAATTAGGAAAGTTCTTAGAGGTTTTGAAGAAGCTATATATAAATGTGCCTTTTATTGATGCTCTATCCCAAATGCCTTCTTATGCTAAGTTTTTGAAAGAAATTCTCTCAAACAAAAGAAGACTTGAAGATTATGAGACTGTAGCCTTAACTGAGGAATGCAGTGCCATCCTCCAAAGAAAACTTCCTCCAAAGCTCAAGGATCCAGGGGGTTTTTCAATTCCATGCCACATTGGGGAGTCATGTTCTGTAAAAGCTTTATGTGATTTAAGGGCTAGTGTAAGCCTTATGCCCCTCTCCATCTATGAGAAGCTTAACATGGGAGATCTTAAGCCAACCCACATTTCTCTTGATTGTGCATGGATCAATTAAATATCGTAAGGATCTTGGAAAATATACCACTGAAGGTTGGAAAATTTTACATCCCAGTTGACTTGGTCATTTTGGACATGGAAGAGGATTCTCATATGCCAATCATTTTGGGGAGGCCTTTCCTGGCTACAACTGGTGCTTTGATTGACGTGAAAGGTGAAAAGCTTACTCTTAGAGTCGGAGAGGATCAGTTAGTCTTCAACATTGGCAATGATAAAAAGAAGCAACATGAAGCTGTAAACTCTTGTTTGAGAATTGATATAGTTGATGAGTTAGTAAAAGAGCACTTTAGAAAGAGCTATCCGAAGGTTTCTTTTGAAAGTTGTCTTATCCATAAAGGGAGTATCAATGATGAAAATCCAAAAGAGGTTGCATTTGCACAACATTTGAATACTAATCCACCTTGTCCTATGGCACCAATCTTTCAAGTTGAGCAAGTGGAGAAAAATGAGGTCAAGCAACCATCTCTCAAAGAAAAAGATGCACCAAAGGTCGTCAAGAAATAAATGGTTGGATTTTTAGATAAAGCAACAAGGATCTTCTCATGTGATGGAAAGAAAATGAAGTATTGATTCATTGAAGCACCTATTGGAAACAGAGGCAATAAATTCCAATTTCAGCCATCATGAAACATGAAAAGATTCCAGCTAAGGACTATAAATTAGCGCTCTTGGGAGGCACCCCAAGTTCTTTTATTTTACTTTTGTTGATTTACTTTTATTTACATTGCTTTTGTTTTTATCTTAAATCTCCCCAAATTCAACTTTTGACATTGTTAACTCTTGTCCCTTGTAGATGTATTTCAATGGAGGAAGGCTGGTGAACTGCTGGGGAGTGACTCTTAATCTGAAATTATGTCCTTCAATTCTTCCAAGATTGATTCATTTTCACTACATAACCTGTGCAGGTCTGTTTCTTAGTTTATGTAGAAAAAAAAAATTTGCAGCAAAGAAGGGGCTGCAGCACATAACTTATGTTTCTTTGTGAGGTTGGGTGTGTAACTTTTAAGTATTTGTGCTTATCATGTTAATATGATGGTAAGTGGGTCATTTTTATAGTTTTGAGCTTATTTGGGTTGTGAGATTTAAGTTGGACATACTGCATTTTCTTGGCATAACTTGGGGAGTCCATTCTCATTTGTGGATAAATGCAACTTTATGCAGATTCTATTGAGTTTTTAATGTGCTAAATGTTGATTTGCAGAATTTGAATTGAAATGGCATAACTCACAAATGCCTCTTATGCAAAACTCACTTCTACAAGCTTGTTTGATGCAATTGTGATGAATTTTGTATATGTTGATATGTTTTTGATGATAATTTCTCATGATTTATGCTTAATAGAATTACATTTCTGCATTCTAGTATATTTTTCAAACTTGCAATTCATTTTCAATTGTAATCTCAATATTGTTGAATTGTGCATAAGTAACTGCATAGCTTATGCAGCTTTTAGATCACAAATTTTGCCATTTTCTCATCTTGCTAAGACCTGTATAAGGATGTGCATAGCTTATGCAATCCTGCATAACCACAATTCTTGCCATTTTTCATCTCTGTTGCAAACTGCATAAGGATGTGCATAGCTTATACAATTCTGCATAACCACATTTTTGTCAAATTTCATATCTGCCGAAACTTGCATAAGTGTGTGCATGACTTATGCACTTTTGCATGACTTCAAATCCTGCATTTTCTCTTTCTGCCGAAATCTGCATAAGGGAGCGCATAACTTATGCACTTCTGCATGACCACAAATTTTGGAAACCCAAAACCTGCTGAGACTTGCATAAGGAGAGCGCATAGCTTATGCACTTCTGCATGACCACAAATTCTAGAAACCCAAAACCTACCGAGACTTGCATAAGGAGAGTGTATGGCTTATGCACTTCTGCATGACCACATTCCCTACACTTCCATTATTAGTCGAAACCTGCATAAGAGAGTGCATAACTTATGCACACTCATTCTCCCCTTATGCAGTTTTACACAAGTCCTGTGCAAATCAAAATTTTTTTTTTCGGCATCCACTTTTCCACCTCCACTTCCCGTCTTTTCTGTTCACACCTGTCCCTTCACGTCCATTTATTCCGGCATTACTCTTCCCCTTCTTCTCCACTCCTCTTTTCGCCCCCCTTTACCCTAACGCCCCTTTGTCTCTTTTACTTTCTCCATCACTTCTTCCATTTCCATCGTCGACAACCCCATGGACTCACCTCCTCATTCTCCTCAAACCTCCCCTCTCCAAGTCTCGCCCTTGGCAATGCAGCCTCCAAACCCCGATTCGCCTCCACAACAAACCCCTCCACCTCCATCACCTCCTCCAGAACCACCCCTTCGACAGCAGCCAGTTCCAACCAATCCCTTAGCAGCATCTTTGGACAAGGGCAAAAGAATAGAATTAGATTAGTCTTTATTTTGATTCTGTACAAACTTCTAGGAGTTTTTCTTTTTGGATGTGCTGAAACAATTTTAGTTTGCCTTGAATTCTGTTTTTCTTAAAGTTTTATTGCATGGCTACTCCATTAGTTTTTCATTGACTTTCATGGCCTTTACTGCCCTTTTGTGCATACTTGTCCATACATTGTATATATTTGCATGCTTCTACTGGTGGTTGCACATTTTTCCTTGCTACTCATCATGCAGCAGCTTTTGAATATACTGCACAGGCTGTGAATCTCCTTATGCAAATGTTCTTCATAGCCTGTGCAGTCCTTTATGCCACTCATGCAGAACTTCACAGCTTATGCACCCTCCTTATGCACCTGTTCTGTATAGCATTTTATTCTGCATAACCTGTGCAGCTTCTTATGCATCACCATTATCTCTTTAACTCTCATCTGCTCTATATCAGGTAACTCTTTCTTTTTGCTCTTAAATTTCACTAATCCTAGTTATTCCCTTTGCTTTGAGTTTTGATAATGCACTGCTTGAGACATTGAGGACAATGTCTAATTTTGAGTTTGGGGGTGTGCATTTTGATTTTTTTTTGCTATTTTTGCTACATTTTTCACATTTTCAGTATAGGAACATCTCACCCTATTCCATTTACATATATTGTAAATATTTTACATATACATCCATATATACATATACATAATACATTCACACACACATTATACATCACTTAGAAATTGTACACATTGCACACAAATAGACTTCCTCCATTTAGTTAATGCATTACTCATTTTTAGGAATCATGCATCATGCATTAAAATCTTTTGCCAAACCCCTTGAGTATTGACAAGTTGCCCATGAGAGTGATTTGACTTACCTTTAGTTGGGTTTGTGGATTGAAAGTTTCCTAAGAGGTGAAAAGTTTTGAAGTGTCTATCCCTTGCCTATATCTTCTTAGCCAAAAAGCCACCCAACTAGTCCTTTAGAGATTGGAGTGATTAGAGGGAGTTATTGGATATAAGGTAGTCAAATGATGTCTCACCAATCCTAGAACAAATTTTCTAAACCTTTCAAGGTGAAATACCAGCTTGTACTTGAAAAGAGAGATGATTAGGCATTCTTTGATTTAAACCTTCTCATTTTAAACCTTTGGCCCTTTTCCTAATTAAAATTGACCCTTGCAAACCCCTTTGAGCCTTTTTATTCCTAATTTTTCTTGAAACCCTTATTGCTACCTAGCCAATGAACCAAACACTCCAACCCTTTTTATGAGAATAATTATTTATAACATTAGGTACATATAAAAAAAAAAGAGAAAAAAAAAGAAAAGAAAAAAATACAATAAAAGGGAGAAGAAATGCTTGTCATCTTGTAAAAGTGCTAGTATATGTGCTTTTCACTATTGTCATTCAAAATGAAAGAAATCCACCCAAAGTATTAAAAGAAATGAGTTTGGGGGTGGCAATTTTAGGGACAATCATAAAAAAAAATGCAAGATACAAGTTTAAAGTATCAAAGTGTCCCTCCATTTTTTATGTGTTTTGTAAAATATGCTAGCACTTGACAATCCTCATTGTGTATTTCTCTCCCCCATATAAATATATAAAAATAGAGAGAAAAAAAAATATAATAAAATAAGAAGTGTACCTTATGTTGTCAAGATTGAAAATATTCTCATGCTTTGAATCATTTTTACCCATTTTTCTTCTTAGCCTCATTTTGAACCCCATGGCCCCATTACATCCCTAAAAAGACCTTTGATTTCTTGATAGTATTTGCTACATTAGTGGAGATAGGAGTAGGGAATTTGCCTATGGGATTAGAAAATTATCCATTCATTCATTTAATTCTATCATTCTATATAGAGACACTTTGACTATTGATTGTTCTAGAATTCCTTTTGAGCATGACTCTCTCTTTTGATTGGTTGGTTTGGGAATTTTGATTGATAATTGACTTGATGGCTAAGCGGTGAAAGTTTGGATAAGCATTAAATTCTTCGCATTTTTGAAGGATGGGTAAATGGATTGTTGGTATGGCTAAAGGTATGTTAAGTTACTTTAATAGGTGATTTTCATAGCTCTTTGGATAAGGCACCCCTGAAAATTGCATCACATTTTAAAGTTTGCTTGAGGACAAGCAAAAGCTTGAGTTTGGGGGTATTTGATGCATACATTTTGCATAATCATTTAGGTTTAATTTCATAGCCATTTTATTTGATTATTAGTCACTTTTAGCTAATTTCATTAGTTATTGAGTTAGTTTTTCATAATTGCCAATTTTGAATTATTTTGTAATTTTTACTTTATTTTGTGGGAAAAATGGTGTTTTTGAAGGACTAAAAAGAAATTTTACTTTTGAGGAATGATTTCTGCAGCCAAAGATGTCAAAAACAAGTTTCAAAGTTGAAGCATGCATTGGCCAAATTGCGCATAACTTGCCGCATAAGTTATGCAGATCTGCATAAGGAGAAGAAACACTGTTCCAATACCTGCCGAATTGTGCATAAATTCCCGCATAACTTATGCAAATTCGTGCCTCCATTATGCAGCCTCACAGAATTGTGCATAACTTATGCGCATGGTCATGTAGTTTCGCATAAGAGAGCCAGAAACCAGCCGAAAACTGCATAAGGGACTGCATAACTTATGCAGTCCCACAAAGACTTCATTAATGAGCTGGTAGAAGATTTCCTCAGAAAATCTCACCTCAAACACATCATTTTAGGGCTCCATGTCAGAAAAAGTTATAAATAGCCCCATATCCCATTTTAGAAGAAAAGAAAAAAGAGAGGAAGAAAAGGGAAAGGTGCAGGCAGCAGCTGAAGAGTCACAATCATCTCCCACACCATTTCCAACCAGATTTGGAGATTTCTTTCTTTTCTTACATTTTTCCTACCTTTCTAGTATTGGGTTTCTTGTTTCTTAGCTTAGATTAAAGCTTTATTTCTATATTAACTCAGAATATCTTGTAAATATTATGGGTAGTGAGTAGTTTTAATTAGATTCTGGAGTAAGGGATGTAATATTTGAGATATTTTGTGGATTTTGATTGGGTAATCCATATTTTGTGGTCTTAATGAGTTTTATTCATTTCTTATGTGCTTAATGACATGCTTAGTGTAGGATCCCATTAAGTGATGTTCTTAATCCATGGTTGACACACCGAAAGGAGAAAACCTTGTGATAGATAATCAAGAAATTGGACTTAATTAACTTAGATCTAGAAATAGACTAAGGATTAAGAGGATTTACAGATTATTAAAGAACTTAATGAGTCTTAATTAACTCTAACTCCACAAAAGTTGGATTAGATTGATTAAGGCACTCTTTGTCTCACTCGAAAGGGTATTCAAAGGATTTAAGAATTAATCTCCTTAAAACCCGTAAGTTCCATAAGATTGGATAACGAATTTAAAATCCAAAAATAGCTTGAATATGAACTCCCGAATTCCGAAATTGCCTTTTTATCATTGTTAATTTCTAATTGAATTTAATTACTTGTCAATTTAAATCTTGCCATATTTGAATTTGCTTATTTTAATTTGATGCAAATTTAGTTTAATCATTACATTGTTGAATAAACTATTAATTTCACACACATAAAATTCACACTCCAATACCCATCAATTTATTGTTTTAATTTCAAAAATAGTTCAATTTAGTCAACTTTTTATATCAAAAACTCAATCATTAACACAACTCCTCGTGGGAACGATATCTTTTCTATATTACTTGTACGACCCATGCACTTGCGGTTGGGCCACATCAATAATTACTGTGTTAAGTTGGCCAGAAATAAAATTATAACAGTTTAATTTAAATTATTTTATTTGCATATTGGGCCTAAATTGTAGGCCTGGTCATGGGTTTGAGAACAGTAAAATTTACTACGGGTCTCGGGGGCTTTATGCAGGCCCAAGTCCTAGTGCCAGTCTGGCCCATAGGTTGGGTCGTGACAAAGTTGATATCAGAGCTTAGGCTCCAGATTCATGGGAAGTACATGTCTAAAGCTTTAAGAAGAGTACAATTAGAAGTTCACATGCGGAGTATAGGATTCTATTTCGTTTCCTTCTGTAAATCCTTGTTTCTAGTTTTTGTGTTATTCCTCAGTTAGTATAAGAGTGCTTCAGTTTAGCACCTCAATTTTGTGAAGTACATGGTGACGTGAAATAGATTTAGCAAACGTATTAAGGTCTACCATGGAAACACCTACTCCAATAAATACTATATTTTTGTTAGTATGGGTTTAAGTGGTGTGCCAATTTCGTGCAAGGCACAAGTACATAAAGGTGAGTCTTAAAAGTACAGTTGCCCTAGATAAGGATGAGGATACCACTGTTGGCAGTCATCAGTGGATGACCTAGTCAAAATAAGTTTATGATAATAATATATTCGAGAGAGATAAAAAATTAGAAGACCTAGTCTGTCAGGACGTACCGTAGTAACTATGCAATAATCTCGATGTTTGTGCTGTAAGCTGCAGATTACAGTACCAATATGAGATTATTATGTAGAGCTGCGTGCATCCCTATGGTGCTCCATAATGAGAGTGTTTGCGAATGGCCTCTATTTTGGTACAATTATGCCAAAACAGAGTTCTATATCTACAGAGGAGTTGGGAACTCCTGGTTAGGGATCTAGAGCTAGAATATCGAAAGGTCACAGTTGGGTGATAACTAGAGTCAGTAACTCGGTTACCCTAGCATGAGCTCGAGTTACATTAAGAGTTGTCATCAGGCCAGAGGTTGCGGATTAGTTGCAAAGTAAACGTGACATCTATAGAGTGAGACCATCTGGTCTTCAGTATGGAATTTTGGATGGTTTTTGCAGTATGACAGATGTTTTGCTTAGAGCTTAGTGAGAATAGTATACCTTGTGTGTATCAACAAGGTGTAAAGTACAACCCTACTACCTGGGGAAGGTCGGAACTATGAATTGATGATTTATAGAGCTATGGTATGATAAGAGAGTCATTAATTTGACATGGTTTTGGTAAGGTGGTAAATGTAGTACCTTTGTTGCAGTAAGTTAGGGTATAGTCCTATATTTTCAGAAGGGATCGAAGGTTATTACTGATAATGATGACTTATGGAGTAGTGTCCCAGATGGGATAATAGCGTGAGATAGAGAGTTGTTAGCTCAGGTGTTCTGGAGAGGGTACAAGTTCTATGTAGGAATTATAAGATGTAAGATCAAGATGTATGTAAGCCTTTAAATTGAATGATGGGTTTGGATACCTAGTATTTTAAGTTTCAGCTAATTAAATGGATATGAAAAATTAGAGTTGCCACAGATCCCCTCCCTAAGGTAGTAGGGGGTACTATGTAGTCCAAAAGGGTAAGAATAGAGATCACACAGGAGAAGTATGACTGTTATTCCCTAAGTTCATCCTTAGCTTCTTAATGCTTAAGACTAAAATATACTCTAAATAAACTAAAAGGAAAAGGACAAAAGTTAGTATCGATAAATCATAAAATATGTATATATATATATATATATATATATATAGATGGAGTGCGGTTCAAATGCAGTAGGATAGATAGCCTGAATGCCAGTAGAAGTCTAGCTAGGATAGTTAGAGGATCAATTCTGAGTAACATTGAGGTATAAATGACGTGGTAGGGATAGTGGAAAGGTATAAGTTTCTGATATGACAATTAGGTTCAAAAAGAAAATAGAGCTAAAGGATGGAAGAGTGAAAGTTCCGATTTGGGTAAGATAAAAAGATATATATATATAGATGGAGTGCAGTTCAAATGCAGTAGGAGAGATAGCCTGAATGCCAGTAGAAGTCTAGCTAGGATAGTTAGATGATCAATTCTGAGTAACATTGTGGTATAAATGATGTGGTAGGGATAGTAAGGTATAAGTTTCTCATATGACAATCAGGTTCAAAAAGAAAATACAGCTAAAGGATGGAAGAGTGAAAGTTTCGATTTGGGTAAGATAAAAAGAGTTGGCTAAAGAATAAACTGGAAAAACAGATTAGGATAAGATTAGGAAGAATAGAGCCAAAACACCGAAGAGGTTAATGTGGTTCTAGGAAGGCTAAACGAGATAAAAAAAAAAAAGAGGATAAAGAGCGTATAAAAGGATGACATTAGGAAGAACATTGTTAAGTTATGGAACCCAGAAGTACAGGACTTAGAGCAGGTCATAATTGATATAGTGTTAGGAGCCTGAGGCTAGAGCTTAGAGTTACAGGATCTGGATTAGACCTTATCTGTTTTCTACCCCCAAGGTAGGATAATGGGGCAATGACATAAGAACCCTTTTGGTTGTTGACAGTATAATGGAAATTAGGTTAGGTGTGCGATTAAAGTAGGTAGTAACTGTTGAGCGTGCTGTGGTAACTTGAATTGTGTTGTCAGATAAAGAAGCAAGATCAGTAGGAGTAAGTTGGATAAAAGTCAACATAAGGGATATAAATATGCAAGATGAGGGATAATGTCACAGAGGCTTGATATTAAAATTTAGAGTGGTGAGACCTAGAGTCAAAAATTAGAGTTAGACATATATTTTCAGTGTGATCGATGGAATAATTATATAAAAAAAAGAGTAATAATAAATAAATAAATAATAGTATGATAATATGTAGCATAACCCTAATAATGGACAGAATAGGACAAGATAGGTATAGGTGTAATTATAAAATATTTAGAAGTACATAGATTAGCGGAGTGATTGTTAGTAAGATTGGAGTAGATCTGAAAGAATCTGTGAGTGCTTTTATCTTCTATAATATAACTAAGTATAAGGAGCATTGGATAAATAATTATAAGTATGGAAGATAAATGGAGAGTAAAAAGGAAATAGTAAATTCTAAGATGATATGTCAGGCAGGACAACAGTATAATAGATGGTAGATACAACTGATATCTTGTAATAATGCACAATAATTATAAAGAAATAATGAAACTAAAAAGGGAGACTAAGGGGTATGAGCTAAATCTTATTTATCAAACAATGGTATACCATAAATGGTGAGAGAATATTTCTCCTTTTTTCCAAATTAGCTCATGTTTCGATTCTAGGAGATTATGTTAAGAAGAGAGGTCATGTCAAAGTGACCCAATTAATTGAAAATTTGATGGGCGTTAGCACATATCCAATCTTTTGAGGCGAAAATGACGATAATGGTGTACCTAATGTTACATACGAAAGAATGATCAGAGAGGTGACAGGAGTTAAATCAAGCTAGTTACTAGGGCTTACGACCCTTTTGAACTATAAGCTGGAGGAAGTGTTATTTGCTAATGAGTTACAGTGAATGGAATTGTTGCTAATGGGAAAAGTTGAGGCTGAAGTTTGAAAAGCTATGGGCAGTATATGTGATTATATTAAGGAGAATTAACACGTAAAGTATCACGTTTGGAATTAAGGCATGACACACATTTTCCACAGTCGTGTTAGTTCAGATAGAACTTATAGTTTATGGGGCTCCTATCCATCCAGGATGAGCAATTTCCTACTAAGGCTAGTAGAGAATGATAATGTTATGATAGTTAAGTTGGGAAAGGGAATACAAAAAGAATTTTCTATGGTTAATTACAAGTGTTACATAATGTGAAGAATGTGCTGGTAGGAATCAATCGTAAGGTTAGAATTCTCTAAGTAATGGAACTAGTAATCAAGATAAGACTAAGAAATAAAAAGAAAGTTAAAGTTAATGATGGGATAAACATCTTTGAAGGAAAAGGTATAAGGGTGAGACAGGACTAAGATTAAGGAATAAGTACAATAGGTTAAAAAGATATCAACAATAGCAGAAACAGGAAAAGGAAGTGGATAAGATTCAAAGGACAGGAAGAAAGCTCGGTAGAGCTAGTTATAATGATAAGGATAATAAGGAATAGGTATGCTAGGAACACACTAAGAGATGTTTAAAACAAGTTATTATGAGATGATAGATTAAAGGAGTAGTGGAGCCTCGATCTAAGGAGTTAAATCAAGCTAGTTACTAGGGCTTACAACCCTTTTGAACTATAAGCTGGAGGAAGTGTTATTTGCTAATGAGTTACAGTGAATGGAATTGTTGCTAATGGGAAAAGTTGAGGCTAAAGTTTGAAAAGCTATGGGCAGTATATGTGATTATATTAAGGAGAATTAACACGTGAAGTATCATGTTTGGAATTAAGGCATGACACACATTTTCCACAGTCGTGTTAGTTCAGATAGAACTTATAGTTTCTGGGGCTCCTATCCATCCAGGATGAGCAATTTCCTACTAAGGCTAGTAGAGAATGATAATGTTATGATAGTTAAGTTGGGAAAGGGAGTACAAAAAGAATTTTCTATGGTTAATTACAAGTGTTACATAATGTGAAGAATGTGCTGGTAGGAGTCAATCGTAAGGTTAGAATTCTCTAAGTAATGGAACTAGTAATCAAGATAAGACTAAGAAATAAAAAGAAAGTTAAAGTTAATGATGGGATAAACATCTTTGAAGGAAAAGGTATAAGGGTGAGACAGGACTAAGATTAAGGAATAAGTACAACAGGTTAAAAAGATATCAACAATAGCAGAAACAGGAAAAGGAAGTGGATAAGATTCAAAGGACAGGAAGAAAGCTCGGTAGAGCTAGTTATAATGATAAGGATAATAAGGAATAGGTATGCTAGGAACACACTAAGAGATGTTTAAAACAAGTTATTATGAGATGATAGATTAAAGGAGTAGTGGAGCCTCGATCTAAGTGCCAATGTGTCAGCAGTAGGCCACATGCTAATAAGCTTTAGGAAGAAGTATAGATATTTCCATTACAGAGAAGGGGTGGGAAACGATAAAGTCGCATGGACTGAGTTGTCAGGAAATATAAACACTTTTGTTATATAAGAGAAGAGACCCAGTTCACTTTCTAATGTTGATAAATGGTACACTTGGCCCTTAGAGGAAACTCTACCTAGCTAGTTACATAAGATAGACAGAGGTTAGTCTAAGTACCTTAGTAATGACACAAATATATTGAAAATTTGAAGTATCATGAAAGTGAGAAGATGCATTAGTACTAACTGTTAAGGTCAAAGGACGAGTAAAGATTTAGAATAAAGATGCCTATGATAGGTTCTACAGAAAACATCTTATAGAATATTGTAGGATAAGGAACATAAGTCTTGTCCTTGGGAAGTAGAAGGTTGAGGGGTAAGCGCTAAGGTTGATTAAAATTAAGAGACATCAAGTCAAGTACAGAGAGGTATAGCGAATACTTGAAATGTCAGAAAAAATGGCCAATGAATAGTTACAAGATAAGAGCCCTCTAGAAAGAGATGATGGCAGATAGGATACTATAGTAGAATCAGAGAGCAGTAGAATGTCATCTATAATTTATAAAGAGTTTAAATAATAAATGTTTGACCAATCTCTGCATAGCTGGAGGAGTAATGATTGTACTTGTTCTAATAATCTTCTTTTCCTTATCTCTTATTTATTAAATTCGAGGATGAATTTTTCTTAAGGGGGGAATAATGTAACAACCCAAAATTTTTAAATTATAAATAAAATAATTTTGGATCTAATTGTAAACCTCTAAGAAGTTGAGGGACTAATAGTATAATTAGAAGTTAAAAAAAAATTTATAATTTTTAGAGCTTGTCTGAGTGAATTTTTATGAAATGTCAATTATAGGGACTAAAACATAAATTTTCAAGTTTATGACTATTGTCTGATTTGGAGGGGCCATATAATGTTGATGAGATGTGATTGTGGAAATTGAGAATTTAGAAGTGCTATTTGAATCTTTTTGCAGATTTAATAGGTCCTGGGTATAGGGAAGACTCTGCCGGATTTTCAGCACGACTTAGGACATCTTTGGTCTTTTCTTAGTTTGTATTGAGTCAAATGTATTAAATAATTATAATGAAATTGTCAGGTGAGCCGGGGCAGCCTTCCTTCTCTGCCCAGCCGCCACAATGACCTCAATTTAACTCTGTGAGTAAAATATTAATTTTAATTATAATTTCGATATTATTATATGTTCAAGCATGCCCATGCATCACTTATAAATATGTATCTATGTAGTTAAATACTAAGCACGTTTTATATTGCATTCTTAATTGATGAATAGCCATGGATGTTATTTGTGGTAATTTAGAGCAGTGTGCGTGTGTTGGCGTGCATGTGGTATGGTATTGGATATGGACAGGACGGGTAGACACGGCTTGAGAGACACTCGCTGGGACCCGGTCCTTTATGGATAAGTCGGAGTAGACACGGCTTGAGAGACACTCATTGAGACCCCGCATTTGGTTTATTAAGCGAAAGTTCGGCTTGAGAAACACTCGCTGGCAGATGTTGGATTAATAGAGTTGTATAGGGGATCAGCTCCCATATATGTACTGTTTAAACAGTATTGGGTGTGTGAGTGCTCCAAATTTCCTTTTTGCTATTATGATGTGATGTGTATGAAAATTTTGATAGTGTTACATTCCACTCTTTATGATGCATTAGCTTTAGATAGCTATATAAATTGTACTTAAAATTGATATTTTACTTTTTGAGTCAAACGCTCATTCATGTTCATTATATTTTTCCAGGCTACAAGAGGAGACATTTTTCAGAATAACCTATTCATTTCCTCGCATGTTATGAAAAAAATTACGTAACTG
This sequence comes from Hevea brasiliensis, assembly GCF_030052815.1. Lineage (NCBI taxonomy): Eukaryota > Viridiplantae > Streptophyta > Magnoliopsida > Malpighiales > Euphorbiaceae > Hevea > Hevea brasiliensis. The sequence goes on along the minus strand of NC_079507.1, from coordinate 61,024,046 downwards.
TATTATTATTATCTAAATTTATAATTTAGAACTCCGCATGTACTAGTAGTAGCATTAATCCTGTCAGGAACTGCATGAATTTAAGTTTTGTATTAACAAATGAAAATTTTTTATGAGTTTTAAATAGTTTGTAAATGATGTAACAGGGTTGAGCTGGACTCTCCTAATTTTAGTTTTTGATAATTACTTTGTTAAGTTGGCCCGAAATAAAATTATAACAGTTTAATTTAAATTATTTTATATGCATATTGGGCCTAAATTGTGGGCATGGTCATGGGTTTGAGAACAATAAGATTTACTACGGGTCTCGGGAACTTTATGCCGGCTCAGATCATAGTGCCGGTCCGGCCCATAGGTTGGTTCATAATAGACATCCTGAACAGTGCCATGAATGTCTCGAGGAATAAAGGCACCGTTAGAACTATTGATAACAATTTAGGAGTCTCCTTCAAGAATGACATACCAAAAACTTTTCTGTTTGGCAAGCAAAATGGCTTCCCTACAAGCCATACCTTCAAGAGTGAGGGGATCAGAGATACCTGTAATGGGTTTGCATGACCAACATATGAGATTGCCCCTAGAATTTAGAGCAACTGTAGCTATGGACCCTAAATTCTTCTTCATGGTTGTTGGTACACCAAAATTGACCTTAATCATGCCAAAGGGGGGAGGCAACCAAGGTTGTTGACTCTCCTGAATAGAAGCGTCTTGAGCAGAGGCAGGGTGAGCTGAGATAAAGTCTTCATAATGTAACATTGCCATCAAGATGAGCTGGTGGTAAGGAAGAGCATTCTTATTAAAAGTTTGCCTATTCTTGTTTTTCCATACATGCCACAGCAAAGAGACCAGTTTAGAGACTAAATATTGATCCTCAGTTGGGTATGAATGGGAGAGCAAAGTTCCATCCAACAGTCCTTCATCGAGCATCCTTGAAGAGAGATGATCCCACACTTCTATTGCTTTTGGGGAAGGAGAATAAGAGATGATGCATGGTTTCTTTTTCACCACAGAAAGGACAGTCCTCTGGAGTATCATGAAACCTAGAGTTCAACAAAACTCTAGTTGTTGGCTTTTCTTTAAGAAACCTCCAGCAGTATAAGCCCACCAACATGAAACTATTTAATAAGAAAACTTCGTGAAATAAACTTCTGTCGTAACATGAGTATGGATATGGAAGCATCAAAGTCTTGTCCCTGGCAATTTTTTTTTAACCCTGTGCATTCTTTTTTAAAGATTTTATCATTATCAGTGGTTTGCCAGTGGAGAAAAAAAAAACTAAAAATCTAACGTGAGGGCGTTTAACTCGTTAATTTTGTTGTTTAAAATTAGGATATTTTCTCTTAAATTAGTGTTAAGTTATTAAGTTTTTTGTTTTTTAAAACAAATTTATTGGCTTATGTTATTAACTGAGTATTGACTTTATTGGTTTGGAACACCAATTCATTAATGTGACGCGGTATAGCGGGACTATGGAATAATCTTCCCGTGATGCTCTAACTAGAACCGATAATGGGCGGTTCAAAATGGGAATTGGATAGGTTTAAATCAAAATGGAACAGGTCAAACTATATTTGACTCGAATTATAAATGAATTGAATTGAAATTAAATGAAAATAATTCGATTTGATTTTCAGTCAAACCGAATTCTTTCATTTTAAAAAATAAAAAAATTTTGAAAAATATTTGAGCCATTGAATTTAAATTAGATTGGATCGAATCATATTGATCCATAATTGGAACCTTAGAAGAGTTTAAGGGTCGGCTCTGATTCACCTTTTTAATGAACCTTGAACTAGCAATTTTCAGACCGGTTTGAACCAAAACAAGCCCCGTGGCTGGGTCTAATTGTAACTGAATATAGGAATTTCAATATTATTAATGGTAAAGTTTAAGTATCAAATAGTAAATTTTCATTTAAATGACTAGTCGGCCACGTTGGAAACTTTGGAGCCATCCTATGACATGGCATACCGACGTGGAATGTTCTTTTAATAAGTGTTAGGTTCCTGCAAAACATTCAATACAATACAAGACCTGAGGTTCGCCCTATCTCCGCTCTCCATCAGTCTCTGCTCGTGTGAATAGCATAACACAGCGCTGATAATTGGATATCGAAGTTGAGGACTTGGCTTTAAAATTGAAGTCGACTACCAAAATTCTAGCTTAACCAAAAACCATAACAACTCGTATAGAAGTCGAAAAAGGTCCAAGAAATAAGAGAAGACGATGGCGGCGCAAGGAGGGAGCTTGAAGGCCACCTCCATAAATGGAGTCAAGATGTATACGGTTTCATCGCAGCAGCGTTCTCTCGCCACCTGGCTTCCCCCCAAGAAACAACGAGCTCTTCGCAAAGACAGAAGTATGCTTTTGGCTTCTCTTGCCTTTTTTTGGGACTTTTGATTGTTAATTTTATGCTAATGCCTTGTGAAATGTTTGGTTTATTCTGTTAAGTTTTTGTTAAACCCTAGCTTAAACCCTTAGGCAGTTGGTACTTAGTTTTATATATATTATGTGCTCCTCTTTGTTTTTCCCCCTTAGATTATCAGCAAAGAGTTGAGTTGATTCAGGACTTGAGCTTTGAAACTGCTACAAGTAAAATCAAAGCAACTCCTGATGGAGAGTATGTTATCGCATCAGGTGCTTTTAAGTTTATTTTTTATTTTTACTTTTAAAGTTTAGTTAGGTAATAATTGCACCTCTGGTATTGGTCCGCTCATTCTCAGTGAATTACATGCTCTAAAATGCAGGAATATACCCACCTCAAGTTAAAGTGTATGAGCTAAGAGAATTGTCTTTAAAGTTTGAAAGACACTTGGATTCTGAGATAATTGATTTTCAGGTATGATATATGATTCCTGGATACTATAATTAAGCCAATGGATTTAATATTTTTTAAGGAACTATGCGGGTTAGTTTTGAATTGCAGAATGATACAATACTTGTAATTGGTCACTGACTATTGGTCATTTGCATCTTGCTTGACTATTTTTTTTTTAATTGACATGCCTTTGATTCATGAAGCTTTGACTTAATTTAATTGCAGCCATGTTTCTTAGTTCACTATCAAAATTGATTGCGAAATTAGCACTTATGTATCCTTTACTAGGACTGCGGTAGGAACTCTTAATGTGATTGTGATAACTCTGCCATCAATTTTCATGGCAAATTAATAAATGTGGATGAGACAATTTACATCGAGGTTCTGTGAGATGAAAGCATGCTGATAGAAGAAGAGAAAAAGTTAGTTAAGGTGGCTAAAGCAAATGGGATATGGGTAAGGGAGATGGTTTACCTCTAAAATATTTAACCTTGATTTTACAGACAACCTTCATAATCTGTTGTTTATGGGCAATTGAACAAGAGAAAAGAGGAAAGAGTAAAGAAAGAGAAAAGGGAGAAAATTTAAAATAAATGAGGGTAGAAAGTGGTAAGAATAGATTAAAGTGCTTCGCTCTCTACATTTTTATTGTGATTTTGATATAGTATTGATGTGATATTTGTTTTTCATGTAGATATTGGATAGTGACTATTCAAAGCTTGCATTTTTATGTGCTGATCGTTCTGTTTGCCTACATGCGAAATATGGAAAACATTACAGCTTGCGGATTCCAAGGTTTCTCCTCTTTTCTTTACTGATATTCCTGCTCATGTTTCATGTCATGCATTGTTTTTTATGTGATCACTTTGCTATAGTGTATTACTCTGCTGCAGTTATTATTATTATTTTTTTGCTTGGCATTCTTCTGTTATCATGCTTGTTTGTTTGTTAGATTTCTTTGGATGAAATTGGTGCTCTTAAGTCACAAAAGATAAAGAGAGAAGTTGGATGCTAAAAACTGAAGTTATAGAATTTTAATTGTTGGCAATGCTGAAGCCTGATGACCTGCTTAACAAATAAGGCATTAGCTCTAGCTGGATTCTTGTGCCCATGGAGTAACTTGACTAAGTCTGCTATATTTAAGAATTAAGATTCATGTGCTTTCTCAGTGTGCTGTTCACTGTTCCAATAACAACTCTGTGGAACCAAACTGATTAAAAAAAAAGATTTACAAATTAACCATAATACAGGGATCAAGAGAAACTGCAATGGTCCACTTCATTATGGATAAGAATTTTGCAAATATGTTAACCATCTGTCTCTTTATCAGTCATTTATGCTAAAAAATTTGCAAATATGTTGACTATCTTTGTCACTTTATCAGTCATCTATGCTCAAAAAATGAGCTATACGTGACTTGCAAAATATCTTGTGCTTACCTTGCTAGCATCTCTTTCCTTGAATATTGTGAACTTCCCCAACTGGAATTTTCTACCCTTTTCTGGTTTATGATCAGTGTCTACTGGAATGAATTACAATTATAAGTGCCTTGAATATGCTTGTTTTCTACTCTGCTTCATTGGCCATGACATTCTCTTATTGGATTCTATGCGTGGTGAGTGATTGTATTAGAGAACTCATCTTCTTTATGATCATTTTCCTTTCGTCCTATACTGAATTCTTCTTTTATCAATTTGATAGTAAAAAAAAGGGGCTCATTTGTGTCTCTGTGTTTCACAGGATGGGAAGGGATATTGCATATGATTGCTGGTCATGTGACTTGCTTTGTGCTGCTTCATCTCCAGATTTATATCGGATTAATTTAGAACAGGTACTCAACCTTGCTAACATTGTTGTGATGGATTTAGCAGGGGATGATGGTTTGTTTGCAATATCTCTTATTGTTTAGATGATTTTGTTGTGCAGACAAAACTAGCTTTGCAGAAATCCTTAATCGTTTGTGAAAAAATTGTTTTATTGCAATTATGTCATATTGGCAATCTGTGAACACAAATATGTAAATTTTGAGTGTCTCTACCTTTTTGAAGTTCCTTCTTGAATGGCCATGCCAATGTCTATTGCGCTTATCTGTTGAAATTTGTTATATTGTCCAAGTATCCATTTTTTATATATGGTGCCCATTTTTAATAAGTACAGAGCTGTAACAGGTCATCCTCACTGTCTGTTTGAGAACTAATGGTCTGAGAATTAAGAAAGTACTGAACATACCAACTGAACCCTCAAACCTATGAAAAATGCGTTTGTTCATATAGGGAGCACCGTGACGCTAAATAGGGAATGTATGTGAAGTCATTTGTTAGTATAGTATTCACCAATTTGCACTGACATTGTTTGGGTTGGTAGATGGTGGATTGTATGGCTATTTTTTTTTCCTACTTTTTAAAGTTTGGATAATATTTACTCTATGATATTTGTTGCCCGGACTTGAGTACAGGAATTGGGTACATATATGTCTGGTGTAGGTAGAGGATCAAAGCTGAGTCTCACATCCATTTTATGTGTCCATTATGAGTCTGTCGTGGGGTGTTGATCTATTGGGATAAACAGTCAAAGGAACAGAACATTTGCTTTTTTGTTTTCTTATTAATTTTATTGCTTTCATTTTTTAACTTCATTAATAGTGTTTATGTATTTGTTGTTGGATAAAGGTAAGTCTTGATCTCAGTTCTTTAGCAAAATCCCTCAAAGGATTTAGTGGCATTCCATCTGGCTTGTTTTTAAAGTGTCCTATTATCCTTATCAACTGTTTTATTGGGTACAGGATTTTTATCTTTGAAATTATATATTTCTATTTTTGCAGGGACGATTTCTATCCTCACTCAACACGCAATCACAGGCCCTGAATATAGTTAGTCGTAGGTTGTTGGTGAATCTTATCATAGTTTTATGCTTAATATCTCGGGCTGTTGACCTATGCTCAACCAAGATTGAGATGGTTCATGTGTTCTGATTTCAGCAAGCTTCACGGGCTGGTTGCTTGTGGTGGCGAGGATGGTGCTGTGGAATGTTTTGATATGAGGATGAGATCTTCAGTTGGTAGAATTAATGCAGTGGCACCTGCTGGTGATATTGATCAGGTAGGATTTCCTACATCTTGGTCCATGTATATGGAAGTTGTCTTCTTTGAATTTGATTCTTGTTGAATTTTTATGCAAAATTTTTCTTATATTTGAGAGCCAAATGCTGTGAAGTCAAGACTATTGCCTGAGTCTTGATGATTGTTGATTTGATAATAACAACATTCAACATTTGGATTTTTGGATCAGAAGCAGATCTTCTTTTGTTCATTACTTCTTGTTGTTTGCCTCTCTCTCTCTCTCTCTCTCTCTCTCTCTCTCATATGGGGTAGTGAGGGACTGAGGGCTGGTACATAATTGGACATAGTTGTCATAGAAATTTGTTGTTGCTATCATGTTTAAAAGATGGAATAGCAAGAACATAGTATCTTGGCTCTCTTCATTCCATATCACATCATAAATCTATGATCTATTGTAATTTTTTTTTGGATTATATCATGTTTGTCTTACTTGCCTAAAAAATAATTTCTCACTGTACTGGCTGGATTTGCAGGAGGTCACTGCATTAGAGTTTGACGAGGATGGGGGTTTCTTCATGGCTGTTGGAAGTAGCACTGGGAAGGTATGATGTTCATCATAAGCATGTGAGATCTTGTTTGAATCTTTCATGTTCATAATCATAGTTTCAACCGCATGTTTTTCACATAGATCTACGTTATTTGGCGTTATTGATGACATAACTCCATAATTGAGCATACATCAGATGGTGGAGCCAGAAAGGACCCATCTGCATGCAGAATATCAACTTGGTTAAAATTCTTATTCAAGTCATAGAAGTCTCGACATTAAATGCTAAACTCCACTGGGACACTCAATGCAGTAAGCAGTTTTGATGGGAAAACCACAAACATTTTAGAGTATTAATAAAATGATTGCAAGTTAAAATTTTAGCTCAAAATTACAACACCATATAAGGAGCTTTAGTAGACTAAATTGGTAGACATCAAGTGTGCTGCAATGTTGCTGGAGCCTGGAGCTGGTATATGCCATATGCGCTGGAAATGGTATTCATGGAATCATTTCCATGTTGTCTTTTACTCCAAAACAGCCCAATACTCTTTCCATTACTTCTAACGTCCTCTTATTTCTCATCCACAATCAAAACTCAAAATACTATAATCTCTGACTTATCCACCAGCCAGCCTTTTCCAGCTTTGCTTGGAAATTACAAAATTCCTTATTAATCTTGAACTTCTAATAGGCTGGACCACCAGTTAATTTTAATTGACTAAAGTAAATATACTTATAATACTGTAAACACTAGATGGTACTCAATTACATCCTCAATAAGCTTACATGAAAACTAGACCATAGCTCTTAAGACTTTAAAATTGATTTGTCTTAATTTTCTTATGGTCATCATGAGGTAAAGCTGGTGCAAAGAGAGGGAAAGAAAAGTAGAAGTGCATCAGATAACATGTTTCTAAGAGTGAAAAAGTGAGAGGATCTTTTAAATGAAGATCCATTTAGTAGAAGGCCAGTGCCATCATCATTCCTTTCTTATACAGGAAGCCTGTGCTAAAAAAAAAATCGTAGCAATCCACAATCTTCTAGGATGGATGCTATTCCCTTTCGGTGCTGCCAAATATTTACATTTCCTTTTTTGTCTGATGAATTTGTGGATTTAATACTTTATGGGTTATCAGTCGAGTTAATACTTTGGTTGAGTGCAGTAGTCTTAATCTTGTTCAATGTGTAGGTATTGCTTTATGATCTGCGATCCTCACAACCTGTGCGAGTTAAGGATCATATGTAAGTTCACTTGCTGGTTATTAACTTATTATTTTGGTGAACAATTATGTTCAAAGTTTCCTTTTCTTTTGACATATTGCTTCTTGGAAACACTGTTATTACTACATAGGTATGGCAGCCCAATATTGGACATTAAGTGGCATCGAACTCTCAATTCTGAACGAGATATGCTAATTACTACGGATAATCATATAGTTAGAATATGGGATCCTGAGACGGTAAGTAAAATCCTTTTTGATTGTGTTTGAAATCAAAATGTTTATCAACATATGCAATTGCTTGTGTTTTTCATACTTGCAAAGTCCTTTTTGGTTGGGTGATTTTGGTATAACAAACTGAATATATTGGATATTATTGATCATTAGATATTGGATTCCTATTAAAATGAATATAATGTTTTTCATTTTTTTTTAAATTTTTTGTTGATATTTTGATTCTCTTCAGGGAAATGGCATGACAAGCATTGAACCTACAGCTGGAACGATAAATGATATATGTGTATTCAATAACAGTGGTTTGATGTTACTGGCTTTGGACTGCAGCCAGATACCATCTTACTTTATTCCTTCTTTGGGACCTGCTCCTAAGTGGTGCTCTAATCTTGAAAATCTAACAGTATGTTTCAAGATATCATTGACTTCATTTGTTTCCCATTTTTTGTTTGTTTAGGATCTTAGTGTTATAAGTGACAACGGTGACATCATCTGAGTTCTTTTTTGCAGGAAGAGCTGGAGGAGAATGCACAAACAACCATATATGATGATTACAAATTTTTGACAAAAGAAGATCTTGAAAAATTGAATTTGACAAATTTGATTGGAACCAATCTTCTAAGAGCATACATGCATGGCTTCTTCATTGATTATCGGTTGTATAAGAAGGTGTGGATGCTTCACCACATACTTATTTTTATGTTGTATATATGCTAACAGTTATTTTAGGAAACTGATCACAGCTAGTAAAAGATGCATGCATTAGTTAGTCATCCTTCTTCCTCTTCTTTTCCCATCCAAGGGAGCTTTTGCATGCGAGAAAGGAAAAAGTAGTGGATTGAAATTTACAATTTTTCATTTCTTTTCGACTGAATGACATCTTTATCATGTTGACTAAACAAAGAAATATTTTCAGAAAGATTAAAATTCGGACAAAGTATCCAGGCCTGTTTACTGGGAAATAAAGTGTTGATATTAGTTTCTTTGGCTTCTAGGTTTTATCCAAAAGTGTTGTAGTGTTTCTTTGTGTTGACTCTTGGTTGTCTGTAAGATCAATTAGAGTGAAATTATTAATTCTTAGGCATGTCTTCTATGTCCCAGATGCTTTAGGACTAAAAGCTTAGTTGAATTTGTAGCTGGGAATCTAAATTTGTAATTTAAGGCTTTTCTGAGTTGGCTTTTCTAAGTTCATGGCTGATCTTACGATTTGAAACTTCTAAGTCAAGTGTATTGAAGTGATTTTTGGTTCCTTTTTAGGGTCATTTCAAACATAAATGGTAAGAAACAGTGTCTGCTTTTTTACTGTTCTATTTTTATCAACCTTTTGGACCTTTATGCAGGCAAAAGCATTGGCAGATCCTTTTGCCTATGAAGCTTATATAGAGCAGCGGAAACGAGAGAAATTGGAAGCTCAACTCAAATCTCGAATTACGGTCAGCATTGCATCCTAAATGAATATTTATTATCTCAACTCGTACTTTTAATCCTGCCATTTAGGAGGCTGATTTCTATTGTTATTTTTGCCTATACTTGCAGCAAATTTTTGAGGCAGTTAATAGGCCGTTGTGCTGAAATGTGTGTCAGTAGGACTGGTTTCTTTGTGTACTAACTATTACTACATTACCTTTAGTTTGGTGATTTGAAGAAAATAATTTCTCAACGATGCCTCTTCATGTAACAGTTTTATGTTTGACTTTTCTAGTTTCTTTCGAGACATGATAATGTTGTATTGATTTTAACATGATAAATCCTTTTTTTTTTCCTTGACTCCTTTTGATGTCTCCAACATTTTTTTATCTTTTTCTTGGTTTAAATGTAAAATATGTTCTGGGAATTCTCCATTCCTTGTGAAAGGTAGGTTCTGGTGTTGGGCAATACATTTTATACCTTACATGGGTTTGATAGTTTTCTTGGTTTAAATGTAAAATATGTTGTTGGAAATTCTCCATTCCTTGAGAAAGGTAGGTTCTGGTGTTGGGCAATAGATTTAGTAATGTCATTTGGAATCTTGTTGGCATATGTGAGGATGGTTGTACACAATTGATTCATCATGATAGAAGTGAACATGATATTATGATTTCGAACTGATTTCCAGAGAAATTATTACATGAAGGGGGGGGAATGTGAACTTGCTATCCCAAAACAGTTTGTGATTGAAATTGCTTGTAAATACGTATTTATATGTATATATCATATGCTGATATTTCTTTTTTAGTTAAACAGAAAATTAGAACTTACAATCCCTTCTCTGCTATCTGTTCACATCATTGCTTCAGATGTGCCATAATTAAATTGTTCAATAGTGCTTGGGCTGGTCTGGAAAGGAGCTGTTTTTACTTTTATTTATGTAGGTTCTTACAGTTTTTTTTTCTTCCTGCAGACTAGGAGAAGACTACCCAAGGTCAACCGTGATCTTGCAGCTAGGATCCTTGAAAATGAAGAAGTTGAGAATGAAAAGAAAGATGCTGATGAAAATGAGACCAAAAAACCATCAAAGAAAAAGAAAGGACTTAGCAGTGAGTTATTTCAAGATGAGAGATTTGCATCGTTGTTCAAAAATAAGGTATCAAGATCTGAAAATTTGGCACTTTTATTTTATCTCGTGTTCGTGAGATGACATTCACGTCAAAGTGACTGCTTTCTCAGCTTAAAAAGTATAATGCTATTCAGTTTAGAAGCAATTATAGCATAAATAACATGCAAATAGGGCTTACAATCTAATCAAATTTTGAATTCGATGATGTTGAGGAATTCAAAGATAAACTTGCTATAATGATGTACAGAAATAGCATTTAAGCTTTTTAGTCATTCATTTTTGTCTTGAGGGGTTACAAGAAAAAAAATTGCAGTCACTTGTGGTATCTGAAATTCATTTTTTCTTTCTCAAAAATAATACAGTTGGTCCATGATGAAAAAAAAGAAGGATTGTGTTGCTACTTGTCTTTCTGGTTGCTTGTTCTTTCTGATCTTTATATATTGTTGAACGCTATCCTTCCTAATTTTTCCGCCTTGAACTTGATTTTAATTATTGATTAAATGCTATCCTTCCTTATTCTTCTGTCTAGGACTTTGAGATTGATGAGCAGTCGCGAGAATATTTGGCTTTACATCCACTGGCTTCTGATTCCAAGAAGCAACCCTCTTTGCTAGAGGAACACTTTGAACCCGTAATGGATGATGAAGATCAGAATTTGAGTGATGATGCTGCCTCATCTGAGTCATCAGAAGATGAGCCTGGCGATGATAAGAGAAAAATAAAAAATAAATCACAAGTTCCAAGGTAAAGGTGTTTGTAGCCTGTTTTAATTCCAGTTATGTGTCTGCTGTCAATATTAAAAATATCAATTGTGAGCATCAAATTGATCTTCCAAGGAAATAAAAGCATGCATTCACACATGTGATGGATGGGTTCTTATTCAAAACAATTTGAATACTTGCAAATCACTAACTACCTTCTTCACTAAAATGCGTAGATTATATGAAGTGAAGGATGAGCGGCATGCAGAGGCATTCTGGAACAGAGTATCACTCGCAAAGGAAGATTCTCTTCCGTTGGGGGAGAGAGTGGCAGCTCTTGGAGATGACTGGCAAACTTCTGGACTTCCAAACAATGTGAAGTTGGGACCAGGAGGGTCACGAGAGATTTCCTTCATTACAAGAAGCTCAGCCAAGTGCAAGGAGGATAAGGAAGACACAGAAACAGAAACACGGGGTGCAAAGAGGAGGGGAGTACAGTCATTAGGTCTAAAGTCCGGTAGATCAGGAGGGTTTAGAGGTGGCGGAAGAGGGAATCGGGGGAAGGGCAGAAGAGGCCGACGGTGAACATGAACACATCGATTCAGGTGCAAGTGATTTCTGACTCGTATAGCTTTAGCTGCACTTGGTGGCTTCACTGGCACAGCACAACGATTGAGCTGGTGGCATTTTATTCAATCAAATTGTACAAGAGAATGCGAAGGTGCTAGGATTTTGCTCTTGCCTTTGGTTTTATCCCATATATACTGGGAAACTTTTTATTTTTTGATTATCATGTTTTGTTTTATCCCTTGTATTTGGAGAGAAACTTGTTTAAAAAAAGGTTGGTGAGATTGCTATCAAAAAAGGAGTTGAAGCTTAGCTTGTATTATTTTGTATAGCTAGTTTATTTGTGTATTTACAATTTATTTTTAACTCATTATTATGTTTCTTTTAATAAGCATATTTTCTTTTATCAGATATTGATTTAAAAAAAAAACTTTTTAAAAGAATTATAGGATTGAATTTGAAAAATATTACTTGTAAATTAAGATATGGTATGGCAAATTTTAACATTTAAATGGTAATTTTTTTAACAAACCAATCAATTAAATGCTATAATAGCAAAACCATTTGAATTCCCTCTATTTGTAAGATTTTGTTTAAAAAGTTTTTTATATTTTAATTGTGTTAAATTAAGTTCTTGTTTTTTTTTATTTTATTTTATTTATAGACTCATGAAATCCCTTTTTAACACATATAATGCATAATTTACACGCAATGTGAAAAATGCATGAGTGACTAATTGAATATATTAAACTATTGTTGATTTAGGAAATATAAAGAATATATTCAGTATATGCGCATCCTCATCTATAATAATAAAAATATATGGGAGTTAAATAAAGTACAATTAAAAAGGTTTTATGAACAAAACCTTACAAGAGAACAATCGTACATAACAATCATATTAAGAGTTTAAAGAATAATTACCATACCATGTGAAAATCATATAAATTTTTTTTTAGTTGGGAGGAGCAACCATGACAAAACTCCTCCTTTTATCTCTTTTCTATATCTCTTTTCTTTAGTTTCCTTAGTCTATGCTTTTATTGTAGTGTCTTATACGTCTTTAAATTTAGAGTTTAGTTCCCCTCTTTGAATAGGGTATTGTTGTTCTATTAATCTGCATGTTCTCTCACCGGGTACAACATATTTGTTCTAAAGATTTCCCTGCTTAGTTGGTTCACCTTTTATTCATATTTTTATATATCATATAGATTATTTAATATTTATTTTGAATGTTTGTAATTCTTTTTATTGTTTGAAATTGAAATAATGTGATTAATTAAAATTGTATGTTGAATTTCGTTAGAGTTTAAATATTAAACCACATTTTGTATAAATTGCATCGAAATTTTAGATATTTTATTTTAATATTCGTGTCCAGTTTCAATTTAAAACATTATGCAAGGATGGAGTCCACTAGGCAAACATTTATCCGTGGTGGGCAAAAAAGGTATTTTCTCATGATATAGCGTCAATTAACCACGTGTTACGGCCAGGCCTGCTTCATTGTCTCCTTCTTCTTCCATTATTATTATTATTATTATTATTTTAAGAAAAATTCTACTTCATTAATATTTATTTTGTTTTGCATGCCTTGGATTTTTCTTTTTCATTTCAGTGAGAATGAATGAAAAATCATGACATACATTAAAAAATAATATTATTTGTTATTTTAAATTAAGAAATAGTAAGTGGGTCCCATGAGAGCCTATAATCTTGTGGTAAGAACGCCCCAGTTTCTATAGTGTCGGGCCACAACCAATAAGTAAGTGAATGTGCTCTAAAATATTATACATATTTATAAAGGATTCTTTATTTTCATAGCTCAAATTATTGAAGGGTGTTTAATTTGGTTGTTTTTAATTTTTGTTTTAAAATATATTTTTTAATTTATAAATTAAATTAAAAATAAATAATTAGTTATTTAGTAAAATTATTTTAAAATAATTTTAAAAAATTTAAATATTTAATTAAAATATGTTTAAAAGTAATTTAATTGATTAAAATTATTAAAAAAATATATAATTAAATATTTAAATTATTAAAATAAAGATAATGTTAATATTTTTAAATTTTTTAAGATAATATAATATTTTATTTTATTTTACTAAAAAGTAATTTTAAAATAAATATATAAATTATAAGTAAAATATTTTTACTTATGTTAAGTAAATTTTTTAATTTATAAATCAAATTAAATACTAATCTACTTATGATTTTATATTTATAAATAAATTTAACTAACTTATAAGTCAAATTAAGTATTCTCTTAATGTCACGATTAAATAAAAAAAATGCTTAAAACACCCTTAATATTAGTTATTCATTTATGAATAAAGTAAAAAAATTATCACAATCTCATTTAAAATTGTTATTATATTTATATTTTATATTTTTTAATATTACTTATTAGTCACTTTAAAAGAAAGTAATTATAAAAAGATTTTAATTAAATTAAAAGATTTTGTAGCATTTTTCACCTTTATTTTTGATAAATTAATAATTTTCTAAACAAATGATACACTATCAATTATTTTTAAATAACTTATTAAATATATAAAATAATTACTCTCATATGGAAATATGCATCATTTACTAATTATTTAAGTGAAGTGAGTCTCTATCATAATATTTTTTTTAACTAAAGTAAAATTTATTTTATCAATAATTATCCTTACATGGATTGATAATATCTAATATAATGATTAAAAAATAAAGTATAAAAAAATAAAAAAATAAAATAACCATAAAAAATTACCATAAATGTATTTTTTTTCTTTTTACACTATATTATAATTAATACTTAGGTTTTATATTTTGAAAATAGATGAAAATATATTTAAAATTCATTTATTTTATAATTTTTATTATTAATAATAAAAATATTTTAATACTTCCTATAACAAATAATTTTCATTTCATATTTAATTTTTAATTACTATAATAATTATTAATTTTTATTAAAAACTAAATTGATAAAAATATTACATAACTTAAATTTAACAATATTTCATTTTTTTTTTTGAAAATATAATATTCTAAACCCGCATTGTTTTTCCAAAAAAATACCAAGTTGGAAAAGAAAAAAAACACACTAACCGACATTGAGGGCAGAAACGTAATTACGGGGGAACTCGGTAACACTTGCGGATCTTCCATAGATAAACTCGATCAAAGTCTTGCTCGCGTCAATGAGCGAGTTAGAGATAGAGGGCGAGAAACCCTAGTTATCACTCTCTATGCTCTACTCAAAACCCTTCGCTTCTCTCTCCCTTTCTTTCCTTTAGCTCTCTATCATCGCGATCTAGTGTTTTCACGGTCTCTTGTTCTAGTTCGGTAAGTTTATTGTTAAGCTATGGGGCTTTCGATGCGTTTATATGTTGACCTTGGGTATTGAATCTCTTTCTTTGTTTTCCTGATTTGATAAGAGTATGTAGCGAGAAGTTTACAGTTCTCAGTAGGTTAACTACGGATAATCTATAAATTTTTGAATGGATTGTTGGCTGGTATATTTCTGTATGGTGATTTGTTTTAATTTCGATGAGTTTCTTTTTTGTAATATTTTTTGAGAGAATTTACGTTTTAGATTGCAAGAAAGATTTTGGTTTCTGTTTTCTGGGAAGTCTAACTCTATGTTTCCCTTTACAAACCTTAAAGTGTTTTTTTTTTCCCTCTCTCTCTCTTTTCAAGTGCTTAGAGTTTGTTAATAGATTACGGCGTCCTTATTTGTGATTTTTGAACTTTTGTAGTTTCGTAGCGAAGTAAAAACTTATGTCAAACTACTTCCTGATTTTGATTTGTTTCTCTAATCCAATTCGGTATTGAGGTCATGGCGTTCTAGTTCGCTTAGTTAATCCAATCCAATATTGCTATCTAGATAAAAATTGAAGCTTCGTCTTTTTCCCCTCTTTGATACGATCTGTATTCGTATTCCCTTGTAAGGATTCTATTTTTAGTTTTTTTTTTTTAATTAAATAAGCCAACCCCAAATTTTTGAATAAAGGCTTAGTTGAGTTGAGTGGAGTTGAGAAGCTCTCAGCTCATCCATTGTTAGTGTCCGAGTTCAATTTTACGGTATCTGTAACCTGGAAATCTAAGGCGGTGCTGCTCTTGTTTTCTTGCAGTTGTTAAGAATGATTGCTGCTGAAACTGTAATAGCAAAGAAGTTAAAAATAAAGTTTTCTACCCAAAGAACAGAAGCTGTTTCTGGGATAAAGACATGTGAATCTGGGCGTAATGCGGACAAGAATTATGGTTCCAGGGCCTGTGACACCCAGAGTACAAGGTTGAAGCCTGTGGTGCCTGGGGCTAATAAGCGTGGCCCATCATGCATGGTAGAGGGTCAACCAGAGAAGAAGCGGAAGATGGATCGCAGTGTCACCCATCAGTGTTTTTCCCTTTTAAAATCTCTTATAAATAATCCATCTGGCTGGGCTTTTAGGGAACCGGTGGATCCAGTGGCACTGAATATTCCCGACTATTTTTCAATTATATCAAATCCTATGGATTTAGGGACAATAAAATCAAAGCTGGAAAAGAATCAGTATTCTGGAGCTGAAGAGTTCGCAGCTGATGTCAGACTGACTTTCTCAAATGCTATGCTATATAATCCTCCAACAAATTATGTTCACCAAATGGCAGAGTCAATGAATAAGATTTTTGAGACAAAATGGAAGTCCCTGGAGGGAAAATGGAAATGCCAAAGGTCTAAGTCTGGTGATGGAAAAATTTTGAGTGGGAAGCCAAAGGAAATTAGTGGTACAAGGCAGAATTGTCCTGAAACACCCCCTTTGCGCAACTCTGGTTTACCCAAGAAGTCAAAACTATCTGAAAATGAGACAATGAGGAGTTCTTTAAATGCAAGAGCTGCAGAAGTAAGTTGCTTCTTACATAATGATCTTTGTATTTTTTCCATCACCTTCTTATGAAAGAATGTGCGCATGTGCATGTGTGTCATGGTTTTAAACAGCAGCCGCGATGGCTATTGCAAGTAAAGGAAACCGGCTTGCAAATGTCATTCATGGTAATGGCTGTCGCCACGCAAAATTTTTTTGAAAAATTTACTAAGTTCATGAAATGAATAAATATTCAACATATAATTAAAACTAAGATATACTACTAAATAATGAGCAAAAATATATCAAACAAAGACATTAAATTCACCTTTCTTATACAACATTAGTATTAATCAATTTAAAACCTAAATAGCTAAAAGGATAGTAAATAACTAACCTAAGTATCGCCAAAATGAGTGTCTATATTTATATTTAGCAAATATTATTAAAGCCTAAAACTTTTTATGATATTATTTTCTAATTATTTATGTATTTGCCTAAAAATATTTCAAGATAGTTAAAAGTTAAAAAAAAAAAAAATTAATTCACTCTTTAATCTCCTTCACTTCTACCTTGTTTTTTTGATGATCTAGAGCACCGGCTTAGGATCACTACTTAACAGTTGGTTGAGAGAAAATGGATTAATTGCCTATAGAGGAAATGAAAAGGCCAAGATAGTTTTTTGCCCAAAAAAAAAACACACACACCATTTATCAAAAAAAAAAAAAAAAAAAAAAGCAGAGAATTTAGCTGGAAAACTGTTACCTTTAATGATCATTACTTAACGGCTTTTACAGTTACAAATTTAAATGTAACGGCCCATATTTAAAATCATGAATGTGTGTGTGTCTGTCTGTCTCCTTGTGTTAATATATTCCTGTTGGATATATTGAATCATCCATTTAATTGTGCTTTGTATATAGGTAAAGCTTTCTAAACCAATGGAAATACACAGGGCATTACACCAAAATTCTTACAAAGGTATGAAGTTGCAGAGTACAGTTTCTGCTTTATGGCTCTTTGTTGGAGCTAATTGGCAGTGTGTCTTATAGGCACTAGTAGCGGCAGAAATGTTTGTTGCTCTATCAGTGTTAAGCCATCATTGAGCCCAGTGGTTAATGAATGTGGTGCAAGTGGTCGGAGTGCTTCTCAATGTTGCTTTCCAAGTGATTCAACCCATGCTTCCTCCGGTTGTTACTTGATCTTTTTCCCTTGGTTTTATTGTTTTCAAAACCCATTAATTTATTTGACAACCTTACTTAAAACTCACCTTTGTGTAGATATATCTTCTGAGAGGTCATCAGGCAGAGATGATAATGCATGTGGCACTGATGTCGCGAAACTGGTATTTCGTAGGGTCCATTTTCCTGACTTCTGCTTAGTATGCACTGCAATGTATTATTGAAATTGTGTTCAAATATAGGGTATTAAGCGTGAAAGCATGTCAACTTCACAAATGAGCAAGTCAGATCCGGATTCTGATGGTGAGTGAATCTTATGCTTTGTGATTTTCTGATATTATAATGCTTAGTGTTGGGTGACCTGATGATTTGGGTTGCTGCTTGGATCTATGTAAAGGGGCTGTAAGTGCTTTGGATGATGAAAATGCATGCCTGAGCTCTCAGCGTATGACTTCTGCAACTGATGTAACATCTGGAGAAGGTCAGTTTATCTTATTTATAAAGTCAGGGTTGAGGCTTAACTGTTAACTTTATCATGTCAGCTACATTAAAGGTTTTTCCTTCCTTATTTGGTTTAGGACTGGGACCTCCTATTTATGATGTACAACTGTCTCCAACAAAGGCCCTTCGTGCTGCAATAGTAAGGCACCGGTTTGCAGAGACTATCTTAAAAGCACAGCATAAGACACTACTAGATCATGTAAGGCCCAAGGCCCCTCTTATTCCTTATTTCTTTCATTCTTTGTCATTTGTGGGTGAGGGAATTGGATTTTATGTTAAATTGTACTGTCTAGTGTCTCTACTCAATGTGAGCAAGAAGGAATAATGGTTTAGTCCCTAATTTTTCATGTGGACTCTTTCTTGTTATAAGGGTGATAAGGGTGATCCAGTGAAGATGCAGCAGGAGAAGGAAAGGTTGGAAAGGAGGCAGCGTGAAGGTGATTTAAGCAACTTTCTATCTAAATATTACCAATTGAATGTAATGGTTTATTTAGGCATCAAGGTGTTGCTGTCTGTTTCTTGTCTTGTGGCCCCCTTTCAGACACAACAATTACAAACAAAACAATAACACCTTTCTTTCTTAGTTCCTTTAGGATTCTTCTAGTGTGCTCTAACATGTTTCTTGCTCCGTGTTTAAATGGATTGGCAGGGGAAATGTTGTGGAAATTGAAGTTTTCTGATAAATGCAATGATAGTATAGTTAAATTTAGCAAGGAAATCCTTAGTTGTCAGATTTTGTTTTTGTTGTTGAACTACTTAATTCTTATTGAAAAGGCCTGATATCCTGAATATTTAAGATATGTTTGATGAAATATTGAGGGATGATGGAGTCCTAAAATTGCAAGTTATGTGAAATTTTGTATGCATACTATCAAGTGGAAGTTATGCTTCTAGACTTTTATGTTATCATTACTGTTCTCTTCATTGTCATGTTCTTCTAGAGGTTTTGTTTGGTTGACCTTGGAATACAATGCAATGTAAGTTTAGATAAGCAGTTAGATACCATATTTGGATGATTTCCAAATGGAGTAAATTAACAATTAATGATATTTGATTTTGTAAAGACCTGTGGCTTTGCTTTTAAATCTAAAATTATTCAAAATGTGAATGTGTGAAGTGATCACATTAACATATTTGTCAATCCAAGAAATTTCTCTTTATTAGCTGGTGAAGAATTTCTGATTATGTTGGTGTCAATGCTGGATGCTGACCTTTGTATGTGTAGTGTTATATTCAAGTACTTTAGCATTAACAACAAATTATGGTTTTGTAACACTACAGAGAAGGCTTGGATTGAAGCTCAAATCAGAGCCGCTGAAGCTGCCTCACGAATGAGGGAAGAAATTGAATTGAAAAAACAAAGGGAGAAAGAAAGAGAAGCTGCTCGAATTGCATTGCAGAAGGTTTGCACTTTAGCAAAATGTGTCTTGGAAAAAAAAATTCTAAGGTTTAATTACTTTCTGATAAATTTTACATAGATGGTAGTCTAATGAAATTCTGCCCCTGCTTTTTTTTTTATTGTCCCTCTCCATATAGATGGAAAAAACTGCTGATATTGAGCAGAACCTGGAGATTCTGAAAGAACTCGAGAAGCTTAGTGGAGGTTCCCTTTCCTATCATTTTCGCATTGGCAGTAAACGGGTGACAAACGGAGAGATGGAAGCAGCTTACACTGGGAGCCCGCTGGAGCGATTGGGTTTGTTCATAAAGGATGATATTTGGGATGAGGATGAGATGGTAGTAAATGGAGACGAAGAGGAAGGAGAAATATTTCCATGAATATTTGAATCTTTAATAAGAACTTCTATTTTCCTTTTTCTTTTCCTGTCTGTTAAAAGGTTGGCAGTGAGAGGGGAAAGAGAAACATTATTTGTAAATGAGTATGTTTTTGTAGGAAAGGGTGGGGGTGAGGGTGACTTTGTAATTAACACCAGTATTTATAGGATGAATATAAAATAGTTAAATCGTTGACTTTCTAAACTTGATCATAGCTTTTAGTTAGCAAAGAAAGGAAAGAAAAAAAGAATTATGGAAAGCATTGTACTGGCACTTGTCATAGTCTCACCGATGGATTTTAATTGTTTTGTGGAAATTAATGCAGGCAAGGAACTAAGAATATCGAGCTAAATCTGGTCAGGCACAGTTTCCGTTTAGAAAAATTGCGAGAAAAATGAACAAAAGAATGTGTAATTTGGCAAGTGTGCCTACATTCACAAACTACCGCATGCTTTTTCACTGCCGAGGAGAGATATTAAAAGCCCTATTTATAATAACCTAATTCTTATGCATCCAGTATTTCTAATACAAATAACATTTACAACAAACAACATAATTGACAGTTCTATATGAAGTTCCACTATATACAACACCTTCAAGTACATAACTAAACTGAATTTGATAAGCATTCATTCTTTTTCTCCTCAGAAGAGCAGCTTCATTTGAAGCATTCTTGGTCCAAAGAGCTATCTTTTCGTGCTTAATTCTGACACTGACAACTGCTCCACAGATTTCATCTCCATGATCAAACTGTTCTCCAATCATGGACAGCAACTAATAAAAGAATGTAAATAGAATAAGAAGCTCCATCGTATAGCAGTCAGTGTTATTTAATAGCTCACAACAATGTAGAAACACCCCGTATATAACCAATTGGTATCAGATTTCCCTTGGCCAAAAGTTACAGTCCACTTCCCTCCACTGGCACAAACAGGATCCTCTCACTTTGGCTCAATTTTATTCTTGAAAAAATGAAAGTCAGCCCCCAAAGCCAGCTTGCTAGGATGAATACGATGGATACAGCATAATTTCACTGTCAGAGTGATTTCTATATCAGGACAGGTAAATGAGGAAGTTAATGGTTAAAATGTGAACTTTTTTTTTTTTTCTGAGTAAATGTGCGTATAAAGGGTTCATTAGTCCAGAATGATAGTTACTTTTTTCACTCTGTGGACGAGGATCATAGATGTAATGAGCAAGAGACACAAAGTAGATTGCAAAGACCTTAGAATACTTCACTGTTTCTGTGAACATTGCACAACTCGAATGCAAAATACAAATTCCAGCAAGTGTCCTACTTGCTAAGAATGGAGTTGCTAGAAACTCATTCTATCACCTAAATGGCATATCATTCCTAGGATGAACAAAAACTCCTCGGCAGTTTATTAGATTCCAGTTCAGTTGCATGTATGTCGCAATAAGGTAAATTACTTAAGAAAAAAAAACGCCTAAAAGATATTCATATTTCTGTCTTCATATGAAATATTAAAGTGGTTTTCAAAGAACAATCATAACTTTATGATAACAGAGAGGCCAAATACAATGAAAAGATTTTAGTCCCATGAATTCATCTAAATTTTTGAATTTTATATGCATGAGTACAATTATGCAGATATAAAATTGCTCTTTGCAGGGAGTACATATATATAATATACCCTTCGTCCCGAAGGGGAAAGAGAATGATCATGATAAGAACAAAGATCCGAATTGAAAAGAATTATCCATGTTTAGATTCCTAGTCCTCAATGAACATTTGATTGTATAATTAAAAAATCTGTCCAATTGCCTAAATTTCCACGTCCAATTATTCCATGAAACATACAGACATGAAGGCGTATGCTTAAAATTGGATACAAACAATATCCAGCAATTTAAAGTACAAGTTAATGGTCACGCCGCTTGGGCAATTCAAGAACTACATTTTCACAAATCCAAAATTAAAAACTCCCAATAAAATATTGTTTACTTCTAGGCATCACTTAACACCCATCAGTCTGGAAGAATACTACATCACAAGAGAAATTTTCATTCATTTTAACAAATACCTAACTAAATTTGCCCCTTAAAGAAAAAGAATCTCTAATTGTTGTCAGATAATCCAATAGAAACAAAAGGAAGCATCTGATTTAATAACAAGCAGATGGCAAAGAAAATATAGATTTGGAGACAATTATTTCTTAATGAGGTCACAATGCACTAATAGCAAATATCTATCATTGATTACGCAAGAAAATCAAGATAGCATTTCTAACACCTCTAAATCATTTCTGATTCCGCAATTTTGCAATTTCGCAATGAACTGAAACTACAATTTTCCACATAAACACGATTGCTCATTCTTTGTCTCAAAGGCGTTCCATAACTTCCCTTACGAGAAAGTACGTTCATCAGACCTCTATTTCCTCAATGAATAAACCAAAACCTTGGAATCTCAATTCCCTCTCCTTTCCTTCCATCAATTTTATCATCAACCAAGCAAAAAATAAAGGAATCCAGAAATAGAAGCAAAATTAAACCAAAAGAAGAGCAATGAAAGAAGAGAAGAAGACCTCCAAAACTCCTCGACAGCAGCAAAAGTATAGACAGAACGCATAGAATATCCTCAGGTGATTGCTTGGCCTTAGCTAAAGGGTTATCGAACCAGAACGTCCATTGGAACTCGAGAAGGTGCGGCTGTTAACTTACAGCGCTTGGTTTCTTGGCCGATGATTCCTCATCTCCGACAATCTCTCCTTCTTCCAGCGCATCATCGTTAACATCGTCTTGCCCTAGGTTTAGAGTTTGGATTCGGTGTTTCTTCTGTAGTTGGCGTCGACGATTTTCGTTCCTCTTCCACCGCCATTTTCGCGTTAGTTTTCTCAGCTGCGTCTTCTTGCTCTCGGTAGGTTCGATTGTTGACAGAATGATCCGATCCAAATCTCGATGGGTTAGAGTCGGATCAAGTACAAATATAACCCGGAATCGAAATCTCTTTGGGTAAGATCCTTGGGCCTAAACTTTTTGCTAAAGCCCAAATGATTAGACCCATTGGGCTGGACTATATTATAAAGGGTAATCCTTTCTTATTATTTATTTATTTATTTTTAAAAAGTAGACTCTACGTGAGAAATTAGTTCACCTAATAAGCTCTTTTCCAAAAGTACTTGACTCGGCGACCCAAATTTTAGATATTCATTCTGGGAAATATGTCTGTGCTTCGAATCATACAAGTGATTCAGTCACAAATTTTCTCTTGTTCATGGATGGTAATTGGTTTCCAATCTCATAATTGAAGCAACAAAAATTTGTCTACAAGGATCTAGATTTCCGTCGCCGGTGACATTCAGGACGGGGAGTATGACGGTTGCGATCGGTGCAATAGTTATAGATCATGTGATTTCTTTTGGCCCATCGAAGCCAATTTCGATCCTTTGTAGTGATTCCTCGAGTTAGCCAAGGTTTGTTTCCAACAGAATTGGCACTCTGGACATTGAAATTTCTGTAATAGGCAGTGAATGGAGCACCTGACCAATCTGTTTTCACTTGTCCTCCTCTCGTTGCCCATTGTTCTCCATCCCATATGGTTCCATAAACCCTCATGGGCTGGCTCTTCGCGAATGGAACTCCAATTGCTTCTTCATTCTCGAACACTCTTATGGGAATGTAATCTACGTAGATACTGCATGCCAACACGTACAACATGTATAAATCATCTTTTTTTTTTCTTCCTTCTTCACATTTTGGACAATTAAGACCAATTAAAATTAAATTATTTAATTAGGTTATTGTGCAGTATCTTACATGATGCGTTGGGGGTTCCATATTATAGAGTATGTGTGAAAATCTTTAGTTGGATCGAACCAGAGATCGAATTCTTGCTCCCTATTCCCTTTTCCTTGGGTGTACACATTAGTATGGACGGTGTAAGGAGACCCACTCAAGTTACCCAAGAATTCAAGATCAATCTCGTCATGGGTTGGACTTGGATCAGATGACAACTGCAACCAAATTATATGGAGGAAAACAAAACCCATGCAAATTACAATTAATAATTACCTATATAATTAATTAATATGATTATTGTTATTCTTGTTTTTAAAATTGGAAGGTGGAAGAATTAATTACATAGAATGTGGTGACGGTGCCTGCAGAGTTGCGAGGGACAAGCTTCATTTGCACATCAAACCTTCCAAAGAGGTATTCGTTCTTGGACTGGAAGCCAGAGCCAGAGATCTTGTCAAGAGTCAGCGAGATAAGATTTCCTCCATTGAAAATCTGGCCGCGACCATCACCCCATGTTACGCCTACATCTTGATTGAAATTATCTGCAGAAGCTGCAAGGAAAGAACGCGCCAGAAGGAGGGAAAACAAAAATATTACTGCAACTCCATTTCCCATGTTGATGGAAGGAACGAATGAAGAGAGAGACAGATAATAATATAGACCCCCCTCTTCTTCTCCTCGCCAGTCCTTGAGTCCCTGGCCCTAAACAAGGACTTTTTTGAGGACTGCATATATATATAGATAATGCCTTAAAATTAAGCTGGAATAATCAAACATGCTATAGATAGGAGATTAAGGATTAGGGACAAGACTAATTAAACATGGTTTAATCCCCAGTAGGACGGGAGAATTTGGTTAGAGATTAATTAACTTTGTCATGAGCTTAATAGCGGTGTATCCCATACACATTTTCAAACAAGGCAATGATACATACACATAATTGACAATGCTTGCTCATTACTTCCCTTTTCCACGTAGCTAGGATCTGGAATGTCTCCAACAAGAAAATTCTTGTATTCACTCGGTGGGGTGTGGCCTTGGTCTAAGAATCACTAGTTTAGGTTCAACCTGAGCTAAATTACCATAGGAGAGCTAGGATCTGGAATGTCTCCAACAAGAAAATTCTTGTATTCACTCGGTGGGGTATGGCCTTGGTCTAAGAATCACTAGTTTAGGTTCAACCTGAGCTAAATTACCATAGGAGAGCTAGGATCTGGAATGTCTCCAACAAGAAAATTCTTGTATTCGCTCGGTGGGGTGTGGCCTTGGTCTAAGAATCACTGGTTTAGGTTCAACCTGAGCTAAATTACCATAGGAGAGTTGGTTCTTGTTCAAACCTTAGTTCAAACCATTATAGAGGACGGTTCAAAATAGTTTAGAGCGTAATTTAAACCAAAAAATTGAAAGAAAAAATTTATCGATTTGAAATTAAGTTATGTTTATAAAAATATTTTAATTTTTGTTAAAAATCTTTCAATAAAAATAAATTAAGAAGAAAAGAATAAAATTAATTTGTCTTTTTAAGAAAATTTATTAAGTAAAGACTTTGACTTAATTAAAAAATTAGAGAAATAAAAAGAGATGAAATTGATTTTTTTTTTCTTAAAAAATTTTAAAAAAGAAAATGCTTGAACTTAATTTTGTAAAAATTAAGTTCCTATTTATTAAGTTTCTAATTTATTGCTCGTCTTTTAGAAAAAATGATGTGATAAAATTTGATAATTAAAAAAATAATTTAAAAGAGAATAAAATTAAAATAAAGGGTATTAGAAATTTTATTAAGGGTATAAAATAATAACAAAGTAATCGAGGTATATGATATTAAAAATTTTAGTGAATATATAAAATAATAAAGTAATAAAATTGATAGAGTATCGAGAATTAAAAAAGTGTAAAAAATAATTGTGTAAATAATTAGAAAAAAATTGAAAAAATATTTAAAATTAAAGGAAAAATTATATTATAAAGCTAAACCATATAAGTATATTACATGAAATAGTAAGCCAATCCATTTATGTATATATGGTTATTATTTATTGATCTAACATTTCATATAGGGCATATTAGACTGCTATATTATAAAACGAGCGCAAAGAAATTGTAGGTGGACACATCAAATTTGACTATGAACACATACTTTTATGCCTGCCAGCCTAATAATTACGGGCATTCCACACTCCACACAGAATGCCATTACTCATTCATGCTAATGATTAGTGCAACTGATGAGCTGTGATTGAAAATGCCCATTCTGTAAATCTGTGTTGAAGTTCAAGTCTAATTGAAATTAGGAAGTATAATTAATTTAAAAAGTATAATTAATTTAAAAAATTTAACAGAATTTAAATTATAAAATTTAATAATTAAAGTCTTAAAAAGATTAAGTTTTAGTAACTTATATATATAAATAATTAGTTAGCCATTATATGAAATGTATTGCAGAGAGCCTACAAAATGGAGAGGTGTATTGAATTTCGTGAGTTTTTGTTTAAGTGATTTTGAAAGTGAGAAAAATAATTAGTGGTTATAATTATTTTTTCTTGATAGTGAATTTGTTTGGTGGAGTAGGCTTATGCCAAATCACGTTAAATTTTATGTTCTTTATTTTGTGAGTATGTGATTTTACACAACAAGTGATATCAGAGCTGTGGTTTGAGATGTTAAAGATAGTGAGTACAAAATTTGAGGTGGAGTCGTTCGATTGGAAAAATAATTTTTGTTTATGGCAAAGCACCGTGAAAGATGTCCTTGTACAACAATGATTAATTAAAGCATTAAACGAGAAGAAATCAGCGACCATTAAAGATGATGATTGAGAAGAGCTTTAACAAAGGATTGTGAGTACGATTATATTGACATTAGCCCCAGATGTGAAGTACAATGTCTTGAAGAAGACCTCATCTGTTGTTTTGTGGAAGAAATTGGAGAGCCTATACATGTCAAAATTACTCACAAATCATTTGTACTTGAAGAAGGAGTTGTACCAACTCAGAAAGGATGAAGGTACCGATATAAAGGATCATCTTAATAATTTTAATAAATTAATTACCCAATTGGCTAGTGTTGGTGTGAAGGTTAATGAAGAAGATAAAGCCCTCTTGCTTTTAACCTCTCTCCCACACTCTTATAAAAGCTTGGTGACAGCTCTAACAGTTGGGAATGAGACTTTAAAGGTGGAGGAGGTTACTGTTGTTATCTTGGATGATGAAAAATTCAAGAAGACAAGTAGTAGTAATGAAGGTAGAGCTTTTGTTGCTGGTTCTAGTCATGGTAGAAACAATCCACGTGGAAATAATTAGAGAAGGAATAGTAGATCAAACTCAAGACCACGAGTAGGCCATCAAGATAGAGAATGTTACTACTGTCATAAGAAGGGTCACATTCAATACCGTTGTGTGAAGATGAAGGAAGATCTTACAGAATTTAAACAATTCAAAAAGAGTCATTGAAAAGAAAAAGAAGGAATTGCTGCAATTGCAATGGATGATCGTGTTGATGGGGAATGTTTGAATGTGGATGATGATAAGGAAAAGGCAAAAGATCCATTACAAGATGAGTGGTTAATGGATTCTGCTTGTCCATTCCATATTTACTCAGAGAATGAGTGGTTTGATGTGATTGAAGAAAAGAAAGGAGAAAAAGTGAAACTAGGGGAATAAGATGGAAGTTGAAGGTATTGGAAGAGTGAAGATCAAGTTGCATGGTAATCAAGTAAAAGTGTTCAATGAAGTGAGATATGTTCCTAAATTTTAAAGGAACTTAATTTCCTTGGGTAAATTAGATTCTTTGAGTTATGGGTGTTCAATTCATGGTGGAGTCATAAGAGTTAGCTGAGGTGCTCTTGTGATCATGAAGGGTGAGAAGATTGGTACAAATAATCTTTACAAATTAGAAGGAAGCACATTGATTGGAAGAATGCAAGTGGAAGCATGAGGCAACATCAATTATCAAGAGTGCAAGGAAGTACCCAAGAGAAAATTGACTTTTACAGGAATTGTAAAGATTAATTCCATTTGACTTGGAGGTGGAGATTGTTAGAGTCCAAGTCCAATTGGAATTAGGAAGTATAATTGTTTGGAAAGTTTAGTAGAATTTAAATTATGAAGTTTAATAATTAAAGTCCTAAAAGGACTAGGTTTTAGTGGTCTATATATATGAATAGTTGGTTAGCCATTATATGGAATGTATTGTAGAGAGCCCACAAAGTGAAGAGGTGTGTTGAATTTTGTGAGTTTTTGTTTGAGTGATTTTGAGGGTGAGAAAAATAATTAGTGATTTTAATTATTTTTCCTTAATAGTGAATTTATTTGGTGGAATAGGCTTACGCCAAACCATGTTAAATTTTATATTCTTTATTTTGTGTGTGTATGATTTTTTCACAACAATTTAATTATAAGATAGTTTTTCAGTGACAAGTAATTTTACTATTTCACTTCAAGAAGAGATCTTTTGTGTACACAACTCATCATAAAATGTTAGCAAGTTAAAAGAGTTTATATGAATTGTTATTGCTACTACAACCCATGAAAATGTTACTTATGGGCAGGCATCTGAGTACTTGCTAACTGGAAGGATACTTGGATAAAGCTTGAGTTATCATATGTAGGTCGGACACTCACTTTTACCATTGTATATTACTCGATTCAGTCATTAAAAGATAAGAATCCAGTAATATTCGCCATAATCACAATTCCAGTATCAAGGTGAACTATAGGACACTTGAAATACTTGATTTCTAAGGTTTCATTATGGATATAATCAGAAGCTTATCAAACATTTGATATTATTATATTCTTCTCAAAACCATCTTTCATCATCCTTAACAATATCACTTGAGTCTTGAGTGATTGTTTGATTACAAAATGTTCCCATTTTCACTTTAAGTTTCGGGCAGTATTGATAGTTTACCTTGGTTCTAACAATGTCACAAAAACTTCATTAGCAGAGCAAGGTTGGTGTTTGTTTAATGAAGTGTCTGCTTCAGGAGGAATCCTTTCCATAAAAAATCTAGGCTATTTCGGCTGAGGCAATGGATTCTCACTGCTCAACATTACGACCACAGACAACATGCTCGGCCTATCATTCGGTCTTTTTTGCATGCATACTAGAGCCACATTAATGCATCTTACCACTTCAGATAAAGTGCAAGAGACTGTTAAATATTCATCAATTAGTTCCAGTGGAGTCCCTTTAATCCATAGCATCCATGCCTGAAACAAGTCAAAGTGATGCATCAGCATAGGCTTGATGTCAATCTAATTTGCATATGATCTCTGACAATGTTGCCTTAACTTGTAAAATTTTGTTCATTTAAACATTACAATTGTCTCAGTTTTATGGCACGCTATTTTAAGTGTCTGTTCTTCATGCTTATGAAGTGCATGCTATGCATATGCTTTGCTTACATGCCCAAGAAGGTTAAGGTCATGCTCTGGATGACAAAATCCTCTATTTTTCATTCCACTCAGTATCTTCAAAACCAAGATGCCAAAACTAAAAACATCAGATTTCATGTAGAAGAGTCCGTTCATTGCATATTCAGGAGACGTGTAGCCATTGCAAATTACAAGAAAGAAAAAAAATTTTAACACGCTAATGAGAGCCACAAAATAATTATAAAGATATTATGTTCCAACTACTCTTCTTGTATTGACCTTAATTTGATCTGCTTGAAATGTTCTTGTGAGGCCAAAGTCTGAAATTTTTAAGTTCATGTCACTGTCCAATAGAATATTATTGGCTTTTAGATCTCTATGAACAATCCTCAGTCTTGAGTCTTGATGAAGATAAAGAAGTACTGTAGTAATTCTGCCAATAATGTGAACTTGCTTATACCAATCTAGCAATTTGCTTATTGTTTGATCTAAACAATATCCCATCTATTTTACTATGTTCAACACCTACTTGAGCTGAAAACAAAATAATTAGTGCAAAAAAGATAAATGTTGTTAATCTGGAAGGTTCAAACCAAAAATAAAGTAGTCCAGGCTTTTGTTGGGCATATATTCATATATTAACATTTTTTCATCCCCATGAATGCAGCAACCAAGAAGCTTTAGGAGATTGCGGTGCTGTAGTTTAGCAATTAATATAACTTCATTTTTGAACTCATTCAATCCCTGGCTAGAATTCTTGGAAAGCCTTTTCACTGGTATTTCTTGCCCCTCCACCAATGTACCCTAAACATTTAAAGAGCTTAGACATTTTTTATTTCTTTAAAAATAATAGTAAAAAAGAGAAGATAAATCTTGTTTAAGAAGCACATTTATTTTGTCACCTTATAAACAGGTCCAAAACCACCTTTACCAAGCTTGTTGCTGCTTGAAAAGCTATTAGTTGCTTCAGATATGGTGGTCATGTTAAACGATCACAAATCCATGTTTGTTGAAAAAATAATTTGCAATTTCCTATATATGTCTAGGTTCATTTGTCTTTTAGTTTTTTCTTGGTGATTAAATATAATTAATGTAATAGTTCAAAGTATGTATCTTTTTGGGTTTTCATGAATGTATATTAACTTAGATTCATGTAATTAGAACTTGAGAGGTTGCCTAAACTCATATATATACCCCTTGTACTTGAAAGTTAATATGCGTGGAATACAAAATAGTGTTTTCTCTCCTCTTTCTTTTCGAACAAAGTGGTATCAGAGCCTCTTTCTTTAATCTTGAACAATTTGAGAAATGGCTAGCAATGGTCTTCTTTCTTTTCAATTCCCTCGCCTTACAAAAGAAAATTATGAAGAGGTGTTTGCACCAATTGTACGCATGGAGACTATTCATTTGCTCATAGCTATTTCATCACAAATGAAGTGGAAAATCTTTCAACTTGATGTGAAGTCGGCTTTTCTCAATGGCTATCTTGAAGAGGAGGTTTATGCAAAACAACCATTGGGTTTCGTGGTTGAAGGGTATGAAGATAAAGTGTTGAGATTAAAGAAAGCTTTGTATGGGCTAAAACAAGCACCAAGAGCATGGAATAGCCAGATTGATAAGCACTTTCAAGATAATAGGTTTATACGTTGTCTTCATGAATATGCTCTTTATGTGAAGCTGTATGCTAATGGTGATATTTTAATTGTTTGTTTATATGTGGATGATCTCATTTTTCACATGCAACAATTCAAACTTTATTGAAGAATTCAAGAAAACAATGACTCTTGAATTTAAGATGACCGACATTGGTCTCATGACTTACTATTTAGGCCTAGAGGTGAAGCAAATGGAAGATGACATTTTTATTTCTCAAGAAGGATATGCAAAGAAAATTTTGGAGAAATTCAAAATGCTTGATTGCAATCTTGTGAACACACCTATGGAATGTGGAAATAAGTTGTCAAAATTCGATAGTGGAGAAAAGGTAAATTACACTCTCTTTAAAAGCCTTGTGAGAAGCTTGAGATACTTGACATTCTCAAGACCCGATATTCTCTTTGCAGTTGGGTTAGTAAGTGTGTTTTATGGAAGCTCCTATCTCCTCTCACATGAATGTTGCTAAAAGAATTCTACGTTACCTTAAAGGTACCATTGATTTTGGGTTATTTTATTCTTCATCTAATGAGTTCAAGCTTGTGGGATTTTGTGATAGTAATTTTGCTAGAGATGTTAATGATAGAAAAAGTACAACTAGTTTTGTATTTTTTATGGGTGATTGTGCAATTACATGGAGTTCTGAAAAGCAATCCATTGTTACGTTGTCAACTTGTGAATTGGAATATGTGGTGGCAACTTCCTGTACTTGTCATGCTATTTGGTTTAGAAGATTGTTAAAGGAGCTTCATTTAACTCAAGAGGGAGCCACAGAGATTTGCATTAATAATAAGTCCGCATAAGCTCTCACTAGGAATCCGGTATTTTATGATCGAAGCAAGCATATAGATACAAGGTATCATTTTATTAGAGAATGCATTGCTAAAAAGGAAGTAGAGCTCAAGTATGTGAAGTCTCAAGATCAAATTGCAGATATCTTTACCAAGAGACTCAAGTTTGAGGTTTTTCAAAGATTACGTGCTAGTCTTGGAGTGAAAAAGAAAATTGCAAATTAAGAGGGAGCGTTGAAAAAATAATTTGTAATTTCCTATATATGTCTAGGTTCATTTGTCTTTAGTTTTTTCTTGGTGATTAAATATAATTAATGTAATAGTTCAAAGTATGTGTTTTTTTGGGTTTCTTGGATGATTCGTGAATGGATATTAACTTACGTTCACGTAATTAGAACTTGAGAGGTAGCCTAAACTCCTATATATATACCTTGTACTTGAAAGTTAATATGTATGGAATACAAAATAGTGTGGACCCTGCCTACCTCAGTCCAGTTGGGGTGCTTGGCGTGATTCGGATCATCTGGGGCCTGCTCTGATACCACTTTGTCATTTTCAAACTTCTTTCAAAGCTTTCTTAGCATCCTCAGTTTCACCAGGCCCCAACAACAAGAAAGCCTTATTGAGCTGTGTCCGCCAATGGTTTGGCCACACAGCTAACAACCTGGTATACATTTCAGAAGCTCTCTGAAACCTGCCCAAGTCCATATAAAGTCCACCCAAATTATACAAAGCATCCACATGGCTGGGTTTTAAATCAATAGCCTTTTGAAACACCTCTATGGCCTTCTCATCTTCACCCATGGCGTGCAATGCAGAAGCCAGATCACAATGGGCATTAGCATAATCCGATTTCATAAAAATAGCCTCTTCCAAGGCCTTAACAGCCGCCATATATTCCCCTACCCCGAATAAAGCACTACCCAAAAGTTTCAGTGCTCTAAGTGAGTAGGGAAAGAATAGCAGCTTCTCTGTAATATTCATAGGCACTTAAAACCATACCCTCACCTTCTAGTGCAATACCAAGATTGACATATATCTGAGGAAGCAAGTAAGCCCATTGATTCCCACTCACCTCAGCTGCCTCCAGGGCCAACAAGAACTTCTCTTTAGATTCCTTGTACCTCCTAAGAACACACAAGCAATTCCCAGCTATAAAATGTGGCCTAACATCCACAGGCTGCAACTCACAAGCTCACTTAGGCCCAAATATTAAACATCTTCGAGGTTTCTCGCATGTACCTGTATAGATTCATAATTGTCAGCTGCATAGGGCAAGAGTTAACTTGTGACGACATTGCCAACTGCTAAGAACAGGAGTGGAAAATTGCCGAACCGTACATTCTCCCGCACCTCATCTCGTAAACGCCCTCATTTGTGCGCGTTCATGTCGCTTCCCCGCACAACTTGTCACACTCCCTCGCACATAGGAGCCCACACACCATTTGTCGTGCTCGCCCAACGCAAACACTTAAGCAACTTGTTGGCCACCAATTTGCCAAAACACTCGCCCACTTCCACACGTAGACATCCTCTAAAATGCCTTGCCAAGATTCCTCATATTGCTAGCCAGACACAAATAAGCTACATAACAGACCGCACTTGTCTCTTGGATCGACCCCTTTCTTATTTGATATGGGATTGAGAAACCCTTGTCTATCTCTATCCCATTGAGACCTGACACTCTCCCCCACACGACTCCAGTAGCACTCCGTTGCTATCGGTTCCCTACCTATCCCAGTCCCGTTGGGGCGCTTGCCATCCCTAATATTGGGCATAATTAGTACCCAGGTTAAAATGGAACAAACTAACTGGCCATCGAACATGACCCAAACCAGACATATAAAACATGAAACATAAATATCTGGAGAGCAAATACTATAAAACAACATATATTAGCTGTGTCTATATTCATATTTACCATTTTTCTAAGATTTCTCCCCGTATGTAAAATTAGCACAATAATAATAATAATGCTTACTGAGACAGAGCCAGCAATCATTCCTGCTTTCGGGTTATGGGACGTCCTGTTTTTGACAATTCTATCTGTAAGCATGAAAATATAGTTAATAAAAAACGACGAGAGCTGTTATGAACCAGTCCTTAAAGGAAAGCTTAGAGCTTAAACCCAGAAAGATTTATAGACAACATACCGAATTCTGAAGCAGCCAACCGTACAAACAAACTTTGAATGACTGTATTGACAAATGACAACTTTCCACGGCATGACATGTAGAAAAGTTTCACGTCCGAAAAGATGCAACCATTTTCAAAATTGTCAATTAGCGCATGCTTATCTGTGGTCAGCCGACCACACATGCCCATTTTATATGGTCCTAGTGCAAAAGCACGTCACCAATAATAATTTTAATTTATATATATTTTAATTTTATTATATTATGAAAATAAATTAATATTTAATATTTATTGGTGATTATTTTATATTTTATTTTTATTATTTTTTTATGTAAACTAAATTTTTTATCTTTCAAAATTTTCAATTAAAATTTCATAATAAAATAATTAAAAACTATAGCAATATAATAAAATATTGATTGCAGATATGGAATAATTTAATATTATTAAAATTATTTAATATCCTTTTAATATATTAAAAAATATAATACACTCAAACATTATATTTATTTAATAATATTAATATTATTTTAAAAATAATATTAATATTAATAATCTGATAAATATAAAGGTAGTGTAAAAGGAATAAAATGAAAATAAAATTATAGATATGTTTATGGAATAAATATATTATAATTTACTAAGTCATAATGCTTACTTATTATAGCATTAAGAGAGTAATCATTAATAATTTTTAACTTACAAATAAATAATGAAAAAGTAATAATCTAATCATAATTTAAAGTAATTAAATGACCTATTAATAAAAAATTGAGAAATCTAATGAAGTTAAATTAATTATATTATATTTTAATTATATATACAATAATAAGTATGTCAAAATAACTAAAAAGCAGAATATGTTCAATTAAAAAAAGTCAACAGCCAATTACATGTAAGGATTTCCGCTCATAGGCCCAATTCAATGGAATTCACTCCAGCTACCCAACCCAAAGATAAAGGCCTAGCCATAAACCACAGAACCCTAGAGTGAGGAGCACAGCGCCGTTAGAGATCATGTCACCAGTCATCATTGTCACACCTCTGTAGTTTCAAGAACCAAACCGAGCCTCTTTGGATAGCTTTACGTAGGAGTGGTCACGGTTCAGGAATCACTGGTTTTGATTCTCGAACCGTCGATTTAAGTTCAATAAAATCATGAACTTGAACCAAATCGTCAGGGGACAATTTGGAGGACAGTTCCTGAACTGCCGGTTTCAGTTTGAGCCCCTGTTTAAAACGGTTTTAAGGGTGGTTAAAAAAAAAACGGTTCAAAACAGTTTGGAGGACGGTTTGAAAGCGGTTTAGGGATGGTTTAATGGTAGCTTAGACAAAAAAAATTAGAAAAAAAATTTATTGATTCAAAATTTAAGTTATATTTGTAAAAATATTTTAATTTTTTTTATAAATCTTTCAATCAAAATAAAATAAGACAAAAAAAAAGAAATAAAATAATTTATCTTTAAGAAAAATTTAATAAATAAAGACTTGACCCTGATTAAAAAATTAGAGATGAATTAATCTTTTTTAAAGAAATTAGTAAAAAGTGTATGAATTTAATTTTACCTATATATCCCTTTAGGGTTTAGAGGAAAAAAATTTCTAGTTCTATTACTTGCCTTTTTTTAAAATTATATAATAATTTATAATAAAAAATTATAAAAGAGAAAAAAAATTAAAATAGAGGGTATTGAAAATTTTGTTGAGGATTTAAAGTAATAACAAAGTAATTGAGATAGTATTAAAAATTTCAGTAAGCATATAAAATAATAAAGTAGGAAAATTGAGAGAGTATTGAAAATTAAAATGAGTGTAGAAAATAATTATTTAGAGAATTTGAGAAAATCGAAAAAATATTAAGAATTGAACAAAATGCAGAGAATAATTATGTAGAGAATTAATGATGTATATAAATGAATTAAGAGTGATGTAACATATTTATTGAATTTTTTTATATTTAAATCCCGGTTTAATCCGGTTCGGAACCGTTGGTTCATGGTTCTTAAAAAATATGAACCTGAACCAAACCACAGAAGGACGGTTTCCGTCCGGTTTGAAGCTGGTTCCAATTTTGACTATTTTGGTTTAATTTTGACTAAATCAATTCTGATTCAATTCCGATTCAAAACCGGACCGTGGACACCTTTAGCTTTACCAACCTTAGGAGTAGCAAAAATATTTGTTTAAAATAATTATATATGTTTATACATTATGTAAAAAAAAAAAATTTAAATCATATTACGTTAATAGCTCAATACATAATCAAATATTAGTCTTGTCAATTGTCACAAGAGATTAAGACTCATTTGAAGCATCATTTAGTATGACTTAGTCTAATAGTTGAATGCAAATTACTCATTTAGCAGTGTTGAATTTAAGTATATATATGAAGCATGATGTCCCTTTACCTTTTAATAATTTCGGGCTAATTTTATAGCTCATTCTTGAATTTTATTTTATTTTTACTTCTATTTTTTAATTTTAATTTGTTAGTAAAGAAATTTCTAAACTTTAATTTTATTTTATAAAAAATCTTTTTAACCTACAACAATAGATTTTTAGATTAAAAGGTCCTTCTAAGTTACAATGTAATACCTACAAATATAGTTTCAATATTTTCTAGTGAATGTTAAATCTTTTTTCTTTCCAAGAAGCAATTCACTGTAATAATATTGATATTTTTTAGATAGGTTCATGATTGAAACGGCTAATATTTTTTATTGTGAAAATAAAGGAAATAAAAAGATAATTTCATTATGTTTTGAATATGAAAACTGTTATGGCAGATCAAATGAATTTTTATAAAACAAAATTAAAATTTTGAAATTTTTTAATAACAAATTAAAGTTAAGGAATAAAAATGAAATACATAATAAAGTTCAATGATGAACTATAAAAATTACTCATAATTTCATTATATATATTCAAAGTGAATTAAGATGTATCACAGTAAAAAATTTCTAACTTATTTTATAATTACATAAATAAAAAATAAGCCATAGACCAAACCAAATCTATCTTACGATTACTCCCAAATTCAAGCAACAACTTGACGAAACTGTCTGCTGAGGGTCCTTATAGCACGTTTCATTGCACACTGCCAAACCCAGAGATTCTAGAACATGAGAAATTCAAGAAAGAAACCCTCCACCTCATTTATCAAGATTTAAATATGTAAAAATATGGCCCTCGGTCATTCTTTAACAGTCGTTAAATCAGAGAACTATCACTTCCTTCCCATTTTCATTTTCGCCTTCTTCTCCCTTTAAACGACTAGAATCTGTGACAACAATCTCAAGCCTTACAATTTTTGACATAAGCCTTATGGCATAGTGGCAATCTCCACATATTCGGAGACTCTTCATCCCTATTACTGTACTTCCCTCCACGGTACTAACCAAAGCAAATCCAATTGCCACCTTTCACTATCAATAAGACAACATCTATTGCTTTTTGCTCATCATCCACATCATGCAAGGCAAATCTTTGATCAGGAACATAACCAAATTGCTTTAATTTCCTTCCCAACCTGTCCAACTTTTAAAAAATTTTCTAACAGAGAGGGTGGGAGCTATAAAATATTCAGAAATTCAAATCATATCCTGTTAAAAAGAGCAGTCCATATAACCACAATGTCTCACTAAATACCTGGTCAGCTTTCTGCACCTGTTTGCAGTTTGAATAAAATGTTATCAATGATGCAGAGATAAATTCACCAAAGCAATATCCCAACTTAACAACGACACCTTGAACTTTTTGTTTTTCGGAGACATTTATTCTGGTTTGCTTTCGTTCAAAAGAAAACAAGAGAATGAAATGGGGTCCACATAATTTGGCACCGAACCCTGAGCCCCTTGCCAACTGGTAAAGAATATTACTTCCCCCCGTGAACAACTAAAATGAACCAAGCATCTGGGTTCTTGAGGCTTGCCTCGAGAATGAAGTATGATCACCTTTATGCCCCACAGAAGCCTTTAGAACCAACACCCTTAACAAGCAAAGAACCTGAAGCTCGCTCGCTCCTTGATGCAATGCCATTTATAAGACCCATCCCCTGGCACAAAACACATGTACCTGATAATTAGCCTTTCCTGCATTACACTTTTAGTCTTGAAAAAAACTCCTAATTCTTTCCTCTTTCCACAGCTTTTTCATCATTAATCATATCTTCTAGTACAGAAAATAATGGCCAATAGCCAGCTGAAGCCTGTTGCCTCTCTGCTTCTGGTCTTGAATTTCTGCATATATGTCATAATCTTAGGCATTGGCGGTTGGGCTATGAATAGAGCTATTGATCATGGTTTCATCATAGGTAAATCAATACCTAGTTACTTGAAAGATTTCAAAATCTTGGTAATGTTTTTATTCATGAATGTGATGCTGTGAACAACACTGCAGGACCTGGATTTGACCTTCCGGCGCATTTCTCGCCTATATACTTCCCAATGGGAAATGCTGCCACCGGATTCTTTGTCACATTTGCTTTGATCGCTGGAGTTGTTGGTGTTGCTTCAGCATTAGCTGGTATTAACCACATCCGTTCTTGGAATGCTGATAGCTTGCCAGCTGCTGCCTCGGTTGCCACCATTGCTTGGAGTCTCACTCTTCTCGCCATGGGGTAAGCAATTTCTAAACTTGCAAACTTCAATTTTATATAACATAATCTTTTCGCTAACTTGTAGCAATATTCGCACAGGTTTGGCTGCAAAGAGATTGAACTCCATAACAGGAATGCCCGTCTGGTAAGAATTAGAGACGGCCTTGTTTTGATTCCAAGTTTATTACAAGATTCAACTGCACTTGTTACGTCAAATTCATGCAATTTTTGACACGTTACTTACGTCAAAGTAATGCAATTTTTGACACATTTCTCTTTCTGCAGAGAACCATGGAAGCATTTCTGATAATCCTTTCAGCTACACAGCTTCTGTACATAGGAGCCATTCATGGTGCCTCAGCAATCAGGGGAACAACATGAAAGTTTGAGTCCCCTGATGCATGTACGCACGATGTGTTGCCAAAATTTTTCTTTTTCTTTTTTTTATTTTAATTTTTTTTCCCTCTCTACCCTCGTGAGAAGTACAAGAATAGCCAAGGGTATCGGTATACTATGGATAGATGGTGTGATTTGAATTGGTATTAATCATCAAATAAAAAGGAATTGGTGTGCAACTACTTTATTCCAATGTGTGCTTGTTTCGTTGCCTACATCATGGTTTAATAAATCCATTTAACATTTTATTAATGGATAAACCCACATTTAAAGATCGTGGAAGACCAACCAAGCTGAGCATAATTAGCCTAGAATGCTCTTTGCACTCTCAAACAAGGTTGAAGATCTTATAAAGTAACTATATTCAAGGAAACTGTTTATATTTATTTGATGTCAACTTTTAATATAACGTTTAGTATTTTGATCCAGTCAAAACACCATCTTCTTTACTTATATTTTTTGTGGTGGCATAGCGTTTAGATATTACTTTCGGTTAACAACTGATAACTACTAATGCCCAAAAGCACCTTAACCAAAGATAGTATTACCATTTGTACAACCATTCAAATCTCCAGACTTATGTATCGACTAGCAGCACTGATTCCTTGGTTAATAAATGATTTATTAAATCAGGTAACGTATCAGAGCCATCAGACCTCATCAAAATATGTATTATCTACAACCGCCTCCTGTCCATTTGTGCTCCTCACTTTTATCAATGAGGATTATAATTTATGAAAGCATCCCCTCGTTTAGTATACTAACTAAAACATTCATTTCATTAGTCTGTTGTGCTGTCCAGCTCTCATAATTCAATGCTTGAAAAAAGAAAGCAAACATAAAAACATTCGTAATCCATCTCTTAACACAATATATTGTAGATTACGTATCCAGTAGATTAAAAAAGTGCAATAATCAGTCCACAACTTCAACTGATGCCACTGAAATTTGCAATAATCAAGAGACAACATTGATCTCATACTAAAAGTGTTAGTTTTGAAGCCATACATCCGCCTGAAATGCAAAACGAAATACGTACAACACGCTGTCTATAAACACACGGAAAATCAATAGAAAAGAAAATTAAGCACAGTAAACCAAGCAGCCGACCAATGATGACAATATCACTATTTGCAGTGTACGATAATTGTATGTCTATCCAGGTTTCTTGCCCATTATTTATAGGGAAAACTTTTTGACAAGACTCCAATCTGAGCTACTACAAACTTCTACTAGCTAAATCCTTCTCAAGTTTCATGAACTTATCAGTCCATTGGAGCACTAGCATGCTCTGTTTCTGCATCAAAAGCAAATTTATAGAGGATGTTAACACGTGATTCAATCCAAATGATTTCTTTTTAGATAAGCACAATTGTTATCATATAAAAAGGATAAGGAAATTAATACATAGCATATAAAAAATTAAAAAGAACACAGGCAATATGTAATATGAGGAGAATGAAAAGATCTCAGAACTGGAGCATATTCACTCATTGTTCACCTATGCCCTATGCAAATAATGATAAATCCAAGACATCATTACCCCTTTAGAGCTTAGATGATTTTTGAAGCAAATTTAAGCAATAATAAATAGAAAAGCGAAGAGGAGTCTACTTCTTCAATAACTCTTAAAGGAGAAAAGCCAAAAAAAAAAAAATTGTGAAAGCTGCATAATTGAATATATGGTGACAAATGGCCCTCAACATCATTTTCGAACTGACCAGGCAGCCCATACAACACAGTTGTGACAGAAAAGGATTGAGTTGAGGGAAGTGCCACGAAGGATGGTCAACAGTGACAACCACAAAACAATGAAAACTAGGCCAGAGTTACTTGCAATACCATAACATCTTATGTGACATTAAACAATCATGAAATTTAAATGATGATTTGCAAAATTAACATTACTAAGCAATTGAATACCAACAAAGCAGGTGGTAAATAAAATTAAAATTCTTGCATCTTTAACAAGGTACGAAAGAAAAGAACAAGAAGCATAAAGTATCTGCAAAATTTATAACCTAGTATACAAGATTATGCAGTGGACATCAACCAATCCCAGTACTTGAATAATCACATACTCTCAAAACTAAACAAGTCATGCAAAAATGAAAGGATGGTTTTTGATGCACATAAATTGATAGATAATCCTAACCTGAAATTATCTGTTGGAGCCAGTAAAAACATCAAATAAACCACAGCAACTTGTCCAGGAGGTTCTCTGTGATACTTGTGCAGCTGGAGGTACAAGAGGCTGCATACCAATTTGGAGAAGCAAAACAGTTGTCATCAATGGAACAATTCAAACTAAGAAAAATTATGATATAACCGAAGAAGAGCAAGGGCAGAGGCAATACCTGGGTTTCAGTATACTCAGAAATCCTTGTATCTTTGGTATTATTGGTTTCATTACTAGTTTCAGAAGTGCAAGTCCCTGATGATGTTAACGTCTTAGCCTCATTTCCAATTACAGTACCATTCAAAGTCCCTAAGTCATTGACATTTTCTGCATAAATGCTAGTTTCAGAACTATGAGCACCTGGCGATGTCAATACCTTATTCTCATTTCCATTTACAGTAGAACTAACAACATTTGTTGATGGCCCAACATTTTCATCCAAAAGGGAGAAAAAGCTATCCTTATTTTTCTTTGGTACCAAACTAGATACAACATCACTGGACTCCAGTAGCAATTTATCCTCATTTTCTTTTAACCCTGGTTCAACAACACACAGAACCTCTGAATTCTCAACTTCAACACCTTCCATCACATGTTTTGCCACATCAGACAGAGGCACCACAGGTGTAACCAAAACAACAGTATGGGCAGTATCTGCAACAGAATTACCAGTTGCTTCCTTAATTGATTTTTCAATTTCCAAAACCTGTGTCTCCTCTTCAGGAAATACCTTTTCCATGTTACCGGAAGCTGAATTATGGGCTTCCTCCTTCCATTTCATGTCAAAAACTCGAGACTCATCATCAGAACTACTATTGCTAGAGCTTTTGTCATCTCCATCATGCGACTCCTTTGCAGACTCAACATGCTCCACGCTAACTTCTTTACTCTCCATATACTGTTCACGGTTCAGTTCTCTCTCAGTTGTAACAACAGTGTCATCCTCTACTCCAACTTTTTGGCTTCCTTCTGCATCCTTAGCGACTCCCTCAACAGGCTTGCATTCAGAGGCAAATGACGATGAGTCTGTCTTCTCAGATTCTTCATTCTCCTCATTAAATGAATGCTGCTCACTATTGTGTTCCCGTGATGCAGGGGAACCAACCTCACCACCATCGCTCTCCCTCTCATCCTGGCTTTTTGGATCATCATTTCCTAATACCATTTGATCAAAAACACAACAAATTCGTGAGAAGGAAAAGAGTTTCAACAAACTTCTAAGAACAGGAACTAAGAAATTCCAATTATACTTGTGAATATTTATATTGAGTAAAGTAGGAGGTACTAAGTAAAAGAATTCTAAGGAAAAGTCTCGTCAAGCCAGGGAGATTAACAAATACCAATTACCCCAAATTAATCACTAGGCCAGGGTTGCAAATGCGGCTGAGTAAAGATAGTTAAGATGATTAAACACGAATAATCAATCACAAATCACAATCGATTGGAAAAAAGGAGAGGGGGTCATTTTTCACTTGCAAGTAGCTATTAAAGGAAAGCTCATAATTCAAATCAAATCAAGCAAAACAAAGGACTCAAAAAAATGTTTATTCCCAAAAATCAACAAGCACCCATTAATCCTAACTGATAAAAAAAAAAAAAAAAGCAAAACCACCATAAATACAAGAAAATCACCAAAACAAGGGTCATCA
Source organism: Hevea brasiliensis (assembly GCF_030052815.1). Lineage (NCBI taxonomy): Eukaryota > Viridiplantae > Streptophyta > Magnoliopsida > Malpighiales > Euphorbiaceae > Hevea > Hevea brasiliensis. Next base: position 60,981,531 of record NC_079507.1, on the reverse strand, counting down.
GCAAATACCCATTGGTAAAAATCAACAAAGCAAATTAAATCAATCCAACTGTGAGGAATCTTATCAAACGCAAGGAGAACAGGGCTCCCTAAAAAATAGCCACTGCCTCAGATTCACAGCACACACTAAATCAAACGTCTAAAAGAAATACTAGTCGAGTGAATGATAAAGTGACAGATAGGCAAGTACTGGATTGCAGCGATGGGTCCTTTGTACCCAAAAAAAAAAAGTGAAGGCCTTTAAAATACTACCTCGAGGGCTACTATTGTCGACAGAAGAAGAATTGTTGCTGTTATTGATGGACTGCTGTTCCTTCTTTTTCTTAGCTGCTTTTCTCTTCTTCGCACCCGATGGCATGATTGATCGTCCCCTTTCTCTCTTCTCGTGGGGCAACAGCGATAAAAAGATTATGACCGGATCGTGTGATGTCCCCTAGCCTCCTCTCTCCCTCTTTGTATCCAGTGTAAAAGCTCAAAAATGGTACAAGTACGAGCGGAGATAAGGACCATCCAGTAATATGGCGTTTAGAATTTGTTCTGTTTCCCTCTCAGTCTCTTGCTGGATTGTAGTAGCACTGTTTGGGTTTTGTTTTTATGTGGGTAGAGATGAAGACAAAAGAACGGTAAGGGATTAATGTTAGGGCAAATTTCAATTCAATCCTTAAAATTTGTAAAAATTTATAATTTAATTTTTATATTTTTAAAATAAAATAAGTTAATCATTAAAACTTGACAAAATCTATATTTTCAAAATCAATTGTTTGATTGAGGGCTAGCGTTTGTGCGTCTGTGAGCTTTTACTCAAAATTCAAATGAATGTGAACGCATTCAAAAAGGAGAGCCTTTGGGCGTGGGGCACACATATATATATATATATATATATATATATATATATATATGTTCTCAAATGGCACGCCACATTATTTTTCTTGATATTATTATATGATACTGTTGATAATATTGTCACATATTATTTTTTATTTAATTTTTTTTACTCTTTTTTTTAATTATATAACAAAACTAACTAAATACTTGTGTATAACAAAAATTTAATAAAAATTAATTTTTATATGTAATTTAAATTTTAAATTTTACTTTCTTATTAAAACTATATCTAATATTTTTGTATAATTTAATTATTAAAATTTATAGCATGTGACTTTAATACATTATTTTTAAATTAAACTTATCTAATTTAAATTTTCAATTAAATTTCAATTTTATCACTTTTTGCAATTATTTTTTATAAAAAATAAATTAGTTAATATATATAATTAAAATATGTCATTGCTCATAAAAATAAATAAATAAAAATTATTAAGAAAATATAAAAGTGTCATCATAATATCAATAATACAGACAAATAAAAAAATAAAGATAAAAAGAAAATATATGCAGAATCAAAATTGGAATCTCATATTTATATATATATGCAAAAAAAAATAATATATAACAAATCAAATAACAATATGAAAGCATTAGATGATAGAATAAAGTTTTGTAGTTTATAAATGATACAAAATACTTACTATTTATAGAAAAAATATGAAGAAAAATTCAAAATAAATTTAATTCAATCATTAAATAATTTTAATTCAAAAACATTATACAATTAATTTTGGCATTTAAAATTTGGCCATTCAGTAGTCATAAGTTATAAAAATAGTAACCATAAGTTATAATCAATGGCCACAAAATATAATTTATTATTTTATCATTTTAAATCATACATATAACATTATTTATTAAAAAAAATAAAACATTAATATAATAATATCAAATGAAAAAATAATAATTAATAAATTATATATATATGTGAAAATATTAAAATAGCTAAAAAGTAACATATAAAAATAAAATTTTATTTCAATTGTTTATTAATTATATTATAAAAAATATCAAAAAAAATAAAAATCAAATATTAATACAAATATAAATTATGCATAAATTTTTGTAAACAATAACAAATGCAATGTTAAGTGATTTAATAATATTAATTATTTATTAATTGTACAATAAAAAAAATAAGAGAATAATGTAAAATTGAATATTAATGTAAATTTAAATAAAATATTAAAATAAATATGTGAGACTTCGTTATAATGCCACATGGCAAACTTTACCCTTAAAATGCCACATGGCAATATCTCATATATATATATAATAGAGGAATAAATAGGTTTCTACTTATAGTGTCACATAGCAAGTTATACTCTTAGAATACCATATGATAAGATCTTGGAAGAGTTTATTTGCTTTATATATACATATATAGAGAGAAATTTTGATATTTAAAATAATAAAAATAATCGTGTAATTTAATCATATTCAATCATGTTTCTATTATATTACTATATTTTTATTATGAAATTCTTATTTAAAAATTTTGATAGATAAAAAAAATTAAAAAAATATCAAATAATATTTAATTAATAAAAATTAAAATATACAAAAAATAACTATATCTTTAAACAATGTTCTCATTATATTATTATATTTTTATTACGAAATTTTTATCATAAATTTTGAGAGAAGAAAAAATTAATAAAAATATGATATAATATTTAATTAATAAAAATAAAATATATAAAAAATAAAATATAAAATAATTAAAGAAGATATTATTTTATTTTTTATATATTAAAATTAAAATTATTTATATATTAAAATTATTAATGGCATGGTTTTTGATAAAGGAAGGTGGGTGGTGGTCTATAATTTTGCCATAATAAGTTTAGATGTAACCAATTCTGTTCCTATTTAAAAAAAAAAAAAGATTTTCCTTTTTTTTTCCTTAATTTTAATTTCAATAGGTCTTGTTATAGTTATTGAATATTACATTTAACAATTCCTTTTTAGTGGGAAATTATAGGAAATAAGAATATTTTTAACTATTTTGCCTCAGCTCTCAAGTTGATTAAGAGGTTGAGATTTTCTATAGCTTGATTTGGCATTCAAGTTTAAGGTTTTTTTTTTTTTTTTTTTTTTTAAAGTGAATTTCTTGTAAATATTATTAAAAATAATTTTATTATTTTAATACTGTATAATTAAATTTAATGATAATACTAAAAAATCTTATATATTTTTAGGAATAATAACATAGCGAATAGGGGTGAGGGTCATTCTCCCCATCCTCAGCTTGCAAAGAATCAAGCTCAGGGCAAGAGCTTCCTCATAATTTATTTTTCCATAGAGATTTTCTTTTATTTATATATATTTATTAAAAAATAGATTAGAAATGTGAATTTAAAACATAATTTTAATAATAAGCACATATTTTTTTAATTAATATTTAACTACTAAAACATATTAAATAAGTTAATTTTTAATATAAGTTGATATTACATGACAATGAATTTTATTATCATTAAATTAAATATTTATATTAAAATTTATATAAAATTAATTAAAGTATATATAATAATTATATAAAATTAAATATAAATATTTAATTTAATAATTATTAAATTATATATTTATATTAATATTTATACATAATCAATTAAAATATATATATAATAAATATATAAATCGGCCGCTCCAACTTGCAGCAGAGCAGGTTTGATACTGGAATTTAAATTTATTTATTTAAATATTAAAAATTATTTAATTATTTTAAAACTATTATAATTAAAATATATTAAAGTTAACTTCAAATAAAAATTTAATAATATTCAATTATAACAATAATTTTCATAATAATTTTAAAAAATGCCAAATAAATGGTATAATATTGTCCAATGCAAATAGAAAGTGAAAAATGTCATAATCAGATTTCATTTTCATTTTCAAAAAGTTTGATTTTTTTTTTTTTTTAATTTTGAGGAGACAGAAAGTTTGAATAATTGGAAGCAGTGGATAAAGTAAATTTTCAATAACTTATATGACAAAAAAAAAAAAAAAAACATTCCTTGCATTTTTGTCAAAAATATCCAAAATTATTGGGAATATTTCAACTCATTATTCAAGTGGAAGCTGTGTAACAACATGCCAATATTACATCCATTCCAAAATTATATAATACTCCTATCTTTTTCCCCCTTCCAGCACGTTTAGAAATATTTTTATAGATATTTATTATTAAAAATTAAAAAAAATAAAAATAATTATATTGTTTTTTTTTTAAATAATCAAATTTCACTTCACATTAAAATTATTTCATCATTGTCTATTAATTTTAATTTGTATATCAAAAATATTTAAATTTTAATTTAATACAATTTAAATCATTTTTATTATATTTTATTGCATATCTTAATCATAAATTAATTTAAACATGCCTAAATAGATTAGACATGATAAAATAAAATATTTTTTTCTGTAAGGTTAAAATATTATCTGTATTTCTTTTATTTCACCTTTTTTTTTAATCTTTTAACATATTAAATTTTGATTTTTTTTTTTATTTTGTATAATCCATCTAAGATATTATTCAAATCAATATTTATTAAAATACTCAATTACGAATGCAGGAATTCCTTTAAGGGAGTCAAATTAAAATATATAATTTATAAAAATAACATATATGAAATAGATATAAGTTGATAAAGAGAATTTATAATAAGAAGTTAATAAGATATTATAAGTAAATTATAATGATTATCATTTATTTTTGATTAATTGAAATATAATTAATCATAATAATTTTTTTGTCAATACTTACAAATATATATTTTTTAATGTAGTTCATCAAACAATCATATAATAATTCATCACTTATTATATTGTAAAGTAGATTTTCATGTAACTAATAAGATTAATGATCAATTTTTCTTTGATAATTTAATTTTATAATTAATAACATAAAAATATAAATTTAACATTAATTTTATTTGGTATATTAAAATATAAATTTAAAAAAGATATGGTTAATCTCCTATCATACGTTTTGGTGTACAAGTATATACTTTATTTATTTTCCTTAAAAAAAGAGATTTTATTTTTATAATTATATTTTTATTTGATTATAATTATGATATATGTTGTACTTTTTTTTCTTGATTAAAAAAAAATATAATTAAGGATGTAATTATAATGACAAGCAGTCAATAACTTTATCTCCTTAAAAGGACAAGAATTGGAGACAAAATAAATAAAAAATAAAATAATCTATGATTATCTCTAGGTCAGAAAATGAGCTATTTAGTCCACTAACTATACATTAATAGTATAAAATAATAAGTATTAGCTTATCAAAGTCTATGACAAAAAAAAAAGTGATATATTCATTTTAATTTAGTAAAAATTACTAATATACCCCTAAAAAATTCATAAATTCTAGGGGGCCTCAGTGCTCCTTGGCCCTAACGTGGCTCCGCTTACGAGAATACTTAATGCACAATTTAGTTAGAGAAACTTTTAATGATATTAAATTAAAATTTATATATTTTTATGATATAAATTATAATTAAAAAAAAACTAATTCTTAAAATTAAGTGACAGTATATGAAATTAACTTTATTTCCTTTGTAAGAATGTTCACTTTTTCACAAAAGGAATAAATAATTTCTTTTATTATTTTTTGGTTTTTTTGTCTTAGGCCCATCCGATCATACAAGGCCAGTGAAAAGCCACTATTTTAATGGCCCCACGATTGGGCCCATATAAATATTATTCAACAATAATAATAATAAAAAAAAACACAGCCGTTTTATGACAAGGTCCAATGATGGGTTGCAAGAGGAAGAAATGCTCTGCTTCAACTGTGGAATGAAAAGAGCCTCTCTATCTCTTTCTTTACCCATCTCAGATCTAATCCTTCTCTGATCCAAATCCAGATAAAACCCACTTGAAAAGGACCAAGTTTTGTTATCTTGAAGAGGGTGTTTACCATTAACAGCAACAAACCAGAGAAATGGATGCATTAAGGAAACAAGCCAGCAAGCTAAGAGAACAAGTAGCTAAGCAACAACAAGTAAATTCTTTTGCATACCCTTTTCTTTTCACTCTCTGATTTTCATGCTTTTGGTCCATGCTTTTTGTTTGATTAATGCTTGGTTCCTGGGAAGATGCGAGGAAAGGGAGAGGAATTAGTGGAAATTGTCGGGCATGCTTTAGTTTTTGCTGTTTTGGGTTTTCTATTAAAGAATGAGAAATAATTGGACTCAACTAAGGATTTGTCAAAAAATGGGCTAAAATTTTAAAAGATCGTAGTTAATTGTGATTTAGTACACGCTCTGGGCCAAATATGATAGCTCCACATGGAAACGAAACAGAGAGTGAGATGATTTTCTTTAGAACAAGTGCTAATATCTTGTAATTTGGTCTAGCTTAGACACTTCGTGGTACTAAATATAGAATGCATTTCCAGTGGTCTCTCTCTCTCTCTCTCTCTCTCTCTCTCTCTCTCTCTCTCTGTGTGTGATGGAATTGGAATTTTATTGATTTGAGCTCATTGACGGTGTTCATTTCATGAATTAATTCTGATTCCAAGTTACTTTGATTAAGCATGTAGCTTGTGAATCCACAAGCCGAGACACACTTTGCGTGATTATCATTTAGAAGCTTAATATGTTACATTTATATTCTTATGTTTAAGTATGTGTTGAAAGTATTAAATGAATTAGTAAACACCGGGCAGTGCTACTGTTTTCTTATTTTTGCGTACTCTAGAATATTTATATATTTTTACTATAAAAATAGCTTCATTTAATTCAATAATTTGGATTTCAGGTTCAGGCTGTTATAAAACAGTTCAGTGGGACTGGTTATGAAAGCTCAGATGTTATGGTTATTGATGAGCTTGAGATGCAGAGGCATCAACAGCTGGAGAAATTGTACAGGTTGACTCGTGCAGGGAAGGTGGGTTAGTTTTACCCTCGCGAGATTAAATATTGATATAAAAGTTATTTTTGTTATCTTTCACCAATATAGCAGCTGATTCTGCTTCAGGTTTTATTATTTCACATAATTTCTTTAGAAATGAAGGTGATATTTCATTAGTGAACATTAATTCTTAAGGGGAAGTGCTTAGCCTTTGATAATTTTTTCTTCAAAGAATGGAAACATGGTTGAACGGTTTTTACTTTAATCATATGTTATACTCTTTAAAAAATGACGCTGATATTTCATTAGTGAAAATTAATGCTTAGCCTTTCAGAATTTTGCTCAAAAGAATGGAAACACTGATGAGAGGATGCTTTTGTTATGGAAAAATTCATTTAAATGTTATGCTCCTTGAACTGGTTATTTCTTGCTTTACTTTGCAATGCAACATGTGAGGCTTAAGGAATAAGATAATGCTATTTAGATGGAGGCTGCATGCGTTGATTTTGTTGATGTTAATTGGGTCTACATTTATATGAGTCCTTATTCTGTAGAACATTGTCCAATTGTCCTTGGTTCACTAACTCCATGAAGTTCTTTTATTGGCTTTCTTGGATATTGAATATGCTTTAATTGTTTCATTTCCTTGCAAATGTTTATGTTAAGATATGTACCATAAATAGCTAGGATATGTGTATCTGTAGTGATTGTGTGAATATATTTAGGTGCTAGAATCGTGGTTGTAATTACGTATTTAATTAGGATTGTATTTCCTATTTAGTTGTCCTGTACAGATTATAAATTGACACCATTGGCTTGAGGGAATAATTAAGCTCTTCAGTTATTCTCAATATTCTTCTTCTGTTCTATTTTCTCAAATGGTGTATCAGAGCCCTTGGTGTGTCTGATTTGAAATCTGAAACAAAGTCCTCATAGGGAGGAACTTTTCCTCTTTTTCCGGTCACTTTTTGGGAGTCCGTGGCTGTCACAGCCTAGCCTAGTGGATTGCCAAGCCCAGGATCAGCCTTAACCACGCTGATCCCGTCACCCGATTCTCACTTTTTTGTCACTACCTCTTCATACAGTAGGCTTTTCTGACGTATTTCTAAGCGACATTTCAGTGTGCTTCTCTTACTAACATGTCTGAGATTGAGGAGTCCTCCAATACAGCCTCCAACACAGATTCTGAGATTCTCACACCCATATCCAACACAGGTTCTGAGATTCTCAAACTCATATTTTCTTCCATTGGTAATTCACCAGCTATTACTATTGTTAAATTAGTAGGAACTCAAAATTATATGTCTTTGGCTGCATCAGTGGAATTATGGTTTATGGGGCAGGGGTATGATGACCACTTGATTAAAAATGCCATAGATATAGCTTTAACAAATAGAGCTAATTGGACTAAGATTGATGCTCAATTATGTAGTCTCTTATGGCATTCTCTAGACCCAAAATTACTTAATATTTTTCAGTCTTGTAAAACCTGTTGCAAAGTCTGGACTAAGGAGAAAACCTTATATACAAATGATGTGCAGCGTATTTATATATGGTTCATCTATAGTAAAATCAACAAGATATGTCTAGTTATTTGGGACAGGTAGAATCACTGAAAGATGAATTTAATTCTATCATGCCATGTACTGATAATATTTCTGAGCAACAACGGAACAGGTTCTTGATGGTTTTGGCATTGATTGGGCTAAGACCTTACCTTGATTCTGTTAGAGACCAGGTATTAACTAGTCCGGTTATTCCTACTCTAGAGGATGTGTCTGCTAGGCTTCTACGCATCTCACTTAATAGGAATAATTTCTCCGGAATTGAATCTTCAGTTTTAGCTGAACAAAGTGGAAACCAACCGAGACAGGGTACTTATCAGAGAGGCAAGGGTAAAAGGCTCCATTGCACTTATTGTGATAAGAGTAATCACACTCGAGACACTTGTTGGGCCCTTCATGGTCGACCACCACGCCCCATTCAGTCAAATAACGTGGGCCGATCAACTGCTCATATGGCTCAATCCGATAAAAATGGTATTCTTCCATTACCTGATTGAAAGGATCAGGTGTCAGATTCTATCATATTAACTGGAGCTGATTACAAGGAGTATTTGCAATATCAAACAGTCAAACAACAATCTTCTAACAGTGCTCATTCTGGTAATTCCTTTGCTTTTCTAACGCAATCTTCGCTCACCGGTCCATGGATCCTAGACTCTGGTGCTTCTGATCATATATCTGGTAACAAAAGTCTTTTCTCATCTCTAGTTTCTCCTCTGGTTTTTTCTAAAGTTACTTTGGTTAATGGTTTACAAATTTTAGTTAAGGGCATAGGAGAAGTAAAAATCTTTCCATCTATTCCTTTAATCACAGTTTTATTCTCTCTAGAATGCCCATATAATTTAATCTCCATTAGTAAATTGACTAAAAATCTCAATTGTTCTTCACCTTTATAGCTGACTCTGTTGTTGTGCAGGACCGGAGTACGGAAAAGATGATTGGAGTAGGATGTGAGTCACAAGGGTTGTGCCATCTTTCTACTTCAAATTCTCGAGTTGCTTTTGCCTCTACCAGTTTCGCTGATCTTCTTCACAATCGTCTGGGCCATCCGAGTCTTGCCAAATTACAAAAATGAGTTCCTAATCTTTCTAGTTTATCTTCTTTTGAATGTGAGTCCTGTCAACTTGGGAAACAAAGTTGTGTTTTCTTTCCCAAGCGAGTCAATAATAGTGCTAAGTTCATGTTTGAAATTATCCATTCAGACATTTGGGGTCAAAGTCGTGTCAGTACAACTTTGAGATTTCATTATTTTTTTACTTTTGTTGATGATTATTCTCGTTGCACTTTGTTATTTTTAATGAAGTCTCATTCTGAATTATTCTTTATATTTCAAAAATTCTCTACTGAAATACGTAATCAATTTGGTGTTTCTATTAAAATACTTCGTAGTGACAATGCAAAAGAATATTTGTCTACTCCCTTTACTCATTTCTTATCTTCTCAGGGTATTACTTACCAAACTTCATGTGCTTATACCCCTCAACAAAATGGGGTTGCCGAACGAAAGAATCGTCATCTAGTTGAGATAGCTGCACTTTACTCATTCACCATAATGTTCCTCTTCGTTTTTGAGAAGATGCTATTCTTACTGCTTGTTACTTAATTAACAGAATTCCTTCTTCTGTTTTGCAGAATCAGAGTCCTCATTCCATTTTGTTTCCCGACCAAGATGTCCATCAGTTGTCCCTATGTGTATTTGGTTGTATTTGTTTTGTTCATGATCACACTCCTGGCAAAGACAAACTTCAGTCCAAATCAATAAAATGTGTCTTTTTGGGAAATTCTAGACTTCAAAAAGGTTACAAATGCTACAATCCACTTACAAATAAATACTTTGTGTTAGCTGATGTAACATTCTTTGAAACATCTCCCTATTTTTCCTTCAACACAGCATCTAAGGTTTTTATTCCCACTGCCTTACCAGTTCCTATTCTTCCTCCACCGCCTTACCAGTTCCTACTCTTCCTCCACAATCAGTCCACCACTTCTACACGTCTACTCACGTCGTTCTCATCCTCCCACTAACACCATTGATGCTCCTTTGCTTGATACAAGTACAACACCAGCTCCTGGTGACTCTTGCCCTCCTTCATCTTCACCTATTCCGGTCTTGCCTTCAACAGACGATGTTACTCCTCTCATTGCAATCCGAAAAAGTATTCGTTGGTCTCGAAATCCTCATTCTATTTATAATTTTGTGAGTTATCATCGTTTGTCTCTTTTCTACTATGCTTTTGTCATCACTTTGTCTAATATATTTGTACCTAAGACTGTTAGAGAAGCTTTGGAACATCCAGGATGGTGTAATGCAATGGTTGAAGAGATGACTGCTCTCCATAACAATGACACTTGGGATTTGGTGTCACTACCGAAGGGCAAATCTATTGTTGGCTGTTGATGGGTTTATACAGTCAAGGTGGGGCCTGATAGCCAGATTGATAGACTTAAAGCTGGTCTTGTTGCAAAGGGCTATACTCAGATCTTTGGCCTCGATTATAGTGATACCTGCTCTCCTGTGGCTAAGATTGCCTCGGTTCGCCTTCTTATTTCCTTAGTTGCCATCCATCACTGGCCACTTCAGCAATTGGATATCAAAAATGCCATTTTACATGGCAAGCTAGCTGAGGAAGTTTATATGGAGCAACCACCAGGGTTTGTTGGTTGCTGCTCAGGGAGAGTCTGGTTTGGTGTATCGCCTACGACGTTCTTTATATGGCTTGAAATAATCTCCGAGAGCATGGTTTGGACGGTTCAGTACTGTAGTCCAACAATTTGAAATGTCTTGGAGTGAACCTGACCATTTAGTATTTTTCCACCATAATGGCCATGATAAGTGCATTTATCTCGTTGTTTATGTTGATGACGTTATTACAGAAAATGATCATGTTGGGATCTCAAAACTCAAACAACACTTGTCCAGTCATTTTTAGACTAAAGATCTTGGGAAGCTAAAGTATTTCTTGGGGATTGAGGTGACACAATCCAAGACAGGTATCGTTATTTTTCAAAGGAAATATGCTTTGGATATACTGACAGAGACGGGCATGTTAGACTGTAGACACGCAGATGCTCCTATGGATCCAAATGTCAAACTTGTTCCTGGACAGGGGGAGCTATTGGAGGATCTTGGTAGATACCGGAGATTGGTTGGAAAACTCAATTATCTTACAATCACACGCCCAGACATCTCATTTGCTGTAAGTGTGGTCAGTCAGTTCCTTCAAGCATCATGTAGTAGTCATTGGGATGCAATTATTCGGATACTCAAATATATTAAAGGAGCTCCAAGACAAAGCCTATTATATGAAGATAGGGGTCATTAATAGATTATTAGTTACTCTGATGCAGATTAGGCAGGTTCTCCTTCAGACAGACGGTCTACTTCAGGATATTGCATTATGATTGGAGGTAATTTGATTTCTTGAAAAAGTAAAAAGCAAGATGTGGTTGCTAGGTCAAGTGCAGAAGTAGAATATCGAACTATAGCTTTGGCAACTTGTGAATTTATATGGTTGAAACAACTTCTTCAAAAGTTAAAGTATGGGGAACTTAAACAAATGCAGCTAATCTGTGACAATCAAGTTGCACTTCACATTGCCTCTAATCCAGTGTTTCATGAGAGAATGAAACATATAGAGGTGGATTGTCATTTCATCAGACAAAAGATTGAATCTGGGTGTATTGCCACTAGTTTTGTTAGCTTAAATGACCAATTAATAGATATCCTGACAAAATCTCTCAGAGGCTCTCTGATTGAATATATTTGTAACAAGCTTGGAGCATGTGATTTGTACGCTCCAGCTTGAGGGGGAGTGTTAAGATATGTACTATAAATAGTTAGGATATGTGTATCTGTAGTGATTGTGTGAATATGTTTAGGTGCTAGAATCGTGGCTATAATTACGTATTTAATTAGGATTGTATTTCTTATTTAGTTGTCCTATACAGATTATAAATTGACATCATTGGCTTGAGGGAATAATCAAGCTCTTCAATCATTCTCAATATTCTTTTTCTGTTCTATTTTCTCACAGTTTACTTGTTATCACTTCGTAAATGTGTGTGATATTGTTCATTTCAGGATTTTCAGAAGGATATTGTTAAAGCAGCAGAAACATTTACAGCCATTGGGTACAAACATATTGAAGCAGGTGAAAATCAGTTAATATTTTGACCTTAGTTTATTATCATAAGGGAATTTAAACTTGAATAGAATGAATTTGTTGTGGGCTTCATAAGTATTTATTTTTGTGATAGGAACCAAATTGTCTGAGGATTGCTGCAGATATGGAACTGAGAATGCTAAAGATAATGTGCTAGCTAAGGCAGTAGCCATCTATGGTGATGCTCTTAAACATGTGGAGAAAGAGCAAGAAGACTTGAATCGATTGTTATCTTCACAGGTTGACTTTTTCACGCTGTACATAGATGGGCTGAGTTTTGTATTCTTTAGGTGATAACTTCTTAGTCGGATTTAATCATTGTTTTTCCAGTGATTATGCTTTTGACATATTTAATGAGTCTCAATCTCAAACTAATCTGGCTTAGCACTGTGGACTGTTTTCCTTTGTTCAGCTTCTCTTGAGTGGGAAAAGTTGCTTTAACGCCCCAATTAGGCTCATCTTCAAACCTAGAAAATAACTTTGATCCTTAATTCTACTTTTGCTCGTACTTTTTTGTTTTCTGCTTTAAGACAAATTTTGCTTTGTGTTTTGTATTAATGATTAGTTTGTTATATAGAAACTGTGCCATAATATTTGTTTGAACTTCAATTAAAGATGAACCTCAAATGTAATTGTTTTGATCCAGGTTTTAGATCCCTTGCGAGCAATGATTACTGGTGCTCCTCTGGAAGATGCACGCCATCTTGCTCAACGTTATAGTCGGATGAGACAGGAAGCAGAGACACAGGTAATTAGAAAACTTGACTCTTATGTATTGGTAATATATTATCCTTGTGCTTGGAAATTCACTTTATGCTCCCTAGCTATAGCATTTACCTAAATAAATTCATAACTTGTGTGGACTATTAAAAGCAAACAGGCAGCAGAGGTTTCCAGAAGACAATCAAGGGTGAGAGAATCTCCAATTCCAGAAAATGTTGCAAAGCTGCATGCAGCAGAAGCAAAGATGCAAGAACTAAAAGCAAACATGGCTGTTCTTGGTAAAGAAGCTGCAGCTGCTTTGGCTGCTGTTGAAGCACAACAGCAAAGATTGACTTTTCAGAGGATTGTCGCCATGGTATGCATGCACCTAAATTTTCTTGATATGATTTTCCACTTCTGAAGCTTTGCAACTATTTTGAAAATTGATATTCATTTAAGCTCACATATTTGAAGGTTGAAGGAGAAAAGAATTACCATCTGAGAATTGCTGCCATTCTCAGTGAGGTTGAAGCTGAGGTTAGTTCAAGTGGTTTTCAGGGAGAAACTTTCATCCATATGAGGAATATATAACCTTATGTCTTGGCCTGGAATTTGTGTCAGATGGTCTCAGAGAAACAGCGGAAAGAGTCTGCTCCTCCAGTGATTTCATCTCCTGTAATTTCATCAGAGAATGGCTCAGAGAAAACCATGTACTTCTTGGCCGAAGTAAGTTTCCAACTCCTAACTTTCAACTTTGAAGGATGGATGTGCAAGTCTCTTCAAAGGAATTTAGTTCTTCTGCAACTTGTATATCATAATAACATGTAGCTTACATAAAGTGCTAGATGATGGTTTGGTGAAATAGCATCAAGGGGCTTGGTGGTGAGCTTTTTGAGTTTAGCTTGAAATCCTGGACTAATGAGCTGTTCACCTAATGTAAAAGCCTCTTACCATCATTGGGGTTATTATTATTGACCATATAATCCCATTTCTGACTACCCTTCATGTTTATTGAACTGGTATGATACAGATGTTTATAGGATAGGTTGGACCTTTTGTATGATCTCAGCTTTTGCAATGGGATGAGTGAAATGGATGCTGTCCTTAGGGCCCCAGTATTGCCGGTTAGGTTCTTGACAGATTTATAAAGTCCTCAAACTCAGACAGACTGACAGATTCGTGAAATCTTGCTGCATTTCCGAAAAGTGATACTGTCAAATGTAGAGACTCAAAAGCTTTAATTACCAGTTCTAATGGTCAAAACAAGAAAATAAATTTAGCAACAGGAGTTTTACTCATTCAAAGAATAAATCAAGCCAAGTCCTTATACCTCTTTTATGGATAGAAAGTTTACCATCTTGATACATTGAGAATACACCAGGTAATACTTTGATCCTTAAATGTTTTGTATTCCTAATCCTTCTTAAATGTATGGAGTTTTCATTATTAAAGGAGAAAATGTGGCAGCTTCTATGAAATCAGCACAGAAAGGAGATAGCATTAGGTATAAAGTCAGAATTTTGCGAATAGTAGGATGCCTCATTATCACTTCATACTCTACACTGCATATTTGGACACTTGGAACACGATTGTAAATGTCTTGTTTACCTCTTGCAGGCAACACATCCCTTCATTGCAGAAACAGAGAAGGAGCTGAGCTTGGCCGTGGGTGATTATGTTGTTGTGCGAAAGGTATTCTGCTTTCATTTGAGATGTAAAATTTCATAGGGACAGCATTTTCCTAACAAATAGGTAGATCTAGGTTGTGCAGTTGGAATTGCCATCCGCTCTTTCAATTAGGATGGAAGAAAGGTGAACTGAGATAGTGCTATATAATGATTTTCCAAAAGCCAAGCGTCCCTTCCGGTGATGATTTGGCTGACAGCTTATCATTGAAATATCCATGACATGCTTTGAAGGGAGACATTTTTCCCTGGCTGGATCTTTTTTTCCACACTTTTCCCGGCTTCCCTCATTTTCTTTCTCACTCTGTACGACTGATACTTGAGTCGATGACTGTCAAATCAAACCTCAAAGAAAAGTCACCTGTTCTGTTCAGACAAACCCTTCTTATCACTAGAAAGTAGAAATAAAACCACAAATGCAACCTGTCACACCCATGTTCCCCAACCACCCAAAAAGATCACTACCCCTGTCTGGAAAAAAGTTAGAAGGTTGGGAGGAGAAAGTGGAGGAATAGGAATTGAAGGGAGGGAGAGAATAATTTTCTCTCTTTTTAGGGAAGTGAAGAAGGGTGGGCTGAGAAAGGGAAATGAGAAGAATATATATATATATATATATATATATATATATATATATATATATATATATATGAGAAATCAAAATTTACCGACTTTCTAGTTGCTTGTGGCATTTTTCTGAGGCCTCTTGTGTAATTCCAGGTGAGTCCAACTGGATGGTCAGAAGGAGAAAGTAAAGGAAAAGCTGGCTGGTTCCCTTCAGAATATGTGGAGAAGCGCCAGAGAATTCCCACCAACAATGGGGCTGCTCAAGTTTACTAGTCTTACACGAGTGCCCGGTGGCTAGTAAACTTTTTCCTACCAAATTCAAAAAGTACTACTACAAATCAGAGTGGAATTTAAATTTTTTTTTATAAAAAGGAACAAATTAGAAAGAATGAAGCTTGTTGCATTCTCATGTTTCTGGTGCTCGTTACTTCATTTGAATGTATATTCTTTCATTGAATATTGGAAGTCTTATGTGCAATAGTCAAACTTTTGCTTGTTTAGAAGCTTAAAAAATGTGTTTGTTCAATAAAAGCTCTTCCTTATTTATCATCAAATGAATTCTCTTAGAATTCTTACCGGCTAACATTATGGTGTTTGAGTCATATTATTTGCTATCTGACGTTTTGATAAGCCACCGTACTTCATATATGCTATATTAAGTGCAGAGCTCTGTAGTTGTACTTCATATATCCTGTGTAGTGACAAGCTTGAAATTGAGAGAGTACTAAACTATTCACCTTCCATGACTGCAAATCTCAGCTACACGCCAGATAATAGAATGCTGTTTTTCTTGGGTTCAAAATCTTTCCTATGAGTTCATAAGCATTGTTTGCAGGGATGGTTTCATTGAAGAGTAGTGGTTCTTGGCCTACTAATCCCATTTGTCGTCTCAGCCAGCTTAGTTTGAAGTAGAACTCCTTGATTTCCACATTTTCTACGTGTAGGTGACCATAAACGGGATCATGAAATCTCTCTACAAGGCTAATTACCGTTGATTTTCCACTCCCACTCTCAACCACCAAATCAACTATCTGCAGACAGATTCAAGCTGAGCGAATGAATCATACGAGAGAACATGATATTTAAAAAGCCAAACTCATTTTTTTGCTTTAAAATAAACTACGTACACCAATTAGCTAATGTTAGAGCCCACACTTTCTCACTTATAAGTCACTCAATAATATCTTTGCACTTATTTTATGCGCGACAATTTTTCTCCAACACCTTTTCATGCGCAACTGGAGCTGAACTAGTTGTTACATAATGCATTTGTACAGTAGAGTGTAAGAATGAGAAGCCAAAACCAGCACCACAAACAAGGCTAAGGCCAACTCCTTTTTTGTACAGGAGGAGGACCACCACATTTTTTTTTTTGGTACAACCCCATCACCTTCTTCTCAGCACAAAATGATGCTAATGCTCCCAGCTGCATCAATTGCCACTTGACTTGCTTTTTCATAAATAAAATTAAAATTAAATAAGAAATTGATTCCTTGCTTCAGGATTACTAAGATAGCTTAAAAATAAGAAATTTTGATAAAGTGATTGCATCTACATTTTTACAAATGTTGACAAAAATCCCATGCATGAGGAACACATATGACCAAAATTTCAAATGGTTAGACCTACGAGTATCATTTTTGTCACTAACAGAACATCCATGACAAGAAAGGCACTTGTACTCTTGTTAAAAACAGGGAACACCCACTAATTTTGTCACCTTAAAGGCTAAAGCAGTGTTCCCTATTGCTTTCTAGCTTCAAACATTCTGCTCTTCCTTTAACCATATGAATCCAAATACCCCAAATAACCATGCAATTTTCTTACCATTTTCATTATGACAACTTTTTCTCCAATCAGCACTCAATTCTTCATTGCAAGTTACAATTTCTTAACCCTAAGTTAGTTACATTCGAGTAAAATAATTAAAAAAAAAAAAATCCTATTTCCAATAATTTTTTTATGCGTTCATTGAATTCTATGGTAATTAATTTTAATTTTAAAATAAAATGATGAGAGATGTGAAGTTTTGATTTTACCTTTCTTTCGTTTCTTTTTTTTTTTTTTTTTTTTGCTTAACATTAATTTTGTTTTTTATTGTTAGGCAAGAGATTGGGGATTGGGATTTTTAATCTGATTCTGTCAGATTGATATTATATTTTTAACCATTAAATCAAGTTAGGTTAAGTTTAACATTAATCCATTAATGGTGAATGTTTCTACACTCTTTATTACCCACACTAACTAATTTAATAGTTAAAAATAAATAAAAAAATACAAAGTATTATTTTTAAATAGGTAATTTACAAATAGTCCATGAACTTTAGTAAAATTTACAGATTAGTCCATATATTTTAAAACCCATATATTTAATCCTTGACATTTTAATAAGCCTATAGATTAGTTCTTATCTTTCAAATCACACTCCTATAGCTATTAATTTTAACAAAAATTATTAAAATACCCTTTACAATATTTTCTATTGGAAACAGTTTAATTTATGAGATTTAGTAAAATCTACATATTAATTTTTGTAAGTTATAATTATTAAAAATATAGATTAATTACTTTAAAGTACTCATAAATTTTGATTAATTATGAAATCATTCATATATTTTACAAAACAATCCCTAAATATTATAATTATTTACAAATAAGTCTATATATTTTTATAATTAATAAACATATAAGGATTAGTTTGTAAACAATTATAATGATTAAAGTATGAATTAATTACTTTAACATCCTTATATTTTTGTTAATTACAAATTCATCAATACATTTTAACAATATAATGTAAAACACAAATATAATTTATTTGTTATTTTTGTAAAATTTCACCTATTAATTAATTTTGTAATTAATAGTTATTTTGTAAATTAGCTATTACTTATGTTAAAAATTTAACATGTAATTTACAAATTTTTAATTTGTAAAATTAAAATAACTAAAATTTTTAATTTTATCATCAAGGATTATTTTGTTAATAAATAAAAACCCGCGAACTATTTTATTTCATATTAAAATATATAAATGAAGGACATTTTATTTTTTTTTAAATTAACAGTATTTTGGATTAAAATTTTATGAATGGACTAATTTATGAGATTTTTTTAAAATATTAAAAATTAAATAGGTAATTTTTAAAAATATATGTATCGTAGATTTTGTTAAACTTTATTAAAAGTATAATAAAAAAATATTTTATTTTTTTATTAAAATTAACTTCCACTTAAATGTGATTCTAATAACATGATTTAATATATAAATTTATTAAAATATAAAGGACAAAACGTGTGAATTTTAAAATTTTTTTATCAAACTTTAGCGATAAAACTATGATTTGTCTTTTTAAATATTTAATTTAAATACGTAAAGCAGCACAAATAATCATGTAAATAAAAAAAAAATTGTGGTGGTCAAAAAGATAATTTGTGCAGAATAAAAAAAGGAAGTCGTGAGGTAGACGCGCGAGGAAGATAAAATGAGAAGAAAGAGAAAGGCGGGGGGGTTTCATATTCAAACAGACAACGAAAGACACCTCGGATACGCAACCAAGCCACCCCCCCATTGTCCCAAATCCTCCTCGCTGCACTGCCAGCCTCGGTTGTCGTGCAATTTTTAAGCCCTACCCCACTCACCTCTATCTCCACAAAAGCCACCATCCTCTTCACTTTCCTTCAGCCCATATCCTTCTCTTTTAGATTGAACCTTTTTCTTTTCCCCCTTTCTCTACACAACTAGGTGTCATACAGTTGAAGATGTGCGCTTCGATTAACCTTCAAGCTCTCACTTTTCATGGTCTTCTTCTCATGCTTGTGCAGTTCCCTGAGAGCTGGTTTCTCCCCAAAAGGTTACTTCTTTTTCCCTTCAGGTCTCGTTTACGCGTACATGCTTATGCTTCAACCATTTTTTGTTAGGATTTTGAAACTGCAGAATTGAAGGCTTTTCTTTGCTCCCCTTTTTTTTTCGACTGTCGTCGTGTTTTGTGTCTGAGCTTCTATTATTTTTGGCTTATTATCAAATGTTAAAAATTTGGGCTTTGTTTAATTTGTTAAAAGAATCTCTTGATTTTTATTTGAATTTTACATTTTTCTGTTGCTTGGTGACTCTTGATTGTGTGGTGGGCTTTAAGGTTTTTTCTGGGTTCATGGTAATTTGGGTTCTTCCTTCTGCTCTATAGGTTTTGATAATGCACTAGAACTGCTATTTGACGTTATGCTGTTACTCCGTCTCCTAGCGTTGAACTATTCTATCCTTTTGTTCCAATAATTTTATTTTAGATGAAAGTATAGTTGATTTGAGGGAAGAAAGGAGGTTATTTTCACTTGCCATGTGGCACATTGAAAAGACCAGGAGACTTTGGTGTGTGTTATTTGTGCGAATTGGCTCTACCAAGTTCATTATCCTGTCAATTTTGGTGATCTTATATATGCTTTGTTTGTAGAGAGAAGGTTATATGAGTTAAAAGATATATGTAATCTGCATTGTTACTGCTATAGTGAATGTGGAAAGTAACTCCCTTACAAGCCTTTGTATGGAATTGAACAATGTGTAAAAAATGTTGTCCAAAAAAGAGATTTAAACTTTGTCCATGCAGAGCGAAGTTTTTTACCAGGCAGTTCATTCTCTATGCAATTCTCAATATTGTGGTTTTAGCAGTGAAAAAGGAGGACAAATAATGGAGATCTAGTTATGTTCAGTCTTTTGAAAGCGGCATGTCTAGGCCTTTTGTCCAATTGATGAGCAACAACTATTATTGGTTAATATTTAGGAGAGTAGGCCCCAAAATGGAGCATCATCAGTGGTAAAGATGTGTATGAATTGCATTTTTTTTGTTTTTTTTTATGGTGAGTCATTTGCACTGTGAATCTTAATGGTTTTATTACGCAAATTAATATTAAGGAAATGAATGGTTGTGTTGTTATTTTATTGGTTTATGGCTTTATGCACAAGTGACCAGTGTGCAAATAATAAGGCCCTGGAGATACACTTGCATAGTTTCTTTTACCACTTCACCTGGTAATTAGTTCAATTATTTCTTATGGGCTGCGAGTTTAAATGGTTTCCCTCATTTGCAAGATGATGGGATGAAGTAGAGTCACTGGTTGTTGCATAACTCCATTTACAATCAATTGGTCTTCTAGCTGGACCTGGTCAATGTGATTGGAGTTTTTGTATTTTTGGTTGTGCATTTCATGTATGGGGTGAACTGACTTGAGAAGATGATGTTGTTAAGTATTAGAAATATCAAATCCTTGAAATGTGATTACATATAGTTATTACAGCATTTGTGAACTGGGTGTGTTCGTAACTCACTGAGAGGTTTTCCTTTCATAAACAGAACGTGCGCTTCTTGTGTAGCAAACTTGTGTGAATATCCTACTCTGACAAACTTTTGATGAAATGGACACTTTGCTAGTGGCTCCAATATCATTCAGCTTACTGCAAGTAATCTGCCCCTCCTGCCTTGTCTTGTGTTTCTGATGGAGTAAATAAACTACAAGATAGCTTCCATCTATATTATCCAGCTTACTGATGGAGTAAATATTACCCAAAAAGTATTTGAAGTCTATTCCCTTGTGAATATAAGTAGTTCTTTTTTCTACAGTGGCAATTCTCTAACTAAGGGGTACGGTGTGGAGGGTGAAGGTGCAAGGGGGGTGGTGGTTGTGGTTGTGGTTGTTGGAAGGAGGCCTGTGCCCTCCTTGTCTCAATCCCCAGTTCCCCACCATTGTTTGTCTTCTTTTAGGGTGGGGATTTTGGTTAAAAGATTTCTTGAGATGTTTAAATATGTTGGCATCTACTGTTCTAAATGGCTGCTAGAGACCTTGCACTTTTGCAGCTTAAACTTTGTAATAAGCATTTTGGGTTATGCCAGGTGTTTGGGGTTTTGATAATTTTTGCTGGAAAAAAAATGATTTTTGTATTTTATATTTGCTATACTGTAGGTTTAGATCGTAACTCTTTATTTTTCCTCATCTTGTTAGGTTCAAAGACAGTATTGATGCAGTTGAAGATTATCATCCCTGTGAACTTTGAACATGAAATATTACTTTTAAGTTCTGCCGAATTTATGCATTGACATAATTGAGATATGGAGTAGGGAATGAAGCCATCGGTCCGTGTAGCATAGGGTAAATGTATAATAATTGACAGTTACTGTAAATTTTTAGTGCGTTCTGAAATTTTTAGCTGATACAAACAATGTTTTAATCTTTTTCACTTTTGTTGTGCTTTGATATATTCTATCTTCCAATCGTATGATGCATTGGTCTGCCTCCCAAAATCCAGTAGTAGTTGTGTGCTATATTTTAATTATATGATAAGAGAAAGCATCAAAAGTTTTGAGTATTGTATCTGTTTGTGGACTTGAGGCCCAAAATCACTGACGCGGAACACAATATATGCATTGAAAGCATTGCACTTTGTACAGGACTTCATTTTCTCTCCCTTAATGTAAACCTTGTTTAAAAAGAAAAGAAAAGAAAATTAATATAATGCTTGTTGCCAATAAAATATTATATAATCATATGATTGTTTTACTTTTATCAGTTATTTCCACTTCATTCATCAACAATGCTTTTTTTTTTTTTTTAATAACAAGTAATATTGCATTAAAAACCCATAAGGGCAAGAGAAAATAACTTGGGTCTAGAAAAAACTGGAGAACAAAGGAAGCCCACATACGGTTAGTAACAGGTCCAATAAAATACATCAAACTAATTCCAACCAAAAATTCCAAGCCACAAATCAGACTTAAACCCAACCTAGAAGCCTAGGTTACGAGGAAGAGCATTAAACAGTGAAGAAGCCGCCGATCACCACTAGAGCTTGCCACCATTCGAGATGTTGAGTAGAGGAATGAAGCCAACAAAAAGCCAGCAACATAAGGAGCAATCCACAGTCGCCCTTCCCATCACAATAACTCAACCAAAAGCATTGGCTCTGCTTTCCACCAACAAGCTCTGACACTCCATAGGCCATTAAGAAGGCTTTCTCAGTTGTAGTGTAAAAGCAAATACCAAAGATGTAAAATAGCCAAAGCAAAGAACGCCCTCTCAATGTGCAAAGCAAACCCCTAGACCCAACACCAAAGAGAACAACTCAGCAGACCAAGCAGAAGCCCACAGCCTAAGACATGATCAGGTGGTGTTTCTCTTACACAAACGTAGTCACTCCACAGATGGAAGAAAAGCCCTCTTTTTGAACTCTAGCAGAACAACACAACAAAACAACCATAACTCCCAAACCCAGCAAACGGAGAGTAAAATTATTCGGCAAAACGTCGACTTCCCTATCCTAAGACAAGGGAAGCAAACGGAAAAACTGGATGGGCTCAACTAGACCGAGAGAGACCGGTGAGAAAAAGAGAGAACCAAAACAGAAAACATAGAAAAAGGAAATGGTCAATCCAGTCTTCAACAATGCCTGATCCCCACCATCTCTGTTGTTGTCATTGCAGCTCAGCTACCACCATCACCCATTCTGCCACATGATACCAACTCCTTGAAAGCATGCTCTGTCATTGATCGTGTTGCTTAATTGGGATTATACATGAATGAGCACTTAGAAGGGCCAATAACAGTCTAATCCATTGAAAAATTAGAGGATGAACAGAATCATATATATTTTGATTAAATCTGTTTGGGATCAAGTTCAGACCTGCTTTCTAGAAAAAAATATATTTAGATGCAGTTAAAAATTTAACTAAAAATAAATTTTAATTATTTTTAATTAATATAATGGTACTTTCCTTAACAATAATAACACCAAACAAATTTACATGGAAGCAATCCTCAACATTTCTCATTGTATAATACGTAGAAGCAATCCTCAAAATTTCTCATCATACAAAAAGAAGCATTGTTTCAGTTTCCAATTTCTCATAAATGGTGTATTGGTAATCATTGTAATTAAGCTGCAACTTTCAGATGAGCTTTCCACCGACAAGGAGGCTCAAAGGGAACTAGGATGGTTAGCCAATCTTTTCTGGGACTGCAACCCTTGTCGCTTACATGGGTAAGGCCAACCAACGGAGCACTTTCAAATTGCCAGTAGACAGTTTAGAGCAACAGTCAATTTTACTCTTGCAAGTGAATCAGTGAAGGATCACATGTTTAAAAGAACTGGAACTTCTAGATCAGCCTGTTTTGCCATTCATGGCAACGCTGCTTCGTTCATTAGCTGCCATTGATGGGCCTTGTGTTTATCATGGAGCTCTGCTTTGCTCACCTCTTACTACAAATTTTAAAATAAAGCATTTTGCATTGCTTTGGTGCAACCTCTAAATTTTGTTGTTTTGTTGCTGCATATTTGCTTATTGGAATATAAAATGTCTTGCATAATTAATCAGATTAAATTCCTCTCAAATTTACATTAACATGACGATCTCCAGGTCATGTTCATATAATCTCAAGATGAAATTTATGAAGTTGAAGATTGATCATGTGCTTAAAAGAAAAACAAATTGTGGAGAAAGAGAAGTCCGCTGTGGCCGGTTAGCCTAATTGGGGAACAAATGCTGCTTCCCAGAATTTTTTTTATTTTTTATTTTTGGGGAACTTATCTGCTGCACTCTTGCAGTTATGTAGGTTTTTAAAGTAATAAGCTTGTTTTTAGAGGTAAAAACTCACTCTCTAATTCACCAAATAAGTGCATGGGAAGGTTTTCCATTATCTTACATTATTTTAAAAAAACCCTCATGTACAGTATAATTATCCCTAGCTGCTTCTCCTCAGACTCAACAAAGGCTTGCCCAAACCCTCCAATATCTCCGGCTTGTTGACAATATTTCTTCTTCTCATCCCCTGGAAGATAAACGAATCTTCAACCTCTAATTTCACCTTTTCCACCAAATAACGCCTGCATATAAACCCGCTCTAATTAAATAAGCATCTAAATTGATTACCACTAATACTTGGAAGTGCAAGTAGAATGAAACTTGATGCCTGATGGGACTGGGGTTAGTGGCTTCTTAGTCATCTAATGAACACATGCCTCTTGGAGAGCGTAATTTATCATCACTAATGCCTGGAAGAAACCCTATTGTCTGCAAGCAGAATGAAACTTGTCCAACTCAGGATCCACAATTTCTTCAGAAAGCAACTTTTGCAGGCGGAAGACAGGGACTAAAAGAGGTGGACGCGTATCAGATATGAAAGGAGGGTCTCGATCAGGTCTTACATATCTCGATGCCTAGTGGGATTGTGTTTAGTGGCTCCTACCTCATGAACATAAGCCACTGGGAGAGAGCATCTAAATTGATAATCACTAATGCCTGGAAATATTAGAATTGTTTTAAAAGGAAAAATTATTAAAAATATAAAATTTATATTTTCAGTTTTTTTCATTTATAACCCATACTAATTCATAAACTGAACTAAGTGTAAAATGAAAAACATAAGCAATTACATGAATAAAACAAAAGCAATTAACGGATTTATTGATGGTAGAGTATAATTAAGAAATATGAAAGTATAGAATTTAATTAGTAATTTTTTTATTAAAGATAAAATCAAATACATTATTATTTTTTTATTTATAATTAAGAGACTTATATTTTGGCTGCACAATATTTTATTTATTTGATAAAGCAGTAGCTAGGCACGTGGATCTACGACTGCATTTCACCAAATTGGCAAAACCTTTATTGGATTTGGTAGGTCCCACGAAGCATTTGTGATTCAGTTGCTTTTGGCTTGATGATTAGGAATCCTCAAGACATCGATGAAAGATTTTCCATGGAGTTCGCGAGAAAGATAACCCTTGAAATAGTCTGCAACGCTAATGCTCTTAAATACTGGTGGAGTTTCAGGGGTAATAAGGCTGGGTGCAGCACACAATTCTCCATCAAATTTTGGGTTGTGGAATGTGGCGATGGAAAGCCTCTCTTTAGTCGAGCTAATAGTTGCCCTATGCTCTATGCTGCGGTAAATTCCATTGGTCACAATCTGCCAAACAAAACATATGTATAAATAATTTGAAAGTACTGATAAATTCAAGAAAATCAGGAATATGTATATATATGCACCTCCAACATGTCTCCAATGTTGATGATAAAAGCATTGGGAATTGGCTTGACAGGAATCCACATCCCATCTTTATGTATCTGAAGCCCTTCAACTTCGTTGAGCTGGAGTACGATGGTGAGGCCAGTTGCATCAGAATGGGGCCTCAGGCCAATCACAAGGTCCGGTTCTGGACATGGGGGATAGTAGTTCATTCTCATTGCCTGCCACCCTTCTTCAGTTAAATCTCTCATTTCATCAGGTTTCATTCCTACAGCTTTTGCCACCAGGTTAAAGAGTTTCTTGGCAATCTTTTGCAGTTCTTCTGAATAAGCTTCGAGGGCATCCCTACACCAATGCAAATCAAGTTGGTAAATGGTAATCGATTACTTATGTAACCAAATAGCCCTTTAAAATCTGATTACAAAGAGATGAGATGAGTAAAATATGTATAAATAGTGAGGACTTATAAATTTATTGACTTCAAGTTTGAGATTAGATGTGGCATTAAGCTCGTTAGCGTTTTCTTTCACGTAATAATTCCCTTAGACATTTTGACCTCTTGAATCTCTAATAGATTTCAACCAATTATATTAAGATTACACATCTATATAACAACTTCTTTTATAAGCATCCATATAGCTATTATATTTTATACAAGAAAATAATATAACTTATTTATAAGACTTGAACATTAGTTAATGATCAATCTTATACGGCTTAGGGCTTTAATTTTATAGGATAAACTGCAATCACATATTTGTAGTTTGTCAAAAATAATTACTTAATCTCTTTTTTTAAAACTCAATTAAAAGGTTTCTGTATTTTGAAAAATTAAATTCCTTAATAATTTTGTTAGATTTCTGTTAAAAAACATTAGTTAATTTGTTTTGATAAAAGGGACTAATTAGTATAGATAGTTAAAATTATAGGTATTAAACAGTGTGGATATATAAAAATTACATAGACTAAACAGTATAAATAATTAAGATTAAAACAAGTTGATTAACATATATTTTAGTATAATGATTAAAGAGTTTAATTTTATGGAATATAAAAATATTTTAATTATATTTTAAAAAAATAGGAATTAAATAGTTAATTTTGTAAAATTAGGGAGACCAATATACCCTTATGTATTATTAGGAAGGGAGAGAACCTGAACGCGGGAGGGAAATTGGAGAACAAATGAGGTTTTCGCCTATGTGTTGGAAGAGTAATAATGTAGAAAAGGTCTGCCCATTCAAGCTTCTGTTCTTCAGACCCAACAAAGTGCTGTCCAAATCCTTCCACTTCTCCTGGTTTTTGCCAAAATTTTGTCTTCTCTTCCATTGGGAGATTGAAGAACTCTTGAGTCTCCAACTTCACTTTCTCCAATAGCTCAGTGCTCACTCCATGATTCACCAACTGCAACAAATTACATATATTTGGAAATCAAATTATATTCAATCCTTAATATTTTCTTTGAGTTAAACTTTTGTTTCTTGACGTTATATATCTTAATTACTTCAATATACATTTAATATACCTGGAAGAAACCCCACTCTTTACAGGCTTGATCCAACTTTTCCAGCTCCAAATCTTCAAATTCTTGAGAAAATAACTTCCCCAGGTCAATGACTGGCATTTGAGGTAAAGAATTGGTTTTGGCTACTGGAGAATTATCATGATCACGGCACACATATCTTGGTGGAATTGCAACGATTTGTTCCTTCACTATCTCCTTTACTGAAGGCACCAGCAGAGAGGTCGACCCTAGCATTGATTTTGACTCCATAACTGCTTACTAAATATATATGCAGAATTGCAAATGCAAGATTACTTTCACTTGACCAAATCAATTACTATATATATAACATTCACAAGAACACAGAATTTTCAAATATTAAATTAATTTCATTTTGAAATTGGGCATTCACTCAAATTAATTAAGTTATGCAAAAACTTTACATCGTCTTAATTTTATATAAATTTTGACTGAATTGGCTCATGGGCGGATATATATATATACACACACACCCCATTTGTAGGGTAGAAATTTCTTTTAATATTGATGTATATATGTTTATTGAGTTCTGATGATTCCAGCACAAGACCTTTTGATTGGTTTTGTTTGGCAGCTACCACATGGAGAACATCAAACTTCACTTACCCAAAAAATTAAAAACATATAAATTGCAACTAAGGATAATAGTGAAAGTTTTATATGACGATTATGATTATTATATAATTTTTGTGTTGTTACCGGTTTATCAATAAATATTTGATCTTTCAAACTAAGAATGTCCTACAAATTCC
The DNA here is from genome assembly GCF_030052815.1 of Hevea brasiliensis. Classification (NCBI taxonomy): domain Eukaryota; kingdom Viridiplantae; phylum Streptophyta; class Magnoliopsida; order Malpighiales; family Euphorbiaceae; genus Hevea; species Hevea brasiliensis. The sequence continues at coordinate 60,953,780 of NC_079507.1, read as the reverse complement.
CAATATAGGAGAAAGATTACTGTAAGTAGTAACATCTTTTTTTTTTTATAAGTTATAATTTTATTACTAAATCAAGAATCAGAAAAAACATAGCTTAAAACGTTCAACTATGTCTATCAAACTTACACATATATAGAATTCTCAATATTCTCTCCTTAAATATACACAATCAGTTATCATATAACAATTAAATTTGGAGAAAATTCTATACCTATTATATTTTAATTTATTTATAATACAAACTTATATAAGTGATTAAGTTGTTTTATACCTCCTAACAAATCTCCAAAATAAACCTATTTCAAACCAACCCATCCCTATCCCAAGCTAGCTTCAAGCCAAAATGTAAACCTACCAAGCTCTCTAGAGAGAGAGACAGAGAAGCCCTCCCATGCACTGCCTTGAAAGCTCCAGCAGTCTAATTGAGCTTTTCTTTTGATTTGAAGTATAAAAAAAATTAAAAAAAAAAAAAAAACAGAAACCAATTGATTCAAAACCATAAAATAATTAAGCAAAGCAATCTTGAACTTAGTATACCTTAACAAGGTCTGTGTGCTTTCCTTAATTTCTTTCTCTGCCCCTCCTGTGTGTCTCAGGTGCTCTGCAGCTGTGAGCTTTCTGTTTGTTACCACTTCTCTCTTTATATAGATAAGGATTACGAATGCTGACTTCATTTTTTTAATGCGAAAATTAAATGCTTGAAAAATGTATTTCTCCATTATTTCCATTCCATGGTCATTCTAGCTTTCGTCACTGTTTAATGGCCAATATAATTAATTTCTCCCTTCTTAAATCACCCTCTTTACTATCTTATCTTCAAAATTCAAACATATAATAATTATCGTTCGTGTACCATGTCATCTGCACTTGTGTTTGGGAGGAAGTTAAAAAACTATTACTTTTGATAAATTTTAATTTAAAAAAAATATATATATTAACTTATTCTCCAAAATTAATATTTAATTTTTAATTAAAAGGTACAAGAATAATAATTACTAATTATTAATCTTGTATTAAACATCCTTAAAAAATAAAAGATATTCTTTCCGTCCACTTTTATATGCCATTTAGAGTTTTTTCACGGTGATTAAGAAAACAATTAAATTACTTAAATTATAATAAAATACTCTTTAATTTAACTAAATTACTTTTTATTACACCTAATTAAGAGGGAGATATTAAGATAAACTTGACAGAATTGTATAAATAATTATTATGTTTGATAGAGATGAGAGTAAAATTGAGATACAATAATTAATATTACTTAATTAATTTTCTCAAAAAAACGTTTAAAAAATAACAAATAAAAGTGAGCAAAAAGAGTATCGATAGATATTTTGTATAAACCTCTCGATATCCCTAAAATTTCTTACACATAATACATAATATTCTGTACATATTTTTCATTTTTAATGACTCTCCCCTATGTGTAAATTGTATTGAGATGAATTAATAAAACCATAATTGATATTCTTTCTTCGTAGTCAAATCTTATTAGGAGTATACTACAAAATTTTTATTTTTCATATTTTTCTAAAAGATATAAGAAAATTGATTAATATCGCAAAATAATTTTAAGATCAATTTATTTAAATTTTTTTCTTAGTTGAATTAAGATTTTGTTTGGTTTATGAAATGAAATAAAATAGAAATCAAAATCAACCGTTTAGAGGTGAAAATTTATACATGCAAAAGTCGAACACATTGATGATGATTATTACCAAATGGCTAATTATTGTATACCCATAGATATAACATTATTAATTAATTGAAGGCAAACAATTATTAATTAATAAGTCTAAAGGTTATAAATATATAATGGAATAATAGCTTAGTGGTAACCCTTAAATGGATATTTGAAATTCTTATCTGTTAAGCAGTAAAATTTTTTGAAAATTAAAATTCATTCGTTTCATCAGATTAGCGTAATACATTTAAGTACTTTCTCTGTCCCATTTTAATTATTTTTTTTTTATAAGACTAAAAGATGATGATTTTATTGAACAATATTATCAAAACAAAATACATCATCAATGAAAGAAAGGTATATGTAACTCTATTCAATCTCGTTAGAACGTAGAATTGTAGCTCAAGTAATTAAATGAGTTGTTTGGTTCTTGATTTCTTAATAAAAAGTAAGTTACTAAATATAATACTCTACGTCAAAGAGTATCAGTAAGAAAAATTCGTTCTATATCTGCATAACTTAAACTAAAAGCTGGGAATTGATACTCAAATTAACCTTATTCCACCCTTTAATCTTATCCAATTCAGTGCTTTAAATATTTTTAAAATAATATTTTTATCTAATTTTATTTATTATCTTAATAAATTAAAAAAGTATTAATTATTTTATCAACTTTACTCTTATTTATTATTATTTCCAATACATTTATTTGTTCCTTATCAATTTTTTAAATTTTAAATACTACAATAGTACTTTAATTAATTATTAATTTTCTTTTTATAAAAATAAGGTAATTTAATTATTTTTTAATTTCAATATAAAAATTTTAAAAAACATTTGAAATTGACGGAAAAGGTGTATTTTTCATATATTTAATGTAATTTTAAAATTGCCATTAATAAAAATTTCTTTTTTTTATTCAACACCATAAATTAAAGAAATAAATATTCAAAAGACAAATAATAACAAATCTCGATAAGTTCAAACTACAAATTTCAAAGCATGAAATTTTTTTTTCAAACATTATTATCACCGATAAATCAAATAGTTGATTCATTCAAGAGTATATGATATCTTATTGTAGAAAAGGCAGATATAAACAATAATTTTTATTATATTTTACTTAACATAAATACGATTTTATATGAAAACAAATTTAATGATATTTGAATTAAATATTTATATCGAGATATAAATAGAATTAATTTAAATATATATAATAAATACATGAATTTAGATATAAAATTCAATTTAAAAGTTTAACTTATTCTTAAAAGAACTATGACTTTATTCTTATACAAATAGAGGATTTTGTCCAAAATTCACTTGGATTCTAGGATTTAAATTTCAAATGTTTAATTTAAAATTTATAAATTTAAAAATATTTTATTTGGCTAATAAAAATAATTGTAATAAAAAATACTAGAAGTGGTGATATATGTAGAGCTAATACACTTAGGATAAACTTAAAATAATAAGGTAAAAATAATTATTTTAGATTTTTAATTTTTAAATTTATTATAAATAAATGAGATTTATATGAAATTTAAATTTATTTTTATTGAAAATATTTAAATAATATATTTAATCTAAATCCAAATTCATAGGGATAAATCCTTTTTCCAATGATTCCTCTAATTAATACCCTGACTTTTCCATCAATAAAATTCAGCACTAATTGCTCATAAATAAGAAAAGGAATTAAAATCGATGCATTTCCTTTTCCAAATCAAAATTTTCGTCTTAAAATTCAGTCATAATTATCATCATACACGTATATTTGGTGAATATTTATTTCACAATATAGAAAATATAATTAAAATTTAAATTCTAGAAATTTACATCAAATTAAGAACTGCTCAATTTTATGTTACAAATGTCATTAATCATAATTTAAAAAATTTTTCTTTTGCTGAAAAATTAATTATGTTTTATAGGAAATTTGAATCTTCGTATAAAATTCATATTGAATTTTTGGCAACAATTAATTTACAGCGAATTGTGGCGGAAATTGCTGAACAGTGACTATTCTCTTTAAAAGTAAATTTTATTCATATATATATATATATATTATGTAAGTCATTGACCTCTGAGAGGAGAAATTAATTTTATTGAGAATGAAATTCAAACAGTAGATGTCAACAAAATTATATATTCAAACAGCAGATGTCAACAAAATTATATATATACTCATACGTGGCCTATAAGAAAAAAATGAAAAGGAAAATATTTTCACTCATGCGGATTGAACGAATGGAATCCTATACATATAGTCTAACTTTTTCTGTTCACTTTTATATGTCATTTAGGGTTTTTGAATGGTAATTAAAGAAATAATTAAATTACTTAATTAAATTACCTTTTATCCTATCTAATTAAGAGAGATGTTAAGATAAATTTTAGGAAATTATATAAGTAATTATTGTGTTTAGTAAAGATATAAGTAAAATTGAAATAAAACAATTAATATTACTTGATTTCTCAAAATAATTTTTAAAAAATACTGATGAAAGTGAATAAAAAGAATATAAGTGAACCTTCCTAAACTAAAATATTGTACAAATCTCTCGAAATCCCTAAAATTTCTTTCACATTATACGTAATATTTTCTACATATTTTTCATTTTTGATGGCTCTCCCCTGTGTGTAAATTATATTGAGAGGAATTAATAAAACCATAATTGATATTCTTTCTTCGTAGCCAAATCTTATTAGGAGCATACTACAACTCAACTTTTTATTTTTCATATTTTTCTAAAAAATATAAGAAAATTGATTAATATCGCAAAATAATTTTAAGATCAATTTTTTAAAATATTTTTCTTAGTTTAATTAAGATTTTGTTTGACTTATGAAATGAAATAAAATATTAATCAAAATCAACCGTGTAGAGATGAAGATTTGTACATGCAAAAGTCGAACACATTGATGATGATAATTACCAAATGGCTAATTATTGCATACCCTTAAATATAAAGTTATTAATTAATTGAAGGCAAACAATTATTAATTAATAATTCTAAAGGTTGTAAATATATAATGGAATATACCTTCGTGGCATCCAGCAAGAACTCCTCAAATGGATATTTGAAATTCTTATCTATTGGGCAGTACAATTTTTTTGAAAATTAAAATTCATTCTTTTCATTTTTAAATTAAAAAATGATGATATTATTGAGCAATATTATCAAAACTTAGTACATCATCAATGAAAGGAGGGGACATATAACCCCATTCAATCTCATTACCACGCACAACTGTAGCTTTAGCAATCGAATGAGTTGTCTGGTCCTTAACTTCGTAATAAAAAGTAAGTTATTAAACTGGATAGTCTGCACCAGAAAACGAAAATCATCTATAAGAGCATTATAGTAAGAGAAATCTTTTTTCTATATCTACATAGCTTGAACTAAAAGTTGGGAATTGATCTCAAAATCAACCTTATTCCACCCTTTAACCTTGATTCAACTCAGTGCTTTAAATATTTTTAAATAAATATTTTTATCTAATTTTATTTGCTATTTAAAAAAAATAAGTATTAATTATTTTTTTTATTTTACTTTTATTTATTATTATTTTCAATATATTTATCTCTTCCTTATCAATATTTTAGATTTCAAGTACTACAAAAGTATTTTAATCGATTATTATTTTTTTTATAAAAATGAGGTAATTTAATTATTTTCTTAATTTTAACATAAAAATTTTAAAAAACATTTCAAATTGACGAAAAATGTATATTTTTCATATATTTAACGTAATTTTAAAATTTTCATTAATAAAAATTTTTCCTTTTTTTTATTCAATGTCATAAATTAAAGAAATAAGTATTCAAAAGACAAATAATCACAAATCTCGGTAGGTTCAAACTTCAATTTCAAAGCATGAAATTTTTTTTTTTTAACATTATCATCACCAATAAATCAAACTGTTGATCCATTCAAGAGTATATATAATATCTTATTGTAGAAAAGGAATATATATATATATATATAATGTTTTTTTATTATATTTATATTTTACTTAATATAAACTCAATTTTATATAAGAATAAATTTAATAATCTTTGAATTAAATATTTATATCGAGATACAAATAGAATTAATTTAAATATATATAATAAGTACATGAATTTAGATATAAAATTTAATAAAAAAGTTTAACTTATTCTTATATGAACTCGACTTTATTAAGATTTTGTCTAAAATTTACTTGGATTTTAGGATTTAAATTTTGAATGTTTAATTTAAAATTTGAAATTTATAAATTTAAAAATATGTTGTTTGCCTAATAAAAATAATTTTAATAAAAAATATTAAAAATTGTGATATCATGTAGAGCTGATATATTTATGATAGATTTAAAATAATAAAGTAAAATAATTATTTTAAATCTTTAATTTTTAAATTTATCATAAATACATGAGATTTATATCAAATTTAAATTTATTTTTATTTAAATATACAAATAGTATATTTAATGATAAGGATAAATCTTTTTTCCAATGATTCCTCTAATTAATACCCTGGCTTTTCCATCAATAAAATTCAGAACTAATTGCTCGTAAATAAGAAAAGGAATTAAAATCGATACATTTACTTTTCCAAATAAAAATTTTCGTCTTAAAATTCAGTCATAATTATCATCATACACGTATATTTGGTGAATATTTTTTTTCATAGTATAGAAAATGTAATTAAAATTTAAATTCTAGAAAATTACATCAAAGAACTGCTCAATTTTACGTTACAAATGTCATTAATTATAATTTCAAAAATTTTTCTTTTGCTGAAAATTAATAATTTTTTTAAAGGAGATTTGAAACCTCGTATAAATTTCATATTGAATTTTTGGCAACAATTAATTTACAGTGAATTGTGGCGGAAAATTGCTGAGCAGTGACTATTCTCTTTAAAAGTAAAATTTATTCATATATATATATATATATATATATATATATATATATATATATATATATATATATATATATATATATATATATATATATATATATATATATATATTATGTAAGTCATTGACCTCTGCGAGAAGAAATTAATTTTATTGAGAATGAAATTCAAACAGTAGATGTCAACAAAATTATATATATACTCATGCGTGGCCTATAAGAAAAAAATGAAAAGGAAAATATTTTCACTCGTGAGGATTGAACGAATGTAATCCGATATATGTAAGACTATAGGGAAGAATAATGGGTTTGATGACAATAATATTTGCTCCATTTTCAAGTCTTTGGAAGCTTAATTTTATTAAATATAAAAGTCTTTGGATGCTTAATCAAAGTCACATACGTATTTCAGATATTTATGATAATAATTTTTTTAATTTTAATATAATTAATTTAATTTTAAAACTTCTTAATTTTAAAAAATTACTTTAATATCATTGATCAAAGCTTATTTTATGATTTTTTTAATACAATTGATAAGAGTTAAACTAAAAATTTTACAATTTTAGAGATAATTTTAATTTTTAATATTATTGAGTTAGATTTTACGAATAATTATAATAATAATAAAAATAATAATAATTTATTCTTTAAATAAAAATAGATTTTTATTATTTGATGCAGCTCTAGAAGTATCTTACGTAACCGTCACCATCTTTGTCAACATTCGCTTATGTATGGTAAGGTGAGGGAGATATATATGAAAGTTACAAAATAAAGAAACTATGAGTTCTATTTACTATTTTGAAAATTTTTAAAGAAGACTATCAGGTTTAGAATGTTATAAATTAAAATTTATGATATAATAAGTCAAATATTTAATTATTAATTTAATAAAATTTTTTATAAATAATTATAAATAATATATATATATTCATTTTGTAGTCTGCAACAGCCACTGCTTTGGACATATTCAGCAGTATTAGCTGTTTTATTAACTATTAATGGTTAAATATTAACTGTTAATAGTTATTTATTTATATAATGATTTAAAGTAAAATTTTTTAATAAAAATAATTATTAGATTAATTGTAAAAAAAAAGTATTATAATTCTGATTAAAATGCTCTCTACTTTTTTTATGAATCACTCTTTTAACTTTTAAATATTAATATAAATAAGAGAAGTAGGGATTAAACCTACCTAAAAGCTGTTGCCTTGTTAATTCAGAAACTCCATTTAATCTAGGGTTGCTAAATGTAGCGATTGAAAACCTTATTTTTGGTCGAGTTAATTGTTGCCCTGTGCTAAATGCCCTGGTATATATAAAAAGGTTAATGTTTATTAATTGTTTGCATCTTACAATTTAATAGTTATTAATTTGTTTTTGAAATAAATATGCATTACCTCCAAGCTGTCTCCAGTGTTGATGACAAAAGCATCAGACATGCGAATCAAAGGTTGCAATTGTATTGATAGAAATTTTATGATTTTTGATGTTTTAATTAAAGAAATTCCAAAATTAAAATAACTTAAATTACTCAGAAATGACCTAATTAATGAAATATTTGTCAATGTTAATTGATAAAAAAAATTGTTATATATTAACCTCAAAAATGGAAGTTTTTTCACTTAAGTCTGAGTTTTAATTTGATGATCAAAGTTTAGTATATGACTTATTTTATTAAGCTCTTTCCCTGAATTAATGTTTAATAAAAAAAATTAGCTTATAAAACAGCATTTATAACGAACAAATAAATAAATAAAAGAGGAATATCATGGTTCAAGTTTTGAAGTATATATATTGACTCTGCATTAGGAAGATAATGTATACTGTATCTCATATATAAAAGTTATTTAAAATATAAAAACCGAAAACAGTAGCCAGCTAGCTAGCTATATCTTATTTACAAATTATTTCTTCAATACAATTTTCTTTTATTTATAATTGCCAATGCTTATTGGCATAATATACTATTATTAAGATGAGTTCAAGAGTCATACAGTACACTTCTATTAATACCCTCAAGAAACTTATTTTAGCATACTTGTAGGGTTTTTGAAGCTTAATTATTTCATTTTATAATTGTATAGTTCAGGACTCATTTAGTTTTGAGTTCTTCATCCTGCTGAATCCTTATCACCTCAAGATACGATTTTCCACGGAGTTCGAGCAAAATAACCCTTGTAGTAATCTGCAGAAGTCATTGTTTTAAACTTTGCTGGAGTCTCTGGAGAAATAAGGCTTGGTGCTGGTCCTACGGTCCCATCTAATCTGGGGCTGTAAAATGTAGCAATGGAAAGCCTTTCTTTGGAGGAGTTAACTGTTGCCCTATGCTCAATGCTAGGGTATATTTCATTGGTCATTATCTGAAAAAACCAAGCATTATTTTGGATATAACCTCGATCAGTATCCTACAATTTAATAACTGTATTAATTCTTTTTTGAAATAAACATTACCTCCAAGCTGTCTCCAATGTTGATGACAAAAGCATCTGGCAGGGGTTTAACAGGAATCCACCCTCCATCTTTTCTGATTTGGAGACCTTCTATTTTATTGACTTGGAGAGGGATGGCAAGGCCACCAGCATCAGAGTGAGGGTTGGGACCAATGACAAGGTCTGGTTGTGGACATGGAGGATAGCAGTTCATTCTCATTGATTGCCATCCTTCTTCTTAGTTCTCTTTTATTTCGTTAAAGTCCATACGAAGAGCTCTTGCCATTTGTTCAAGGATTCTCATAGCCAGATCTCTTAGTTCTGCTAAGTAATCTTCCACAGCCTCTCTGCAGGAAAACAACAGTACATACCGATATTCCGTTACTGGAAGGATTACAAAATCTACTTAAATAATTAAAACAGCAAGCAAGTTCCTTAATTAGTAGAGGCACCTGAACGACGTAGGAAGTGCAGAGAACAAATGGGATTTCCTCATATGGATTGGAAGCATGTTCAAGAAGAAAAGATCTGCCCAATGAAGCATCTGATCCTCAGACACAACAAAATGCTGCCCAAATCCCTCCATATTTCCTGGTTTCTGCCATAGCTTCTTCTTCTTCTCCTCCATTGGTAGATTGAAGAGTCCTTGAAGCTCTGTCTTCATTTTCTCTATCAATGACTTGTTCGCTCCATGTTTAATCAACTATAAAAACATCAGCATAATTTGTGAAAAGAGGGATGCATGGGCACCAGAGTCAAAAATTAATTAAAGAACCATAAATTAAATTATATGCGCAAGAATTTACCTGAAAGAAACCCATTTTATGCGATGACTTCTTTGTCTCCATCTCTTTAACACTTGTCGTTTTCATGGCCATCGAGGGTAAGAATGGGCAAGACAATTATCTTAGACTGGAAAAATTATATATAGAAACGGATGTATGTACAACAGTTTCATTATAACCATTAATTGTGATAGGTCTCACCATAATCAACAGTTATAATAAAATCGTTGATATATACATCAGTTTTACTAAATAAAAATTTCTTAAATAGCCTAATTTATTGATTCATATTAGTTAAGATAGGGTGTTTATGCCGAAAATAAGATTTGATAAACCTCCTCCCTTAAACTAAATTTTGAATAGAGTTAAAATCGATCCATTTTCTTTACATGATATTGGGCATGTGTTTGCATGAAAACTTTACACTCCAAATGTTCATGCTTAGACATAAAGAAGTGTGTTATTATCCAATTGAATTAGTTTTTAGGATAGAGTAGGCTTGATTAATAAATTTGAATTTATTTATTTCCAAAAATATATTTGAATTTAAGACTTTCTTTATCACAAGGTGTGAATAGGTTGAAATATTTGAAAGAATTTTATCACAAATTGCATTTCCATGGTCTTAGTTATGAAGGGTATAAAGCAATTCCCTTTAGCTTACGCTTATAAATTAATTACTATTTGATGCATGGAGGAATTCAAATCCAGAATTCTCAACTTCTTATATTTTTGAATGGCATAAAGATACTAATTAAATTTAATTAATTTGACTAGTGACGACAATTTTCAGTAAATACCTTATTTCTTTTTGTCCCCTCTAGCTAAGTGATCCCTTGAACTAATATCTTGAAATAAGCTATGATCAGTGATTATTAGAATTGTACATATATCTTGTGTGTGTGATCAAGATGGCTATGACTCTAAAACATATTTTGAAAAAAAAAAAAAAAAGAAAATCACTAACTAAAATAATTGGTCACGACACCCATAATTTTTAATTAACAAATATTTAAATATAAAGTATTTAAAGTAATTAATTATTAATAAATGACTACAGTATTAATAAATTAAATAAAAAAATCATTAGTAAATAATAGACTTTCGTAAATGTTGTGAGAAGATGTAGTTGGTGTGAGATGAGAGTGACTCAATTTATACAAATTGTTTTAACCCTAACAAGAAACATATTTGGAGACGTAAACCAGTTTTGGTTAATTAACTAATGGTAATTGCTGGTATTGAGTCACTTTCCATGGCAAAAAATGTTGCGTATTTATGCATCTCATAACATGCAATCTATCCCAAAACTACATCCATTTCTTTTTTAATTTAATTTCTTTAACCAACAAAAAGAAGCAATGGGATTTTAAAAAGATCAAGTCAATATATATATATATATATATATATATATATATATATATATATATATATATATATATATATATATATATATATATATATATATATATATATATATATATATATATATATATATATACATGGAGGTTTGAAGAATATGCAACATTATCTCTGCTGACTTTGTTAATTTCAGGCTTATTCACTTACCTTAATTCCACATGATATTGTAAGTCAAAGGTGACTTAGCAATTCTGGGATTTTTTTTTTTTACTTTATTTTAATTTCAAATTTTTATTACTTACCTCTACCTATCATCTGAGCAAATTTACGAGAGCATGATGTAGCAAAGAACAGGCTTGGTGTATGGAAAGTTTTCTACAAAATTTATTTGTACTTCAATTAATTACTTGATTTTATCGTTGTCAATTTATATAACCAGCCAGTTTTATCCGCGTGTTAGACATAATATTTTTTTTATTTTAATAATATAATTTAATATTTATTTCATATATTTTGTAATGTTAAAATTGTATTAAAAATTTGTTCACGTTAGAATTTTTAATTAATTATATTAAATATAATCTAAATTTATATTAAAACTTTAAATAATTATATACTTATTAAAACCAAATTAAAATTTCATTTTTAAAATAATTATTAAATATTTTTTCTAAATATTTTTTATAAAAATATAACATTTAAAATAATATTTTATATTTTCAGTAGCAACTAATGTCACTTTATGTTTAATAAATGGTAAAAAGATGTGTGCTATTTAATTTTAAATTTTGAAATAACTTGATAAATTAATTGATATATTATTTTTATGATTTTTTTAGATTATATCAAATGAAGTCTTTTAATATGTTACTTGGTGATTTTTTAAGAGGTTAAATGGCTTTTTTCTATGAGCTAATTTGTAAAGGCTATATAATATAAATTTTTAAGAAGATTTATACATACCAAAGTCGAACACATTGATGATGATAATTACCAAATGGCTAATTATTGTACACCCATAAATATAAATTTATTAATTAATTGAAGGCAAACAAATATTAATTAATAATTCTAAAGGTTGTAAATATATAATGGAATAATATCTTAGTGGTGTCCGGGAAGAACTCATAAAATGGATATTTAAAATTTTTATTTGTTGTGCAGTACAATTTTTTTAAAATTAAAATTCATTCATTTTATTAGATTGGACTCATACATTTAAGTTGTGACGCCCCTCACCAGTCTACAGTGTAGCCGAGCGATGAGTGCCATATTCGGTGCCGAAGCACCCTATATTGTCTTGTCATGTCTATTATAAATTTTAATGTCATTTAAAACAGGTAATTTATGTGTAGAATTTTTTTTTTTATATCTTATTTCTGTGGAGATCCGGACAGATACTCCTCTGTTTTATTAGCAGGGTTCCAATATCACCTGTTAACATATTCATAGTCATCTCATATTTTTCCATATCATATTCTCTTTTATCATATTATTCACAACTATTTATGAGATCTCAAAATGAACTATCATCTATTGCATTCATATGGAAACTCATAGATAATAAATTACAAGTTTTCATTTCAATCTCAAGTTTAATTTCAAGTCCAAAATGAAATACATCATAAACTAGTAATTATATCATCACTAAACATAATGAACCAAAATACTAGTCTATGCATGGGCCTTACCAAAATACAAAAACCAATGAGGTAACTACGGGCGATGCGGATCGTGGAGCTCTGTCAATGCACTCAGTGCTTCTGCTTTGCTTTCTTGGGGTCGATCTCCAATACCTACGCGATGGGAAATCAACGCGCTAAGTATAGCACTTAGTGGTGCATAATTTATAATAACAATAATTTAACAATTTGAAATAATATCTACAACTCATAATTTCTGAGTCTTTTACTTTTTTATTGCTCTTTGGAAACAATTAACATTATCGGGATCTTTTATGATTACTTATTATATTTTAAGTCTTAATTAATTTTTTTTCAGTGCCCAAGAAACCCATAACAAATTATAAAAGCTGGATACATGGGTGTATACTGGTTAGACAGTCATATGTCTATCCAAAGATTATCGTCTGTCGAGCACGAGACCGGTATCGGGCACGAGACATTTATCGGAGCTTGTAAAGTCAGAAATAAAGTAGGCATAATGGCCAGTAAGTAGGCATATAGCCTGTAGAATAATCATACCAGACATATATTGTCAGTTCATGATTTTCTCGGTAGGCAGTACTGCTATCTGTAGTCCCTAATTAGTATACCAATTTATCCAAACTAAATAAATAATTCTAGGTATACTATGGGCAATTAAACATTTTTAATTAATTTAGCACTATTTACTGTTGCTATTTTTTAGTACTGTTCATTGGTACTATTAATTTCATATTAATAGGACATTAGTCCTAATTTACATATTCATATCATTTTTAATATTTAATTTTCCTTATGAGTATTTTAATTATCATATATAGCATTATTCCCATGAACCTTTCTTTAGATTCATGTTGATGTGTTATCTTTATTTAGGAATTTGACTAGGTTAGGATGTCTATTTAGTCACACTTCCTTCATAACAATTGCTCCTCTATGTTTAAACTTGAATTTTAGTTTTTGAATCACTGAATTTGGGGTTATAGAACTCAAGTTATGGTCAAAATACCAAAAGAACAATATTTTGGACAATTTCTGGGTTGACAGTTTTAGTGACTAAACTTGTGCTAATAATTTGATTTGGTTAAAGGCAAAACTGGGTCAAGTGGTCTCAATGAAAAGTGTAGCCCTATGTCTAAGTTTTCCATTGATGAAATTTTAGGTCATTTGGACCAGTATAGAGAGAGTTATGACCAAATGAACATGTTTATGGGTTGGCAGTTTTAGTGACCCAACTTATGTTAACAATTTGAATTGGCTAAAGGCAAAACTGGATCAAGTGGTCTTCATGAAAAGTGTAGCCCTATGTCTAAGCTTTCCATTGATGAAATTTTAGGTTATTTGGACCAGTATAGAGAGATTTATGACCAAATGAACCTGTACTATTCATTTGGTCATTTTCTGGGTTAGTAATGTTTGGTCATCCGGGTTTGGGCAGAGAATTGGACATGATTTTGACAAAATTTGGGCAGGGTTTCTTCTTGAAAATGAAGGTTTGGATGTCCCAAAACACCTCCAATTGGCCTTATACCAATTGGAGTCACACATTGTCAATTAGGGTTTAACAAACACACTGGACTCATTGAGTCCCAACCTGCAGAAAATTTAACACTCCCAAAATTCAATCTCCTCCTTCTCCAAATTCCAAATAAGCATACATGTCACTTCTATTATCATCAATCTCAACACAATTAGTTCAAATTCAAAAATTTCATAGAATCCTCAATTTCAAGTGTACAACTCTAATTTCAAACATCAAATTCATATATATAACCATGAAATCAATTCTCACATATAATACCTTGTTAATTAACTTCCCTCACTAAACTAAAACCAACAAAATCTATCATTTTCATGGTTCCTCTAGGGTTGCTGAATTCAAGGGTTTCTTTCCCAAATTTTTCTTTTTAATTTCATGTAAATCTTCACTTGGTTTAGCATGATTTTTATGCTTAAAGAAGAGATTAAGAGTTTTGAGCACTAACCTTTTTTTGTAACTTATTAAACTTCACTTTCCTTGCTTCTTTTTGGTATCTATAGCTTCCTTAAGATATGGGGGGTATTTTTTGTGAAGTGGGCTATGGGTTTTGAGTGGATTAAGCTTAAGAAATCAAGCTTGGAAGCTTAACAAAAATGGTGAAAAGATGGGGGGAAAGTGTGTGCCGGCCATGGGAGAGAAAGAGAGAGAGAAGAGGTGGAGAAAAAGCTTGTGGTTGGTAGCTTTTGTCTCTATTGTCTTATATATTTATTTATTTTTGTGTACTTTAATTCTTTTAAATGCCATAAGCTTTTCTTTTCTTTTCTTTTCTTTTCTTTCTCATTCTTTTCCTAATTTATTTCATAAATTTTAATTTATGTTAATTATTTTATTCTCTAAATTTTTAATTTGACATTTGGGTCAAAATTTACCTCTGAGAGTGAAATGATCAAAATGCTCTTCATAATGCATATCGGGTTATTTTTATTATTTTTGTACCAATTTATAAATCCTTTAAACTTTGATTTATTTTTCTCTAAATTTTTCTTATATTTTTTTAACATTTATTTCTTCAATTTATGCCTCCTTACTGTAGTTTAGGTGTAGTTCCAGACATTTTGACTGTCCGAACAGACATTAGTTGTCGGAACAGTAAAATGTACGGACTACTTACAGTGAGGGCGTTACAATTCTTCCCTTCTAATAAAAATTTCCTTCTCGAAATTTATCTAATGTGAAGAGCTGAGGGAACTGCTGCCTCATCGTCTCCTCGCTCTCCCATGTCGCTTCTTCCGTGTTGTGGTGTCTCCACAAGACTTTCACTAGCGGGATCCTCTTGTTTCTGAGTTCTTTCACTTCCCGTGCTAAGATTCTAACTGGTTCTTCTTCATATGTCAAATCAGGTTGCATAATTATCTCCTCTACTGAAATGACATGTGAAGGATCTGATCTGTATCTCCTGAGCATCGACACATGGAATACACTGTGGATCTTATCCAGCTCAGGTGGTAAAACTAGCCTGTAGGCTACTGGACCCACACGCTCAATGACATCGTATGGACCAATAAACCTAGGGCTCAACTTACCCTTCTTACCGAATCTCAACAATTTCTTCCAAGGTGATACCTTAAGAAAAACCTTATCGCCAACCTCATACTCTATATCCTTTCTCCTCAGGTCGGCATATGACTTCTGTCTGTCCGAGGTGACTTTCAAATTGTCTCTGATGAGTTTCACTTTTTCCTCTGTCCGTCTTACTAAATCTAGGCCCACTACTTTCTCCTCACCCATTTCTGTCCAGCATAAGGGAGTCCTACATCTCCTCCCATACAATGCTTCATATGGAGCCATTTTTATGCTGGCTTAGTAACTGTTGTTGTAAGCAAACTCTACCAATGGAGGATACTTCTCCCAACTTCCTTCAAAATCAATGATGCAGCTTCTCAACATATCCTCCAATACCTGAATCACCCATTCTGATTGTCCATCCGTCTGTGGATGAAAAGCCGTACTAAAATGTAGTCGAGTGCCTAAAGACTCCTGTAGCCTCTTCCAAAACCTCAAAGTAAATCTCGAGTCTTGATCAAATATGATCGATGTTGGCACTCCATGTAGCCGGACTATCTCATCTATGTAAATTTCTGCTAATCTCTCTAATAAGTAGTCGATTCTAACTGGTAGGAAATGAGCTGACTTTGTCAATCTATCCACAATTACCCATATAGTATCATGCTTCCTTTATGTTAATGGTAGCCCAGTTACAAAATCCATAGTGATGCGGTCCCATTTCCACTCTGGTATGAATATAGGTTGCAATAACCCTGATGGAACCTGATGCTCAGCCTTAACTTGCTGGCATGTCAAACATCTAGTCACAAAATCACCAATCTCTTTCTTTATTCCAGGTTACCAATAATGTGTTTTCAGGTCTTGGTACATCTTGGTGCTTCCTGGGTGTATAGCATGGAAGCTATTGTGCGCCTTTTTCAAGATATTCTTCTTTAGTTCCTCATCTCTTGGTACACATATTCTGCCTTTATAGTACAGGCACCCATTTCCTTTCAACTCATAATCAGTCTCCTTCCCCTCTTGAGTTTTGCCCATAACAGTTAGCAACTTTTCATCCCTTAATTGTGCTTCTTGTATTTGCTGTGACAAACTTGGCTTTACACATAACTCAGCCAAAACTACCCCATCCTGTGCTAAAGAAAACCGAGCATTCAATGCTCTCAAAGCCATCATGGACTTCCTGCTTAGGGCGTCAGCCACTATGTTTGCTTTTCCAGGATGGTAGTCAATTACACAGTCATAGTCTTTAAGTAATTCAATCCATCTCCTCTGTCTCATATTAAGTTCCTTCTGAGTTGGCAAGTACTTTAGACTCTTGTGATCAGTGTAGATGTAACACTTCTCACCATA
The DNA here is from genome assembly GCF_030052815.1 of Hevea brasiliensis. Classification (NCBI taxonomy): domain Eukaryota; kingdom Viridiplantae; phylum Streptophyta; class Magnoliopsida; order Malpighiales; family Euphorbiaceae; genus Hevea; species Hevea brasiliensis. The sequence continues at coordinate 60,936,539 of NC_079507.1, read as the reverse complement.
TAGGTAATGCCTCCATATCTTTAATGTAAATATTATTGCCGCCAATTCCAGATCATGAGTTGGGTAGTTCTTTTCATGTGGCATTAGCTGTCTAGAAGCATAGGCAACCACTTTCCCTTCCTGCATCAGAACACACCCAAGCCCATTGTGAGAGGCATCACTATAAATTACATAGTCTTTCTCTGACTCTGGCTGTGTCAACACTGGAGCTTCTGTAAGCATAGCCTTCAGCTTCTCAAAGCTAGTTTGACATTTATCATTCCAGTCAAACTTTACATTCTTATGTAGTAACTTAGTCAGTGGGGCTGCTATAAGGGAAAATCCCTTCACAAATCTCCTGTAGTATCCAGCTAACCCCAAAAAGCTTCTGACTTTTGTTACATTTCTGGGGAGCTTCCATTCAACTATTGCTTCAATCTTCCTTAGATCTACCCTAATTCCATCTGCTGACACAATGTGTCCAAGAAAGGATATCTCATCCAACTGGAAGTTGCACTTGGATAACTTGGCATACAACTGCTTTTCCCGCAGTGTCTGTAGTACTACTCTCAGGTGTTCATCATGCTCTTCCCGGTTCTTAGAATACACCAGCTTGTGGTTGGTGGCTTTTGTCTCTATTCTCTTATATATTAATTTATTTTTGTGTACTTTAATTCTTTTAAATGCCATAAGCTTTTCTTTTCTTTTCTTTTCTTTTCTTTCTCATTTTTTTCCTAATTTATTTCATAAATTTTAATTTATGTTAATTATTTTATTCTCTAAATTTTTTATTTGACATTTGGGTCAAAATTCACTTCTGATGGTGAAATGACCAAAATACCCTTCATAATGCATATCGGGTTATTTTTATTATTTTTGTACCAATTTATAAATCCTTTAAACTTTGATTTATTTTTCTCTAAATTTTTCTTATATTTTCTTAACATTTATTTCTTCAATTTATGCCTCCTCACTATAGTTTAGGTGTAGTTCTAGACATTTTGACTGTCCGAACAGACATTAGTTATCGGAACAGTAAAATGTACGAATTACCTACGGTGAGCGCGTTACATAAGTACTTTCTCTCTCCCATTTCAATTATTGTTTATATTCTTTTTTTTTTTAACTTAAAGATGATGATATTTTAGAGCAATATTATCAAAACGAAATACACCGTCAATGAAAGAAAGGGATATGTAACCCTATTCAATCTCATTAGGACACACAACTGTAGCTCTAGCAATTGAATGAGATGCCTGATTCTTAACTTCTTAATAAAAAGCAAGTTACTAAACTAGATGCTCTGCATATAATCATCTACAAGAGCACTACAGTAAAAGAAATTTGTTTTATATCTGCATAGCTTGAACTAAAAGCTGAAAATTGATCTTGAAATCAACCTTATTCCACTCTTTAACCTTGATCTAACTCAGAGCTTCAAATATTTTTAAAATAATGTTTTTGTCTAATTTTATTTACTATCCTACAAAATTAAGAAAGTATTAATTATTTTTATCAACTTTATTCTCATTTATTATTATTTTTAATACATTTATCTGTTCCTTATCAAATTTTTAGATTTCAAGGGTACTACAAAAGTATTTTAGTTAATTATTAATTTTTTTATATAATAATGAGATAATTTAATTATTTTTTTTAATTTTAGTATAAATATTTTTAAAAGCATTTGATATTGACGAAAAAGATGTACCTTTTATATATTTAATGTAATTTTAAAATAGTCATTAATAAAAAAATTTCTTTTTTTTATTCAACGCCATAAATTAAAGAAATAAGTATTCAAAAGACAAATAATTACAAATCTCGATAGGTTCAAACTTCAAATTTCAAAGCATGAAAACTTTTTTTTTCAATATTATTATCACCAATAAATCAAACAGTTGGTCTATTCAATAGTATATGATATCTTATCGTAGAAAAAGAAGATATGTATAATGTTTTTTATTATATTTTATTTAATATAAACCCGACTTTATATGTGAATAAATTTAATGATCATTAAATTAAATATTTATATCGAAATATAAACAGAATTAATTTAAATATATATATAATGAACATATGAATTTAGATATAAAATTTAATTAAAAAGTTCAACTCATTCTTAAATGAACTCTGACTTTATTCTTATATGAATAGAAGATTTTGTCCCAAATTCACTTGGATTCTAGGATTTAAATTTTAAATGTTTAATTTAAAATTTAGAATTTGAAATTTATAAATTTAGAAATATTTTGTTTGGCTAATAAAAATAATTTAATGGAAAATACTATAAGTTATGATATCATGTAGAGAGCTGATACATTTAGGATAAATTTAAAATAATAAGGTAAAAATAATTATTTTAAATTTTTAAAATAATTAGTACCCTGGCTTTTCAATCAATAAAATTCAGAACTAATTGCTCGTAAATAAGAAAAGGAATTAAAATCGATGCATTTCCTTTTCCAAATCAAAATTTTCGTCTTAAAATTCAGTCATAATTATCATCATACACGTATATTTGGTGTATATTTATTTCATAATATAGAAAATATAATTAAAATTTAAATTCTAGAAATTTACATCAAATTAAGAACTGCTCAATTTTATGTTACAAATGTCATAAATCATAATTTCAAAAATTTTTCTTTTGCTGAAAAATTAATTATGTTTTATAGGAAATTTGAAACTTCGTATAAAACTCATATTGAATTTTTGGCAACAATTAATTTACAGCGAATTGTGGCGGACAATTGCTGATCAGTGACTATTCTCTTTAAAAGTAGATTTTATTCATATATGTATTATGTAAGTCATTGACCTCTGAGAGAAGAAATTAATTTTATTGAGAATGAAATTCAAACAGTAGCTGTCAACGAAATTATATATTCAAACAGTAGATGTCAACAAAATTATATATATGCTCATACGTGGCCTATAAGAAAAAAATGAAAAGGAAAATATTTTCACTCGTGAGGATTGAACGAATGTAATCCGATATATGTAAGACTATAGGGAAGAATAATGGGTTTGATGACGATAATTTTTGCTCCATTTTCAAGTCTTTGGAAGCTTAATTTTAGTAAATATAAAAGTCTTTGGATGCTTAATTAAAGTCACATACGTATTCAGATATTTATGATAACAATTATTTTTCCAATTTTAATATAATTAATTTTAATTGATATTTGAATTTAAAAGTTCTTAATTTTAAAAACTATTTTAATATTACTGATCAAGGCTCATTGTATGATAATATTTTTTTAATATATTAGATATAATTAAAATCTAAATTTAAATTTTATCAGTTTTGGAGAGAATTTTAATTTTTAATATTATTGAGTTAAATTTTATGAATAATAATAATAATAATATTTTATTAACTTTTAAATAAAAGTAGATTTTTATTATTTGATGCAGCTCTAGAAGTATCTTACGTACCCGTCACCATCTTTGTCAACGTTCGCTATGTATAGTCGGTGAGGGAGATATACATGAAAGTTACAAAATAAAGAAACTATGAGTTCTCTTTACTATTTTGAAAACTTTTAGAGAAGACTATCAGGTTTAGAATGTTATAAATTAAAATTTATAATATAATAAGTCAAATATTTAATTATTAATTTAATAAAAAAATATGATTGATGATTTTTATTATCATTAACAATTAATGTTTGAAAATGAAATTTTATTTTTAGTAATTTCTTTTTCTCTTTGTTTGATTGATTAACAAGAATTTATATATGTAATAAAAAATTGTATAAATAATTATGAATAAAATAAGTATTTCCATATTATAATATAAGAGATTTTATATATATATATTTATTTTTTAGTCTGTGACAGCCACTACTTTACACATATTCAACAATATTAATTGTTTTATTAACTATTAGCTATTATATATTAATTGTTAGTTGTTATTTATTTATATAGTGATTTAAAGTAAAGGTTTTCGATAAAAATAACTGTTAGATTAATTATTAAATATAAAAAAAAGTGTTACGATCTTGATTAAAATGCTCTCTACTTTTCATAACTCACTCTTTTAACTTCTAAATATTGATATAAATAAGAGAAGCAGGGGTTGACCTCCGAACAGGTTGGAGTTTCTGAATTAACAAGGCTTGGTGCTGGTCGTGTGTCTCCATTTAATCTAGGGTTGCCAAATGTATAGATTGAAAGCCTTTTTTTTGGTCGAGTTAATTGTTGCCCTGTGCTAAATGCCCTGGTATATATCAAAAGGTTAATGTTTATTAATTGTTTGTATCTTACAATTTAATACTTATTAATTGGTTTTTGAAATAAATATGTATTACCTCCAAGCTGTCTCCAATGTTGATGACAAAAGCATCAGTTATGCGAACCAAAGGTTGCAATTGTACTGATAGAAACACATGTAAATACAGGTATAAATAATACATGATAAGCCTTGGCTGATACTATTAATTACAGCAGCGTTGCAGATAATGATAACTATGTTATATTGGTATGAACCTTGTCGGAATCCACTTGCCACCTTTTTTTTTTTTTTTTTTTATCTTGGAGGCCTTGCATTTCATGGACTTGGAGAAGGAAGGTGAGACCACCACCATCAGAGTGGGGGCTGAGACCGATGACAAGGTCTGGCTATGGACCTGGAGGGTGGTAGGTCATTCCCATTGACTGACATCCTCCTTCGTACTTCTCTTTTATTTCGATAAAGTCCATGCGAAAAGCTTTGGCCAGTTGTTCAAGGGATTCTCCTGGCCAGATTTCTTTAATTAAAATTTTATGATTTATGATGTTTTAATTAATTAAAGAAATTCCAAAATTAAAATAACTTAAATTACTCAGAAATGACCTAATTAGTGAAATATTTGTCAATGTTTATTGACTTAATTGAAAAAAGGAAGTTATATATTAACCTCAAAAATGGAAGTTTTTTCTCTTAAGTCTGAGTTTTAATTTGAAGATCAAAGTTTAGAACATGACTCATTTTATTAAGTTCTTTTCCTGAATTACTATTTAATAAAAAAATTTGGCTTATACAAAATAAAAAAGAAAAAGAAAATAGTAAAAAATGGCATTTATAACGAACAAATAAGTAAATAAAAGAGGAATATCATAGTTCAAGTCTTGAAGTATATATATTGACTCCGCACTAGGAAGATAAGATATACTGTATCTCATACATAGAAGTTATTTAAAATGTAAAAATCGAAAACAGTAGCTAGCTAGCTAGATCTTATTGACAAATTATTTCTTCAATACATTTTTCTTTTATTTATAATTGCCAATGCTTATTGGCTTAATATACTACTAATTAAGTTATGAGTTCCAGAGTCATACAGTACACTTCTATTAATACTCTCAAGAAACTTATTTTAGCATATTTGTAGGGTTTTTGAAGCTTAATTATTTCATTTTAGACTCGTATAGTCCAGGACTCATTTACTTTTGAGTTCTTCATCCTGTTGAATCCTTATCACCTCAAGATACGATTTTCCACGGAGTTCACGAGCAAAATAACCCTTGTAGTAATCTGCAGAAGTCATTGTTTTAAACTTTGCTGGAGTCTCTGGAGTAACAAGGCTTGGTGCTGGTCCTATGGTCCCATCTAATCTGGGGCTGTAAAATGTGGCAATGGAAAGCCTTTCTTTGGAGGAGTTAACTGTTGCCCTGTGCTCAATGCTAGGGTATATTCCATTGGTCATTATCTACAAAAACCAAGCATTATTTTGGATATAACCTCGATCAGCATCCTAAAATTTAATACTTATATTAATTTTTTTTTGAAATAAACATTACCTCCAAGCTGTCTCCAATGTTGATGACAAAAGCATCTGGCAGGGGTTTAACAGGAATCCACACTCCATCTTTTCTAATTTGGAGACCTTCCATTTCATTGACTTGGAGAAGGATGGTGAGGCCACCAGCATCAGAATGAGGGTTGAGGCCAATGACAAGGTCTGGTTGTGGACATGGAGGGTAGTAGTTCATTCTCATTGATTGCCATCCTTCTTCGTAGTTCTCTTTTATTTCGTTAAAGTCCATACGAAGAGCTCTTGCCATATGTTCAAGGATTGTCATAGCCAGATTTCTTAATTCTGCTGAGTAATTTTCCACAGCCTCTCTGCAGGCAAAAAACAATACGTATCGATATTCCGTTGCTAGAAGGATTACAAAATCTACTTAAATAATTAAAACAGCAAGCAAGTTCCGTAATTAATAGAGGCACCTGAACGACGTGGGGAGTGCAGAGAACAAATGCGGTTTCCTCATATGGATTGGAAGCATGTTCAAGAAGAAAAGATCTGCCCAATCAAGCTTCTGATCCTCAGACACAACAAAATGCTGCCCAAATCCCTCCATATTTCCTGGTTTCTGCCATAGCTTCTGCTTCTCCTCCATTGGTAGATTGAAGAGTCCTTGAAGCTCTGTCTTCATTTTCTCTATCAGTGACTTGTTCGCTCCATGGTTAATCAACTATAAAAATATCAGCATAATTTGTGAAAAGGGGGACGCATGGGCACCAGAGCAGAAAATTAATTAAAGAACTATAAGTTAAATTATATGCGCAAGAATATACCTGAAAAAAACCCCATTCTTTGCATGCATGGTGAAACTTGTCCAGCTCTAAATCCATGTGTTCTCCAGATAGTAACTTCTGCATATCGATCACCGGTACTTCATGCAAAGCAGCCTTGGATGCGACTGGAGGCTCAAGATCAGGACGCACATATTGTGATGGGACTTTGTTCAGTGACTCCCTTGCCAACTCCTGAACGCTTGGCACTGGAAGTGAGCTCCCAAGTTTCGTTATCTTGGACTGAGCCATAGCTTTTGAGCTAGAATAGCTAGAGATAAGTAATCCCTCCTGTAAGAGCAGCTAATTGATGCTTTTGTAGTGACGATGAATAAGCTTCAAGTAGCTGCCCCTTTTATACAATGAATTCTTTGTCTCCATCTCTTTTACACTTGTCGTTTTCATGGCCATCGACGGCAAGAATGGGCACGGGAAAAAATTACACAACAAAACCAATGTATATACATCAGTTTTATTATAACAATTGATTGTAGTGGATCCCACCATCTACCACAATATACAGTTATAATATAAAATTATTGTACATGTAGTGGATCCCACCATCTACCACAATATACAGTTATAATATAAAATTATTGTACATGTACCTCAGTTTTACCAAATAAAAATTTCTTATATAGCCTATTCTTATTTCTTATATAGCCTATTCTTTTGGTCCACGTTAGTTAAGATAAAGTGTTTATACTAAATATAAGATTTGATAACCTCCTCCTTTCAACTAAATTTCGGGTGGAGTTAAAACTGATCCTTTTTTTACATAGCATCAAAGCCTATTATATTTCAATGCTAGGCATATATTTACCTGAAAGCTTTACACTCTATATGTTCATGCCTAGACATGAGGAAGTGTGTTATTATCCACTTTAATTAATTTTTAAGATAGAGAAGACTCAATCAATTTCCTCTATTTTATACTTCCCTTCGGGTAAAAGATTATGATATATATGAATTTATTTAGTTCTAAAAATATATTTGAATTTAGGACTTTCCTTATCACAAGGAGTGAATAGGTTGAAATATTTGAAAGAATTTTATCACAAATTGTATTTCCATGGTCTTAGTTATAAAGGGTTTAAAGCAATTCCTCTTAGCTTACGCTTTTAAATTCTTTAATATTTGGTGTATGGAGGAATTCAAACCCAGAATTCTCAACTTCTTATATTTTTGAATGGCATAAAGAGACTAATCAAACTTAATTAATTTGATTAGTGATCACAATTTTTAATAAAGAAAATTCTTACTTAGACTGGATTTATCATGAACTCAAGATATAAATATGTGGGATCCATATATTTAATAAGTAGATTTTACCATACATCTTGTATATTGAGTCTATAGTGAACTCGATTTTGGTAAAAAAAATCCTTTCCGTAAATACCTTATTTCTTTTTGTCCTCTCTAGCAAATGAATACCTTGAACTAATGTCTTGAAATAAGCTATGATAAGTGATTAGCAGAATTGTTCATATACCTTGTGTCTATGATCAAGATAGCCATGACTTTAAAACATATTTTGGGAAAAAAAAATAAAAAGCAAAATCACAAACTAAAATAATTGGTCACGACACCCACAATTTTTAATTAATCAAATATTTAAATATAAAGTAAATAAAGTAATTAATTATTAATAAATGACAACATTAATAAATTAAATAAAAAAAATGAGTTTCGTATATGTTGTGAGTTTCGTTCATAAGATTAATAGCTTAATTACTTTATATATTTAAAGTTTTGAGAAGATGTAGTTGGTGTGAGATGAGAGTGACTCAATTTATACAAATTATTTTAACCCTAACAAGAAACATATTTGGAGACGTAAACCAAAAACGGTAGTTTGTTTTGGTTCATTAACTAATGGTAATTGTTGGCGTTGAGTCACTTCCATGGCAAAAAATGCTGCGTATTTATGGATCTCGCAACACACCAACTCTTCTCATGACATGCAATCTATCCCAAAACTACATCCATTTCTTTTTTAATTTAATTTCGTTAACCAACAAAAGGAAGCAATATATAAGATTTTAAAGAGATCAAGTCAATATGCAACATCATCTCTGCTTACTTTGTTAATTTCAAGCTTATTCACTTACCTTAATTTCACATGATATTGTAAGTCAATGATGACTTAGCAATTCTGGGATTTTTATTTTATTTTGTTTTAATTTCAAATTTTTATTACATACCTCTACCTTTTCATCTGAGCAAATTTACGAGAGCATGATGTAGCAAGAACGGGTTTGGAGTATACAAAGTTTTCTACAAAATTTATTTGTATTTCAATTAATTACTTGATTGTATCGTTATCAATTTATATATAACTAGTCAGTTTTTTCCGCGTGTTGGACATAATATTTTTTTTATTTTATTTTAATAATATAATTTAATATTTATTTTATATATTTTGTAATTTTAAAATTGTATTAAAATTTTGTTCACTTTAGAATTTTTAATTAATTATATTAAATATAATCTCAATTTATATTAAAATTTTAAATAATTGTATACTTATTAAAAACAAATTAAAATTTCATTTTTAAAATAATTATTAAATATTTTTTCCAAATATTTTTTATAAAAATATAACAATTAAAATAATATGTTATATTTTCAATAGCAACTGATATCACTTTATGTTTAATAAATGGTATAAAAATGTGTACTATTTAATTTTAAATTTTAAAATAAGTTGATAAGTTAATTCGATATATTATTTTTATTATTTTTTAAATTATATCAAATGAAGTCTTTTAATATGTTACTTGGTGATTTTTTAAGAAGTTAAATGGCTTTTTTCTATGAGCAATTTTATAAAGGCTATATAATATAAATTTTTAAGAAGATTTATATATGCAAAAGTCGAACGCATTGATGATGATAATTACCAAATGGCTAATTATTGTATACCCATAAATATAAAATTATTAATTAATTGAAGGCAAACAATTATTAATTAATAATTCTAAAGGTTGTAAATATATAAATGGAATAATACTTTAGTGGTATCAAGGAAGAACACCTTAAATGGATATTTGAAATTCTTATCTGTTGAGCAATAAATTTTTTTTTAAATTAAAATTTATTTGTTTTATTAGATTAGCGTAATACATTTAAGTATTTTATCTCTCTCATTTTAATTGTTGTTTTTTTTTTAAACTAAAAGATAGTGATATTATTGAGCAATATTATTAAAATGATGAAGTACATCGTCAATAAAAGAAGGGGATACGTAACCCTATTCAATCTCATTAGGACGCACAACTGTAACTCTAGCGATTAAATAAGCTATTTGATCCTTGACTTTTTAATAAAAAGTAAGTTACTAAACAGGATAATCTACATCAGAAAACGAAAATCATCTATGAGAGCACTACAGAAAGAGAAATCCTCTTTCTATTTCTGTATAGCTTGAACTAAAAGCTGGGAATTGATTTCGAAATCAACCTTATTCCACCCTTTAACCTTGATCTAATACAGTGCTTCAAATACTTTTAAAATAATATTTTTGTCCAATTTTATTTGCTATATTAAAAAATTAAAAAAGTATCAATAATTTTTTTTCAATTTTACTCTTATCTATTATTAATACCAATACATTTATCTGTCCCTTATCAATTTTTTAGATTTCAAGGTACTACAAAAGTACTTTAATTAATTTTTTTTTATAAAAATAAAGTAATTTAATTATTTTTTTTAATTTTAATATAAAAATTTTAAAAAACATATGAAATTAATGGAAAAGGTGTATTTTTCATATATTTAATGTAATTTTAAAATTGTCATTATTAATTTTTCTTATTCAATGCCATAAATTAAAGAAATAAGTATTCAAAAGACAAATAATCACAAATCTCCATAGGTTCAAACAACAAATTTCAATGCATGAAAATTTTTTTTCAACATTATTATCACTAATAAATCAAACAGTTGATCCATTCAAGAGTATATGATATCTTATTGTAGAAAAAAGAAGATATAAATAATGGTTTTTATTATATTTTACTTAATATATACCCAACTTTATATGAGAATAAATTTAATGATCTTTGAATTAAATATTTATATCGATATATAAATAAAATTAATTTAAATATATAAAATGAGTGCATGAATTTGATATAAAATTCAATCGAAAAGTTCAACCTATTCTTAAATGAACTCTGACTTTTTTCTTACATGAATAGAAGATTTATTCCAAAATTCACTTAGATTCTTGGATTTAAATAAATAAATAAATATATATGGAGGTTTGAAGAATATGCAACATTATCTCTGCTGACTTTTGTTAATTTCAAGCTTATTCACTTACCGTAATTCCACATGATATTGTCAGTCAAAGGTGATATAGCAAATCTGGTATTTTTTTTTTTTTACTTTATTTTAATGTCAATTTTTTATTACCTACCTCTACCTTTCATCTGAGCTAATTTTACGAGAGCATGATGTAGCAAAGAACAGGTTTGGAGTATGCAAAGTTTTCTACAAAATTTATTTGTATTTTCAATTAAAATTTTAAATAATTATATACTTATTAAAACCAAATTAAAATTTTATTTTTAAAATAATTATTAAATATTTTTATTTCAATGCATGAACATATTTTTTCAACATTATTATCACCAACAAATCAAACAGTTGATCCATTCAAGAGTATATGATATCTTATCGTAGAAAAAAGAAGATATAAATAATGATTTTTATTATATTTTACTTAATGTATACCCAACTTTATATGAGAATAAATTTAATGATCTTTAAATTAAATATTTATATTGATATATAAATAAAATTAATTTAAATATATATAATGAGTACATGAATTTGGATATAAAATTCAATCGAAAAGTTCAATCTATTCTTAAATGAACTCTGACTTTATTTTTATATGAATAGAAGATTTTTTTCAAAATTCACTTGGATTCTTGGATTTAAATAAATAAATATTGTAAGTCAAAGGTGATATAGCAAATCTGCGATTTTTTTTTTTTACTTTATTTTAATGTCAAATTTTTATTACCTACCTCTACCTTTCAGCTGAGCTAATTTTACGAGAGCATGATGTAGCAAAGAACAGGTTTGGAGTATACAAAGTTTTCTACAAAATTTATTTGTATTTTCAATTAAAATTTTAAATAATTATATACTTATTAAAACCAAATTAAAATTTTATTTTTAAAATAATTATTAAATATTTTTTCTAAATATTTTTTATAAAAATATAACAATTCAAATAATATTTTATATTTTCAATAGCAACTGATATCACTTTATGTTTAATAAATGGTAGAAAGATGTGTGCTATTTAACTTTAAATTTTGAAATAAGTTGGATAAGTTAATTGATATATTATTTTTATTATTTTTTAATTTATATCACATGAAGTCCTTTCATATGTTACTTGGTGATTTTTTAAGAAGTTAAATGGCTTTTTTCTATGAGCTAATTTGTAAAGGGCATATAATATAAATTTTTAAGAATATTTATACATGCAAAAGTCGAACACATTGATGGTGATAATTACCAAATGGCTAACTATTGTATACCCATAAATATAAAATTATTAATTAATTGAAGGCAAACAATTATTAATGTAACACCCCTATTTGTATAGCCTGGTATATTTCACTGTTCCGGTGACCGAAGTCGGTCCGGACAATTAAGGGGATTAGAACTACACTTAAGACAACTAAAGAAGCTATGAATACAAATAATTAGTAATTACCAATTAATTAAGTATGAATAAGAAAAACAGAACATAAGAAGTTAAACGAGCCGAGAGTCCCAGCGATGGGTGACCATCTCGGGAACGACTGCGAAGTCATTTTAAACTCAAATTTTGAACCGTAAAATGTGACGCTGCGGTCCTTAGGACCATTACGAACACAGTAGAAAAGAGAAAATCACGAAAAAGAACTGTTAAGCCAGTCAAATAATTAGGTCAGGGAGCCAAAAGAAATATTGAATTATTTGTAAACCGGGATGAACCGGCGATGGGCAATTTGGTCAATTGACCACGAGTGACTCGACCTAATCACAAATAAAATCGGAGAAAAGAAAATTTCGGAATCGATAATTAAATTAAAGAACTAATAGAAAAATAGAAAAAAAAAAGAAATGGAAAATGGAAAAGTCAAAAGGTTATGACATCATGCATGACCTCATGCATGATGCCATAAAGAATATAATTAATTTATTTATTTATTTACATTTTTGGTCTTCCATAAGACTTAAAAATTCATAAAAAAATAAAATAAAATCATTTCTTCTTCTTCAAAACAACGTCCTCATCTCTCTCTCACTTTTCTCTCCCAAGGTTCCTCCATTAACAAGCTTTTAAAGCTTGAAAAACTTAGTTCTTCCTCACAAATTTCAATCCTAAACCCTAAAAAGCTTCTAAGTTACCCTAGAAAAGAAGATTAAAGAAGAATAGGAGGGAAGAAAGTGGAAGAATTGAAGCTTTGGGAATATTTCCTTAAAGGTTAGTCAAGAATCCTCTCAATTCTCCTTATATTCATGAATTTGCACTTGAAGTGAACTAGTATTGATGAAAATAAAATAAAAACAACATATTTAGGAATATAGTGAAATTTAGCCAGCTTAGAGGTAACTTGAAATTGATGGATTTTGATACAATTAAAAAGGTAGGCAAGCTTGATTGAAGGTGTAGTTGAGGTTTATATAGTTTAATTGCATGAAATGAGCTAAACATGGAAGTTAGGGTTTTGGACCTAGGGTTTGGGAGATAAAATTTGGAGAAATGGTGAAATGGTGTTTTTGACATAATGTGAAGTGAGAAATGGTCATTTGTGACCTAATTAAGTGTGTTAGAAGTGTTTAAATCAAAGCCAAATTCGGATTGGGTATGAAGCATGACCAAAAGTCAATTTTGAGAGATCAAAAATAGAATTTTACAAGTTCAATTGGTATGGGACCAATTGGGACTGAAAATAGGCACTAAATGACACAATTTTCATTTAGGAAGCATGTCCAAAAAGTGACTAAAACCTAGTGAACAAATTGACCAAAATTGAAAAATTGCAGGCTGCCCTGCACAAACTGACTAAATAAACAGTGTTTATTCATTTGGTCATAACTCGAGCTAGGCAGGTCAAAATGACCTGAAATTTTACCAGTGGTTAGATGAGATATATACCTAAAACTTTCATGAAGAACACCAACCCAAATTATACCATTAACCCAATCAAATTACTGAGTAAAGTTAGATTACTGAATCTGCAGACTGCAGATTTACCATATAAACAGTAAAGTTTCAATGGCTACAACTCTCTCTAGAAAACTCCGATTTAGGTGATTCTTGAACCGATGGAAACCTAAGGATAGTAGAACATTTCATATGAAGAAAATTAGATCAAATTATAGACCTAACTTGATCAAATTTCTGAACAAAGTTGGAATCAATAATCTGCCAAAATAAAATTTTGCAGCATGAACAGTAAACGTAATTTGTATATAACTTGAGCTACAAAACTCCAATTGGAGTGATTCAAAAAGGAGAATAAACTTAAGATAATAAGAAACATTTTCTATGAAGGAAATTTTATCAAATTCCAATAGAAAAGTGACCAATGGAACAGTGCAAATTTAGACACCAAAACAGAAAATTTGGCAATTTTGCCTAAAAGACCTAAGTTTTGAGAAAATGACCAAAACCAACAAGTTTGGTGATCAAAATGTGGTATGTGGGTGAAGTTGGAATTCCCATACCTATTAAGCCTTAGAAAGTCAACAAATTGACTTGAATAGTATAGTGAATAGTAACCCCGAAACACAAAATTTAAAGAACGTCGAGTTTAACAGATATAAACTAGATAAAAGTGAATTTGAATTTATTTTTGGATTTATGCTAAGCTATGGTACTGAAACACTATGAAACTGTGTGTTTCAGCTGAAAAAGACTTGGAATGTCTGAGAGACTGAGTCAAGGCCTAGAGGCGACTCATGTCAGGTTTGTGCATAATAAACCTTAATTGAGCATTTTGTCATTGAAAAATTGATTTAGTATAATTTATGAAAAATTGATGTTAATCATGAATTGTGTTGCCACCTTGTAAATGAAATTATGACTTTGGAAATTTATCGGATTTCTCATGGATTATTTGAATAAAATGTTTAAAATGGATTTTGATTCACACTTAGCATGACAGTGCTTTATTACTCCTCCTCCATTCATGGGGTGAGATCGATTATTTTTCCTCTCTCTCTGGTTTACCAGTTGAGGTTGTAGATCGGATGAGTACTCATTAGCTAGCTAGTTACCTCCCTCATTGATTTCGATTAGTGGGGTTGTAGATTGCTTTGTCGTAGTGTACAACACGGCATTGATAAAAAATTTTGCGTCATTGCTTATGTTGTGTATGATTTAGCAACACTTTGTTTACTAAATTATTTGATCAAATTGTGTTATTATGAGTTTTGATAATTTATGAAATGTGATTGAGAAATATTTAAATTGTGTTTTGTCAATGAATGATTTATGTATTGTATTTTAAATTTTTATTGTGCACCATTGAGTATTTTTGTACTCAGCGATAGCTTATTTTGCTGTCGCAGATAAGAGCAAGGAGAAGGCAGCAGAGTGAGTTGCTACTGATATTGAGGACTACACTGATATTTTTGTACGGGTATTGTTTTATACCCTTGTAATTATTTTGATATAAATATTGCTATGTTTTATGTATCAATATAGAGTTAAGCAGTTGTATAATAAATTGTAATAATATTATTTTTGAAGCTTCTTTTTGTAAATTAAGGTTTGTATTTGTGAATTTCACACTTTATGCACTGTGAATGAAGTTATGAATTATTTTGAGATGATAAACCTTGATTGGATTGTGGAATTATTTTGAAGTGGATTGAATTGAGTTGACTTGAGATTATTTGAAGGTTGGGAGTTGTGAAAAATTTATTAGAAGTGTTTTTCACAGGTTTTTAAAGAACTGTTTTCTCAAAATATAGACGGAACGCTGTCAAAATTTTTATAAAATTTGTGGACAAAATTAAAATGGACAAAAATTTTTACTAGTATTAAACTTTAAATAAATGATTTTAATTCCTTCCAAAATGCTCAGCACTTCCAAAATGTAAGAAAATTGTTTTAAAATTCCTTGTAAGGTACTTAATGAGTTATTGGTAGGTGAAGTTTGGTAGTTCATTAGGTAGTCTACGGGATCATGTTATGCCTTACAGAGGGGTAAGGTGTGACAATTAATTAATAATTCTAAAGATTGTAAATATATAATGGAATAATAAATTAGTGGTATTAAGAAGAACCCTTAATGGATATTTGAAATTCTTATCTATTGAGCAGTACCATTTTTTTTAAATTAAAATTCATTCATTTCATTAGATTGGCATAATATATTGAAATACTTTCTCTCTCCCATTTCAATTGTTGTTTTTTTTTTTAAGATTAAAAGATGATGGTATTATTGAGCAATATTATCAAAAGGAAATACATCATCATTGAAAGAAAGGGAAATGTAATTCTATTCAGTCTCGTTAGAATGCACAACTGTAGCTCTAGTAATTAAATTAGCTGTTTGGTCCTTGATTTCTTAACAAAAAATAAGTTACTAAATAGGATGCTCTGCATAAAAAAAAAATGAAAATCATCTATAAGAGCACTACAGTAAGAGAAATTCATTCTATATCTGCATAGCTTAAACTAAAAGCTGAGAATTGATCTCGAAATCAACCTTATTCCACCCTTTAACCTTGATCCAACTCAATGTTTCAAATATTTTTAAAATAATATTTTTGTCTAATTTTATTTACTATCTTAAAAAATTAAGAAAGTATTAATTATTTTTGTCAACTTTACTCTTATTTGTTATTGTTTCCAATACATTTATATGTTCCTCATCAATTTTTTTAAATTTCAAGGTACTACTTTAATTAATTATTAATTTTTTTGTAAAAATGAGATAATTTAATTATTTTCTTAATTTTTATAAAAAAAATTTAAAAACATTTTGAAATTAACGGAAAAGGTGTATTTTTCATATATTTAATGTAATTTTAAAATTGTCATTAATAAAAATTTTCTTTTTTTTTATTCAACGCCATAAATTAAAGAAATAAGTATTCAAAAGACAAATAATCACAAATCTCGATAGGTTCAAGCAACAAATTTCAATGCATAAACATATTTTTTCAATATTATTATCACCAATAAATCAAACAGTTGATCCATTCAAGAGTAGATGATATCTTATCATAAAAAAAAGAAGATATAAATAATGATTTTTATTATATTTTACTTAATATATACCCAACTTTATATGAGAATAAATTTAATGATTTTTGAATTAAATATTTATATTGATATATAAATAAAATTAATTTAAATATATATAATAATTTAGATATAAAATTCAATTGAAAAGTTCAACCTATTCATAAATGAACTCTGACTTTATTCTTATATGAATAGAAGATTTTTTTAAAATTCACTTGGATTCTTGGATTTAAATAAATAAATGAATAAATATTGTACGTCAAATGTGATCTAGAAATTCTGGGATTTTTTTTATTTACTTTATTTTAATTTGAAATTTTTATTACCGACCTCTACCTTTCATCTGAGCAAATTTGCGAGAGCATGATGCAGCAAAGAACAGGTTTGGAATATGCAAAGTTTTCTACAAAATTTATTTGTTTTTAAATTAATTACTTGATTGTATGGTAACTATATAACGGAATTATATAATTAGTCAGCTTTGCACGGGTTTTTTATTATTTTATTTTAATTATATAATTTAATATTTATTTTATATATTTTGTAATTTTAAAATTGTATTAAAATTTTGTTAATATTAAAATTTTTAATTAATTATATTAAATATAATTTAAATTTATATTAAAATTTAAAATAATTATATGCCTATTTATAAAATTTTATTTTTAAATGATTATTAAATATCTTTCTCTAAATATTTCTTTATAGAAATATAACAATTAATATAATATTATATATTTTTAATAGTAACTGATATAACTTTATGTTTGATAAATAGTATAAAATTGTGTACTATTTAATTTTAAATTTTTAAATAAGTTGGTAAGCTAATATTGATATATTATTTTTTAAATTATATTAAGTGAATTGGTAATTTTTTAAGAAGTGAAATGGCTTCTTTTTTGTTAGCTAGTTTGTAAGGGTATATAATATAAATTAAATTCTCATTTATAAAATGACTATTAATTAATTAATAGATTATTTTATTATTTTAATAATTATGTTAATTTAATTCCTTTAATATATATATATATATATATATATATATATATATATATATATATATATATATATATATATTATCTAGTTTGATAAATTAAGAATTTAACATTTTATGATTTATTTTAAATTTTAAATTAAAAAATAATTATTAATGAAATTAATTAAATTAGAAAAAAACTTTAGTAGGCATTTTATAAAATACTCTATTTTATTTATATTTCAATCAATTGATTACATTATCTAATATTTATAACATACGTGGCATTGATTTCATTGGTGTAGTAAATTTCACTTCTAAGAATGGCGTCAGCTGTTTTTAGCTTCCTCATTCTGAATTTTCATGTCTTCTTTATAGCATTTTCCATCAAGGACTCATTTGAAATGGTTTTTTTAATTATGTTAAAATGGTCAATTTAATTTCTATTTTTTTTTATTTTAATTTATTTTTAATTTTTTATTTAAATAAAATCAAAAGTTGTAATTTAAATTCAATTTTATTCAAAAATTAAAATTTATTAAATAAATTTTTTGATTTCTTGATTTAAGTTAAAAATCAAGAAATTTAATTTATTAATTTTTGAGATTAAATTTTTTATTTTTTTAATTTAAATTCAAAATTTAAGAAATTTTATTTTTTATTTTTAAAAAATTAAAATTAAATTAAATTAAATTTCTTTAATAAATATATAAATGTGATTGAGTTTTAAGCCAGTTAATTATCATGTTAATTAATTGATAGAAAACAAAAAAATTTTTAAATTTTATGCATTCATTGCTTCTATATTATGAAAGAGACAAACTCTATATTGTATTGCTAGCATAATATTTACGCCATACATAAATAATTTATAATTTTTATTTCTAATGTAATTTTTAATTATATTCTAAATTAAAATAAATTATTACTTTTAAATTAATTTTCAATTTAAATTTCTTTTTTATTTAATTTAATTTAAATACATTTTTATCTATTATAATAATAAATTTTAATTAATTTATGATATAATTAATTGAAATATTTATTTAATTTTTTTATACATATATTAATAATAATTTTCATTGTTATTTCATTTAAAATGTAATAAAATTACTTTATTTAAAAAAAATTTAAATTTTATGAAATTTTTATATTTTATCTCATAATTTATATAAGTAGATACTTATTTTTTTAGATTAAAAAAATATATATTAAATTAATAATAAAATAATGTTATTTTAATAATAATGAAAATATATAACATTATTATTAATTAAAATAATATTTTATTGTATTATTTTTTTAAAATAATATTTTATTGTATTGTTTTTTAAAAATATTATATTTTTAAATTTTTGTAAAGTGTAAATTTTTTATTAATAATATTTTTTTTATAAAATAACTATTTCACAAAAATATTATCATTTTTCGTAAATTTATGATATAAAATAAATACATTTGATAAAAATTAAAATTTTAAAATATCATCATTTTCTATTAATATAATAAGTATTAAAAATACATACTATTTTTTAAAAGATGTACCACTTTAATTATTTTTAATCATTTTTATTAGTAACTAAATTTTTATGTAAAAATAATAACATTTTTATTTAAAGTATACATATATATATATATATATATATATATATATTCACAAATTATTTATAAAAATACAATTTCTCTAATTTTATTAAATTATTCATTTTTTATTAATTAGTTATTTAATTGTTTTAAATTATAATTAAGTTATTAATTTTCTAATTATGTTTATGTAAGATACAAATTATTTAATGATTACTCTCTTAATACTATAATAAGTAGTCATTATTATAAGGTAAGTTACAATATATTTTAATTAAAAAAGATAACAAAACTATTCAAATTTAATTTTTATAACATTAAAACGTTTCTTATTTACTTGACTATCTCAATTCAATGGCCATAAGTTGGTAATAATAATAATAATAAGTTTTAATTAATCTTAGGAAAGTGAAATAAAAAGAATATTAAATTATTAATATGAAAAATAATATATACTAATTATAAATAAATTAAATCTCTATAATTTATTTTTTAAAATTTTTATATAAACTGCAATTTTAATAAAGATTTCATAATAAAAATAATAGAAAATATAACAATATAATAAAAATATTTATTAAAGATATAAAATAATTTAAAATTAATTAAATTATATAATAGTTAATTATTATATTATAAATTAATAATTAATGGACATTGGTGACATTATTATTATTATTATTATTATTATTATTATTATTATTATTATTAAGGGTGACATGTAGAATTTATAAAAAAAAAATAATATAAATAATTTTTAAATATTGTATTTAATCATAAAATATCTTGATTTTTAAAATTTAAATTATAAATAAATAATAATTTAAGTAATAAATTTTAAGAGAGTATTATAAATAATAATGATAATTAAAAAAGAAATAAAAAAATTAAATAATAAAAAAATTATTTATAAAGAGTGATACCTGATAAATTCTCTAAAAAAGAAAGTGTCATGTATCATTATCTTAGAAATATCTTTCTAGTTTATATATATATAGAGAGATATCAATAATCTTTTTTTAATCTTTGTTTTGATTTAAAAATTATTACCACTAATGTCTCCAGTGTTAATTACAAAAGCATTAGGAGGAGGTTTTATAGGAGCCTAGCTCCCTTAATAAAATTATTAAATTTTTAATTTTTCATATTATAAAGTAAATATTTCATGAATACATTATTATAATCCAATGACATGTTGTCGAGATTTTTTTTTCTTGTAGTGTTACTTGCTAAATTTTGCTAACAAACGGATTTCATGGTAGGCGATGGTGTTACCTGGATTTGGTCAATTTTTAGAGCATCATAAGTTTGTTTTCTGGACAGGTTTCCTTCATTAAAGTTGTGCCATTATGGATCTAATTTCATGTCTAATTGGCCTTGCACCAATTAAACCTACACAACTCAAATTATAGATGCCCAAATCCGCTGGACTCACACCCAATCTTGCAGGTCACACTAGGCAGCATACCTAACTTCAATTCCCATGACACAAATCACTTCACTTCCTAATTACACATAGCCAAATAGTCACTAATTGACCATTAGATCTTCCTTTCACCAATACATGAGCAAATCTCAAATTTGTGTCCCAAACCCTAACTCAAACAACTTCAATTCCTCATATACATGCAATCAATGAGTTAAAGCATCAAATTCATGTTCAATAGCAGCCATGCACAACTATAATTCATTCAAATTAAAGAAACCCTAAGTACCCTAAGGCTGCCAAAATTTGGTGAAATTTAACCATGCAAAATTTGTTTAAATTAGCTTAATTTCGCACTCAATTCATATTCTCCATGATGTATACACAAAGTATTAAAGATTAATTGGCACTAACATTGATTTAGCCAATTCTCAAAGCTTGAGAACTCCTTTTTTTCTCTTCCTTTTTACTGTCCAAGTATTGTGCTAGTGGTGAGGATCAATTTTTGTGAAGGGATGATGGGGTTTTAAGGTGAAATGGTGGGTGAACTCAAGCTTGAACCAAGGCTTCCATGGAGTTTCTCTTCTCTTTCTCTCTCTCTAATATTTTGGCTGCCCAAGGTTGATGGTGGCTGCTGGATTTTTCTTTTTGTTTTTATCTTATTTTGTGTCCCTTTTATCTCTTAAGTCATTTTGTTAAGTGGTGATTGGGTGAAAATTCTTAATTACATAAGCATGATATCATAATTCCCAATTTAACTTCTTTTTCTTTCTTTTCTTTTCTACCAAATTTCTACTCATTTTCAATTCAATTTTTAGCAATATTTATTCACATTTTATGTCATAATAATTATTACTTAACTGGACAAGTCGGCCAAAAATCATCTCTGAAGATGAAATGACCAAAATGCCCTCCGTTTAGCTTATCGAGCCTAAAATCGTCTGTACCTATCTAAAAATTTTTTTAAACATTTTATTGGCATTCTAATGCCATCGAAACCTCAATGACTCTTCTCTGGAGTCCCAAAAATTATTTCATGAATTTTCCACTGGGTTTAGGGCTTCTAGCTGTGAAAATAGCAACTTCCTATTAGATTACCCAACGCTAGGGCACCGACTCATTTAACTTGGTTGTATTTTATTTCTAAAATTTTTCCTAAATTTTTCTTATTAATATTTGAGTTATTTATAATTTCTCACTCTAGTCTAAATATTTTTAAAGATGTTTTAGCTGTCCGGACCGATGCCAGTCACCGAAACAGTAGAATGTACGAAATCGCTATAGTGAGGGTGTTACAAATATTATCAAAACTTAGTACATCATCAATGCAACCCTATTCAATCTCATTACCACGCACAACTGTAGCTTTAGCAATCGAATGAGTTGTCTGGCCCTTGACTTCTTAATAAAAAGTAAGTTATTAAACTGGATAGTCTACATCACAAAAACGAAAATCATCTATAAGAGCATTATAGTAAGAGAAATCTTCTTTCTATATCTACATAGCTTGAACTAAAAGTTAAGAATTGGTCTCGAAATCAACCTTATTCCACCCTTTAACTTTGATTCAACTCAGTGCTTCGAATATTTTTAAAATAATATTTTTGTTTAATTTTATTTGCTATTTAGAAAAAATAAGTATTAATTTTTTTTTTTAATTTTACTCTGATTTATTATTATTTTCAATATATTTATGTCTTCCTTATCAATATTTTAGATTTCAAGTACTACAAAAGTATTTTAATCAATTTTTTTTTTATAAAAATAAGGTAATTTAATTATTTTCTTAATTTTAATATAAAAATTTTAAAAAACATTTCAAATTGACAAAAAAGGTATACTTTTCATATATTTAACGTAATTTTAAAATCATTATTAATAAAAATTTTCCTTTTTTTTTATTCAACGCCATAAATTAAAGAAATAAGTATTCAAAAGATAAATAATCACAAATCTTGATAGGTTCAAACTTTAAATTTCAAAGCATGAAAATTTTTTTTTCAACATCATCATCACCAATAAATCAAATAGTTGATCCATTCAAGAGTATATGATATCTTATTGTAAAAAAGGAAGATATATATATATATATATATATATAATCTTTTTTTTATTATATTTATATTTTACTTAATAAAAACCCAATTTTATATAAGAATAAATTTAATAATCTTTGAATTAAATATTTATATCGAGATACAAATAGAATTAATTTAAATATATATAATAAGTACATGAATTTAGATATAAAATTCAATAAAAAAGTTTAACTTATTCTTATATGAACTCAACTTTATTCTTATATGAGTAGAAGATTTTGTCCAAAATTTACTTGGATTTTAGGATTTAAATTTCAAATTTTTAATTTAAAATTTATAAATTTAAAAATATGTTGTTTGCCTAATAAAAATAATTTTAATAAAAAATATTAAAAATTATGATATCATGTAGAGCTGATATATTTATGATAGATTTAAAATAATAAAGTAAAATAATTATTTTAAATCTTTAATTTTTAAATTTATCATAAATACATGAGATTTATATCAAATTTAAATTTATTTTTATTTAAATATATAAATAATATATTTAATCTAAATCCAAATTCATAAGGATAAATCCTTTTTCCAATGATTCCTCTAATTAATACTCTGGCTTTTCAATCAATAAAATTCAGAACTAATTACTCGTAAATAAGAAAAGGAATTAAAATCGATGCATTTCCTTTTCCAAATCAAAATTTTCGTCTTAAAATTCAGTCATAATTATCATCATACACGTATATTTAGTGAATATTTTTTTCATAACATAGAAAATGTAATTAAAATTTAAATTCTAGAAAATTACATCAAAGAACTGCTCAATTTTACATTACAAATGTCATTAATTATAATTTCAAAAATTTTTCTTTTGCTGAAAATTAATAATTTTTTTAAAGGAGATTTGAAACCTCGTATAAAATTCATATTGAATTTTTGGCAACAATTAATTTACAGTGAATTGTGGCGGAAAATTGCTGAGCAGTGACTATTCTCTTTAAAAGTAAAATTAATTCATATATATATATATATATATATATATATATATATATATATATATATATATATATATATATATATATATATATATATATATTATGTAAGTCATTGACCTCTGCGAGAAGAAATTGATTTTATTGAGAATGAAATTCAAAGAGTAGATGTCAACAAAATTATATATTCAAACAGTAGATGTCAACAAAATTATATATATACTCATACGTGGCCTATAAGAAAAAAATGAAAAGGAAAATATTTTCACTCGCGAGGATTGAACGAATGTGATCCGATATATGTAAGACTATAGGGAAGAATAATGGGTTTGATGACAATAATATTTGCTCCATTTTCAAGTCTTTGGAAGCTTAATTTTATTAAATATAAAAGTCTTTCGATGCTTAATCAAAGTCACATACGTATTTCAGATATTTATGATAATAATTTTTTTAATTTTAATATAATTAGTTTAATTTTAAAACTTCTTAATTTTAAAAAATTACTTTAATATCATTGATCAAAGCTTATTTTATGATTTTTTTAATACAATTGATAAGAGTTAAACTAAAAATTTTACAATTTTAGAGATAATTTTAATTTTTAATATTATTGAGTTAGATTTTACGAATAATTATAATAATAATAAAAATAATAATAATTTATTCTTTAAATAAAAATAGATTTTTATTATTTGATGCAGCTCTAGAAGTATCTTACGTACCCGTCACCATCTTTGTCAACATTCGCTATGTATGGTAAGGTGAGGGAGATATATATGAAAGTTACAAAATAAAGAAACTATGAGTTCTCTTTACTATTTTGAAAATTTTTAAAGAAGACTATCAGGTTTAGAATGTTATAAATTAAAATTTATGATATAATAAGTCAAATATTTAATTATTAATTTAATAAAAAAATTGTATAAATAATTATAAATAAAATAATTATATATATATATATATATATTCATTTTGTAGTCTGCAACAGCCACTACTTTGGACATATTCAGCAATATTAGTTATTTTATTAACTATTAACGGTTAAATATTAGCTGGTAGTAGTTATTTATTTATATAGTGATTTAAAGTAAAATTTTTTAATAAAAATAATTATTAGATTAACCGTAAAAATTTTTATTACCTACCTCTACCTTTCATCTGAGCTAATTTTACGAGAGCATGATGTAGCAAAGAACAGGTTTGGAGTATACAAAGTTTTCTACAAAATTTATTTGTATTTTCAATTAAAATTTTAAATAATTATATACTTATTAAAACCAAATTAAAATTTTATTTTTAAAATAATTATTAAATATTTTTTCGAAATATTTTTTATAAAAATATAACAATTCAAATAATATTTTATATTTTCAATAGCAACTGGTATCACTTTATGTTTAATAAATGGTATAAAAATGTGTACTATTTAATTTTAAATTTTGAAATAAGTTGATAAGTTAATTGATATATTATTTTTATTATTTTTTAAATTATATCACACGAAGTCTTTTCATATGTTACTTGGTGATTTTTTAAGAAGTTAAATGGCTTTTTTCTATGAGCTAATTTGTAAAGGCTATATAATATAAATTTTTAAGAATATTTATACATGCAAAAGTCGAACACATTGATAGTGATAATTACCAAATGGCTAATTATTGTATGCCCATAAATATAAGATTATTAATTAATTGAAGGCAAACAATTATTAATTAATAATTTTAAAGATTGTAAATATATAATGGAATAATAACTTAGTGGTATGTAGGAAGAACCCTTAAATGGATATTTGAAATTCTTATCTATTAAGCAGTACCACTTTCTCTCTCCCATTTCAATTGTTGTTTTTTTTTTTTAAGATTAAAAGATGATGATATTATTGAGCAATATTATCGAAATGAAATAAATCATCAATGAAAGAAAGGGATATGTAATTCTATTCAGTCTCGTTAGAATGCACAACTGTAGCTCTAGTAATTAAATGAGCTGTTTGGTCCTTGATTTCTTAACAAAAAATAAGTTACTAAATAGGATACTCTATATAAAAAAAACGAAAATCATCTATAAGAGCACTACAGTAAGAGAAATTCATTCTATATCTGCATAGCTTGAACTAAAAGCTGAGAATTGATCTCGAAATCAACCTTATTCCACCCTTTAACCTTGATCCAACTCAATGTTTCAAATATTTTTAAAATAATATTTTTGTCTAATTTTATTTACTATCTTAAAAAATTAAGAAAGTATTAATTATTTTTGTCAACTTTACTCTTATTTATTATTGTTTCCAATACATTTATATGTTCCTCATCAATTTTTTTAGATTTCAAGGTACTACTTTAATTAATTATTAATTTTTTTGTAAAAATGAGATAATTTAATTATTTTCTTAAATTTTATAAAAAAAATTTAAAAGCATTTTGAAATTAACGGAAAAGGTGTATTTTTCATATATTTAATGTAATTTTAAAATTATCATTAATAAAAATTTTCTTTTTTTTTTATTCAACGCCTTAAATTGAAGAAATAAGTATTCAAAAGATAAATAATCACAAATCTCGATAGGTTCAAATAACAAATTTCAATGCATGAATATTTTTTTCAATATTATTATCACCAATAAACCAAACAGTTGATCCATTTAAGAATATATGATATCGTATCGTAGAAAAAAGAAGATATAAATAATGGTTTTTATTATATTTTACTTAATATATACCCAATTGTATATGAGAATAAATTTAATGATCTTTGAATTAAATATTTATATTGATATATAAATAAAATTAATTTAAATATATGTATAATGAGTACATGAAATTAGATATAAAATTCAATTGAAAAGTTCAACCTATTCATAAATGAACTCTGACTTTATTCTTATATGAATAGAAGATTTTTTCCAAAATTCACTTGGATTCTTGGATTTAAATAAATAAATATTGTAAGTCAAAGGTGATCTAGAAATTTTGGGATTTTTTTTTATTTACTTTATTTTAATTTGAAATTTTTATTACCTACCTCTACCTTTCATCTGAGCAAATTTGCGAGAGCATGATGCAGCAAAGAACAGGTTTGGAATATGCAAAGTTCTCTGCAAAATTTATTTGTTTTTAAATTAATTACTTGATTGTATGGTAACTATATAACGGAATTATATAATTAGTCAGCTTTGCACGGGTTTTTTATTATTTTATTTTAATTATATAATTTAATATTTATTTTATATATTTTCTAATTTTAAAATTGTATTAAAATTTTGTTAATATTAAAATTTTTAATTAAGTATATTAAATATAATTAAAATTTATATTAAAATTTAAAATAATTATATGCCTATTTATAAAATTTTATTTTTAAATGATTATTAAATATCTTTCTCTAAATATTTTTTTATAGAAATATAATAATTAATATAATATTATATATTTTTAATAGTAACTGATATAACTTTATATTTGATAAATAGTATAAAATTGTGTACTATTTAATTTTAAATTTTTAAATAAGTTGGTAAGCTAATATTTATATATTATTTTATTATTTTTTAAATTATATTAAGTGAATTGGTAATTTTTTTAAGAAGTGAAATGGCTTCTTTTTTGTTACCTAGTTTGTAAAGGTATATAATATAAATTAAATTCTCATTTATAAAATGACTATTAATTAATTAATAGATTATTTTATTATTTTTATAATTATGTTAATTTAATTCCTTTAATGTGTTATATATATATATATTATCTAGTTTGATAAATTAAGAATTTAACATTTTATGATTTATTTTAAAATTTAAATTAAAAAATAATTATTAATGAAATTAATTAAATTAGAAAAAAACTTTAGTAGGCATTTTATAAAATACTCTATTTTATTTATATTTCAATCAATTGATTACGTTATCTAATATTTTTAACATAAATGGCATTGATTTCATTGGTGCAGTAAATTTCACTTCCAAGAATGGCGTCAGCTGCTTTGAGCTTCCTCATTCTGAATTTTCACGTCTTCTTTATAGCATTTTCCATCAAGGACTCATTTGAAATGGTTTTTTTAATTATGTTAAAATGGTCAATTTAATTTCTATTTTTTTTAATTTTAATTTATTTTTAATTTTTTATTTAAATAAAATCAAAAGTTGTAATTTAAATTCAATTTAACTCAAAAATTAAAATTTATTAAATAAATTTTTTGATTTCTTGATTTAAGTTAAAAATCAAGAAATTTAATTTCTTTATTTTTGAGATTAAATTTTTTAATTTTTTAATTTAAATTCAAAAATTAAGAAATTTAATTTTTTATTTTTAAATTAAATTCAAAAATTAAGAAATTTAATTTTTTATTTTTAAATTAAATTAAAAATTTTAAATTAAATTAAAAAAATTAAAAATAAATTAAATTAAATTTCTTTAATAAATATATAAATGTGATTGAGTTTTAAGCCATTTAATTATCATGTTAATTAATTGATAGAAAACAAAAAAAAAATTTAAATTTTATGCATTCATTGCTTCTATATTATGAAAGAGACAATCGCTATATTGTATTGCTAGCATAATATTTATGCTATACATAAATAATTTATAATTTTTATTTTTAATGTAATTTTAATTATATTCTAAATTAAAATAAATTATTACTTTCAAATTAATTTTCAATTAAAATTTCTTTTTTATTTAATTTAATTTAATTTAAATACATTTTATCTATTATAATAATAAATTTTAATTAATTTATGATATAATTAATTGAAATATTTATTTAATTTTTTTTACATATATTAAGTTATTAATTT
Organism: Hevea brasiliensis; assembly: GCF_030052815.1. Lineage (NCBI taxonomy): Eukaryota > Viridiplantae > Streptophyta > Magnoliopsida > Malpighiales > Euphorbiaceae > Hevea > Hevea brasiliensis. The sequence goes on along the minus strand of NC_079507.1, from coordinate 60,907,895 downwards.
TTTAATTATATTTATGTAAGATACAAATTATTTAATGGTTACTCTCTTAATACTATAATAAGTAATCATTATTATAAGGTAAGTTACAATATATGTTAATTAAAAAAGATAACAAAAATATTCAAATTCAATTTTTATAACACAAAAACGTTTTTTATTTGCTTGACTATCTCAATTCAATGGCCATAAGTTGGTAATAATAATAATAATAATAATAATAATAATAATAATAATAATAATAATAATAATAATAATAAGTATTAATTAATCTTAAGAAAATGAAATAAAAAAAATATTAAATTATTAATATAAAAAATAATATACGCTAATTATAAATAAATGAAATCTCTATAATTTATTTTTTAAAATTTTTATGTAAATCGCACTTTTAATAAAGATTTCATAATAGAAATAATAAAAAATATAATAATATAATAAAAATATTTATTAAAGATATAAAATAATTTAAAGTTAATTAAATTATATAATAGTTAATTATTATATTATAAATTAATAATTAATGGACATTGGTGACATCATCATCATCATCATCATTATTATTATTATTATTATTAAGGGTGACATGTAGAATTTATAAAAAAATAATATAAATAATTTTTAAATATTGTATTTAATCATAAAATATCTTAATTTTTAAAATTTAAATTTTAAATAAAATAATAATTTAAGTAATAAATTTTAAGAGAGTATTATAAATAATAATGATAATTAAAAAAAATAAAAAATTAAATAATAAAAAAATTATTTATAAAGAGTGATATCTGATAAATTCTCTAAAAATAAAAGTATCATGTATCATTATCTCATAAATATCTTTCTAATTTATATATAGAGAGAGAGCTATCAATAATCTTTTTTAAGTTTTGTTTTGATTTAAAAATTATTACCACTAATGTCTTACAAAAGCATTAGGAGGAGGTTTTATAGCCCTTAATAAAATTATTAAATTTTTAATTTTTCATATTATAAAGTAAATATTTCATGAATACATTATTATAATCCAATGACATGTTGTCGAGATTTTTTTTTTTCTTGTAGTGTTACTTGCTAAATTGCTAACTAACGGATCTCATCGTAGGCGATGGTGTTCTTATATATATATATATATATATATATATAATTTTGTGTTCAAGTTAAAGCAAATTAATTATTTTTTTGTTAACACTATCATCCTTTCAAGTTTTTTTATTATTTTTTATGTAAATAATTAATTTTATTTATATAAAAATATAATAAATTGATTTATAATTTTTTTTATATTTTGTTTATTTAATTTTTCAATAAAATTAATTATTTAATTTCTTTAATTTAAAAAATATATTAGTTAATATCATATGATTAGTCCATTAAACTATTTAGTTCCAATCAATTTTTTCGTTAGTTGATGAATTTTAATGCTAATCAAATTATTATTTAATTTCTATATTTTAATAAAATTAATTAATCTCTATATTTTGAAAACTATATTATTTATTCCCTATAATTTGGTTTAGTTAATTTTTAGTCCCTTACGTTATTTTTTTACATCTAAATTACCTTAACTCTCTCTCCCTTATTTCTTTCTTATCATGTTTATTCTCCTCCATATTCACACTCTTCTTTTTCTTATTCTCTTCCTATTGACCATCTTTTGATAAAAAAATAATACAAATTATCTACATAAAAAGATAATCAATTCTCAATCTTCAAGTAATCAATGCGATTAACTCAAAAAAGTTATTTTTCAATAGAGAAAATACAAAACATAAAAGAGAAAATTACATACTATTCTTTACACTAAAAGTAAATGTTTTGCATCAAATAGAATCTATTCATCCCCAACCGTTTCTCAATATCATAACTAATATTGTAACATCCCAAGTTTTATTGGTCCAAATATTCTCTAGGTTCAAAATCATTAGCTCAAAATAATTAACTCAATTTATTTTAATTGTTAAGGCAAGCAAAACAACTCTCATTAATTTAATTATTTTAAGTTCTTTTTATATGTTGAACACATAATTATACGTGGGAAATTAATTCCTTAAGCAAATTAATTATTTATTTTTATAAATTAAATTGATAAAATTATATCTATAAAACCATATTTAGCATTTAAATCATTATATAAATATAGTCAAAATTAATCTGTTTTCTTCCCACCTTTCCAATCAAATAATTATCATTCCTTATAAAAAGTCTATTACCATTAATTTTTTAAAAATTTTGAATTGAGATGGGATTTGGACTTACCAAAATGCATTTAAAATGGTATATAAAAGAAAAATATAAAAATTATATTTAAGTTTTTTTTTTAAAGGTATTTTATTTAAGTTAATCAACTGATTCTTAGATAAGAATGCGGAAAAAAAATCATATCTATAAAAATAATCAGAATTTGAGAAAAAGAAATCTATCAATTTGTCATCATCTAACAGCTAAACAGATCTGTGCTTTATCTCTGCCTCTTTCATGCACAAATATAAATAACTACTCATCTAGATGATTCTAAGTTTTTGATAGTTAGTATGTTTGCTCTGTTCTTGTTTGCAAAGCAGAAAACAATGACGAGTTTCAATCCACTTGGTGGGATTTCTACTGTTATGTTGTTTGGCACCAGTGACACGAGCACACATATTGTTAAAATACAAAGTTCCAAAGCAACCCTTAAATGCTTGAATAAGAGCCGAATGACTCTGGCTGAAAAGATTGTCAAATGGTGCAATTGGATACGAATATTGCAACTCCTGAGATAATGAGAGACTACTTCATCGGTAGTTTACTGAGTGGTGGAGGGCATGTGCCTCGGCTTCGTGCCACTCCACAGGCTGTGCTACCATATAATCAGACTGAGTTCATGAATATATAATTGGAAAAAAAAAAAAGTATCACACGTTAATTGTAATATCTATTAAATAAAATATATATTTTATATATAATTTATTCTAATTAATGCATATTTTATTTAATGAATATTACGATTCATGATAAATAAAGTTTAAACATAAATTTTTTCATTTATTTTTTACTAAATTTTTAAAAAAATCATTAATGATTTTGAATTTTAATTGAAGAGAAATTAAAAAAAAAACTCAATGGTGCATGATTTTATAATTCTATTATTTTCTTAAAAAAAATAAATAATTGTATAAAAATTTGTGAAGAACTCATATATTTTTTTTTTGCTTTCACAAGATTTATGATGTGAAGAACTCATAAATCATATGAAATTTATATGTCTTGATATTATATATATCATATATTTTGATATCATAATAAATTGAGTCTATGTGTATTTTTTTTCCCGTTATTATTAACTAATTCTTTAACAAACTTATGAGTCTGAATTCTAATTCAAGAAAAAAAAAAAATACAATGCAATAATTTGCATAGTTCTACGATCCTAATATTCTCTTCACAAGAAAAAAATAAACAAAAAAAAAATCAATGAAAAAATTTATGTTTAAACTCTATTTATCATAAATTATAACATCGATTAAATAAAATGTACACAGTACTAAGAGTAAATTATATACAAAATACACATTTTATTTAATGAATACTATAATTTATTTGGAATACATTCTTTTAGTATAAAATTAATTTTAATTACATTAATTTTAGTATAAAATTTTAATTGATAAAAATATCTTTTAGTATAAAATTTTATTTAAATATAAATATAAAATATATTTTATTTTTAAATATAAAATTTAATAAATGTACCAAAAATATCAAATTTTTATGTTAAATTATGATTATGTCTAAAATTTTTATTTGTTAATTAAATAAAACTTCAAATGTTATAATGTAATTTATCATCTTGTTTGAATATTTCACACAGAATTAAAAATTTTAAATATAATTATAATTTGACCTAACATTTCAATTGACCCTTTGGAAAAGGAAAACCTCATGCATGTGCCTTTGAATTATTCAAAATTTTTTAATTAAGCAATATAATTTTTAAATGTTTTTTAAACCTACAGGTTAACAGCATTTTACTTCGGTATATTTCCACTAATAAATAAATTTCTCATTTTTTTTAAATTAAAAGAATTTTGCGATCGATAGATGACAAGAATTAGAAAAGACTACATGATAGGAAAAACACGTGAAACTTTTGTAAAAATTTTATTTATGGGAAAGAAACTCTCTTAGCCGTGAAATTACATAATTAACCGGTTATCAGCAATTATATATGAAATGATATAATAACAATTAAATAATCCTTTACTTGCTTATAAATAAACCATGAAACCTCTTCCAATCCACCTTTCAACTTCCCACTAACAACCGTACACTATCACCCCTCATTTTTCCGAGATCATTCTGCAAATTAATACGATCGTCTATTATAGTTACTAGGATTTTTAGCAACTAACCATTTTGATCCTAATCGTGTCACTCAAGGCCAACAACCTAAACTGAAAACGTGTTGAAACTTGGAAGCCTTAAATAATTCTGCTTGAATGGCTTTAACTATCCTCATGAAACTTAAGTGGACTCCGCTTTAACAACTGCTCGGATGTCACAAGACTTGGTACTCGATAGTACAAAGGTCTAGCAACCACCTTCTGATGTTGTTTGGGTTTACTAACTGCTAAATTCTGGAACAAGTAATGGTCTGTCGTTACTAACGAGACACGTTAATAAAGACTACTAATGGAATCCAGGACGAACCTAAAAAACTTCTATGAGATTCTACAATACTTCAAGAATAACTAAATTCATCATCCGAATATCAATCACCAAGTAATATTGATTGCAAATAAAGATAAACTATCAAAAACTGATGAGCAAAACTAGATATTCTCACTCATAACACAGATCAAAAGTTTTTAAGTTCAGTTTATTCATCCTCCTGGCTCCGCAACCTAGCCAGCTTGTTTGTGACAACGACATCCAGTTGGGCAGCTCGCTCCACAATCTCTTTCCTCTTTCTTGTAGACACATCATGTGCAATTTCAGCACAGTAGGTCCTGAACAGTTAAAGGAAGAACATACACCATCGTAAGCATACAGGGGCATTGAAAATTTCCATTTCAAAAACCTAGAATCCAGAATTCACCTGTTATGCATCATCAACAGTTCAAGTTCCTTGACATTGTGGACAACAAATTTCTTGAAGCCATTAGGAAGATAATGACGAGTCTTTTTGTCCGAACCATAACCAATGTTGGGCATCAAAGTACATCCTTTGAACTTCCTACGGACTCTAGAATCAATACCTTTCGGTCTGCGCCAGTTTGTCTGTCATAAAAGTATGACAAAATGTTACTAGTCCTAAACAGTTTCACCATTAACAGTATATGGATCACAATCTAATATAAGCATGAGTGAGAATTGAGAGATTCTGTTATTAGTCCTAAACAACTTGATTTAATTTTCTTCAAATGATCCTCCTAGAACAATCTAGAGGAAGGAGAAAAATCAACAAGGTTTAAAAAAAAATACATGAACAGGAGAATGTGATCAGGGAAAAAGTAACAGAAAGCTCATCGAAGAACAGCTAACTGTGTCGCAAGACCTGTTTATGATTTTTTTCTGCCCTTTAAACGAAACACCCAGCTATGGGAATGACAACACTGGATATTAGATACCATGGGCAATTTAATAAAAAAAGCTAAAAAACAAGGATAGCAATGCTCAAACTCAGCATCACATAAATAGTAATCAAAATTTTGCAATCTCAGCCGAAAGATGGTGATTTTTTTATGATCATCACAGTAAATCCGAACCAATAAATAAATTACATCATAGATTGCAGCATAAGAATCAAAGATCAACTAAAACTTAATAAAAACATTAATCTAAAATTCGATTCAAATACATGTTTAGGCATATATGCAACCGAGATCAGATGGTAGTGCATGTATAGCATTCATCATTCAATAGCAGAAATGGTGGATAAGTATCATCACACCTCATTGCATATATCCGTTTGTTAATTTTAAAAATGATTGCACCCCACACACCAAAAAGGAAAAAGAAATAGAGCTAATAAATAGCTATAGAGGACCAGTTAAGAAAGATATCTCACCAGCTTCTACAAGGAAACAAGACTGGGTATCAAACAACTTCTTCTTATCCCCAGTTGAACAAATTACACATGACAAATCCCATTATGGAAAATAAAAATGACAAATGCACACACGCAAAACAAAAATAAAAAAAAAAAATTCTTATTTCAACTAATAGGGATCAGATAAAAGGTCGATCTTTATCACCACCTTCAATCAAGAGATGGAAGTAAGACTGGGTGTCAAAAAGCATCATCATATCCCTTGAAAGTCTTGGTAGAATAAACAGAGACAGTAAGACACAGATAACACCACACAAATGCATACACGTACACATGAATAGAACAATTCCATTTTATTTGGATTTCTTTTAGCCAAAGAGGATCAGATAGTCGATCAATGGCTCACCATACTGCATCAAAAGATACAAGTGAGACAGGGTGTCAATTGCTTATCATCACATCAAAACTAAACCCAATTGGGAAAACAAAAATTACGATGAATTTGATAAAAATGAAATTGGAAAAACATTAGAGGCATTGTATCATGTACATAAATACACCTGGACAGAAAGATACATAGATTTAGGAATCAGATAAAAATGTCAATCACCAACTTGCATCAACATATGCAAGTAAGACTGGGGCGACAAAATATATCATCATTTCCCTAGTAAAACCAAGTTTAAGCAAATTAAACGAACAAAACAGAGGATCTAGACATTATGCCAAGCTCTTCAGCGATTATTCTCTGAAACTAACTAATATATACCTTGACAGAGATCTTGCGATCACTCTGTGGCCTCTTGAACTTCTTAACCCTCTTTTTCACAATCTTCTTCGACAGCAACGGCACGGCCATTTTTACTCACCTCCTGAAAACATCAAATTCTACCTTTGTTAGCTTCATATAAACTAATACAAGCTAAGCAGATCTAAAAACCTTATATGAGAAACTCGAAGGGAGTGAGGGAGAAAGCTGGGCTTACGGGAAGCTGAGAGGTTTTCTACGCCGCCGCGGCTTCGAGTACGAGGCCTAGCTCATGCTTTATATAGGCGAGAAGGCTGTGTGTATTAGGGTTTCTCTCCTCATAACTTGCAGTAATAGAGCAAAATTTGTTATTTTAAAGCACGTGGATTGATAGGACCCATAAACGGTGAGAATTGGTGGTTCATTTAGAAAGATGGGCCTGTGAGACACTGGGTCTTTTCCCTGTGATAAGGCTAGTTGGGTTGTATAAGATTGGGCCAGCTCGGATATTTAGTAAGCTGTAGACCTTGGATACAGTGCAGTCGAGCCCATAGCGATATGACTGTATAATTCTCCAAGCTCCCAGGGAAAAAGAGTTTTCCCGGGTCTCTGTCACTAGAAAATTGGGTTAAAGACAACGTCAAGCGAGACGGTGTCGTACGCAAAATGAACATAGAAATAGATTTTGGAACAAAATTCCAATGATGCAATTCTATCAGGACTGTAGCACCTAGGGCTGTGCATGGTTTTTGATGAGCCAAATCGAATCAAATAACTGCACTTAACTGACAGAAATTATATCGAATTGAATTTATATTGATACTTTAATTTAGTTTTGGCTTTTCATTAACAACCGAATCAAAACCAGATTGAAACCGAACTGAAATTTAACCGATAATCGAATTTATACATATATATATTTTTTAGATATATTATATACTTTTAATATAAATATATATATTTATATATGTATATATAATTATGAATTAAATATAACCTAATATTATATTTTATTTTTTATATATTTTTTAATAATTTTAATTATAAATATATTAAATTACTTTATAATTCTTAATTCTTAATTATATTTATATTTTATAGTTAAATAATATATTATTAATAAATAGTTAAAATGTGATATACTTATATTATTATATTATATAGTATATTATATATTAATAACTCAATTTAAAACTTAAATACTAATTTAAATATGACTTTTTAAGGAAATAATTATATAAAATTATTTTAAGAATCAAGAATCGAATCAAAATTGTATCAAATTAAATCAAAATTAAATAACCGATAATCATATCCAACCGATTCTAAGATAATGAAGAATCGAATTAAAATTATATTGAAATTTCAATTTGATTCTAGTTTTTAAGTAAATTACAAACTAAATTAAAATTGAACATCCTTAATAGTATCGGTACAGGGGGGAGAGGACAAGAAGGTAATTATGGAGTACTATGAACGGCAATTCTGAATTTGGAAATAGCTTTTATAAAAAAAACAATAAAAATATATAAATATATGTGTATTCATTTTTCGGATGGGCCCATAGCGTCTTCAAAACAAGGATTATGCTGATTCCCACTAGAACGAACTTGGGCTATTTATCTGAATCCAAATTGGGCCAGAAATCAACTTTCAAGCCTAATAAATTGACAATGCTCAGCTCTTTTTTTTTTTTTTTTTACTACAAACAATTATTAAAATTAAATAGAAGGTAAACAAACAGTGATATGAATAATAAAAAAAATGGATCATCATTAAAACCTTAAACTTCCCAATTAAATGATTAAATCAGACAATTTTAGGACCCATTATTACATCACGTAATTAACTGCAGGGGAATTCCATTTTTGAGTTGAGCTGAAAGTAGCAGACTGCCATATATGCCAAGAATAACAAGGCAATCATGGCTCGTGCTCGTGGGTAGTGGGCACCATGGGCGCAGCACCTAAAAATAAAATAATAAATAGAAAAATGGGTGTAATAATAAGTGATAAAAATAAATATCCTGTATTTTTGTAAGTAAAGGAAGTAATGATTATGAAAGAACAAGCAAAGGTGGCAATGAGATGTGCGCTTACGACAATATCTTTCACACTCTTATGAGGACACCTGCATTATATTTATGTTGACGTTTAAAGAACCTTTTTCAAGTAACGGTGACCCACGTACGACACCGTCTCGGTTCTTTAACCCAAATTTCCATTTTATTGCTTCCCTGGCCGCTCCTCATAATTTTTTTTTTCCAATTTTCCTATTTTGTAATTCTAAAACCTCATTATCTACAAATGTTGTTATGCTAATACATTTTTTTTTTTAATTTTCCTCCAAAGATATATTAAATGGGAGCTAGCATATGATGAAAAGTTCATAACTAAAGCTTTTAATACGAAGTATTTATAGAAGAGACATGTTATAAATTTTAAGATTTAAAAATTTGATTTATATAAAAAAAACTCCAAAATTAATATGCAGTGCATTTTTTCTATGACCTTTTTTCACTATAATCTTAATTCTATATTTAATTATCAAGTTAAAAATTTATTGAGCGTCAACACATTAAAAATTTATAAATTAGAGTAATTCGTTAAAGAGTTACCTTTCGTTTATAAATGAATTAGAGTAAAATAAGATTTTATAAAATAAAATTTTTTATAATTTTTAAAATTTCATAATTTTTAATATTTAAAAAAATATAAAATTTTTTAAAGTATTTAAAGACTTTTAAGAGAAAACTTTATTAACTCATTAATTTAGCAAGTTAAAAACCTTTAAAAAATTATATTTTTAAAAATCATCTATTCTCTCAAACAAAAGTTCAAAATTTTTAAATTTTAAAAAATCTTCAATTTCTTTAAAAAAACTTCTTGGCAAACAAAGAGTTAAAGGTAAGAAACTCCTACCATAATCATGCAATGCTTGAAAACTAACTATAGTTAAGAAGAAACTCAAAAAATCAACAAATAGTCATAATTTTCATAAGAAACCACTGAATTTATAACACTTTCGACTTAAGATAGAGGAAAATAGAGGTCATGGCCTCTCGATCTTATCTAGCTATAGAGTACCAACAAGTAGTTCTTTAGAAACACTAGCTCTTGATCCTCGAAGACAAATTTTTTAGTTCATTCCGAAGCCGAGAACCTGCACTCAACACAACACAACACATCACATAAATAGAGTCCCTCCCTATAATCATAAAATTTATAACACTAAACTAGAACTAAAAGGATTTCTACATTCAATTAAAAGGTGGAGAGGGAGAAAAGCCCACACTCTTATTAGAAAAGGATTCTCTCTGCTCGAAAGGATAAAGAAGTTCATCGGCGGCAACGCTTGGGCTTTCTAAAAAAAACTAAGATAAAAAAAAAAATAGAGAAATTTCTTTCTCTTAATAGTTTTAGAGAGCATATTCAATAAAAAAAAAATATCTGATATTATTTATTTTTACATTACTGTGGCTGCCGAATATGCCAAAGATCAATCTGAGCTTTGAGATGAAGACATCTGCAAAAGCGAGGCCTTTTAAGGAAAGTTGTGTGTTTTTTTTTATTAAATAAAAAAAGAATAAAAAGATAGAGAGAATATAAAATTCAAAGTTAGGGCTCCAACTCAAGCTCAGATTTCGGAAGACGCTATATCGAAAATTTCAGCAACATCAATTATTAGCTTTCAAGAAATAAAACCTACATCACCTCTATGCGTGCAAGTAATGGGAATTTATATCTCAAGTTTGACTGGCTGATAGTTAACCTTTTATTTATAACTCTATATTTAAATATTACTAAATATATTTTAAATATTATTTTATTAAATATATATAAAAAAAATCGTATACGAAAGTTTTCAAGCATCAAGATTTCACCTTACTTCGATAATAAAGTCCTATTTAGCGTTGAGTTTTAAAATTTAAAATTATTTTTTTAAATAAAAATATTATTTTATATGTTGTTAAGAAAAATAATGTAAAAAAAATTATTTTGTTATTTTAATATTTTTATGATTAAAATTAATTAAATTTAATTTTTAATTATTTTTTAATATTCTCTGACTAATATATTTAAAAAAATGATTTTCTTAACAGTAATTTCAATAATAATACTAAACAAATCATAAATTAGCAATATTTGGCTTAAGAGATACTGTATGTGTGCACGTTCATTTTAATTTCATTAGAAGTTAATTTTTAAATATATCAAAAATAATAAGTGAAATTTTATATTTTTCTGCGAGAAATAATTTAATTACTAAGTTTTATTCAATTAATAGAATAATTTATTCGTCTAAATTATTATTAATTTTTTATTTTATTAATAAATAGTCTTCAATTTTAAATTTTATATCTTAGAATGCTTATAATCGAATATTATATAATTAAAGCAATTATTTAATTAATTATTTTAATATAAAACAATAAAAATAATTAATTATAAAATAATGTACTTTTCTAAATTTCAAAGTGATATACATTTTTAAACAGATTAAAAGAACTAATAAATTTACAATTTGCTTTCATAAATTCTAAATTTTTATATTATGATATATGGTTTTATAAAAACAAAAAATTTATTTATAGGGATATTTTTCAATTAAATTTTTCATTTTACGTTTATTAATATTATTATTCAATAATTATTTTGTTGGTGCCCATGCTCATGTTTTATGTGATTCAATATCAAAGAAATTCAATTTACTTTAGAAGGAGACCAAATGTGCTATGAGTTATGTGGTCTATATAAAAATATTTTTAAAATTTTTTTATAGTATTGTTGGATATACTATTCATAAAAGTATATTTTATTTATATTAATTAAATATATTTAAATTAATTTTAAACTAAATTTAATATATTTTATGTCACGACCCAACCTATGGGCCGGACCGGCACTAGGACCTGAGCCAGCCTAAAGCCCCCGAGGCCCGTAGTAAGCCTTAACTATTCATTTACTCAACTCTAAGCCCCATTTGGGCCCAATATCAAGAAAACAAACGAACAGAGTCCGGCCATAAAATGGACTTTCCAACGGGAGTTTTTGACTCACCCGACCTGTAAACATAATAAATACTCAATTGGGGAGGTCAGCTCACCCTCCACATACTCATATCCTCATAAAAATAAATGGGAGCTCAGCTCCCTCATCCAATCCATCAAACATGCATATCATTATACGTTTACAGGTCCAACATGATAATAATATTACAGACCATAATCAAATAAATACTTCTAACACATGCGGAAATTCTAGGAGTAAATAAAATTACACAAATATTGATAAATAACCTGCGAAGGAGAAAAGCAGGTTAACCAAAATAAAATCCTCCTGTAGCCTGAAAAAAAAATATTGAACAGGAGTGAGCGTTCGACTCAGAGAGTAAAATATCAATTTTAACCATAATCTCTATAACTATCTAAAACTAATGCACCCTGTAGAGTGAAATGCAACATCAACATCATTTTCATATCATAACATCAAAAAGGTAATTTGGAGCACTCACGCACCCTGTAGCATCAATCATAACATATGGGAGCTGATCCCCTATACAGCTCTCTTAAATCCAACTTTGGTGCCAAGAACTCAAGCCGGACTTTCGCTTAATAAACCAAATCGAGGGTCCCAGCGAAGAACTCAAGCCGTGACTACCCGTCCTATCCATAGTCCACACCACATCACACGCACGCCAACGCACGCACACTGCTCCAAATTACCACAATAACATCATGGCACTTTAACATTTATCAATGCATCATAAATCGTGCCTAGAGTTTAACTACATAAATATATGCATATAGGTGATGCATGGGCATGCTTGAACATATAATAATAGTGAAATTACAATTAAAATTAATATTTTACTCACACACTTGACGACAATCACTGTGGCGGCTGGGCGGAGGAAGAAGGCTGTCCCGGCTCACCTGACAATTTTATTACAATCATTTAATAAATTTGACTCAATACAAACAAAGAAAAAGACCAATACGTCCTAAGTCGTGCCGAAAATCCGGCAGAGTCTCCCCGATACCTAGGACCTACCCAACCTGCAAAAGGGCTCAAACACACTTCTATATTCACAATCCATATGTCCACAACTCAATCACATCACACAGCCCCTCCTGGGCCCACCAAATCAATCATCCATCACAATATGTAAAATTTCAATTTAGTCCTTATAATTGATCATTTTTGCAAAAACTGCTCAAATAAACTCTAAAAATTATAAAACTCCGCCCCGCGGTCCTTAGAAATATTACTAAGCTATTGCAAAAAGAATCGTAATTTTCTAAGCTACCACGAATATTTTATGGATTTAAGCACTAGAAAATTACGAAAAAGCAAGGTTCGGGTTTACCTTTGCCGATTTCGACTTCGGGAACGCGCTCGGGATGCATGACAATGGTGGGGTAGCCAAAACCTCGATCCAATTCAGAGACTTTTCCGGTAGCTGGTCTGTCTGGCCGGAAATTCACAGATCCGGACAATTGTCGAATTTCCGCGAATTGAGGATACCTACACGAAGCCCAATAATAATATATAAAAAAATCAGGAGTGTTACATTCTTCCCCCCTTACAGAAAATTCGTCCTCGAATTTTACATAAGGCAGAATAAAGTACATGATTACACATTGAACAGATAAGGGTACTTGCTACGCATGTCCCGTTCTGACTCCCAGGTGCACTCTTCCACTGACTAGCTCCTCCACAAAACCTTAACTATAGGGATCTGTTTTGATCTTAGCTGTCTCACTTGGTAGTCCACTATGGCTACAGGTTGCTCCTAAAATGTCAAGTTCTCCTTTAGTTCTATTACATCCGACTGCAGTACATGAGAAGGATCGAGAATGTATTTCCTGAGCATAGAGATATGAAACACGGGATGAACGTGAGAAAGGTTGGGTGGTAGCTCCAACCGGTAGGCAACTGCTCCAACTCTATCAGTAACCTCAAAAGGTCCAATATACCGAGGTGCCAACTTGCCCTTCTTTCCAAATCTCATGACTCCCTTCATTGGAGAAACCTTCAGGAATACATAGTCACCCACTGCAAACTCCACATCTCTCCGTCTGGGGTCTGCATAACTCTTCTGCCTACTGAAAGCTGTTTTCAGTCGTTCTCTGATTAAAGGAACTATCTCTGAAGTGTACTGCACTAGGTCTACATCATGCACCTTCGCTTCCCCCATTTTCATCCAACACAGAGGAGACCTACACTTTCTTCCATATAGTGCCTCATAGGGTGGCATCCCTATGCTGGAGTGATAACTGTTGTTGTAGGCAAACTCCACCAAAGCTAGCTGCTCATCCCATTGACCTCCAAAATCCAAAACACTCATGCGAAGCATGTCTTCCAGTGTTTGGATTGTCCTTTCGGACTGTCCGTCTGTCTGAGGGTGGAAAGCCGTACTGAAGTTCAACTGTGTGCCAAGTGCCTCCTGCAACTTTTTTCAAAACCGAGAAGTGAACTGGGGCCCTCTGTCAGATATTATGGAAGTCGGAACTCTATGCAATCTGACTATTTCTCGAATGTAGAGCCGGGCGTACTGTGCCACAGAATATGTAGTCTTCGCATAAAAGAAGTGAGCTGATTTGGTTAGGCGGTCTACAATTACCCATATCGAATCATATCCTCGCGTGGTACGAGGCAACCCAGTCACAAAATCCATAGAAATCATTTCCCACTTTCATTCTGGGATAGGGAGCTCTTGCAACTTCCCTGACGGTCTCTGGTGTTCAAACTTCACCTTCTGACAAGTCAAGCACTTGGACACAAAGTCTGCTATGTCTCTCTTCATGCCATTCCACCAATAGCTATCTTTCACATCATGATACATCTTGGTGGAACCTGGGTGGACATTGTACCGTGTATAGTGTGCCTCTCGCATGATTTCATCTCTGAGATTGTCCACATCGGGCACATACATCCTAGAACCTTGCACTAGGGCACCATCATTGGCAAATCCAAACTCACCACCTTCACCTTGCTGTACTCTTTCTATGATCTTCATTAATTATTGGTCTCTGTATTGGGAAACTCTAACTTTATCTCGCAAGTCTGGCCTCACTGAAAAATGAGCCAACAAGACCCCCTCATCTGAAAGATCTAGGATTAAACCTTGATCCATTAACTCATGTACTTCCTGAATCAACGGTCTCTTCTCTGCTGAAATGTGGGCCAAACTGCCAGAAGATTTTCTGCTTAAAGCATCTGCTACTACATTGGCCTTCCCAGGGTGGTACTGGATGGTGCAATCATAGTTTTCCAGAAGCTCCATCCATCTCCTCTGTCTCAAGTTTAAATCCCTCTGTTGGAAGATGTACTTCAAACTCTTATGGTCTGTGTATATCTCGCACACTTCACCATACAAGTAGTGTCTCCAGATTTTTAGTGCAAAGACTACAGCCGCCATTTCCAAATCATGGGTGGGATAGTTCTGCTCATGCCTTTTCAGCTGCCTTGAAGCATAAGCCACTACTTTTCCATTCTGCATCAAAACACACCCTAGGCCAACTCTGAAGGCGTCACAGTACATGGTGTATCCTTCACCGCTCATAGGTAGTGTTAACACAGGGGCAGTGGTTAGACACTCTTTATCCTCATCATTATAACTGACTCTATCTAGCTCTCTTCCTGTCCTTTGCATCTTATCCACTTCCCTTTTCCTATTTTTGGTATTGTTGGTATCTTTTCAACCTGCTGTACTTTTTCCTTAATTTTAGTCCTATCTCATCCTTACACCTTTTCCTTCAAAGATGTCTATCCCATCATCAACTTTAACTTTCTTTTTATTTCTTAGTCTTATCTTGATTACTAGTTTCATTACTTCGAGAATTCTAACTCTATGATTTACTCCTACCAGCACATTCTTCACCTTATGTAACACTTATAATTACCCATAGAAAATTTTTCTTGTATCCCCTTTTTTTCCAACTTAACTATCAGAACATTATCATTTCCTACCAGCCTTAGTAGGAAATTGCTTATCCTGGATGAATATGAGCCCCATAAACTATAAGTTCCATCTGAACTAACACGGCTGTAGAAAATATGTGTCATGCCTTAATTCCAAACAAGATACTTCACGTGTTCATTCTCCTTAATATAATCATATATCGCCCATAGCTTTCTAAACTTCAACCTCAAATTACCCATCAACAATTTCATCTATTGAAACTCATCTATAAATAGTACTTCATCTAGCTCATAGTTTAAAACAATGCAAGCCTTAGTAGCTAACTCAATTTAACTCTGTCATTACTCTGATCGTCCTTTCATACTTAACACTAGGTATGCACTTACTGTCATTCTCATATCAGGAAATTGTATATGAATTGGTGCCTATCAAAATCTCAAATAACTAGGTCTCCTTGCCTCAGTCTCTGCTACTTATATAACGCTCTGGAATCAAAAACACGAGCTAAACTTGAAAAGAAAGAAAAATATCCTTTATATTCAACTACGCCCAATTGTCCATATAATAACGTTTAACCTATGTTTCTTAGTCTTTCTCTTCAAATTTCATCATCTCCTAGCACAATTGTGCTCTACCTATAAGGTATCATCTGCATGAACCCTTTACTGTACCATCATCCTTCCTGACATAATATTTTATAATTTATTAACTTTACTTATACTCGACCTATGATTCACATCTATCATCGTTTATATTGTGCCCTTAACCCTTGTTGAATCCTGAAAGATTTCTCTCGCTAATACATTCTTTCAACACTAATTCCACCCTTATCTATGGTCATTAATTTGATCCTGAAACTTTCTAGTGATTTATTACCATCCATACTTGTCACTTTTTATTCTACCCCTACTGTTGCTCTGTCGTTATTGCTTCACTGCAAAGTGATTCTGTTGATTACACTAAAAATGTTTGCCTGACATTCATAACGAACCTCTAACTACCTTCTCACTATCTCAAAAGTCTAACCTAAAACCTATGTGTCATTATCTATCATTCTTTTCCTCTCATCATACCTATTTGATCCCTTAGACTGACTTTTATTCAACTTACTGCTTACTAACTTATCTTTCTCTACCTATTTAGGTAGTCCACAATACCATCGCACACCTTCTAACATTTACTCATTATTATTGTATTCCATACCTCCATCACTTTTCTCACTAATGTGGTCCCATTTTGGATTTTCCATCCTTGTCATTCTCCTTGCCAAGAATAACACTTAGCCTATCCTATATCTTAACTTTGTTCCTTTTATTATGCGCTCTTTAAGTTGTCCTTTCATTTATTTCCTTTGTCTTACCCAAAATAGAACTTGACTATTCTATCCCTGGTTCCATTCTTCTTCCTAACATAACAACTGTACTTGCTAACTATATCTTTCAGAGTCTCTATCGCGTTATCATATGTCTGTGCTACTCAGATTTGGTCCTTTGACCACTCTAGCTAGTACTCCCACTGGCACTTAGATTATATTGCATCTGTAATCAATTATCCCAATTTTCATTCTACACTTTCTCTATCTACGCCTTACGTGATTTATCTTCGCTAATTTATTACTCTTAACACTATTATAATTAGATTATACTACTGTTTGAACAATATGAAGTCAGAAAGGAACTCAGGAAATTGCAGTCATACCTTTATCGTATGATTTCTATTCTTATCATTTAGCTTACATAATATCCTTACTACCTCGAGAACTGATTCTGCAGTAATTTTATTTATTATTATTTTTATTATTATTATTATTATTTTCCATGTTTACTCAATTCCAAAACTTAAGATTTTGGGCACCCAAATCCGTCATCCAATTCAAAGGATTTACATCCATCGTGATCTGATTATATATGATTCCTATAATGGAACTTGTATCCTCTCCAGGATACCCGAGCCAACTACTCTCTACCACACTCTACAGTCCCATCTGGGGCACTATTTTGTGGGTCACCATTATTTGTAATAACTTTCGATCCCTTCTGAAAAGATAGGACTATACCCTAACTTGCTGCAACAAAGGTACTACATTTACTACCTTGCCCAAAACCATGTCAAACTAATGTCTCTCTTATCATATCATAGCTCTGTAAATCATATATTCATAGTTTCGACCTTCTCTAGATAGTAGGGTTGTACTTTATTCCATACTGATACACACAAGGTATACTATTCTCACTAAGCTCTAAGCAAAATGTTTGTCATACTGCAAAAACCATCCAAAATTCCATACCGAAGACTAGATGGTCTCACTCTATAGGTGTCACCTTTACTTTGCAACTCTTACTGTAACTCTAGCTCATGCTAGGGTAACTGGGTCACTGACTCTAGTTACCACCCAACTGTGACCTTCGATATTCTACCTCTAGATCCCTAACCAGGAGTTCCTAACTCCTTTGCAGATATAGAACTCTGTTATGGCATTACTGTACCAAAACAGAGACTGCCTGCAACATCCTCATCATAAGCACTACAGGGAAGTACGCAGCTCTACACAATAATCTCATGTCGGTACTGTAATCTGCAGCTTACAGAATAGACATCGAGAATATTGTATAGTTACTACGATACGTCCTGGCAGACTAGGTCTCTTAATCTCTTATCTCTCTTGAATCTTCTATTATCATAAACTTATTCTGTCTGGGTCATCCACTGATGACTGCCAGCAATGGTATCCTCATCCTTATCTAGGGCAACTGTACTTTCAAGACTCACTTTTATGTACTCGTGCCTTGCACAAAATGGGCACACCATTTAAACCCATACTGACGAAAATATAGTATTTATTGGAGTACGTGTTTCCAACGTAGACCTCAATAAGTTTGCTAAATCTATTTCATGTTTCTATGTACTCCATGAAAATCAAGACACTAACTGAGGTAATCTTATATTTCCCGAGGTATAACGTAGAATCTAGAAACAAAGAATTACAGGAAAAGACGAAACAGAATCCTATACTCCGCATGTGACTCCTAGTAGACTCTTCCCAACACTTAGATAATTTTTCCCTATGAATCTGGAGCCTAAGCTCTGATACCATATTTGTCACGACCCAACCTATGGGCCGGACCGGCACTAGGACCTGGGCCAGCCTAAAGCCCCCGAGGCCCGTAGTAAGCCTTAACTATTCATTTACCCAACTCTAAGGCCCATTTGGGCCCAATATCAAGAAAACAAACGGATAGAGTCCGGCCATAAAATGGACTTTCCAACGGGAGTTTTTGACTCACCCGACCTGTAAACATAATAAATACTCAATTGGGGAGCTCAGCTCACCCTCCACATACTCATATCCTCATAAAAATAAATGGGAGCTCAGCTCCCTCATCCAATCCATCAAACATGCATATCATTATACGTTTACAGGTCCAACATGATAATAATATTACAGACCATAATCAAATAAATACTTCTAACACATGCGGAAATTCTAGGAGTAAATAAAATTACACAAATATTGATAAATAACCTGCGAAGGAGAAAAGCAGGTTAACCAAAATAAAATCCTCCTGTAGCCTGAAAAAAATATTGAACAGGAGTGAGCGTTCGACTCAGAGAGTAAAATATCAATTTTAACCATAATCTCTATAACTATCTAAAACTAATGCACCCTGTAGAGTGAAATGCAACATCAACATCATTTTCATATCATAACATCAAAAAGGTAATTTGGAGCACTCACGCACCCTGTAGCATCAATCATAACATATGGGAGCTGATCCCCTATACAGCTCTCTTAAATCCAACCTGGTGCCAGCGAAGAACTCAAGCCGGACTTTCGCTTAATAAACCAAATCGAGGGTCCCAGCGAAGAACTCAAGCCGTGACTACCCCTCGAAGGTTCGGGTCCCAGCGAAGAACTCAAGTCGTGACTACCCGTCCTATCCATAGTCCACACCACATCACACGCACGCCAACGCACGCACACTGCTCCAAATTACCATAATAACATCATGGCACTTTAACATTTATCAATGCATCATAAATCGTGCCTAGAGTTTAACTACATAAATATATGCATATAGGTGATGCATGGGCATGCTTGAACATATAATAATAGTGAAATTACAATTAAAATTAATATTTTACTCACAGACTTGACGACAATCACTGTAGCGGCTGGGCGGAGGAAGAAGGTCATCAGCTCACTGACAATTTTATTACAATCATTTAATAAATTTGACTCAATACAAACAAAGAAAAGACCAATACATCCTAAGTCGTAGAAAATCCGCAGTGAGTCTCTCCGATACCTAGGACCTACCCAACCTGCAAAAGGGCTCAAAACACACTTCTATATTCACAATCCATATGTCCACAACTCAATCACATCACACAGCCCCTCCTGGGCCCACCAAATCAATCATCCATCACAATATATAAAATTTTAATTTAGTCCTTATAATTGATCATTTTTGCAAAAACTACTCAAATAAACTCTAAAAATTATAAAACTCCGCCCCGCGGTCCTTAGAAATATTACTAAGCTATTGCAAAAAGAATCGTAATTTTCTAAGCTACCACGAATATTTTATGGATTTAAGCACTAGAAAATTACGAAAAAGCAAGGTTCGGGTTTACCTTTGCCGATTTCGACTTCGAGAACGCGCTCGGGATGCATGACAATGGTGGGGTAGCCAAAACCTCGATCCACCCGAGACTTTTCCAGAGTGGTTCGTTCGCCGGAAATTCACAGATCCGGACAACTGTCGAATTTCCGCGAATTGAGAATACCTACACGGAGCCCAATAATAATATATAAAAAAATCAGGAGTGTTACATTTTAATCATAATAATATAAAATAAATAAATTATTTATTTTAATTACATTTAAAATGAGTTTTTTTTTAAATATACATTTTCCTAATCTCAATGGTAAACGAATTATAATCAATATTCTCATTCAAAATTTTCATTATGATATTATTAAATAATAACAAATATTTTAAAATATCATATAGTATATTTCATGTATTTTGTAAAACATGTGAAAATTTTGTGAAATTAAATTGATTTAATAAAAAAATCAATCATATGCAGTCATTTAATTTTATAATTATTTTTATAAAAATTACTAAAATTTATTTTATTTTATAAAATCATTGAATTTTAATTTAATTTCATAAAAATTATTGTAAAAAAATTTAAATTAACTTAATTATTTTACAAATAAATTATCTTATTTTATTATTTTTTTTAAAAAATAAAATATATAAAATACATTCAACTACTACATTATTATTAAATCTCTTCTCTTTTTTAATTTTTCACCACTAATAACTGTTAGTTAATTTTATTTGTAAATTAAGTAATTGTATGCAACAATTATTATGATTTTTTGTTAAAAAATATTTTTAAAAAATTATATAATAAATATTTAAAAACAAAGAAAAAAAAAAGGAAAATAGAGGAATATTCTGTCCACATACACGGCGAAGTGCGAAGAGCAGTGGTAGTTCCACTTTGCACAACATGGCCCAATGATGTCACGCAACTGGGTGAGATGACCGTTGGTTCTTTACACCACCCTTTACGCGGGTTGTTCGTTGCAAACAAATAAAGCCAAAGATGCTTTCATCATCTCTTACATCATTATATCTTTTTCATTTTTTTTTTCATTTTATCCTCTTTTTATTTTAAATAGAAAAACAAAAGTCTTGAATTTAGTTATAGGATTATGATAATCCTATAATTAATTATTTTTAAAACGCATAGTTTTACATTTAAATTTATGAGAAAACACTTACAATTATCTTAAATACTATTAATTTAAAATTGTTGTAAGATTTTCTATAATTATAATCTATTTTTTTATTGAATGAATTATAAACATATTTAATATATTAAAATACTGTTAGGATAATATTTAATTTTATTAATAATATTATTTAATAATATAATATTTATATTAATATTTAGATATTAAAAAAATTATCCATACTTTTAGAGGTTAAATGTATATTTTTTATTAGAATTCAATAAAATGATATCACTAATTTTATATTTAATAGTAATTATTTTTATCGAATACTTTTAATTTAAGTTATTATATAAATAAATAATTAATAACAATTAATAAAATAATTAATAATTATTATAATAACTAATATTATTGATAGCTTCAAAATATATATTACACATAAACAAAAAAACTTACTTAAATTATGGTATTTTTATAGTTATACGGAGAATTTTACTAAATCCCAACCATGTAAATAAATTTAGTGTCTTAGATATATCTTATCATTCATCAATTTTAATATAAATAATTTATTATTTATGAAACAAAGAATGTGAATTTTACTATAATATATACAAATGAAGATGATAACATAAAATATTGTATATTTGGATTAAAAAAAAAATTCCCCCTAATTAAATGTTTATTAAAAAAGGTTTCAAACAATGTAGTTCTTCGCATGATTAAATTATTTAAAAAAGTGAGGTTGTTATTCCTTAATTTCTGTCTATATAGTTTGATGTTATATGATTTCCCATTACATGTATTAAATTTGTCAATAACATTCAATTAGTAAATATAACTATAATATTTAGATAACACAATTTTGATGTATTTAATTAATTTATTTATTATATCATATATTCATTTTTTATCTAATATTTTAATAGTATTAAATATTTATTTATTTTAATAAAATAAGAACTAAATAAAATATTTTATGATATGGACATAAAATTTTACCATTATTACAGAATATCCGAATGAATTAGTAACTTTAACACTAAATTTTATTAAAAAGTTTGAGAGATAAAAGTATTAAAAATAAAATTTAAAATAATTAGTGAAAATTTTAAAATATTATATTATATATATATATATATATATATTAAAATTATTAATAGCCACCTATATCAACATATATAATTCCCTAATTAAGTCTAATAATCATGGAATATTTATTGCATATGCATTGCAATAAAAATTTAAATTTAAAATCTCATAACAAATAATATTATTGAATTAAAGTTTATCAATAATAATACTCAATATTTACTACTCCCTCATCACATTTTAATCACATTTTAAATTTTTACAAAAAATTAAGAAAATAATTGAATAATATTATTTTTATAAAAAATATTAATAATTAATTAAATTACTCTTATAGTATTATTGAGATATAAAAATATTAAGAAAAAATAAATACATTAAAAATAATAATAAATAAAAGTAAAATTAAAAAAATTAATTAATATTATTTTAATTTTTTAAAATAATAAATGAAATGAGATAATTATTTTTTTAAATCATTTATTACAATGAGCAAAGAAAAGCTATTAATGCATCATTAATTATTTTACATATTCATATCATGCACATATTTGCACATGAGTAACATTTATTTGTAACATATTTGAATACACATTATTACAAATATCATACTCATAGTGATTTCATAATTCTAAACTTTATGGCTGCTAGTCAATTATTATCAATATTATTTTAAATTAAAGCCAATAAAAGTGCAATCATTCTCACGTGGTAATTCCAAAACGAAGCACCGCTGTACCAAGACACGATATTTAGCTACGGTGGAAAATTCTCACACGTCATAAAAAACTGACGTGGCAAATCATTATCCTTTACTCAACCAACCTTCATCTTATAAAAAAAGGCCAATCTTCATCTTATTTATCACCATTATAAAATTGTAATTACCACATTAATTAATTATTATTTTAAGATGAGATTACTGTTTTTCACCTTTGTTTTTTACCGCAGTTAATTGACTGTACTGCGTGCCGCATGTCAATTAACATCTCTGTTACTGTACATATCTACATACAGTATACCATACCCGGATAAACAGTGGGCCACACCAAACCCCAGGAATGGCAAAATGGAAATTATATGAAAGTCTAAGGTCGAATTGGTGACAAGATATATCCAAAATGTTAAATTTTATATCGCACCACAATATCCCCATTTATTTTAATTTTTCCTTTGTTTTTATAATTTTTCTTTATTTATTTAAAAATTTATTTATTTCTTAAGTCCACCATTGCGGACACCAAAGAAGATTTAAATACAGTTAAATCTCGCCCTGCATTCACAACAATAAATCTCTCTCTTCCCTTGCACTCTCTCTCTATTTCTCCCTCAATCATTCTCTGTTTTTTTTTACTCCTTTCGTCCAATCATCACCTTCTGTCCAATCAGGGAGAGAACTTGTAGTCATAGTAGTAATAAGGAAGTGTACACAGCAAATTCTCTCTCTTTACGTCTCTACCTTCCTTCCTCTTCTGCTTCTGCTTCATCTTCTTCTTTATGCGTGATCGTGAAGAGCTCAATAGGTCGTGGTTCAGTTAATCTTTGCTTGATTTTCTTAACCTTATTCAGGTAATCGCTTGTTTTGTTTTATTTGTTTGTTTGTTAATGTGAAATTGTGTGTTGTTGAGTGTTGTACGAGTTTGATCAATTTTTTTTTTAATTAAAGTTTGTTTTTTTGGTGTTGATACTCCTGGCTTTATTGGTTTTCTTGAATTTGAATAGTGATTTGATCTTTTTGAGGTCAATTTGGAATTCAGTTTTTGCTGTGCTATAGTAATTTGAACTTCAGAGGTTCCTCCCCCTCCCCATTTCTCTTTATCTCCCTATCTGCCTACCCACCTCGTTTTGGTAACAAGTGGTTTCATACTCCTATTTGTTTTTTCCCCCCTACTTTCGAAGATTGGCGTTTATTGGGTTATTGGTTGTACCGTTTTGTAATTTTTTTAATAGTTATGTTGAAATATATTTGGAACTTGTATGCTGTGTGTTCAAGCGGATTTTACATGCTTTAGGTTTGGGTAATGTTTGTCCTTCCCGGTTCACTTTCTCTTAGAATAACAGTGTTTCAATTTGATGGTTTTGCTTTCTTTATTTTTTGCAAGAGGAAACTTGTCTCGTGGTTGTATGTTGGCCTTCAGCAATCTAAAGACCAAGAGTCACGGCACTGCCGAGTTGTGTGCCATGTGTTTAATGTTCCATTAGTTCAGTTTAGGGATTAAATTATGTTACATCTATAAAGTTCTTGTGTCCATGAAGGTTTTCCATGCGTGTGATTTTGTAAATTTGTTTGCTGTTTTTTTACTTTCTGGTCATAATCATTTTCCTGCAAGCATCTATGGTATCTCTAACTAGAGTAATGTTTTAATTATATATTTTGATTTCTTAACTGGAGTAAATCTTGACCAATTTTTCACCCCTCTTTGTTGGATGTTGTTTTGTCTCACAATAGAAGGTGATGCGATGAAGCAGTCGCCAAATATTTTGTCTCCGGGTAATTTGTTGGATTCCTGCATTATGTTTTTGTCCATCATGTTTTTATAGTATGAAATTGCGTGTCTTTCTAATTTATAAGTTTTGTGAATTATATATTTTTAGCTACTGCGAAGAATCCTCCAGTGAATATATCAAAGGAAGTGGGGAGCAGACCGTTGGGAATTTTATCTGGATCCGACATCTATCATGCTCCAAATGATGCTACCCTTTTTTCTAGCTCATTACCAGTTCTTCCTCATGAAAAGTGTATGTGATTTTGTCCTTTGAGTATTAAATATGCCCTGTAATATCCAGTTCTTCCTCATGAAAAGTGTATGTGATTTTGTCCTTTGAGTATTTAATATGCCCTGTAATATTGTTGGAGGTCTTACCATTTTGTGCAAAAACTTGCAGTGAATTTGAATAATACAGAATGTAGTCGTCAATCTGTTGATGATGCCTCATCTAGTTTGGATAAACTTCCTCAAGATGTGGATGTGGAGGGTAGTGATTTACTTGAAGATGTTGAAACTCATGCAATTGGAAGTTTACTTCCTGATGATGAGAATGAGCTTTTAGCTGGCATAATGGAAGATTTTGACCTGAGTAGGCTGCCTGGTTCACTGGAGGACTTGGAAGATTATGATCTTTTTGGTAGTGGAGGAGGTATGGAACTTGAAAGTGATCCACAAGAGAACCTGAGCTTGGGCATCTCAAAAGTAAATATATCTGATGGTGTTATTGGGAATGGGATGCCTCATTATGGTCTTCCAAATGGTGTGGGAACAGTTGCTGGAGAACATCCTTATGGCGAACATCCTTCAAGAACATTATTTGTTCGAAATATTAATAGTAATGTTGAAGACATAGAACTGAGAACCCTCTTTGAGGTAATTAACTTTTTAGTATAAATATTTGTTTATGCACCTTATTTTAGTTGGCTGACAATGGCTATAAAGTTTGCCATCAATACAGTTTATGAGAAGTGAGCAATCTTTTGCAAACTTCAGATATCAAAATAGGGAATTACCCGTGCTAATGCATGGAGCTATTAATAATTTTAATTTATATATTTTCTTTCAATTTAATATATAAAAATAATATAATATTTTAAATTTTTTATTAATTATTTCAAATTTTATTTTTATTACTTTTATCTCTCATGTTTTTTAATAAAGATTTTATCATAGTAATAATTAAAATCTATCCATACATCATATAGATATAAATATATGTAATTAATATATGTTAATATATTATAAGTTACCTTATAATAATGCCTATTTATAGTATTATAAATAGAGTAATTTATAACTTATATATAATAAAGAATGCTACATGACAATACAGAATGCCACGTGTTAGGCACGTGACAATACTACATAAGAGAATGTCACATGGCATTCTCTCAGGAATATCTTCCTGGTTTATATATATATATATATATATATATATATATATATATATATATATATATATATATAAAGATTCGTTGGAAATGAAACTTTTGTTTGAAACGAAACTTAATGTTGTACATGTACATGAAACTAGGATAGAACTTGTCAACGATACCAAAAAAGAAAGCAATTGGCAGCAATGGGTTCTATATGAGTTAGGATACATCATTTAGTAATTTGACAGAAACAAGTTTTGAGTATTGAACTTTTTTATAATTTGCATGTACCCTGATAATAGTTTGACTTTTTAGTATTTATACGTGCACTTGTATATATGTTACATAAAAATGCATTATATAACAAAGTTGTTTAAAAACCTATTTGAAACATGTCAGTGTTGCCCATGCAAATGCAGTGGATCACTATAAGTAACAGGTCCAATTGTGTAATTAGGTGACTCTTGATTTGTCTCATTAGAAAATTCTCAAGTTTTCCAAGTATAACACTGTCTACTGAGTATTGAAAGTAAGAGTAGTACAGGGTGGTTGTCATAATTGCTTTATAAGTTGGTACTGTGTAAAATTTATAGAAATTGGTATTCAATTTTTGAATTTACAAGTTGTTGATCTCTTAACCTGCTTGAAACTGTAATCAAGATATTAATAGTATTCATTGCTTCATCCAAATAATGTTGTTTTATTCTTGCTAACTGTTTGTTTTGTAGCAATATGGCAACATTAGAACTCTCTACACTGCATGTAAACACAGGGGTTTTGTGATGATATCTTATTATGATATCCGCGCGGCTCGAACTGCTATGCGTGCATTGCAAAACAAACCTCTACGACGGAGGAAACTTGATATTCACTACTCAATTCCAAAGGTTTATATTAGAATTTTAATTACTGATAATTTCCTTTTCAACTGTTAATACCATCCTTTTAATCCTATCATATCCATTCTAAATGCATGCCAGGACAATCCATCTGACAAGGATATTAATCAAGGAACTCTGGTCGTTTTTAATCTGGATCCATCAGTCTCAAATGAAGACCTCCGACAAATATTTGGGGCTTACGGGGAAGTCAAAGAGGTGATGAGTTTCTCTGTTGGTTGATCTTTTAGTTTTATACCATACTCTCATCTTTTTGATATAATAGTTGGTCTAACATTTGTGCAAATTCGCCTTTTTTATTGTACAAGAGCAGATAAGGGAAACACCACATAAGAGGCACCACAAGTTTATTGAGTTTTATGATGTTAGAGCTGCTGAAGCGGCACTTAAGTCACTGAATAGAAGTGACATAGCTGGTAAACGGATAAAGCTTGAACCTAGCCGTCCTGGTGGTGCACGGCGAAAGTAAGTATCTAATAATTGTGCTTTTCTTGGTGCGACCTGTAACAACTAGTAATCTTTCTTCAGGTCTGATTGGTATTATATAATTATTTTTGAATTATAAACTGCATGTGTGCAAATATTTTAGTGTGCTTTGCATCTAATGGAGAAAACAGCTCAAATAATATTTTCCTTTGTTTCGTTTTCTTTCCCCATCTTGCAAATGCCTCCTTACATGAGTTAAATTTCTCATTTTCACGTATTTGTTATTTTGTTGGCTGCAATAACTTTTGGGAGATTATTTACTGTTGTTATTATTATTATTATTTACTGTTATTAAGCTGTTGTACTTTTACAATCTCTCTCTAAACAGGTACTGATCTGAAGTGTTGTTTCATTTCTAAAATGAGTATTTTCTTATTATTTTATTTCTTGAATTATTACTACTGAAGTGTCCTTGTAAATGAAATTGTTGACTTTGTGTTTTCTACCTTTCAGCTTGATGTTGCAACTTAATCAAGAGCTTGAACAAGATGAATCCCGGAATTTCTGGCCCCCAGTGGGGTCTCCAGTAACCAACTCTCCGCCAGGTAGGTTTGAGATGCTTCAAGTCTCATGTAAATTAGAGTTCTAAAACTGTCTGGAATTTCTCTTACAAGCTAAATTGGATTACATTTATTACAGGTAACTGGGCACAGTTCAACAGTCCCATGGAACATAGTCCATTGCAAAGTATCAGCAAATCCCCTGTTTTCAGGAATTTGAGCCCAACTGGCAACCATTTACCTGGGCTGGCGTCAATTCTTCATTCTCAAGGATCAAACTCTGGGAAAGTTGCACCTATTGGCAAGGACCAAGGAAGGGGTAGTCTTATGGAGCATACGTTTACAAGCATGAATTCAACCCACGGAGCTACATTCCAACAATCACATTCAGTTCCCGAGTCAAAGTTGAATCAATACCATGGAAGTATGTCATCCTTTGGTGGCCCTTCAACATCTAATGGATCTGTTGTGGAAACATTATCTGGGCCACAATTTCTTTGGGGAAGCCCAAATCCATACCCTGATCACGCCACTTCATCTACCTGGACAACACCATCCTTGGGCCATCCATTTTCATCCAATGGGAAGGGTCATGGCTTTTCATACACGGGTCGACATGGTTCTTTACTTGGCTCATCCCAGAACCATCACCATGTTGGTTCTGCTCCATCTGGAGTTCCTTTGGAGAGGCACTTCGGATTTTTCCCGGAGTCGCCAGATACCTCATTCATGAGTCCTGTTGCATATGGAGGCATGGGTTTAGGCCACAATGATGGTAGTTTCATGATGAATATGGGTGGTCATGCGCCAATGAATGCTGGTGTTGCCATTCCAAGAAACATTTCTGAAAATGGTTCTTCAAGTTACAGAATGATGTCTTCACCAAGGCTAAATCCTGTATTTTTAGGTAATGTCCCATACCCGGGATTAGCAGTCACCAGCATGGAGGGTTTTACCGAGCGTGGGCGTAGCCGACGGGTTGAGAATAATGGGAACCAAGCAGATAGCAAGAAACAGTTTCAGCTCGACTTGGATAAAATTATCAGTGGGGAAGACACTCGGACAACCTTAATGATAAAAAATATCCCAAACAAGTAATAACTCTCTTTATAATTTCCATTTGTCAATATCCAGTCATTATCATGTTAAAAGATCAGTCTTATTTTTTCCCTGTTCTGATCTCATCCCCTAGATACACCTCAAAGATGTTGCTAGCTGCCATTGATGAAAATCACAAGGGCACTTATGATTTTTTGTATTTACCAATTGATTTTAAGGTAATTTCGTTGGATTTTTGATATCATGTTTAATATGTTTTCTATTATTTTTTTTCCTTATTGGATTGCAACTGATAGATATTCTTTCTATGGGTGCAGAATAAATGCAATGTGGGTTATGCATTTATCAATATGTTGTCTCCTTCACATATCATTCCATTTTATGAGGTTATATTCCGTCCTTGTTTAGGATTTAATTGTTCATTCTTTGGGTTTGTATGTCATTGTCTTGCAATGTGGTGTCTCTGGTCAAGCAGGTAATTTTCATTGTGGTAGGATTTAATTGTTTATTCTTTGGGTTTGTATATCATTGTCTTGCAATGTGGTGTCTCTGGTCAAGCAGGTAATTTTCATTGGAAGCCTTAATTTTAACTGTTCAAATGATAGACATGGCACACCTCAAATTTAGGAGGAAACCCTAATTTACAAATATGTTTGTGGATCTATTTATGTTTCTAAATTTTTGCAGGCATTTAATGGTAAGAAGTGGGAGAAGTTTAACAGCGAGAAAGTTGCGTCTTTGGCATATGCTCGAATCCAGGGAAAGGTAGCCCTTGTGACCCACTTTCAGAATTCAAGCTTAATGAATGAAGATAAGCGCTGCCGCCCAATTCTGTTCCACTCGGAAGGGCAGGAGGCAGGTGATCAGGTATGAAATTAAATACAATGGTTGAAGTGTTCAGAACCCTTATGGTATTTTGGAATTTCCTTTTATTATTATTATTATTATTATTATTATTATTATGGTATTGCTGTTGAATGACTGCTTGTTTTTCTGTGCACAGATCATCCTGGAGCATTTACCCTCTAGCAGTTTGAACATCCAGTTCCGTCAGCCGGATGGCTCACACTCTGGAGATTCGCCAGGAAGCCCTACAGTGGATGGCTCTGGTGAGAAGTCAGATAAGAGTTAACAATGTGTTGGAAGGAGATGACCCTCAGCCTAGTGGCTTTGGGTGCTAACCCCTGCGTATATATTCAAGTGTATAAATTTAGGATGAGATGATTAGGAAAGAATGCTTTTGCTGATTTCATAGTATTTAGTGACAGCTTCAAAAGCGGCAGCAAGAGCATTTTAGTATTTGTGCTGATCGGTGGCTTACTGTTGAGTGCACGGACCACTGGGTTTTGCATGATTTCTCTTCAGGGTTCATTTTTGTTTTCGGGGATATGGATTTCATAACTTATTCTGCATATATGACGTGTATAAGGGTACAAGGATAAATGTCTTTGGGGGTTTTCAGATTTTGAGGGTTGATGGTGTAACATGGGGATTTTTATAGAATTGTATAGGTTGTGAGACGGACTCTTTTTGAATTAGTCTCATAAAATTGTTCTCGAGATAGAAGTTGCTTTGTATCTAAAGATGTGGTATGTAAATTGAATCATGGTACTGTTAGAAGTAAAAGAAAGATCTACCAACTAATAGTGGGACAATTTCAAACAAATTGTCTGAATGAAGTCTGATTTTTGCTACTACTTTGTCATGAAATAGGATTTACTTGTCCTGTCAATTAGACAAGCATGCAGAAAGGGAGCTGTGTACCTACGCACTCTGCACAAAACTCGCACAGAATGAGCTCAATCATTGACGAACTCCGACACCTTGCTGGCCATACATTTATTTAGATAAGGTGAATGTAAACATTGATAAACACTAACTTAATAGTTTATGCCATCATTAGGAATTAGAAATATACAATTAGGTGGTTGAGACTGTAATGCATCAGCATGCACCGAGTTAAAACTGAAAAGCGACTGCAACCATTATAATACCAGGTCCACTGCACGTTACTACGCATTCACGACGTTGAGTCATAATTGGAGGCATCTGGGCAGGAGTTAAAAAAGCAAGAGAAGGTACTGGAGCAGAAAGTCAGGCCATTATACTTGTATCTGCTTGCTCCCCCTTTTGTCTTCCTTTCAACTTCAATTCAAGATCAATGAGGAAGTAACATTTGTTATGCTCTCTGGTATAGTGGACATGACCATTCATCTTATTAAGTAGTTTCCGAGACAGGTTTAGCACCAGGCCTTCTTGTGTAGTCCGGTGATTTCCTCCCTCAAACATCTCTTGGATGAGAGCAGAAGGCAAGCCCTTACCCATATGTGTCATTCTACAAGCACAAGAGAAGATGCACTTAGTATGCATAAACTTGTGATTCTGCTTCTTGTTTTATTTTAAAGTGATGTGAAAATATATAATTGAAAGCCAGACACAGATCAAGATGGCATTCTAATAGTAGGCATATGTTATCCCAGGCACCGCTGTTTCAGCTGGCCTCATGGTTTGGACTAGTTTCGGTTCAAAACAGTTTGGGTCCAATTCCGTTTCGGCCCTAAGTATTATCAACTTATAATCAATTTCTAGACATCATTTATTTAGTTTTAAATCTAAAAAAAATTAAAAGGGCCCACTTATAAATCCAATATATTGTTTTTAAAAAAAAAAAAGAAAAAGAAAAGAAAGCAATAATTTGAATTGGGCAAGTTCCAGTTCAGAACCGCGAATTCAAACTGGCTGATTCTAGTGCTGCTTCAAGGGGCCCATTAGGGACGGTTCATTAACCAGAGCCGTTGACCTAGGACAGCCCCAATCCGATTCATTGTTCGAACCAGCCCTTGACCAGTCTATCCCTCCTTTACTTTTCTGTATTGATTTTAACCCACAAGGTTTTGTAAATGTAATTTCCATTCGTCATTAGTAAATATTGTTGGAAGACTGAGAACTTGCTTTGAAAAAAGAGATCTTGTCTTTCAAGAATGACTTGTAGTTTTCCAAAAACACACTTTCCTACAAGTATTAATTGTTTAGAATATCCAAGAGTTTTCTTGTAATGCGGAATATCCAAGAGATATTGTTTCCTATGTAAAATGAATTTTCTACTCCTGCACTCCTATCTTCGCAATTGAGAATTTTTAGATCTGGGATGTCAAAATGAAGGATTATTTAAAAGCATTTCATTTGTGGGATGTGCTTGAAACTAGGAGATATCCTCCATCGCTTCCAGAAGAAAGTGCCGAAAGTTTGTACGCACTAGGTTGTATTCATTCAGTTGGACTGGTATTATATTCATAAGAATCATAACTTGTAAATCTGCAAAAGAAGCTTGGCATAAGCTTAAGGAGGAGTTCATGACAAGTGAGAGAACTAGACATGCAAGTTATAAATTTAAGAAGATCACTTGAAGTTTAAAAATGAAAAGACTCAGAAAATAAAAAGAAGTATGCTGACAGACTTATGAAAATTGCGAATCAGATTAGATTGACGAGGTGAAGAGATCTCCAATAGAAGAATGGTCATTGTCAGCTTGCCGAAGAGATTTGAAGCTAAAATTTCTTCACTTCAAGACTAAGACATCTATTAACTTTGTCAGATATGAGAGCACTTAGGGATGAAGATGCAACTGATGGAGCTTTTCGGCCTCAACACAAGAATAAAGTACAACTGAGTAATGAGGGAAGAAAGCATTTTTCAGAAAAGAAAGAAAATGAAGGAAAAGAAGTTGAAAGCAGTAAGAATGGGGAAAGGCAAGGCAAATTCCCTCCTTGTGGCGTTTGCAAAAGGACTAACTATTTGGAAAGGTATTGTTGGGCAAAAATCGAATATGGACACTGCAATAAATATGGTCACATTGAAAAGTTTGGCAGACTCGAGCAAAATCAAGAGTAACAACAACTGCTCAACAAATGAACTTTGTTGAAGATCACCATCAACATACTAATCATTTATTCATGGTATCTCAAAAAATGACAACTACATCTAGTTTGTATATAGTTGATGCACAAATCGTATGACCAGGGATGTTTCTCTCTTAACTTCTTCGGATGGATCAGTCAAAACTAAAGTGAAGTTGGGTATTGTTGATATGGTTCAGGCAGAGGGAAAAGGTTTTGTTTCTGTGCAAACCAAAAAAGGTACAAAGATTTTCTCTGATGTTTTATTTATTCCTTGCTTAAATCAAAATTTGCTAAGTTTATCTCAGATGCTGAAGAAGGGATATTTGGTATTCTACAAAGATAACTACTGCAGGGATATTTGGTATTCTACAAAAATAACTACTGCACTATCTATCATCCATGTAGTTGTGAGATAGCTTGTTTTTAATACGGTTGATAAAAGTTTTCCATTAAACTTCGATTCTGTCAAGCATCATGGTAGTGATACCAAAACTGATGAAGAAAAACCTCCGGATTTAGGAAAGAATCAGCAGAATGTGAAGGATGAGCTTTCAATGACTGAGAAAGATCAAAGATATTTTTGGTGTACTGAAAATCAGATGACCTAATGATTAATCTTTTAGGGAAAGCTATATTTGAAGAATTAAGGAGAAAGTTTGGAGTTACAAAGAAATTCTCAAGGAGCGTTGGAATATTGAGAAGTAAAAGAGCAACAAGAGATTTTTAGCCTTTCAAGATGACTTGCAGTTTTCCAAGAAAACGTTATCTAAGAAGTATTGATTGTTTAGAATATCTAAGAATTTTCTTGTAATGTGTGAGAGTATTTATCTAGTTTCCTATATAAGGAGACCTATTTCATAACAATTTGTTAAAACGAAAATAGAAAAAGTTTTCTTCAAAAAACTTCATTTCTAATCTCTTATCATTGCTTATCTACTTCAATAGTGAGATTAAAGCATGAATCAGCTTAACTCCAAAAAATTCAACAAAAATAAATTTGTAATGGTCATGTTACCTGATCTGCAAACGTATAAATTCATTACCATCTTGTATCATCTTCAGACCAGGTGAAATCTTGATTTCTACCCAGCCATCTGGAGAAGGAGCATGTTGAACCACACTAAGCAAGATATCTGACAAGATCAGCTGAAGCCTAATTTGATCACCATACAAAGCCAGCGTTTTGATTTCCTCTGGAATCTCATGAAATAGTTTTATATTCCTTTCCCTCAGCAATATCATGACTTGACTAACGATGGCATCTAAAACATTTCCCATAAGAAATTCTTCCGTCTTGAGCTCAATGTTGCTGGCATTAGAACAAAATGACCAGTGAGTATTGCAACATAGGTTCAAAAGTGTAATAAGATGCTTAGTATCCTAAGCGAAACTAGAAATGAACATTTGTACCCAGAAAAAGTGAACACTTTCTGAAACATCTACCAGTGAAACAAAGCTGTAAAAATAAATTAAGACAATAACTTGTGCTCGTACCTAGGTGATTCTTTTTTTCTTTTTTAGGCATTCTTGGAAAAGAATCTTAATGAAAGATAACTTTTAAAAGGGAAGAATTGATGTGGTTTGTGCTGTTACATTGATAAGAATGCATCAGAGTTGGAGCAAAACCTTTTATTGAGATGTATTTGGGCTATATACTAGTATGGGAAGTGGTTTGTTCTGTCAAGGAAGTAAGGATTCAAATGAGCTCAGCTGCTTGTGAAATGTGAACTACTCACAGTTTGGCTTGGTAAAAGGTTACTTGAGCCCGTTTGTCAAGGTTAGTGAGCCAAGCTTAGGCTCGCTTTTAACGTTAATCTAATAAATGAGCCAACTTTTGAGTTAGATAAAGAAGCAAATCATGAATGAAAAAAGACTTACCCCTCCTCTAGCCTTGCTAAATCCATATCCTCAATTATGGTCATAATCTGTTTTTCACATGCATCGCTCGTTTCAAGGAATTGTTTCTGATGTTCTGATATTGCTGTATCCTCTAGAAGTTTGTGGGTAAACCGAATACCACTCAAAGGATTTTTCATTTCTTGTCGTATGTATGCCAACTCTTTAAGTTTCAGAAAGTTTACTTGTTCCTCTTGTCTAAGCCCATCAAAGGTCTGCTGCAGGTCAGGCTCAACAATCTGCAAGAAGCAGAAAGAGCCAATTATATTCCCATCTGGCCCCGCCCTTTTGCTCACTGTTAAGAACACCTCTACAAATTTCCCTTGTCTGTTGAAAAACCCAAATGGAAACTTCTCAGTTTCTTGACCAGTAATTCCTTGATACAATAAAATCATAAACTTAGTTAAAGTATCTTGACCTTTTAGCCGACACAGACTTCCAAAGATCTCCCCAGGAAGCATTTTGCCTATCACCTCCTGTCTTCCTGTACCAGTCAGCTTTTCCATGGCAGCATTCCATTCACAACAGCAGGCATTCTCATCAGAAGCAAATATTGGCGGAATCAGTGGATTAAGGCTTTCTATGATAGTTTTGTAATCTCCTCGTAATCGGAGAAATTTATCTGTGACAAGTTTTTCAGATGTAAGGTCTTGACCCACAAAGCACACCCCTATAACGTTGTTTTCATGGTCCCTACTTGTGCAGGCATTGGCCATAACATATACAACTGAGTTTTGCTGATGAAACCCAAATTTCCTTAGTTTTAACTCAACATTTTTGTCCTCCTCACCTGGATAAGATTTAAGCCTTTTTATACCCATACCATTTGGAAGAAAATAAAAATGAGAAATAAACAAGAGAAGGGTTAAGAAGAGTAAACTTTAAGGCAAAAATAAATTATAAGCAAGAACCCTGGATGAAGTCAAATCGCCCATGATATCCCCATCAATTGTTTCGGAAAATTACTTGAAAACGTAGGAGGAAGAGCTTATATTGTATATACACCTAAATTTGTAATGATAACCCCAGCTGGAGAAAAGTTAAAATGAAAAATGAAACAAGTTCCCATCCACCATATTTGCAGCCTTAGAGTTCAAGATGCAATTTTTGACCCATCCAATTTTACAGAACACCTAATGGTAATGCAACAAGCTCTGCTGTTATCAAGTTCAAGCACCACTTCCAAAGAGGTAATACCAAATTCCAATTAAGGAAGAATACTGGACACTGCTATGATTTGGACATCTAGACAACAATAAATGGAATGGAAGATACATATACTTCTAAACTGAAGAAAAATGCGATGGTGGTGGTGGTTGGAGTGCATTGACCCAGATGGTCTGTGATAAGGAGCATGATTGCATTGTTAAGGGAAAGTCGTTTATTTTTACAGAAAGGCACTATTATAGTTACAATCAGAAGATAATGAACTCAGATGCAGGTTATCTCAAAGCATGATGAATAATACATGACATTGTGATTTGTAAACCATATTTTTGTGTGTGTGTGCATGTATGTCTGGAATATATTACAGCTAAGTGTCATATAATAACAATGAAGATGAGCTAGATATTGAATTCAAAATAATTAAAGGAATCTATTGATAATTAAAACAAGAAAAGATATACCTTGCAAAGCTCTGCCCAAAATACCTTCAACAACTCCACAAGAGTCCTCGTGAACAATTTCATGAACCAGGGACTTTCCCATTGCTTCACTGGTTTGTAATCCAGTCAGCTCTGCAACTTTGGCATTCCATCCATTGACGAGACCTGCTGAATCAACCCCAAAAATTGGTGCTGTAGCTGTCTCAATCAATCTAACCATTTCACATGCCACTGAACTTAGTTCATCTATCCCCCGCATCTCAGTGTCCTTCTGCTGAGCATAGACCATTGCCTTTGAACCACTGTCCTCCATATCCGGAAACGAGTCTCTAATTATTAGCTGTAAAGAATGAATAGCATTAATTTCTGAAACCTCCCAAGGCAAACTTTTGCTCTTCACCACCTCCAGGAAAGCATTAAACGATGATCTTGGGTGCATTCTTTCACCATCATCTTTATCTTCTTGATGATGCTTGGCTCCCCCCCATTTGACTTCCTTTGCAGTGTGAGACCTGAACCAGAACAAAAAATCTCTTGAAGTGATCCTAGCAGTAGCGATGCCACAAACAGCATCACCCAGTAATGCAGCACCTGGATAACCAGCACCAGCCAAGCTATCAGTACTCAACCCGGTAGAATCTCCATGATTGATGAGCAGCCACTCTGCAATATCTTTTACCTGTGATTCAGTTGGAGTTATACCCAGCAACCAACATTTCCCTCCATAATATAGTGCAGCTCCATCACACTTCACAAGATCCATAATACTAGGCGATTGAGTGACAATACCAAAAGGGGCATCTCGGAGAAGCATGTCACAGAGCAACGTCTGAGTCCTGAGGATCTTCTTTTCCACCAACTGTGCTGCCAACTGTAGCTCCATGTAGAGCTGTAGCCCAAAAGCCTGCATGAGTAACTCACATGCATAACGAAGAGGGAAAGGGACGTAGCGTGGGGAAGTGTGATGGCACACAACCAGCCCCCAAAGCCTGGTTGAATCATTACCATTTATGATAACTGCCATTACTAATGAAGCTATGGAACCCATATTGGCCATGTACTGCGTGTGGCAGCCATGGGGTGACCGAAGGGTTGAATTGACCAAACAAAGAGGGTGCTTCAATTCTTCACTTTGGATGATCCTAACTGGACTGGCACGGCAATCACAAATCATCCTCACGCGATTCTGCTTGAACAAGAAACGTGCTGCTTGAGGAATATCTGTGGCAGGATAGTGCAAACCCAAGTAAGGCTCCAAATCAGACCTCCTAATTTCTGACACCACTTCACCATGATCATCATCGTGGAACTTATATACCATGACTCTGTCATACCCAGTAAGTTTTTGAACATCCTCCACGACCGTATCACACAACACCCCAATATCACCACCAGGGAGCGACTGCATCCTAGAAATCGCACGAACAGCGAGTTTCTGTGACTGCACAGCGCCAGCAAGAGAGAGAACAGGATCACTAGATCTTGCAGGCTCCAAATCAATTACAATTCCCACATCAATCCTATGCAGTATAGCATAAAATGGCTTCTGTGTACTCCTAGAATGAACCCAAATCGGGTTTAACATTGAGATCTCCCTTGAAACAGCAGCTTTTGTCAATGAAACCCCCGATTGAGGCGTAAAAAGGGTTCTTGCATCGATTCCAATCAAACCCTTTACTTGCTTGGACTCGAGTTCATTGTGTGAACTCAGACCCAACAATTGAAAGCAATTTTCACTGAAACCAATGATCCTAAAAGTGGGTTCTTCAATTGCAAGCATGCAACCTAAGGACTGAATAAGGCCACCTCTTTGGATTCTTGATAGATAAGCAGTTATTTGCTCTTCAGGTACAGTATTTGGAGCCGAAAGCACTGCTCTTGAGTAGTTAAAGCACTTACCAGAGACACCAGATTGCTCAAACTCAGCTAAAAGCCCAGCATCGGCATTGTACTGGGCAATGGTGGCATTACTTCTACTGTTAGTGGCCAAAGGTCTCATACTGCTAGCAGCTGATGATGACAGGGTTGTTGTGGCTCCTCTGCCGCTCTGGAACCCCATCTTATAGAAGGCTCCGAATTATGAGAACTAGATTTTCCAAGAAGCTCATGTGGATGTCGATATTGGTGGAGGAGGAGTAGCTGGACATTTATCATCAGTGTACTTGCTGCTGCTGGTTTC
This sequence comes from Hevea brasiliensis, assembly GCF_030052815.1. Taxonomy (NCBI): domain Eukaryota; kingdom Viridiplantae; phylum Streptophyta; class Magnoliopsida; order Malpighiales; family Euphorbiaceae; genus Hevea; species Hevea brasiliensis. Next base: position 60,868,957 of record NC_079507.1, on the reverse strand, counting down.
TTGGCTCTTTGATGATGATGACGACACTGGCTTTCACAAGTCCCTTTCATATTTCTGTGTGGGCTTCTTTACCATATTCTCCTGTAAAAAATTTAGTAGTTTCGAACCAAATGTGCTGTGTCTACTGACCCTCCACCTTTCTCCATCTCTTGTTTCCTTGGGGTCCATGCAAATGCCTGTCACTGAGTCCCACTCTGTTATCTTCTTGGACTGCAGAAATGCAAGGTCCAGCAAGGAAAACCAATATCCTCAAAAGAAAGGAAAAAAAAAAAAAGGGAGAAGAAGAAGAAGAATCTTCAACCGCAATTCTGTTTTTCGATTTTAGATATGATGATCAACATTTGAGATATGATATGATAAAAGCATACGCTAATGGTTTCTTGTTGAAATTACTATCTGAATGCATGGCCAGTGACCCCCACAATGCAATTTTAAACTCTTTTAAGAAGAATTCCTTTTTTTCTTTTTGGAAATTCTGTTAAGAATAATTCTAATTTAGTTCGTGTCAAAAATATTCCAATAATATAACAAAAATATCAAATTAAAATTTAAATTATGATTGCATATATGTTATGGTTCACTACTTTCTGTACTGGGTTAGGTTTTTTTTTAATTTTCATTAAAATAGTAAATAATATTTACTATTTAAGAATATAAAAAGTAATTTTTTTACAAGAGAATGAGTGTATTTAAAATTAATTAGATAATAATTAATTCCCATCTTTGTGCAACAAAATATTTTTCTAAAGTGGACCCATTAAATTGTTTTCATATTTCATTCAACTTTCTGTGCTTGTTTTGGTCCACATAAAATAATTTATTTTTCTAATATTTTGTCTAGACATTTTTTCCTCTCATCAATGTCAAAATTGGAATATGTAGCTGAGAATTGGAATCTAATCCATCAAGTTTAGAATATTTGAATTTTGGAAGGTCCAAAATATTTTAAAATAGTAAAAATTATATCTCAATTTAATTTTTTTTTTCACTCCTAAACTTTCAATTTAATAATATTTTGGTCATTTTCTTAATTTAAATTCCCTTTGGCATAAATCTTTCCATCTAGAATTCCAATGTCATAGTAGAAAAAATAAAAGGCCCAAACAGTAAATATGGTCATAGCCTAATTAGGATTTTATAATATATCCTAAGCCCAAACAAACCAGGACCCTTCAGCCTACTATTTTGTCCAAACCAGGCCCAAATGATTAACCAATTCAAGTGTTCATCTTGTTTTGGACCTTTTGGTAGGCCTATTCAAAGTTGAATTTTATGATCATTTTATTTTTTAACAATTTTAATTTTATTTAGTAAACTATGATAATATTTATGTTGGTGCACTTTACAATAAATTTATTTTTATTATATAATAATTTAACATATTTTTACAAAATATAATTAGCTCTGTTAATTGAAAGCAGAATCATTATAGAATTCAAGCTCTTGACTAGCCTTATCAAAACTTTATTTATCAATATCCCCCAAATGTTTTCATAATCTCCTACATGAGAAACTAGGGGTGTGCAGTTTTCGGTTTAAACCGAAAAATCGAACCGAACCGATTAATTCAGTTCAATCGGTTCAGTTTTAAAATTTAATCGGTTCTGTTCGGTTTATAATTTTGATAATTTCGGTTAATTGGTTCGGTTCGGTTATTTTCATAAAAAAATCAAAAAAATCGAACCGAACAGAAATTATTAATATATATAGGAAATAAAAAAAAATCGAATCAAATTGAATCGAACCGAATCGAATCGAACCAAAATCAAAGAAAACCGAACCGAACTTAAAGATTTTTTAGTTTTGATTTCTTCTTTTTTTTGTTTTTATGTTTTTATTATTTAGATTTAATGTTAAAAATATGAAATTTTATAAATTTCGATTTGATCAGTTTAAAATCGAACCGAACCGAAATTTATCGGTTCGATTCGGTTCGATTTTCTCTTATCAATCTGTTCGGTTCGATTTTTAAAATTTTCGATTTTCGATTTTTAATTTTATCGGTTCTGTTCGGTTCGGAAACGAACCGATCGTTTGCACACCCCTATGAGAAACCATAGAAGAAGTAAGTTTAGGAAACTAACAACTTCTCTTTTCAATTTACTACTCCTAATTTTCTTAATTACACCAATAATTTGCTACAACTATGCTTTGAAAACATTTTCCATCTATAATTAAGTAACTTTTATCCAGTTAGAAGTAAATAATAAAAGTTTTAATTTAAATTCAATTTAGCTCAAAAATTAAGAAAATAAAGAAATTGAGTTTTTTAATTTTTAGATTTAAATCAAAAAATAAAAAAAAAGTTCAGTCTCAAAATTAAAAATATGAACTTCTTAATTTTTAATTTAAATAAAAAAAATCAACAAATTTAGTTCATAAAATTTAGTTCATAAAATTTAAATTTTGTATTAAATTAATCTTAAATTAAAACTTTCGAGCTAAATTAAATTAAAACTTTTCAATAAATATGAAAGTTAAATTGAGCATTTTGCCATTCTAAAGGGGATACATAGCAATACCATTTATGTAAATAAATTAAATCATAAGGGGAATTATAATTAATAAATATTCTTTTTAATATAATTGTCTTCTATTGATATTCTAACTTTAAATTTTATAAATTTAATTAATATTAATATTACTAAATTAAAATTTATTAATATAATTAATAAGTCATTAGTATAAATATTAATTACCTAAGGGTGCGACTCTTGTAAGCTTGGATGTCCTCCTTTTACAGATGTACTAGCTGTGTACTTTGCACAGTTTTTTTTTTATAATTTTAAAATATTTAATTAACTAATATTTTTAATAAATTAAATTTGATTAAATTAAGAAGTGAAAAATAAAACTTTAAAATATAGTTATCTTTTTGGATTTTTTTTATTTAATTAATATTTTGATCAAATTATTCTAAAGAAATCCATATAATTTCCATTTTTATCAGTAATTAAAAAATTCAAATGAATAAAATTACCATTTTATATACATGGTAAGAATGGAGATATTGAATGGTAATATAACGAAGTCAATGAATATAATTAAATATGTATTAATTGGTTTAAAATTAATAATTAAATGAAAATTAATTTATTAAATAATAAAAAATTCAGGTAAACATAATATTCATAACTCACGTTTGAGATGTTATTTATATTTTATTCTAATAAAAAATTAATTAATAAGTAATTTAATTAATGTATAATTTTTTTTTAACAAGAAAGAGAATAATCAATTCCTTATATTTTTTAATATAATTTTTAATTTTTAATGGTTTTAAGATTTAATCATTAAGTTTTATAATGAAATGAAATAGTTAAGAATTTAAAAAAATTAAAAAAATAAATTTATAAAAATTTAAGAATTAAAATAAGCAATATATCGAGTAAAATTCTCTTCAAAAATAAAGTCATTTTAATATTAATAAAATTTTTACGATTATAAAAATTAACTATATTATAATTTAAATAGTCCCATTAAGTTCTATATAAATAAAAATAAAAAAATTTAAAATTAAAAATATATGAATACTTTGAAATGCATAAATATTAAAAAAAATATTCTTTATATTTTTAATAAACTAAAAAATAACATAATAAATTCAATTATTGAGGCATTTGAGTTTTAACATCTAATTGTTAAATAAAATAATTATTTAAATTATGAAGATCGAGATAATAATAATAATAATAATAATAATAATAATAATAATAATAATAATAATAAATACTTAAAATAAAATAAATAGTTACTATTATAAAAAAAAATACTTAATACATAAATAAAGTAACTTATTAATGGTAAGCATTACGTAACCTTAATGATAAATATCACAAGGCGAATTTTGTTCTTTATATATACAAATAGATATCACACCATAGTAGTCAAACGTTGCAATACACGCGCCGTATGACGAGAGTGTAATAAAAACTATTGTCTCCAGTATTCCCTCCAAGAGCATCTCTCATTCCGTGAATGACCACGTGGCAACCTGGCAGGCTGATCTAGTAATATATCCACGTGGGGCAGTTCTACCGGGTCCAGGAAGATTGAATCTCAGCCGTTCGCACCCGCCCTCAGAAAGCCGACATCGCATGTGTCTTGACCGTTCGTGGAAGTTGAGAGAGAGAAAAACCAAACCAAAGTCTTTTCCTTCGTTTTATAAGACAGCTAAATATGGAGAAAACACACAACTCCTAGAGAGAGAAAGTCTCTCAGTTTTACTTTCACAGGTATTTCTCTGTCTATCAAACAAGTATTTTGTGGCCTTTGAAAATGAATATTCTTTTTTGTTTTTCATTTTTTAACTCTGCCAGGTGAATTTTTTTCAAGTACTGTTCCTGTAGTTGTTGATCTCTTTTTTCTTTTCTGTTCTAGTGCTTCTAGTTTAACGGTAATGGTTGGTGATAGTTCAACTGCAAAACTGTCGTTTTCTGAGCTGGGTGAAGCTAGGGTTTTTGTGATTGTGAGTGGCTTTTGATTTTGTTTTGGTGGGAGATTTTGGTTTGGCTTTGCTGGTTTTATGTGAAATTGGGGTGTGTTTGCTGGGTTTTGATAACGTTTATCTGGATTCAACACTTGGTTGACTTTCATTTCTATGTTTTTCTCTTGAAGATTATGGCGGTTTCTGATATGGGTTTCGAATTTTGTGACTTTTAGTGAAGTAGGGACTTCTCTTTCTCTCTCTCTTTCTCTCTCGCCTTGTAATTGAGATTTCTATGCTTGAACTGGTTTCATACAGCCTAAAAGGTAGACCTTTATCTTTTTGAGCTTAATTCGGATACATATTATCCAAATCCTGATAGATAATAGGAATATCCAAAAAATTAAGTCTAGTATCATGCTGTTTGTTTTATACTTGTGCGAAAGGGGAAAATTTATTTCATATTTTGTTGAAGAAAATCATGATGTGATTCCTGAAAAGAAGCATAATCTATTTGCTATCTATTGCAAGTCCATGAAAAACAATCTTTACAAGATGGTTGGTGCTTCGATTAAAAAAAAAGTTTTTCTTGCTCTTATTTTACCTGTATTTACTTTAATTTAGATCAAATTTATGGTGCAGCCTAAAAAAGTTATTTTCTATTGGAATTTTTTATTTGTTCTTTAAGAAGGGTGAAAATGTTAATTAATGCAATTACAACACGGGTAGAATGAAATGTTATGTATAGCCGTAAAAATTATTAGTTCAAAGATATATATATTATCAGTAGTTCATTTGGTCCAGGATTTCTTTTTTTTATTTTTTTATTTTCTGATTTTAAATGTTAAAATTAACTGCTTTGTGTTCTTTATTCTTTGATATCCTATTTCTCAGTCCGTTGTGAGTCTCAATATGCCATTCTTGTAGCATGACTAATTTTGAATAAATGATTGTTGATAGATTTGAGTTGTGACCTTAAAGCAATACAATTGCACTATGCATTATGTTAACATTTTCAGAAATGATTTTGTCAAGCATTCTATGCAATTTACTGATCTGCAAGTCGCTTTGCTCATGTCTGGATGACTCTTGTTATTCTTGGCATAGTGAGTCAGAAACAGCAGTTTCTGTTCAGTTTAGGAAAGTTTTCCGTGCTTTTAATTCTGTCCATTCCATCTATATTTTCATATGATTCTAACGCACAAGCACGTGCACAGAACAAAGTTATTTTGCTTTATTACTATTTTATGCAATTACATATATATATATATATATATATATATATATATATATATATATATATGTATTTGTTTATTTATTTATTTATTTATTCTGATATATTCATTGCTTATCTTTCTGACAACAGTCTTGGCTGGCTCTTCATTGTTTAGAGGGGTTTTGTTTCCCCGCTGATGTTTCCAAGTCGAGATTGTGTTACATATCATAAGAACAGATCAAATGCCATCATTAAAAATGAAGACCCAACCAAGCATGGATTCTTTAAGAGGAAAAAGTTGTCTGAGTGTGTGTCAAAAGTCTAATACGATATCCAAAAAATCAGGTTCTCATGTCACAGTTTCTCAACAGATAGCAGAATGTGATGCTTATGTTCAGAAATGTCAGAATGGATACGGTAAGAAACTTCACTTCACTTATGGAATATTGGTATATCTCTGTCAATTGATGTGAAAGATCTAATGGTGTTTCTGTAACTTGCTTTCAAATCTTTATTTTGATCTTCTATCCTAAATCCTAATCATGTTCCAAGTATTTTCCTGGCTGATTTCTGTTTATTTTTGAGAGAAAAAGACCTTAAGTTTGCAAATTTTATAAAATGAAGTGCATGATATTTATATATTTTATATTTTTTTGTGTTTATAAGTTGTCACATGAAGTCTAGTTGTTGTTGTTGTTGTTGTTGTTGTTGTTGTAATTATAAAAGCATACATTATGAGCTGTTTGATTCTATGGGTTTGTATTTGTTATTGCATATATTTTGTTGTGGTAATTTTATTAATATAGTGCAACTGCTAATGTTTCTTGTTAGTTCAATCAGGTATAGAAACATACACCCCGGATATTGAGTGTGATGAAGCTATTGACCAGCGAGAATTTTTGAATGAAGAAAATTCTCAGTTTCAAAAGCATTCATCAACTTTTGCAGATTCAGGCATTGTGGGAAGAATGGTAAGGTTTATTTGGAAACTGTAATGTTGCTGCTATTGTCTTGTTTGTTACTTTTTTTTTATTGTATTCTATATCTGATTCTCTGATATTTGGACCCTAATTGCTGGATAAGCTAGAAAGCATGTCGTGTCAGTAATGGGCAGAATGTATTTTATACCCTTTTTGGTTTATTTTTTAAGGTAACTGAAAAATAGCCTATAACTGATGTTGAATGAAAAAAAGTTGATGTACCATCTTCTCTTGGGTTAATGATCAAGTAATCTCATGATAATCTTTGTAATTGTTGGTTTATACTTGGTGTTCATCAATTCTATGCTTTACCAATTTCAGAGAACTGCAATTACCATCTGCTTGTTTGGTGATGCCTGGAGCTGCTTTAAATGGATAATTTTCTATTATTGATAGGTTGATAGCACATGGAATCCTCACTAAGAGAAGATAGTGGCTCTTCACTACCTAATGTAGGAAGTTAAAAATGATTAAATTTGAAATTTCTATCCTCTAACGATGTGGAGGGAAGTGTTATCAAAAGATTTACAATTTTTGAATATTGATGCGGAATTGGTCTCAAATAGAGTTGAATGGCAAAAAAGGATCCCTATAACCGACCCGAACTATTTTGGGATTAAGGCTTAGTAGTTGTGTAATTTTGTAAAAGTTGATTAACTAAGCCTGTTTGGCATCCATGTAAGTTTTTGTTGTTCAACAATAAAAAATGGCGTACTTGAAAAGCAAGCAGATGAGCAAAAACTACTTTTTGAAGCAATCTGTCTTCGTCTAAGACATCAATGTTTTAACAATATAATATTTTCTTAACTGTTGGACAACAAAAATCAAAAGTCACAAGGATGCCAAACAGTGATGCATACTGTTGTCCTTTCTGGCATTCTGAGTGCGTGTGTGTGTGTGTGTGTGTGTGTGTGTGTGAACTCCTTCTCTGTTATGATATATTTTTTTTTATTATCTCTGTAGAATACTGTCATATAATTCATTCCTGTTGTAGCTCACCAAAGATTTTTCATTAAATTGCAGGAATCAACCCTTAACTGTACATCAAACTTGGAAACAATTTTTTCTCCTGCTCTGGAGCCTGTTGAAATTCACAGTGTGCCAAATATTGATGATGATGCAGGTGTATTTTTGTATTGATTGAATATGTCATATCAAGCTACTTGTGTGAATATACTGGCATGGATCCAGTATTGTTAAAGTCATCTATTAAGTAAAAATAATGAATTTCTTTATTCTCAAAGCTATCTTCATTTTTTCACGACACAAAATAACTCGAACTACTTTTTGATATAGTTCATGCTAAAGATGTGGAAAAAGAAAGTGGTATTTATGTAGATGCCTGATCCTTTTTTCCCATTTTTACTCAAGTTAATGCTTGATGGTTTATTTCTTATTTATGGCATGACAAGCATGTTGTTGTAAAAAAATTGATTTTCATGAATGATTATTGGTTTGAATATGCGACTGTAGTAAGAACATTAACAGTTGAAAGATAACCGAATTTACCTGAGTAGGCACCTAGTTCCTTTTAGGGATACTAAAGCAGTTAAGGAAATCTAAATTTATGAATTATTTTGATTTAATTTTTCATTGTAAAATTAAGATCTTTATTTCAAATTTTCTATTACAATTTCTATTGGGAAGTTTAGGTTTATATTATATAGGAATTCTACTATTATTTAGAAATAATTAAAAGTATTAGGTTTAATATTTTCCAAGTTAGTATTGGTTTAGTGTTTTCTTACTTTGGGATTCTTAATCCTAATACCATCGGGACTAGTTATTAGTCTACAAAAGGTATTAGTGTATAAATACCCATGTAATCTGGGTCTATTAGTAAAGAGCTTATTATTTTTATAATTGACAATTGAGAATTACTAAGAATTTGAGAATTTTATTCTTTTTCCCTTTGATTGTTCTGTTGGTTCTACATCAGATATTCAAGGGTCATAGCTTTGGAACCTAGGTCCTTTTGAGCAGATTGAATAGCATTTCTTTCATGGAACGTAATTTTGATTTTGCTTTTTTCCTTATCCTACTTGCCAAAATCTATTTTTGTATTTCAACATTCTTAAGGTCCTTGGAGTCAACACTAACAATAGTTACCAAAGCAATAATTATTTTATTTAATGGAAATAAAAAACCTTCAAAATTAAATAATTTTGCACTATTGTTATTTTAATGCTTATTTTGCTTATTGCATGATTATATTTCTTATACGTTTTCAGTAGGGAGCGACAAAGATCTTAATGTGCCAGGGTCGGGTGCTGATGACAGTGATGATAACAGAAGCTCATGTGACTATCAAACATGCAATATATCAGATTTCTTTATTTCTGACATGATTATTACTGGCTTACCATTTGATGGGAGCACAGTTGATGATGATATCACTGAGATCAATCCTTTTCCTGATTATAAATGTGCTGAGCCTAGTATGTTTTTTGATGTGGCTGAGGAATGTGTGATGCTACCTTTTCTTGAAGACACTGCCAAAGTCAGCAATTCCAATGATACGATATCTAGTGAAGAAGGCGCAGTAGATCAGGATAATGCTAGCTTGTACTTAGCAATTAATCAGATACGATCATGCAACCACGAATCTGATCTTAACAGTGATTCAGACCAGATAGAAGACTTTGATCCTCAGTTCTTTATCAAAAATTTGCCTGAACTATCTGATGTTGAGTCAAATTTTCACCCTACAAAGGAGTCTTGGAGAATGAAGTCTATAACCCTGGTACTTGATTTGGATGGTAAGAATAAGTTGATTGTCTTATTTCCTAAAAGATTATGTTAGTTCTTTGTTCATTCTGGTATCTTGCTTGTTTCTGTTAAATGTCCCTATTGATTATTTCAAAGTATTTCAGTAGTCATCAATGAATGGAAAGCAGTGAATAGGTTGGCAGATTTAAATTCATCATGGCAGACTTACAATTTTAATTTTCAACATCGTACACACTCACAATCACAGTGCACCCTGCTAAACTTGTAATGAGAGGAAATCATCTGAAGCTTGCAGGATGATATTATGTGTGTCAATATTTTAGAATCAAAATATAGTTCGCAAACTCTAGCATGCTCTATAGCTTTACTTTTGTGGCAAACAGTTTGATGGTGGGACTAAAGAAGCTAAAAACTTATGAGTTCAGGTTTGTAAAATCATTTTTTAAGTTTTATTGATTATCAAAATGATATTGTCATGAAGAGGTTTTAAATACGTGATCTACACGTTAGATTACTATTGTTGTAAAATATAGATTTTATTAAGAATGTTCTGAGTTAAGCTTTCTTAAGGCAGGGCATTTAGACAACAATTTCAGGTGTTCATGAAATTTCTGAAATGTCCCTGACATTCCCAGTCATGGTTTTTGAGAATTTCTGACAGGATTTGTAGCGCAATCTTGGTTTAGGTTTTATTTTTATTGGCTGTTGAAATTTCCTGGATTCTAATGCAATCAGTTCATGATGAGTTGCTAGCTTGTTATATTTTACTTTCATATGCAGAAAAGAGAAAGATTCTTGTGTTGGTCCTTACAACTTTTTGGTTAGTTTGGAGAGAGTAGGAGGCTTTGAGGGAGAGCAATAATTGCTTTCTGCTTTTATGGATAGTTGCATGTGTTTAGTGAATTTCCTTTTTATTTTATTGCACTGAAGAAATTATATGCAAGTATAATATGAGGATTTAATCAAGATTATATTTTTGTATGTGCAGAAACTCTCGTCCACTCTACATTGGAACATTGTGATGATGCAGACTTCACCTTTACTGTGTTTTTCAACATGAATGAGCACACTGTATATGTAAAACAGAGGCCTTTCCTCCATACATTCTTGGAGAGAGTTGCAGAGATGTTTGAAGTTGTTATCTTTACAGCCAGCCAAAGCATTTATGCAGCACAGCTTTTGGACATACTGGATCCAGATAAAAAGCTTATATCTCGGCGGGTTTACCGCGAGTCTTGCATTTTCACCGATGGAAGTTACACAAAAGATTTGACAGTTTTAGGTGTTGATCTTGCAAAAGTTGCCATTATTGATAATTCTCCACAGGTATTTACCTTGTCCATTTTTGCCTTAACAGTTTTACTTTTTACTTCTCTCTTCTTTCCTCAACTTTCTTTGCTTTTTTTAAGGCTTTTGTTTGAGTCAAATGCTTTTATCCTTGGCTATGCTTCTGCCTAGATAAATGAGTTAATGAAATCAAATTAAGTTGGGATACGAAGTCAAATATTAAATTATTTTAACTGTACTTATCTTTAACAATAAATTTAAGGATTTTGCAAGCTGGATTTTGAATGACAAAGGGGGCTGTTGACTGACTGTTGCAGATCTTATTTCTTTATCGCCAAGGGCTCAATATTGTAGTGTTTGTTGTTTGAATCAAGTTTTTAGAGCCATGCTCTGTGTTTTACAATCTTTAAAAGAAAAAAAAAAGGGTCTGTTTGAAATACCTGTAGCTAGAATGTAAACCATAGCAAACTTTTAATAAATAGCTCTATGCTCAAAACTCTATGGAAGGTGACAGAAGAGCTTACCTCCTAAAGGGAAAGAGATAAAGAAAATAAGATCTTCTTTTGCTTAATGGTAACTTGAAAGGACATAATTGAGTTACATCCCCTGTCCCAAACCAAAAAGAAAAATGATGGGGTCAAAAATTGGTAGGACGCAAATAAAAAGAAAAATGCTTCATTCAATTCGCTCCATATGTGTAAGCCTTGTTTTCTTTATATGGTTTCAGGTTTTCAGGTTGCAAGTAAATAATGGGATTCCCATTAAGAGTTGGTTTAGTGATCCATCAGATTGTGCATTAATTTCATTACTTCCCTTCTTAGAGACCTTGGTTGATGCTGATGATGTCCGCCCTATCATTGCAAACAGATTCGGTAACAAGGAATAAGAGTCCCTCTTTCCTTATTAGCTTGAATATAAGCTCATTGTCTCTCCAATTTGTTTTTTGCAAATTTGTCTCTAATTTAGATGGTCATCCTCTTTTTCACTGAGCTTTTGATATAATTAACTATACCATAAATAAACTAGCGTTACTCTTATTGTTGAGTCAGCTCTTGGAGCTTGTTCCCTCACTTTTCTCATTTTAGATGACAACTTCCTGGGAAGCTCTTTCTAATTTTTCTGAAAGGTAGTTGTAGAGAATGTTTCATTTTATTGTACAGTTGAAGTTGCAATGAAATTCATAAGACGGTGTATGTGAATTGTTATCTTGTGAAATATAGTTTGCAAACTCTTTCTGGCTTTCTTAGTTGGTACTCAGTGCCCTTGCAATTATGATCTTCATTAGTTCTTTACCGTCCTATTCCCTTTCTTCTATGGGAACAGTAAAAGACCATGTAGAATAGTACTAAGAAATTAGACCTTTGGTCTTGAAAACTTCTAGGAATGATCCTCTCTACTTAGTATTTATCCTCTTGCAATATTGGCTGGTGCTTCTTCATTACTTCACCAAGCATAACTAGAAAGCAGACACTGAGACTGAATATTTAGAGAAATTTGTCTGAGGTTTTATTGAGAAAGTCTGAATGAAATATTCTTTGTAATGTTTGAGGTTTTATAGTAATGACAAAGTAGTCTGGTAATTATTAATCTGAATCCAGGTGCATAAATACATTTTTAGTATTGAATTGAACACCATGGAAGTTAAAGCTTTAAAAAGTTTTGTTTAAACTATGTGATCTATATAAGAATTAATGTATGAAGCATACAATAAAATGGAGCATGCATGAACTATAATAATGGAACAATGTTGATTTATTAACTCAATTATGCCAAATACAACCGGTAAAAGTGCCTTCTACACCACATATTTGAGTAATAGATATGCATGGAAGTTGCATCCTAGTTTTTATTGAGATTCCTATTCAATTTGAAAAAGGAAAAATAGTAGCTGTTAGAATTGATGAGATTCCATTTTCCATTTTAAGGGGAGCGTTATAGAAAGTTAATATTATGTTCCCATTTAGTATAGGATTTATATTCCTAAATAGATATGATTTATGAGGGGTGTAAATGAACCAAGCTAATCGCAAGCTGCTTGAAACTTGGTTCGATAAAAGTTCGGCTCGGTTTGGTTCGTTTCCTAAACAAACTAAGCTCAAGCTCGAATTTTAAGCTCATTTAATAAACGAACTAAGTTTGAGCTCAATAGTATTTGGCTTGGCTCATTTATAAGCTCACAAGTTGGCTCGCTGAACAGATTTGCGAGTTGGCTTGTTAAATAGGCTCCTGAGCTAACTCGTTGAATAAACTCATGAGTGGACTCGTTTATAAAACCATTTACGTTAATTATTATATTTCATAATATTGTGTATATATTTATTTTATTTATAATTATTCTAAAAATAATATATTATTTAAAAATTTGATATAATCAATATATAAAATATATTTATAAAATATCGTTATTATATTATATGTTATTGAATACAATTTACATTTATAAAAAAAATTGTAAATTTGAATTTTTTTTGAAAATATGTTATTAAATATTATATTATTATTTAAAATTATGATCTAATCAAAATAAAATTTAATTTATAAAATACATTTATTTGAAATTTAAATTTGATTTGTTTTTATGAAAAATCAAGTTAATTTTTACATGAGAAATAAATTTAGAAAATTAGATAATAAGTACGTAAAAATTATTTTGAATTATTTTATTCATATTAAATTATTAAATAAATTAAAATTACATACTTTTTGGTGTTGGTATGATTTGAAACATGAACCTTCTCTCTCTTCCTCTTTTCCTCTTCTATCTAAATTTTGAATTTTTAAAATATTAAGCTTCAAATTTAACACTAATACTACTTCCTCTCTCTATATTTAGTCCCTCTGCTTCCCAATCTTTTTGACTAGTTTTCTCTGAAGTGAATTTTAAACCTTTAAAAGATTAATATTCAATTTTAATACTAAGCTATCCATCAATTATTATTATTCTACTCTCCTTCTCTATAAGCATTCTCTCTTTACGCGTCCTTTAAAAATCTCTATTTCTTAAACCTTTAAACCCCTCTCTCTCTCTCTCTCTCTCTCTCTCTCTCTTTATATATACACACACAAACGCGTGTGCGTTTACGCACACATTTTCGAACTTAGATATGTGCTTTCATGATTGTTTTCTTACTTAATATTATCTACATATTTCTTAAAAATTAAATTGTTCATATATTAAATTTTAATCATAATACTCTTGAGTTTAGCTAAGAGCCATGAAATTAGATTTAAGAATGTATATGTGTGTGTGTATATATATAATTAATTAATTAAGTTGATTATAATTATATTAATTATGATCATTTGAAAGATTAAGGTTCAAGTTTACAACCAAGTTATAAAACCATCACTTTTTCCCTCTTTATTTTAGATATATGAAATAACGTGTAAGATTATTACATAAATGAAATTTTTTATGATATAATGATAAAGTATGATATCATGAAGTTTATGTCCCGTTACTAACCCGTTTGTGCATGTGTTTTATCTCTGACAAAAAAGAGATATCATGAAGTTTATGATATATTTAAATCATAAATGCACAAAAATTTAAAAATAATATAATTAATGAAGTAAAAGAAATAATTTAAAAAAAATAAAATCCTTACATTAGATTCTACAAATTAACAAAATTATATATACACCTAATTTAAAAAAAATAACCATAAAAATTGACACACATTTATATTTAACATATGGTTATAAGATAAAGTATAACTAAAAGTAGGTACATTCTATTGTCTTTCTTCATTGCACATGTCCATAGTCCACAACTAACAAATTTGATCTACAAACTAGACATTAAAAAAAAAAAAAAGGAAAAAGGAAAACAATCTTATCTAATTATTGCAGCTTGAATAATATTGCCAATTACCAACAAAGTGCATGTTGTAAGGATACTAGTTCACTCAAAACAAGATGTGAGAGTGGGACTTGTCCCACATTAGTAACAAATGAAAGGGAAGGGGGCCTGCTTCCCTATAAAAGGAAATCCCCCCTCCTTATTCTTCAATTAATGCCTAATTGCTAGCCAACGCATGAGGCCCAAATGGGTCCTGCTAGTTTTATGTTACCTAAAGGTTTTTTTTTTTTAATTTGATTTTCTTAATAATATAAGTTGAATTATATTTAAAATGATATATTAATTTCAATTATATTTTAATTTTAGTTAGATTTTAAAGTATTTTTAATTTAAATTTAAAATATTTTTAATTTAAATTAACTTTTAATATTAATAAAAAAATAGTAACAAGCTCGAGTAGAGCTCAAGCTATAGACAAGCACAGTTCAAGCTTTTGGCTCGTTTATATTATAAATGAGCTTGAAATATAAAAATGAGCCGAGCTTGAATTTAATATTTTTATAAAGAACCAAGCTTGAGCCCTATTATTAAAGCTCGAGTCGAGCTTGAGCCTGAACTATTCAAAACTCGACTTGATTCGTTTACACTCTATGATTTGTATTCTTAATTAGTAGAGTAATTATAGTAGGATATATATTCCTAACTAGAAAAGGATTCCTAATTAGTAAATGATTCCCGGTTAATATAGTGTAGTACAATTATAGGAAAGAATTGTGTATATACATATACATGTATATGTATATGTATACATATATATGTAATTTGCGCCCTTGAGTTATTTCCTTATCTTCCCTTTCTTTCTTTCTTTTTCTTCTTTTTATTCTTAAATCTTAACAATGGAAATATAGAGATATTCTATAAAAAGTTCTTCAGTTGAAAAAGGGGTTGGCAAGTTGACAGTGGAAATGGTGACTTACAGACTTTCACAAATTTTGAAGGGAAAAAGGATAGAAGAAAATCTCAAGAAGAAAATCTCAAGAAGTACAAAATTTCCATGCGGAATGACAATGGGATTTCACATTTGTCTTTCCCACATGGCATAAATAGTGTGCAAGTAGTTAAAATTTACTTAGGGTTAACATACTCGATTACAAGAATAGGGACTGGAGAGACTTTATCTTCAGGAAGCATGTGTGCATTGATTTTGCAATCTGAATTCTTCAGTTTTCTCTACACTGATAAAGTCTTTCAACTATATACGAGGCAATGTTATTAAGGTGAAAGGCAACAAGGTACCCTATGACTTTAGGCGAGAGGTGAGGCGCGAGCCTTTTTGAAGCAAGGCGCCATAGCCTAAATTTTATATATATATATATATATATATATATATAACACCTTACACAAATGTATTCAAATTTCAGTAGTTATTAATTTCCTCTATAGCTGTTAGTCAACAAATACATAAAATACATGTGTTATCCACCATAAATTTGCAAGGAGCACCTCAATGTCAATTTTAATTTCTAATCACTAGTAAAACTGCATACGGATATTAAACAATAGCCATATAACAAAAAATTAAACAACAAATTAACAAAAAAAATATCTAACAAAACAATTAAATTCAAAATTAAACAATACCCATGTGACCAAAAAAAAAAAAAAGCAATACCCATATAACAATAATAAAATTAACAATGACATCCGTATAACAATAAATTAACAAGAAACATTTCATATCTAAAAAAACAATTAAAATAAAAAATAAAAATAAATAAAACAATATGACCAGCAGAGTAAAAAAGAAGAGAGAAGAGTAGAGATTCTGTTTTGAAGAAGAAGACCAGAGAAAAGAAGAAAACAAAGAAAAACAAAGGTTCTATTTTGAACTACAGCAGAGTATAAGAGGAGAAGAGAATGAGACTTTGTTGTGTTGAAGCTTGAAAGAAGAAAAACATAGAAGAAGAGGAGAAGAAGAAATAGAGGAAAGGAGTAGAGAAGATAGAAAGGAGAAGATGAGACATACCCATGGTCCCATATTCATTAAAGAGAGGAGGAGAGAAAAAGAAGGAAAAAAAAAAAAAAAAGAAGGAAAAAGCATGCAAAGATACTGCTGTGTTTTGGAGAAGAATAGAATAGTGAAGAAAAGAAGAAAGAGAGGAAAGAAGAAGAAGAAGAAGAAGAGGGGGGAGAGAGAGAGAGAGAGACATACCTGTTGTTGAGAGAAGTGAGCTAGGTTGTGTATTTCTCCTTTTCTCCTTTTTGCTTTCTGTTTCATGAGGTAGCCAAGACCAGGTAGGGATTTTTTTTTTAGTTGGGTTACAAAACAATTAAAAAAGAAAAAAAAAAACTTTACTTCAAATAGGCTTCGCCTCAGCGCCTCGGAGCCCCTTGCCTTGCCCGCTGGAGGCGCTCGCCATATTGAAGGCAGCTAGGCAGTGCCAGGCGAGGTGCTAGAGAGGCGCCTCGCCTCACCTAGTGCCTCTGGCGCCTTTAATAACACTGATCCGAGGTGCACATTTGCTGTTCTCAACCTCAGTTATTTTTTCTTGTTATGTTTCTGAACCTGTGAGGTAATTGAACTTATTTTGTTTATTTAGTTGAGTTCATAATATTGTTTTTTTCTTTATTTATCATGCTATTGATTCTATTTGTAGTTTTAGTTTTTAATACTTTTTTATCTTTTTCATTTTTTTTCCTTTTTGTTATCTGCTATCTTTTGAATTTCCTTGCCCTTCAGAGGTTGCTAGCTTTATAATACTGTAATTGCTCTTCTTGTTGGCGTAGATGTAGATCTTTCTAGCAACTAGTTAGACCTTGATGATCTTACCAATCTTTTTTCCCATAACTGTTGATGTTCATGTGGGCTTTTCATGCACTGCTATCTTAATGTAGTTTTATGATTGGAGAGGGAGGTAGTTTATTAAAGTAAGGAGATTGAAGGAAAGCTGGATGTTTTCAACTAAGTTCATAGATATTAACTTATTATGTGTCTCTCTTTATCTGGCATGTGTTCATATAATCCATTCTGTTGCTTGAGATATTATGCACTTGAATTGCTACTGGAGTTATCATTGTCTATTTCTATTTGTTGTGCCGTCAATTCAGAATATCCTCTAGAACAAATGATATCATAACTAGAAAAGAGATGCTCTTGGGTGGGATTTCAAAAGTCGACAAAAACAATGTTATCCATTACCACGTATAGATCTGGATTCATTAGATGTGGAAAAGTTCAGGTTCTCTATCCAATTAGAAACACTTAATGCAGTGTGGCTTCTATGATGCATACCTTTGCCATACAACTGGGAAACCTCATAAAAATGCTTGACACAATAATCTCTTCTTGCTAAAGGATGCACTTGATGTGAATTTTATTTAGATTCCTAGATTTTTTTTTTTGACTGAAAGATTCCTAGATTACTAGAGCAAATAGATTGGGAGTTCATGTTAATTGCTTTTAAGTTCAAAGTCATGTGCTCATTTTACATAGGTTGATGTTGGAAGTATCTGAACGAGGGAGCCCCCATTATTTGAGGTTGTTTTAAGTTCCTTTGGAAGCCATTATGAATGGTGTGAGAAGGAAAGAGTGGATGCCCATTTGTCAGATGGAAGTGGGAAGGAAACTGTGTTGTGGCGTCTGCTACATAAAATACCCATCAGCCTGTGATAACATATGCTGAGTATTGCAAATTTTCTCTTTATAATTTTGCATGCCTTATCTGCAGGTCATGTGAGGAACAACCTATATTATCTGGTAATGGCAAAATGTAGGTACGTTGTTGAGTTCCATTGTTACTTTCTTTACTTGTAGATGTTGCAATTTGTTAGACTATGGACTGCCCTGACAGTTCTTTCACCTTGAATTTCCAAAGCAATGTTAAGTACAGATTGGTTGTATAGCCCCACTGGGAGATGTTAAGATATTGATTAATTTATTATTCTTTTGTATCCTTTTATTGCCTGGTCGGCTATTTGTGTCTTGAATGCCAAATGTTTATATAGTCTGTAAGAATATGCAGCTACGAATTGCTGCTATTTCATCCGAACATTTGGTGGTTATGTAAAACATGATCTACCGATCCTTGGAAATGCTGTGTTAGTTCTGTTCCACATATTTGTATCAAATTGTTCAATTTGAATCCTCACAAGTATCAATACACCGCAATTTTTTTTTGTTATTGAATTTACGCAATATTAGTTTGCTGACTCAAGCATCTTGGTCTGTCAGCCGTTTCTGTTTGCAGCTTTATTTGAATACTAAATTCAGTTCAACCTGTTAGAATTTTTTAAGATTATGTGCTTTGAGGTGGGCAATTTTGATGTGTAGAGGTTTTAGCCTTTTAGATGGGAGCATGAAATTGAAATAGACAATAAACAAGTTCTGTTCGGGAAAAAAA
Organism: Hevea brasiliensis; assembly: GCF_030052815.1. Lineage (NCBI taxonomy): Eukaryota > Viridiplantae > Streptophyta > Magnoliopsida > Malpighiales > Euphorbiaceae > Hevea > Hevea brasiliensis. Next base: position 60,850,116 of record NC_079507.1, on the reverse strand, counting down.
TTTTCAAGCTTGTATCCGTCAGAGAACATATTGAACTCAAGAATGATCATTATTCACTGGATGTATTATTCTTACATAACAAATTAGTTGAGGTTTCAGCATACCTTATTGTGTGAGATAGCCTGTTATGGGACTTTCATATGGACGACAAAATAAATATTATTGCACCAACTATTACTAATTCAGGCATTGGTAGCTAATATCTCCAGAAGGCTGAGAGGGCAGACTGACGAGCCCTTGCATTCTCTGGGAACGGTCTAATGTGCTGATTCCATGCCTTTCTTACATCATGGATGGTTCCGCAAAGGTCGACAAAATGTTGTCATTGCAGGTTTTTTACTGCAAAGTTTACAAGGAGTAGGTGCTTCTCATAACTAAATGTAGCAATGCCATGGTTCGTATATTAAGAGTCAGTTCAGGCAATTGCTGTCTTTAGATAAACATCTATATATATCGTAGGTATTGACTTGTGCACAAAAAATAAACCTGTGAAATTGTTTAGCACAGTCAATACATCGCAAATTTAAAAATCAATGACAGTTTCAAAACAAACACCGGCCCCCAAAGAAAATTCAGGAGAACAAGAAAAAGAACCACTGATGTAAGCCCAAATAGTGCATTGAGTGATTTATGCTCTGCCTTATTTTTATTTAAATTAAGCAAATGAATTTATTTCCAGATTAAGTTTGTGAGTTGTTCAGGTGCATAGCCAATGGACTTTTCTTTTTGATTAGGGCAACAACCCATTAATGGTCCAAAGGCTGGCATTGCGCCAAGATAAAAGATATAATGGTTTTTGCAGTTAAAAAATAATTGTAGTACTAAATTAAATCCATCTCTTTGATTGAAGGATTTGCTCATGAATTTAACTAGAAAATAAAATAAAAATTTATACGTAAATACAAATTTATTAATATGATAAAAGTTTTTGAATTATAATCTCAATTCTCAATGATATAAAAAAAAAATAAATATTAACATAATATAAGTTTTTTAGAGATAATTAACATGTATTTTTTAATTGGCCTCAAAAATAATTTCTGCATCCTTGCCAACATCCCTGGTTTTATTGTTGAGATGACATATTTTGTAACCATGCATGCATGGCCTGTCAATTGCTCTGCTGGCTTTGCTATCATCCACTCTACCACATCAGCATAAAGAACCGCAAGGATCAAAAGAAATGCCAAAAAGATTGTATTAACTAATCCAGATGATCACATGAGCAGTTGGATTGTGGGCAATCACTGATTAGTATCTTTTATTTCACCAATAGTGCAACACTTGAATCCATGGCCGTTTTACAAAGTCCTTCTCTTTATGAAATAATAAAGAGAGAGAGAGAGAGAGAGAGAGAGAGAGAGAGAGATCAGATTCATTGAAGATATTTCTTAGTGAAGTCTGTATGTCACAAAACGCAATCTGCAATAATTAGTTGGCTTATGTAAATAGATTCTTTTGTTTATCTTGGCATCAGAAAGCTAAAAATGCCAACTCAAAAGCATCAATCCCACTCCGCCATAGTTGTCTCCAATCAGAAGCTATAATATTTTCTTGATTTTGGTCCTTCAGAAACTTTTAAAAGAGGAGGTGGTTAACAGTGTTTAAATTCCTGATCTCTAACACTACGAGACAGACAATGTATTATTAAACTATTAGCCTGGTATGGAGGCTTAATCTCTGTTTCACAACTTTTTTAAAGCAACCAAAGCTTTCCATCTTCTCATTTTTCTTATCTTTAATTGTCAATAACGAGTTTGTGTCTGTGGCTTTTTTTTTTGTTTAGAACAAATGGGTCAGATTGAGACCTCGCAGCTATGTAAACAACTACAGTACCATTGAGCTTGCCTTTATTGTTGTTGTTGATGTGCCTTAGATGACTCATACATAAAAGGTAACATTTACTTGCCATAATTAATTTTTTCTTTTGGCCCTTTAAATACATTCAGAGAGTTGAGATGGCTGATCAGGTATAGCAGGTTTTCTCTCAAGTGGAAAATCTTCCAAAAGCAGTGACAGGACTAGACGACTAGTTCTATTGCTACTCATTGAAAATGAAGAACCCATTTCAGAATCAAGTTATTGGAATTCCAATCAATAATTCAGAATCATACAGACTTGGAAGGCCAGCAAGAGGATATTTACCTGATCCTGCTAACCAATACCATCTTTCATCTTCTTCAAATCGTTCTTCCATATTGAAGCAATGTAAGAACTCACTTTCTTTCTCCTTTTTTCTTTCTTTTATTGGAGAACAGAGGTTTTCTAGACCAATGTGGTGGTGTTTTAGTCAGTAATGGGAATTAATGGCTTGTTCTTCATGTCGCAGGTAAAGTAGATTCATTGTTTAAGAGAATGAACAAATTAGGGAAGAAAGCTGACAATTTTGCACAAGCTGTTCGAGAGCATGGTAACTATCTATTTTCCCCTCACAGATATTGAAAGTATCAAAATTTAATGATATCTCTAAATTCTAACTTCGATTGTTTTGAAACTGTGCAGTGAGGTTGGGACCTAACATCAGTGAAATTGTAAAAGGGAAGTTTAGTTTAGGCGCTAAAATTGTTCAAGTTGGTGGAGTGGAGAAAATTTTCAAGCAGTTGTTTAGAGTTGAAGAAGAAGAGAATTTGCTAAAGGTTTCCCAATGCTACCTGTCAACCACAGCAGGTCCCATAGCAGGCCTCTTGTTTATCTCCACTTACAAGGTTGCCTTCTGCAGTGAGAGATCAATCAAATTCTCTTCTCCAAGTGGGAAATCAGTTGGAATCCATTACAAGGTAACTCAAAAAGAATATAAAAATCCAATCTCTCTCTGTTTGCACACAACAATTGTAAATACTAAACATATCCTTTTAATTTTATGCAGGTTTTGATCCCACTTGCAAAGGTTAAAAGAGTTGACAAAAGTGAGAACACGAAGAACCCATCACAGAAGTACATGTAAATAGTTACTGCGGATGAGTTTGATTTCTGGTTTATGGGTTTCTTGAATTATCACAAACTTTCAAATGTCTTCAGCAGGCAGTCTCCCAGAACATTGATGATTAATTTACAAGTGACTTCCTAGTGACTTAAAACTCTGTAATTAACGTTCCTCAATTGCATTAGCATGTAAAAATTTTGCTGAGAAGATAATTTTCCAACAGTTACTCAGTCCTAATAATTGTTCTTTTCCATTATCTGTCAACTTTCTATCAATAAGAAAAATTATTACTATATTTATCTCATGGTTTAAATTCTTTGACAACTTGAATTATATATAGATTATTAATTAATAATTGAAACGGCTAAGAATAAAAAGTAAAAAATAGGGAAAAAAAAAGAATATTTTAGATCATAATTAATTATTAAAATAATTAAAATATTGATGATTAATTAGACAAATTTTTTCTCTTAACACTTCTGTGTAAAGAAAAGAGTGAAAATGCTATTTTAGAATTTATAGTTGCACGTCGCCGTTTTGTAGTTTCCATGCACGCGCCAGCTTATTCAGCATTTAAAGTTTTCAACATATAATCTAATCTAAACTTGGCAGTCGCGAGATCCGTTATATGGAATCGTGAACCGACTGCTCACGTGGCCTTACGCTATTGCGTCAAAGCATAGCTAAAATTAAAAACGGTTAAATTGGTATAAACTTCCGCCAATAAATACCCGGCACGTAGCATTTCTCAATCAAACAACATCAAACGTCACCGTGTACATGAATCTGTCACTCATTCCCATCCTAGCTTCTCCTTGCTGGTAGTTCTAGTACTGTCTTCTGATCTTCTCTCCGTCCTGCTTTCTTTGGCCGTCGAACCAAGAGACACGACAATTTTACGCAAACTAGAAACCAGAAGCGAGATATGGCGAGTCTCTGCCAATTGCCGGCGATAAATTCTTTCGCTCCTCACAGCAGCAACAAGAGGCTCTCTTGTTACCAGTGTAAGCTCTCTTGTGCTGTACCTCGACGAGTTTCGAGCTCTCGCGGCGTCAATCCTCTCAGGTGAGTTGGATGAATTGATTGATCAATCTGAATTTCTGAGAAAGAAACAAAATTTTCTAACCGGAAATTGGAATTTGTGTGTGTTTGGCAGAGTTTCGGTGAAGGGAAATGATTTGTTAATGAAAAATAGAGGGGGTGGAGTTGGTGCGGTTTGTTACACTGGGCCTATCTCTGCTCGTAACCTTCAGTGGATCTCCACCATCTCCTCTGCGTTCGTTCGTCTTTCTTTCTTTATCGAAATACATTGTATAGTTAGACATTGATTTTCTGTTCGCTACGCAGATTAACCGATCAAGACATTGATTTTTTGTTCATTTTGAGCTAATGGATTTTTTTTTTTTTTAATTTTTAATTTCGATTTTCAGGGTTCTGATGCTTGCCAAGGGCACTGCAATCCATAAGTCTTTTATTGTTCCGTTATTAGCTCTGCAGGCACCATCAAGCGTCATTTCTTGGATTAAGTAAGCTCCCTTTTTTTATTAAGTTTTTGCACGGTTGTTGGCTGGTGAGCTCATACGAATTCGGTTTGCAGGGGTGATTATGGCATTTGGACGGCATTCATAGCACTTCTTGTCCGCCTCTTCTTCTTTGTTCCTGGTGAGTTGAGTTCTTTTGCTGTTAGTATCGAAATGATTAGATTGAGGCATTATTGTCTGTTGCTTGTAAATAGATACTGCTTTTGGTTAGTTAGAGAGTGCCAGGGATATCAACCCTTATAAAATTGGCTTCAATCTCACTCAAGTATTTCTATTTGCATGGACTTTTCTTTCATCCTCCGTCGATTTCTCTTTTGATAGAGGCGTGTAGTTATTGTACTGCACCTTGTTACTGATGAATATGTTATCATAATATCACTAATTAATCAAGTTTGCAAGCAAAGTGATGTGGATCGTTTTGGTTTCAATGAGAAGTGAAACAGGGGAAGCAAGCCTTTGTGAACATGTAACTTAGGAAGAAGCATCACAACTTTGTGAAAAATTTAGGGATGGTGGCTCTATTTGGAGCCTTCTAGGTAGATCCACTTGTTTTTGGAGGTTGCTGTCAGTAATTTTAAACATGGCCCTGGTTGTCCCACAACTCCAAAAGTTATATTTGCTGCTTTCTTATGCTTTTTATAGTTAACTATGAGATGAGGAATTACTAACAATTTTGATATTGACATTTGTTGTTCTTAGGGGAACTTGAGTTGCCGTTTATGGCACTACTCTTGGTAATTGTGGCCCCCTATCAAGTATTGAACCTGAGGTAAGTAGATGAATTATTTAAGGAGAAGGAAAGCTGTTATTAATTTTTTATGTTTCTTATTTATTTTTGCCACTTTGCCTCAACAGGGAAACACAAGAAGGTGCTATTATTGCCTTGGTGATTGCAGGCTATTTGGCTTTCCAGCATTTTTCACGCTTAGGCAACTTGCAGAAAGCATTTGAGCACGGTTCAATTGTTGCCACCTTGGCCATCATTTGTATCACCATCATCTCATGCTTGTTCTTAATCTAAATTTAACAAAGATGGTCAGATAGTAGCGTGCTTTATTGTTGATCATATGTAAATTACCGGACTCATGCAAAGGATGTCTGAATAAGAGAATAATCGTTAGTTTATCGTTGATTCTCATGTTATATAGAAGGATGTTTCCTTTGAAATAAGCAATAAAATGTCTAGAACTTAGACTTGTATTAATAAATTGGGTATGAATGCTAAAGATCAGTACTCCATTGCCTTTGAATTATCTTGGAGGCCCAAGCAGAATTCTCTATCTTGAAATGTGCTTGTTGTTCCTTCTACTTGTGGGGCATAAGCCTGTCATCTTCATCTATTCTGCAGTAAAAGTGGTATCCTTATTGTAATGAGATAAATTCTTATTTTATACATGGTTGCGCTTAGTCTAGTCAATACCAATTCCAGTAGACAAATTGTTCAATCTCCTCTATCTTCATTAGATTAATTATGTCTAGCTATAGTCATTATTTTCTGAAAGTTTAATGTTGCACTTGGTCTTCGCATTCATAAATAAATTCATGTGGTAGCCAATAACAAGTACATCTTTCTTGTCTGTTTATGTGGTTCTAAAGACAGAAGCTTATCTAATACTTTATTATGCTAAAACTGAAGAGGAAGTGACTAGTCTAACTCGCCTACAAGTACAAGAACCTAAGACGTTCTATGCTCTTTTTCATTTTCTGTGGGCTTCTTGATCAACTAATATGCATGCATAGGAGTATAGAAAATATATTTTATGGTAAAATTGAGGCCTTGAGAGAACTTCCGGATGTTGATTCTCACTGCCTGTTTAGAAGTTCAAGAATGGTGGCAACCAAGGAAACGGCAATCTCATTTAAGAGGGCAATAAACTTAAATGTCGTATGCTTAGATATGATTTGCAGCAAGAAGTGATCCCACAATAGCTGCTGTGGAACAGAAGAGCAGTAAACTGATTGAAACAGAGGTGGCTGAGCTGGGCAAGCCAGTTGGTTCTGCCACGCCGAAAATTGTTGGTCCACTAGGTGTGGTTGTTATTGGTGGAGTCATCGTTGTTGGTGTAGTGGATGTAGTGGTTGGAGTTGTTGGGGTTGGTGGGCTTAAGCTGTGTTTGCAAAAATATGAATTAGTTCTCTATCAGCATCATTTTAGCAAAGACGAATGGTATTAGAGATGAACATGAAAGATTACCTGCGTGTTGAATTGGACGATGCGTAGTGACAGTTGCCATTACCTGGAATATGCAAATAGAGAAGTCAGGAAATCACTCAGGAAAATCATTATGAGTTTCAGAAACTCTCATATAGTGAGTTGCTGACAGCTGTGAGTCTAGGCTTCTAACACCTTAGGACAGCATGTCTGCAAAGTTATGTGAGATCTTCCGCAGCAATCAAAGATGAATTAAATGATTATGCATTAACAACTACATCTTACTTGGGTCAGTGTTTGTAAGTTGTGCTGTTCCGCCGAAGACACAACTGGTAGGAATTGGATTCTTCTGGTAGTAATCATTGAAGGCATATGAAGCATGGTCCCGGACAGTGTTTGGGTTATAACAACTCGCACCTGGTTGAATTGCTGAACATTCTGCACCGCCATAACCGCAAGCATAGTCAAGAGCCACCTGTAAAGCAGTTTCTGAAGCAGTTGGACTTGCAATACACCATGATCCTCCTGATGAGGTTGGAGTTGTAGTGGCTGGGGGCATTGGAGTTGTAGTGGCTGGGGGTGTTGGCGGGTTCGTCGTTACTACAGTTGGTGCTGGAGGTGACTCTATCGGATTTGCAATAGGGCTTGTTGTTCCAGGAGTTGTTGGGTTCACAATGGGAACCGTTCCCGTAGTGTCTAGTTGAGTGGTGAACACTGGAGATGAGAAAATCATTTGATTTTCTCGGTTGTCTGCTATTCGTTCCAGAGGAGGTGTTTCTGCAACACTTGAACCTGAAGCAATCGAAAGGCAAGATAAGCTGATCTTTTCTTTTGTGTTAGAAGGATGAAAAGAATCTGCAGAATTACTAAAGAAGTTTTCGTGAACAGCTTTATATGATACTTAAAGCGGAAAACAAAACCAGATAAGAAAAGAGACAGAAAATTGAGTTTAAATGTTCATAATGCAGGTGAAAATAAAGGGGCAATATTGTTCCTTTCTCTACTCACCAGAAGTGGGATGCCCACTAGCCATTCTCCTTCCTATAGGGAAATACACAATCCCAATATAATTTTGATTTGGACCTCTAATTGAAACTCTAAAAATTCAAACCATTGAGGTATTCTATACTGGTTTAAGAGTATCTATAACTTGATATAGAAGATGCAACGAGATTAGAAAAATGAAAATGAGGGTTACAATCATCTCCATTTCATATTCCAATGCAAGAAAGGAGAAAAAGAAGCAGCACACAATATCATGTGAAATAGAATATTGAACTAATGCACACAATATTATCTAAAGGTGCTAAGAAATTGAAACTCCTAATTAATCACCTGAGCTGAAGAAAAGATAGAAGAGGAAGATTGTGAAATATTGAACAACTTGAGGACCCATGTCTCTGAGCTGCTTCTAAAATGTTTTTTTGAACTTTCCTTGCTTGTCAAGAACAATGATAGAGAAGCTAAGAGAAGCACCAATGGTGTTAATGCAAAGAAGAGTTTAAATATCATTCTTGCATAAGTTATATAAATAAAACTTGAAGAATCAAAGCTTTCTTGGATCATAGAGAGACGGAAAGAGAGAAGGCTGGGAATATCAGAAAACTTGAGAAAGGAGGCACTGAGTAGCTAAATTTTGCAAGCAAGACAAGGTGCAAAGGAAGGGAAAAAAGTGCATGAGATGGAAAAGGCAAAAGATTGATATGTTGGGAATTTAAATCTGATGTTTTTGATGCTGTATTAATAGTTTAATGACACAAGGTGATGTTGTGGCATTTTCTTTTTCTCCTTTGTGATTCCTTTTCTACTGTTTATGGGACTGAATCAAAAGTTAAAGGTGGCTAAGATAGATACTTCTCTTCTCTGTAAATTTTAATAATAAAACCCTAATCTACCATCTGGATTTTGATAGTCTATTGATTTGGTTTCTAGAACTTTAGATATTGCCCAAGGACAAAACAAGGATTCCTTGTATATGAACAAAAAGTAAAGTTCAGGATATTGCCTTATTTAGCACAAACCTGGTAAAAGATTGCTGGACATTTGAGATCGAATCTAACTTTTATCATTATCTTGTAAGTACATAGGCATATACCTAATCTATGAAACCCTTTTTTCATCCCCACTTGTAGGGTTGCTCGATTGCCTTATAATTAATTAATATAATTATTCCCAAATTACACATTAAGATTAATATAAATAGATATGCATTTGAAATACAAGTGAATTTAAATTTGTATTTCAATCAAAAATTTTATCCCCAATATTGTTAAATTCAAATATCATCTTTTCAAATACACACTTTCAATTTTATAATGAGTTTATACAGTCCGGAGGCTTCTTCTGCCATTGGTATAATTTTCCTGACAGTATTATGGAGCAAGCAAAGTACTATTTTATTTTTAATTAAAGTATGCATGTTCTCACTTGTAAACTGTGTCTGAAAAATAACGACGACATCCGCCTGAAGCTAACATCTTAGAAAGTAGCGCTGATTCAGCTGCTGCTACCTTTCCCACAGATTCATTTTTGGCTTCCACGTTTTCCATTATCAATGATCTTTCAAGTTCCAGTTTCTTAGCTAAGCGAGAGAACCATCCATTAGAAAGTATGCAGAAGTAGATGCCTTCGGTCAACATATGCTTTTCAGCTCACAAGAATTAGATGCTTCTTGTCAGTAACATGTAAGTTATCTTCCTGAGCACTACCATTATTGTGCAGCTGATTATATCATGGCTTTACTTCAATATGCTTAAAATATTCAAGACAGAGGTATAAAGCCTTATCCCTGCGATCTTTATCCTTGTTGATTCATATTGCACTGTGATAGATGCTGTGTAACATCTGCTCAAGCTGCATATACCATATAGACGTCTGTTCAGATTATAAATGGTTATTTCAATTTAACATCCAGAAGGGAAGAAGGACGAAGAATATGATGATGAGTTTGAACCTGGAAAATTTTGATAATCAGGCTCTATTCCATTGCCATTTATGTCCATTTGATTTGGTGTGACATAGTTCTCAATGGTCACAACCACTCCAGATCCATCAGGAAGCTCAAAAACAGATTGAATTAAACCCTGAAAAATTGTGCACTCTATATCAGAGCTATTAAAAGATCGGAATGTTAATTATCATTTTAACTGCTGAACTGGTAGGCCCTCATGATCATAAAATTCAATGAAATGGATCTGTTGATACTTGGCAGTTCCTACAGATAGGAAAATGTTTGAACATTCAGTCAACTCAACATGCACAAACCACACTAAAAGCAGCTTAAGGTCCAAAGAAATCTGCACCAATATATGAACAGCCAGCTTTTGTGATTTCCCCATCCATGAAGAAATAGACCACTATGGAAGTTAAATTGAGTGAAATTAATAAATAAATAATAAAAGAGAGAGGTTCTAGATGCACTTTGGTATGTTTCACAACAAAGTATGAATTACAGGAATAAAATAGATTATGGAAAACACAATAAATAACATTAAACATTGGCAAAATAAACTAACCTTGCCAAAAGTTCTTTCCCCACAATAACAGGTCTACAGTTCTCACGAAGTGCAGAGGCAACCTGGAACAAGAGTCTTAACAACAGTATTGCAACTGTGAATGCTAAATAATCACATATGATTTAGTAAAAGAAGTTTCTCACAATTTCACTTGCACTAGAAGTTTTTTTGTTCATCAAAACCTACATAAGTGATACAAGCCATGGTCACAAACAAGCATGTAAGATCCATCCAATCAAATAATACTCTCAGCTAAGCAACATGAATCAGTTTTACAAAAGAAGTGCATCAGATTGGAACCACATTTTTCATTTCTATTGAAAAATAGAAAGCAATTCAACTAAAAAGGTGGCAAGGGATACCATCCTCGGCACAAAAGGAAACTCAGAAACAAAAGATGTTTCCCATGTTAAACAATGGATGTAACAAGAGATGAATCACATACACTATATACAAGACATCAAATCAATAACCCAAAAGGCTGCAATCATAGAATATTAACCAAGACTGGACCCATTTGAGGATGCAAACAAGACCCACAGCATTTCAGAAGCCCTAGCGGCCTAGCCTCAAACTTTGGTTTATAAAGCTGAGTCAAATTGTCAAACTGTGATCAAGTATGTGTGGCAACTAAAGCCATGCTCTGACAGGATCATATTTCAAGATGCCAAGTTCAACAAGCTTAATTTCCTGCTTTCAACTTATTTGTTCCCCACCAAAATCTGAGACCAAATAAATGGAATAAGACAGGTTTCTGTCTTCATGTTGACTTGCACACCATGCTTCAGTTTACTTAAGTTGCAATTTAGTTATAGCAAAGTAATGGATTTTGGCGGCTCATATCCATACCTAGCAGTGTTCATATCCTTCTTGTTTGGCGCCAAAAAAAAAATGAACCATGAATCAACATAAATATATAAATAATGCTGCTGGAAGAAAAAAAATTCATCAATTTTGATGGCGACAAACCTGATTTGATTTATTGATGAAAACAAATAGATTTACTGTTGTTTATATCATAGAAATAAGAGAACATACAATAATGGGAGCAGTAATCAATGATTGAGCAATTATGGTGTTTTGATATCGAGGATCCCTTCCAACGGTATAAATCACCTGCTCACATACATTATTAGGATAAAACATCAATCAATATAATAATTCCTAACGAACTAAATCCATGAATTTAATTTTCTGCCAGGTAACTGAACTTGACATCCAATTATCTTCAAAATATACTTCAAATTCCAAACCCTGAGTCCAGTATCAAATGCTTTTAATTCCAAAGAAAGGAAAAGGTATTTTGAGCCAACTCTTCCTTCCTTGATGGATAATGCGGCAAATTAAGAAGCCTTTAAGGCTTAAGTAGGTTTTTAAGGTAGTTAGTAGAAAGGGCATTTTGAGTCCTCTATCCAGAAGAAAGTTTACGTATAAAATAAAAAATACTAATGTTACTACATAACAGTAAATACCTCAGTGCTAAATCTATCATACACCCCCTTCTTTCCTCTTTTTCACTCCCAACAGCAATCAAAAGCAACCAAAAGAAAAATAATTCCAAAGAACTCATTACATTTTAATTCATTCTCAAGAAACTAAAATGTTGATGTTTAAAGGTAGAGACTAAATTCATATGCCACTCAGATGTTTCGATGGATGAAATATATAATTCAGAATGTAGTTTGACCTTGCACCCCAAGTGTTCACACCATCCATCATGATCTAAAGAGATTACCTAACAATTTATCTGAAAAAAAAAAAAGAGATCACCAAAGTACTTCTAAAATTTGGATGACAGAGAAAGTCCGAAAAAAGAACAACTCAACTCAACTCAACTCAACTAAGCCTTTATCCCAAAAATTTGGGGTCGGCTATATGGATTCGCTTTTTCCACTCTGAACGATTTTGGGTTAAATCCTCAGAAATGTGTAATGCTTCTAAGTCATGCTGTACTACTCTCCTCCAAGTCAATTTAGGTCTACCCCTTTTTTTCTTTCTATCCTCTAGCCTAATGTGCTCTACTTGTCTAACTGGAGCCTCCGTATGTCTACGCTTCACATGACCAAACCACCTCAATCTCCCTTCTCTCAACTTATCTTCAATTGGCACCACTCCTACCTTTTCTCTAATACTTTCATTACGGACTTTATCTAGTCTAGTATGACCACTCATCCACCTTAACATTCTCATCTCTGCAACTCTTATCTTAGATGCATACGACTCTTTCAGTGCCCAACACTCACTACCATATAGCATAGCCGGTCGTATGGCTGTACGGTAAAATTTTCCTTTTAATTTATTGGGAATCTTACGATCACATAAAACTCCCGTGGCACGTCTCCACTTCAACCATCCGGCTTTAATCCTATGACTAACATCCTCCTCACATCCCCCATCTACTTGAAGGACTGAGCCTAGATATTTAAAGTGATTACTTTGGGACAGTGCCACTCCATTCAAACTAACTCCTTCCCTATCACCAGTTTGGCCTTCACTGAACTTGCAATGCATGTATTCTGTCTTCGTTCTACTTAACTTAAAACCCTTTGACTCTAGAGTACTTCTCCAAAGTTCTAGCTTCCTATTGACTCCTTCTCGTGTCTCATCTATCAGAACAATATCATCCGCAAACATCATGCACCAAGGAATACTCTCTTGTATATGTTTCGTCAGTTCATCTAAAAATAATGTAAAAAGGTAAGGGATTATGGCTGATCCTTGGTGTAATCCAATTGAGATCGGAAAATCTCTTGTGTCCCCTCCCACTGTGCGCACAATAGTAGTTGCTCCTTCATACATATCTTTCAATACTTGTATGTACCTAATAGATACCCTCTTTTGTTCTAATGCATTCCATAAGACCTCTCTTGGAACACTATCATAAGCCTTCTCCAAATCAATAAAAACCATGTGTAGATCTTTCTTCCCATCTCTATATTTCTCCATCAAGCTTCTAATGAGAAAGATCGCTTCCATAGTTGAACGACCAGGCATGAAACCAAATTGATTGAGAGAGATAGAAGTATCATGACGTAGTCGATGCTCCACAACTCTCTCCCACAACTTCATAGTATGGCTCATGAGTTTAATTCCCCTATAGTTTGAGCAACTCTGTATGTCTCCCTTATTTTTAAAAATAGGTACTAAAATACTCTTCTCAGGCATTTTCTTTGAGTTTAGAATATTATTAAATAATTTAGTTAACCATGCCACTCCCATATCTCCCAAATACTTCCACACTTCAATTGGTATTTCATCGGGTCCACAGGCTTTACCTACTTTCATTCTCTTAAGTGCTTCCTTTACTTCTAAAGATCTAATCCTTCTAGTATAATTTACATTCTTTTCTATTGTTCTATAATCTATATTCACGCTATTTCCATTTTGACTATTATTAAAGAGATCATTAAAATAATTTCTCCATCTTTCTTTAATGTCTTCATCTTTCACCAACACTTTTCCTTCTTTATCCTTAATGCACCTAACTTGATTGAGATCTTGACATTTCCTTTCTCTACTCCTTGCTAATCTATAAATATCTTTCTCCCCTTCTTTAGTTCCAAGTTTCTCATATAACTTTTCAAAGGCCTGTGCTCTTGCTTGGCTAATCGCCTTTTGCCTCTTTCTTTGCTATCTTGTACTGTTCATATGCCTCATTATTATCACATTTAGGTAATTTCTTATACCATTCCCTTTTTCTCTTCACTGCCTTTTGTACTTCCTCATTCCACCACCATCTCTCTTTTGAGGGTGGTCCATGTCCTTTAGACTCCCCAAGTACTTTTCTAGCTACTTCTCTAATCTTTGATGCCATCTGTATCCACATATCATTGGCCTCCATATCTAGCTTCCATACTTCAGACTCAAGAAGCTCATTTTTGAACTTCACTTGCTTTACTCCTTTGAACTCCCACCACTTTAGGTGTAATGTGTGCAAACAAGAAAGATAACCAGGATAGTTCTTCAAAGTTCAAAACTTGTAAACCCACATACTGTGTTCCCTTCATTTAGAAAGAGCTTGGAAATTTCAATTCTAGCCTGAAATAAGCAAAAAGTTTTAACCAATCAAAATTACACTCAACCATGAGAAATAACAACAGTTAGCATGCAGATTATGATAATCTCTTTGACCATTAACTTACAACACATTACATAATATCTTTTAAAGGCCAAATGACCAAAAAAGCCATAACATTTTTGCAAATTATCAATTTTAGCTGATCCTTTCAATTTTATCAATTTTATCCTTTGCAAGCAAAAGGCAAAATAAGTAAGATAACCTGTAATAGTCCACCAAGATTGTCCCTATAATCCAGAACAAAATATGAGGTACCCATGTCTTGAAGTCGCTTCACTGCTGCAACAATCATCATTTAATTCCATTAGGCCAAAAGAAAGAACTACGAAACTATGAGCACACCCAACTGAGTAAAATTTAAATAATGTTTTGAACTCCAAAAAAGCATTATCACCCAAGCTAGGCAAGCAAATATAACCATCATAGGGGGGAAAATAAAAGACAAATGAGAAATTAACATAAATTTGGGGGTACTTGTATGTTTTCGGACCATTTTAGCTTCAATAATTCAAAAACAAAGTTAAAATCAAAGGTATCACAAAATCAATCACTCTAATGTGAAAAAGCATCATGAGAAAGGAGATAAAACATTAACTCCATTGTTATTCAATGGACCTAATGTTGTTCAATCCAGAGTGTTCATAAAACATGAAACAAAGAGAAATCTAAGCATGTTATAAATACATTATAATCAATAACACTTGTATCACTTAGAAAAATAGATAAACATTTACCAATTACCAAATCTTTTCTAGCCAATGCATTGAACTCTTTCAGGTGAATATACCCAACAGAAGTGGTGCCTTTTGTCTACTTGTCCCAACCGGTAAAAGACAGGTGTCTGAGCAATCAGTTGTCTCTGAACTTCTATTGATTGAATAGGCCCACAATTGCCATGCTTCACCTATAAAATTGACCATATATATTCACAACAAATAGTGAAACAACAATATATGGAAAAACTAAACTAGCAGTGATCTGTATCTTAGACCAACTTCAAAACCTTAATAGTCACAAATGTTTCATTTGGGCCTCGTAACAAAGATGATACTTCAAAAGCTGATTTCCCACTGACATCCTCTCCATTAACAGCTAGACTTCATCCCCCTAGTAAAAGAATATAGAATATAAGCAAGCTCATCCAATATGTATCACAAAAAAATTAAAAGTTAAAAAAAAAAAAAAAAATCACCCACAATGCCAACCAAATAGAAAGACTTGTATTATTCAATCCAAATGAACTAATAGAGCCAAGAAAATAGTAGATACAGATAAATAATGAAATCTTACAGTTCAATCTGCCACACAATCATAATTTCTGGCAGCCACTAGCCAGTAACTTAAGTAAATGAAACACTAGAAATAGGTAGTGAGATTGTGTCTTCAAATACTAATAGCAATAAAATTAATCATATAAATTTCCAGTTTACAGAAGCTTAACTTGATGGAAATTCAATAAACTTAAAAAAAGAAGGCATATGCAGAGAAACCCTGGATGGATTGACCACTGGCATGATCCTTTCATTTGGGAAAGAAGGAGATCAAAGCAATGGTATTCCAGTGTGAGAAAAATGGCAAGCCCACTGCAAAATTCAGTTGAAACAAACCACAACATGACCTAGAAATACCTTTTGCCCCACCAATTTAATATATTATTAGTTCAACAGGAAAAAATGCATTTGATAAATTTAGAGAAAATATTACACTTGAAATAACAAAAATTGTTTGAGAAAATCGCAATAAATTCTCAAACTATGAGTAATCAAAGCAGAAAGTAACACTCCATACATAAAATCAAATCAAAGATAACAAAGCATAACCTCTAAGAATTGGTGGAAAAAAAAAAAAAAATATATATATATATATATATATATATATAAAGATCAGCATAAACAAGATAAGACATTGCCATGTTGTATCTACAGTCTTGGCTTCGTAGTTACCTGTCTTACACCAGCAGTATGGGCAGGCCCATCCAGGAATCCTAGTACCTTCAGTTTCACTCCACCACTCTCATCTGGAACTTCCCTATGGTTTATTCCGATACCAGTAATGTCATACCTTGCCATCTTCAAGAACTTTCACAGTGACAAAGGTGACACATGCCATGCAATGAGACAACTGAAAAGTATATAAGTAAAGCCATGCACATGTGCAACAGAAAAGAGCCAAGTGCATGAGTCATAGAAGGACAATATATAAGTTGCACATTAATGAATCTTGCAAGAAAAGCTTTACATCTTAAAAGATAACATATTAAGAAGATATAATTATGATACGCACTGAGAAATTATGTCCAACTCAATTAAGTCTTAACCCACCCAATCTAATTGAGATCATGTACATGGTGATTTCACTCCTTCCAAATTGATTTAGGATTACATTTATAGAAAGGTTTAGCAATGCTAACTCCTTTATGACCACTTCCCTCATTGCCATTCTAAGTTTACCTCTCAAATAATGATCAATTAGAAAGGCATCTACAGTTCTATACATAAAGAAAATTCAGGACATTTATTACAGACTTGCCACTTAGATGCTTCTCATATCAAGATGGCAACAGTATTAGCCCATCACATCTAGACATCAGCTGCACTTTTTTTTATTCCTGATAGATGACCACTTCTTCGAGGTCATGCTTACAAATTAAAAATGAACAGTTCTCACCAAAAGTGCAAATAAAGCGGCTGCCATATGAAGCTTGCTTTCCAAAACAAAAGTCTTATTACAGGAATTTTACGTCCTGGTATAGCCCCCAAAACTAAGCTACCACACAATAATTTATTCAGCATTGGTGTTATGTTCTCAACATATGATCCAACCATTACAAGCCCTAAGGAAATGATTAACTAGCCAAAAATCTAGGAACATTAACAGCAATTGCATATTCAAAATTATTTTTTAGAAAAAAAAGGCAATAATGAAAAAGCTTGAACCCAATTACCTCAGCAGGTGAAAGAAAACGCGTATAAGGGTCACCCAAGCTCGCTAACATCCTCCTATTTACATCATGAGCCTTTGATGTACTCTGAATGGAAGGGCTTAAATTATCCTCCCTTTTTTGCTGTAAGCAGAAACAAGAATTCTCTTGTCAAACACAGTACTTCCAATATTGGTCAATGCTAAGCATATAAGCAAATTTTCACTTAAACTGTCGTTTGAGGTTTACATGAATCAAACATGAACGGTGGAAATAAACTGAAACGGATTCCAAATATAAAACCAAATGAAACAAAGAGAAATAAAGTAATCGGTTACATGAATCGGCGTTTAGGTAATTTTGAGTGTGTTTGTGAATTACTTCTTACCTGCCAAGATTCAGAAGTCCAGCGATGGCGCCCAGAATCAAGAAAGCTGTCATTGACAATCTGCCCAACTTCCTCCACTGCTTGAGGTCCAGTAATATCTCTGCATTACTCCGTCAAAGAATTAGAAGGATAAGAAGGCGATTGTCGTAGTTGTAGGGGCGGGAATTCTGATGCGAACGAGTATGGAGAAGAGAGTAAAAACTTGAAAGAGAGAGCTCCAGTTGAGGCTCCAGGCAAGATTTTCTTGGCCCAATAGGCGGTAAGGAGGATAACTGGGTTCTTTTTTGTTGGCGTTAGAGATATTGGAGATAGGAGGAATGTAAGCGAGGAATTACAGAGCAAGCACCAAATAAATTTTATTTATTGGAAAATTTATTATTTAATTTTTATATTTTAATAAAATTAATTAATCATTTTTAATATTAATTAAATTATTATTTAATTTTTTATTTTAATAAATAAATTAATTAATTTTTATATTTTAAAAAATATATTATTTTAAATTTAATTTTATTAAATTTTTAATTCATTCGATTATTTTTCACACTAAAATTATTTTGATTTTCCCTTTATTTCCCTGTTATCTACTTTTTTTTTTTTTAAGTTACTTCCCTTTACGTTAACATTCTTTTTTTCCGTATTCTCTTTATTTTATTTTTTTTATAAAAAATTGTATAATTTATATGTATAAATTTACATTTAGTTTTTATATAATAAAATTTTTATTTTTATCTCGAAATATATTTTTTAAAATATATTAATTAATTAATTAATTTTATTAAAATAAAAAAAAATAAATAACAATTTTTTAAATACAAGATTAACTAATTAATATTTAAAAAAATAAATTAATTAAATAATAATTTAAGTAGCTTTAGAATCGTTAATCAATTGAAATTTTGATAGAGAGATTAAAAAATTTAAAGAAAATAAAATATAAAAATTAAATAATATATTTTTTAAAATATAATAATTAACTAATTAATTTTATTAAAATATATAAATTAAATAATAATTTTCTCTTATTTATTTATAATAATATTAAATTTTTAAATATTAAATTTATTTTCAAAATAATTTAAGATTCTTTGGATATTAATGTCACTACTATTGTTAATAAAAAATATTTTAGTATTATAAGTTAATTAACAATTAAATTTAATAATTTTTTTTTATCAAAGATCATTTTTTAACTATGAAATACAATGGCTAATAAGTTTTAGATGAGTAATATTATAATAATTTTTAATATTTGAGATTTCAAATCCAAATTTCAATCAAATTAAGTATATTAAAAAAAATTATAAAATTCAATGAGCCAGTATCAAATAAAATCATAATTTTTTTAGTTTTAATTAAAGTTAAATTAAAAAGTATTTTTTCTTATTTAAATATTTTCATTTGAAATAATGAATTCGTAAACCATGAATGGGTGATTAGATGAGATTTTTTTTTATCATATTAAATGTAAGTTTAATATTGAGATTCAATGAAAATAAATCTTAAAGAGTATTATTTTAAATATTATTAAAATAATTTATATAAATTATTTCATTGTTTTGACATTTTTATAATTAAATATATTAATTTTAATATTTTATAATTAATTTAGTAGGTTATCAACTCAAGCCTAGAGGAGTGCGTGGACATTCTCTTCTCTACTATCCTATTTTTTTATTTACAACAGTCAATCATCCTACTTATTGGATAAACACTATCATTTCCCTTCTAAACCTGCTCTTAATTCACTTTTCAAACGCGTTTACTTCACTAATCGTAATTAATATAAACTTATTGATTTTAATTATTTTCAGTGAAAATAAGAGTGAGGTGGTGAATCCCTTGATTATGATAATTTTTTAAATTATCTGTTTTTTTACAATTAATCAATAAAAAATATATTTTTTATATTTTAAATTTTATGATCAAATTTTGATATTTATTACAACTTTAATAATTAAATTATTTAATAAGTAAAAACTTATAAGTAAAACTCTTTGAGTTTCTAGGATAGATTTCTCATTAAAATAAATAAAGTGTTATTCTATATTTTCTTAGATTTTTGGATAGTCACAGTTGAAATTTTATATATTGGTGATTCTCTCTCTTTTTTTCATATTTTGTGGATTTTATTTATTTTTTTTATATTAATAATATATATTTTTTTTACTAAATTTGTAATTGTTGTCTTGATTTTTAAAAATTTTATGTTTCTCTGCTATTCACATCTATATAAGTCACATGATATTTTTTTTTTAAATTTGTTCCATGTTATTCTACAAAAATAATTTTTTTATAATAATTATTATTTAATTATTTTTATTTATCTTTTAATTATCATTATTATTTTATATTATGACCTTAATATTTATTATTTAAATTATTATATTCTTTAAATTTTAATTTTTAAAAATTAAAATATTTTATGAGTAAATATAATATTTAAAAATTATTTATATTATTTTTTTATAAATTTATTTATATAAAAATATTATTTACCATATATTATCCTCTATTATAATAATAATAATAATAATAATAATAATAAATCACTAATAACTATTAATTTAAAGAAAATTAACGATTAATTTATGATCTCATATTCTTTTATATATATATAAAGCAAAAGGATATTCCTCTTATGCTATCATATGATATTTTTTCGTAGTATTATCACACGATATTTTTTCATTTAATTCTTTTATTTTTTTTAATTATATAATAAAATTTTAATATTTAAAATAAAAAAAAAATAATAATATGTTCAAGCCAATTTCAAGTGACTATGCATCTTTAAACAATGTTCTCAATATATTATTTTTTAATTTTTATTTTAAAATTTTCCTTAAAAAATTTAAGAGGTAAAAATTAATAAAAAATATGAAATAATATTTAATTAATAAAAAATAAAAAATATAAAAAATAAATGCGTAATAATTAATAAAAATTGAATATATTATTTAATTTTCATATAAAATAATTAAAAAAATATATAAATTATATTTATTTATCTATTAAAATGATTAATAACGACGTGAGTAAATTAGTACAAACAATTCCCTGCTATTGCATAAGTCGGGCTAATAAAAGGCCAATAAAAACTAAGTTAATTTTTAAGTAACGGTCTATGTGGACCACAAATTGAAAATTGTGAGTTATATAAATGTTTTACATAAGTATCTTTTACGCTAAAATTTTCCCCTAGATAATTAATTTGAAACAGTTTAATAAAATTGTTAACTAATCGATAGAAAATAAAATTTAACTTTCAACTCATGTTAAGTTTATTAGAATTTAAGACTCATGGCTAAATTTTTTTAATTGCTTAATTTTAAAAATTAATTGTTAGTATAATTTAATTTTTAAAAATATTTTAAAAAGATTAAAATTGAATGGCTAATTAAAAAATTTAAATATATTGATATAATATTTTAAATCTGCCAATAAATTTAAAAAAATTAGTGACCAATTTTTTATCTATTAAAAAAAATAAAATTTTAAAATTTTGAGGAGTTTTTTCTAAGTTGGCTTATTAGTAGTCAAATGTGAGAGTTTATTAATAATATAATCACATTTAAAGTAAATTAAAAATTAAAATTTTAGAAGACTGTGACTTTATTTAACTCTTAACTTCAGTATTAAAAAATTTAAATATATTGACATAATATTTTAAATCGGCCAATAAATTTAAAAAAAATAATGATCAATTTTTTATCTATTAAAAAAAAAACTTTTAAAATTTTGAGAAGTTTTGATCAAGTTGGCTCATTAGTGTCCAAATATGAGAGCTTATTAATAATACAATTACATTTAAAGTAAATTAAAAATTAAAATTTTAGAAGATTGTGACTCTATTTAACTTCTAACTTCTGTATTAGAGTGATGCTTATTTTTAATTATGACTAAATTCAAAATTTTAAGCTTATTAAAATTTTTAATTTAAAATTAATATTAATATGCTAATATTAAATTCATATTAACTAATTTTAATTATGGTCAAACTGAACATTTATTTAACTAAAATTTGGGCCAATGGTCCATATGTCCATGCCTGATTAATTTAATTAGTATATACAAATTTTAGAACATTTAATGTACTTGTTTCAAACAATTAATTATAATTATATTAAATTTTAATTTAAATTTATATTGGTCCCATATTAAGAATTTTAGGCTCACAATTTGCTTATATATATATAAAATATGAAGATATTTTTCATAATATATCACGTGATATTGTCTTTTATGATATTCCACGTGACTTATAAGTGATAAAGTTTGATACGTGATATTTTATTTTATAATATTGTCACACAGTTAATACGTGTCATTATATTTTATAGTATTATCACGTGGTATTTTTTGTTATACATAAGTTATAAATTATGTAATAGTTACTCTTTTAATATTATAACAAGTACCTATTATTATAAGGTAACTTATAAAATATATATATATATATATATATTATAAAATTTTTATTAGAAAGATTAAAAAAATAAAAATAATAAAAATAAAATTTAAAATAATTAATAAACAAATTTAAATATTACATTATTTTATATATTAAAATTTTTTAAAATATATAATATATATATAATATAAAATTTTTATTAGAAAGATTAAAAAATAAAAATAATAAAAATAAAATTTAAAATAATTAATAAACAAATTTAAATATTACATTATTTTATATATTAAAATTTTTAAAAAAATAATATATATATTATAAAATTTTTATTAGAAAGATTAAAAAATAAAAATAATAAAAATAAAATTTAAAACAATTAATAAAAAATTTTAAATATTATATTATTTTTATATATTAAAATTAATATATATATATATATATATCAAAATAATTAATAATCACTCGCATTAAATAATTCCCTCATTTTGTATAATTATTACTTTATTATTTATTTATAGTGTGGAAGAGATGATAAATATATACCATAATCACCATTTAGAGAGAGAAGAGCTCAAACTTCTTTAAAATATTACCATTGTTTGAGTGTATTTTTAAATTATTTACTTTTAAATAAATTTTTAATTTAACTTTAATTATGAAATGTTATGTTTTTAATTTTTTTTAATACTAAAAAATATTTAATAACATTATAAATTTTCGAAATTAAATGAATGACAATAATATATTTTCTTTTATTTTTTTATTACTATATTTTGAGTATTAACTAGATGATTTGTATAATTAAAAGATAATTAATTTGATATTTATATTAATCTTATAAATATCTTTTTCAATAAATATGCATTTGAAATAACTATTGTCACAAAAGGTTTTGCGGTAGCCTGGACGAACACTTACCGAAGTGAGAAAGAGTGAGGAGTCGCCACTTTAATTTTGAGGGAAATTAAAGAAAACCATTTGTGAAAATAAAAGAAACCACTTCGAAAACAGAGATTCTAGGTTCAGGGTCCATATACGGGCGGGGAAGGTGTCAGGCACCCCGCCTCGTCTCTCAATGAAGGTGAACAGACTTAATATTATGCTATTTTATAAATAAAAGGGGTAATTAGGAGGGTTGGGATAGTGATAATGTTAATCCTTTGTGTAAAATAAATGAATATTTGATATTTCACTTATTTAGGGTTGCCCAAGAACACGAGTTCGTGAGATGGCCCTTTAGTGAATAGGTGTTCAGATAAAGTTGTCTTGTGTATTGGAGTTTTGTTTATTTTGAACTTCACTAAGAGAGCTCGAGACAGAACTTTTCCCGATCTTTATACATGTTTCATTTAAAGTGTCAAACAGGATATTTCGGATAAGAACTCTCCTCCGAACTTCACGTATTGTGAGAATCAAGTAAGAACTCTCCCCTTACCTCTTAAAGTATTAGGTATAAAGATTTTAGTGAAGGATCTCGGATAAGAACTCTCCTCCGATCCCCTCATTTTGTTTAAATTTTGGATGAGAATCAGGTAAGAACTCTCCCCTGATCTCTTAAAATATTTGGTTTAAAGATTTTTAGTGAAGGATCTCGGATAAGAACTCTCCTCCGATCTCCTCGTTTTGTTTAAATTTTGGATGAGAATCAGGTAAGAACTCTCCCCCGATCTCTTAGGGTGTTTGGCCTAAAATTTGATGGAGGATCTCAGATAAGAACTGTCCTCCGATCTCTGTGTTTTGTTTGAATGATGATCGGGTAAGAACTCTCCCCCGACCTCTTAAAATATTTGGTTTAAGGTTTTTAATGAAAGATCTCGGATAAGAACTCTCCTCCGATCTCCACATATTTAATAAAATTTTTGATTGAGAATCAGATAAGAACTCTCCTGTGATCTCTTTAAGTATTTAATTTAGAGTTTAGCGTGAGGAATATCGGATAAGAACTCTCCTCCGATCTCCACATATTTATTAAAATTCTTGGTTGAGAATCGGATAAGAACTCTCCTCCGATCTCCACATATTTATGACGATCGTATACCGTAAGAAACTTAGACTAAGGGTTCTGGCGCCTGAAGATGCCAGGAACCCGAGCGAGGCTTCTTAACCCATTGATGCCTTGTAACTAGGGAGGGGATACCAGACTGAGTTTTTGCCGATCCCCTTTGTAATCGCCTTACCAGTACTTATCGCAAGGTGTTTTGCGGTCGCCTGAATGAACCCTCACCGAAGTGGAAAAGAATGAGGAGTCGCCACTTTAGTTTTGAGGGAAACTAAAGAAAACCATTTGTGAAGATAAATTGAAATAAAACCACTTCAAAACAGAGATTCTAAGTTCGGGGTCCGTAAACGGGTGGGGAAGGTGTTAGGCACCCCACCTCGTCCCTTAATTAGGGAAAGTAGATTTAACTTCGCACTCTTTATAAATTAGTTAGGAGGACTTGAATGGAAATGTTAATCCTTTTGACAAAAGGAATATTTGATTTTTCACTAATTCGGATTACCCAGATACATAAGTAAATGAGACAACCTTAGTGAGTTACTGTTGTATGTTAGTTTTGTTTGAAGGGCTATTTTATCAGAATCCAATTTTTGAAATTGGATGAGAACTCTCCTCCGATCTCTTTTAAATATTTATTTAAATTTTAGATTGATAACCGGATAAGAACTCTCCTCCGATCTCTTTTAATATTTATTTAAATTTTAGGTTGAGAACCGGATAAGAACTCTCCTCCGATCTCTTTTAATATTTATTAAAATTTTTGGATTGAGAATTGGATGAGAACTCTCCTCCGATCTCTTTTAATTTTTATTAAAATTTTTTAAGCTTGAGATCCGGATAAGAACTCTCCTCCGATCTCTTTTAATATTTATTAAAATTTTTAAGCTTGAGAACCGGATAAGAACCCTCCTCCGATCTCTTTTAATATTTATTAAAATTTTTAAGCTTGAGAACCAGATAAGAACCCTCCTCCGATCTCTTTTAATATTTATTAAAATTTTTAAGCTTGAGAACCGAATAAGAACTCTCCTCCGACCTCCTTTAAAATATTTGTTAAAATTTTAGATTGAGAATCGGATAAGAACCCTCCTCCGATCTCTTTTAATTAAATGGTAGTCGGATAAGGATTTTTTCGATCTCTCTAAATTTTACCTATCGAGAGGGCCTAAGGCTAAGGGTTCTGACGTTCAAAGGTGTCAGGGGGTCTGCGCAAGACTTCTTTAACTTATTGGTACCTTAGGACTGGGCAGGGGATGCCAAACCGAATCCTCCGACCTTCCTATATGGTCGCCTCACCAGCATTTTTTGGTAGCCGATCTATTCCATTTAGTTATCCAGGGTTTGGTTTTACTCTGTCTTATGACGTCTTGCCCTATGACCTACTGAGTCATTCTAGTGACTCAGCTTTACCATTTTCCAGACTTATTATTCAGACCTTTCATTATTTCAAAAGGACTCTTAAGTTGCCGTTACCCACATCTCATCCAACCACTTATGTATCGCTTGGAACTAGATGACTTACGCTCAGAAATAATAAAGATTAATAAAGATTAACAAAGGTATCGACACGGAAATAAACTAGAGCACAACCTTTCTCTGTATCTTTCTAGCGTGATATGAACTTAAAGAAAATAACATACGTAAAGAAAGAAGAATGGAAATGCGTAAAACAAGAACTAAACTTAATAAAATGGCAACATGAATACTGACCTGTAAGGAGTCGATTCTAGTGAACTAACCGAGAATCACAAAACGCAATAAGATTGCAAGTTGATAGCCGGGAGACTAAGGTTCGCCTTGGAACAAAGAGTGCTTCACTAAATGCAATCGAGTCAGAATTATACCCGAGTTTAAATGAGATTGAGCATGGGCGATGGAAGTGAAAATAAAGATAACAAGGAACTAAAAAATATGAACGCTACGGGATAATGAATGAGCTGAAAATGGAGAGTTTCAGTGTTCAAAATCTTTTAAGGAAACACTTCAGAAAACTGGTTCTAAAAGTTCTTCTTATGAAAGCAGAGTAACGATCTGAATTAAATTTCAGAGTTCTTTCGCTATAGTAACTTCCTCCTTTTTTGTCCGTCCTTTAAACAGTTTTTCATGCAGGTATTTATAGGGACCGGGTGTTCCCCTTGAAGGGTCAGGATCTATCTTGAGGGAGATGGAGGGTCAAGATTTCAAAGGACATAATCCTAAGCTCAAGAATTAAAGAGAATCAGAATAGACGGCCGAGATCCACTTCAGAATATTTGTCTTTTTCCTCCTCTAATCTGATGGTCCCAAATTCTCTTGTCCGGGGCGATCCAAGGGCTAAGAGTGAAAGGCGCTGGTTTTGTCGTCTTATTCTTTGATCCAAGGGCCCTGGGCTCGTCCTTACAAGTTGGATCAACGGTGGAGATTGGGAGGTACAGCGCTGTCATGACATATTCTCGGCACTCGATGCGGGGATTGGGGCGTGTGGTTGAGATTTTACCTGCAACGCTTTAACTACCTCGGCTCTGATCATGGCGACAGCGGTAGGCGCCTTATTCTTTTGTTTTCTGCTCTCTCTTCCTTTCCGATCTTCTTAACATGATCCTTCTCTGATCTTTCATACCGGTCTCCCCTCTTCCGATCTCTATTATTCCAATATTTCCCTTAATCAGGCCCGGTCCGGTCAGAGCATTAATTCCCATCGATTCCTGAAGCGTCCGCTTCGTTTTCTGCTTAGCAATAAATGCCCGATTTTCCCCTATATATACCCCTGACGGAAGAGACTTTTCTCATTCGATTTTCCTCTCTTCCTTCTTACTTTCCAGTTCTAGCTGCTCCGGCAGAAGTTCCGGCCACAATTGTGGCTTTTGATCCTTTTCCGATGGACCTCTTTATTCCCCGACTGAAAATTTACGATCCCGGTGATCGAGGAATTATGATGACCTTATCTGATGATGGTGAGAGAACTGGACTAACTAACCGATCCGGGTTGAGGACCTTGATCGTGCCGATCTCGAGCTGTTCGATCAGTATAACCGGCGAACCGATTTTGGCCGAGAAAACTGCTAATGTTCCGCCGACCCTTGGCGGTTGCCCTTCCAAGTTTATTCGGCTTCTCACCGAATTGGGTGTTCCGACAGCGACTTTCCTCCACACTGGGTGTTCCGACAGCGGCTCGGTTCCGAGTGGTAATACCGGTGACGATCTCTCTCATTCTCATGAGAGTTGTTGTCACCGCCATCTAAGCTGTACATCTATCCGATGTCGTCGGCCGGTCTTCTGGTCGAACACATCCTTTGGATCGATCCACACCGGCTTTGACATAGGCCCTTTAGATGGAATGTTCCGCTGATCGCTAGAGATCGGCTTTCGATGTAGTCAGGTCCTTAAATGTAATCCGATCTCTTGAAATCGCCCAAATGATGTAATCTGACTTTTGGAAATGTAATACGATCTATTGGGATCACCCAAATGATGTAATCTGGCTTTTGGAAATAAAATTTTATTTTGATAGTTATCATTTTATTATTGTTGCTTCCGATCTCTGAAGTGTTTGTCCGATCTGGTTCCCAACTGAACAGTCTTTATCCGATCCATACTTCCAAACATCGTTTTTAATTAGCCGATCCCTAACTATCCGGTCCCTCCTTATGGAATTTTGGAATATTCGTGAGATGTGTCAGAACAGCTGGCGAGTCCCGCTAACCGATGCAGTGCCTGGAACATCGTGAGCATTAAATGCTCGGACGAGTATAAATAGGGGTGGGGTTAGCCAATTGCTCCCGTATGTCATTTTCAGTCTCTCGCTCACAACTTCAAAATTCTCTCGTTTTCTCAAGTTCTTCCGACGCCGATCAGACTCCGGTAAGGGCTTTGATCTTTCTTTTAGTTTAAATTCTTTATTTCCTTTGAAAATGAGCGGTGCCGAGGGTCAGAGAGCGGCAAGCCCCCCTTCCGTTCAGGTCTCGTGGTCATCCGATGAGGTAGAGGTGGTCGGACCGAGCGTTCGGACTGAACCTGTTAGGGCCTCCGCCCCAATTCAGGGGCAGGCGACATCTTCGAAACGAACACATTCTTCAGGGAGAGAAAACCTTCCCATGGACGAGCTACCGTCCATTCTTAAAGAAACCGACCTACAGTCGTTCAGCCAAGAATACAACATTCACCCTGACTTATTCGAACTCATTAAGTGTCACGGCGATCTTCGAGCCATTCACTTCTTTGAGGGGAATGACATGATCATGGTGTACGAAGAGCAGTTAAAAGCCGGGCTGCGGTTCCCTTTAGACGACTTCTTCAAAGAAGTTCTGAAATTTCACCAAGTATGCATCACCCAAGTTCACCCGAACTCGTGGCGGATCCTTGTGGCCTTCCGTGGCCTGTGCCGAGCTAAGGGAATTAGTCCTACTGCCAAGGTGTTCACCGACCTTCATAGGTTAACTCGTCGAAAGGACGACGAGTGTTGGTTTTTCCAGGCGAAACCCCACTGTGGGCTTTTTACCGATCCGCCGTCCTCCCTTAAGAATTGGAAGAACCGCTTTTTTATCCTGAGAAGCAAAATCCCAAATGGTTTTGAGGTTTCCCATGATTGGCTGCACTCAGGTCCATTAATTCGAGGCACCACCTGAATAGGAAGAGGTGCAATGGTGATGGATTTGAAAGAGCAGGCGAGCAGAGAGAAGTTCTCTTGCCTGGATGCGGTGACTGCCGAGCTGCACCATTGGACTATGGAATTGATCACCGGCAAAGATCACGGGCTTCTCGGCATCGGTATTTTCTACATCTCAGATCTCAGGACCTTAGCGATCTCACTGACCTCTTCTTTGTGCAGGTATGGCGAGCGGCGAAGCCTCCAAGGAGAGCGAGCGAAAGAGGAGATCTCGGAAGGTACGGGAGATGAAGCGGGCCGAGGAGATG
The DNA here is from genome assembly GCF_030052815.1 of Hevea brasiliensis. NCBI lineage: Eukaryota > Viridiplantae > Streptophyta > Magnoliopsida > Malpighiales > Euphorbiaceae > Hevea > Hevea brasiliensis. The sequence continues at coordinate 60,821,296 of NC_079507.1, read as the reverse complement.
CAGACACCTCGTCACGAGCCCGGGGAAATACTAGAAGGCTCGTCTCAACCTTCGGGACCGCCGATCTCCGAGGTGGAAGTGATCCGTTCTCCTCCTCGGAGGGAAGAGCCGCCTCTGCCTCCTTCAGTTGTTCCGGGCGCGGAAGGGGGTCCTTCCCAACAACAGGTGAGGCCCCTTTCTCGCGGTGCCCAGGTCTTGGTCCATTCACTGGAGAAAAATCGCCTGATTCGGAGAATCTGGTTTCGCCAAGGTGCTGGTGTCCTCTATCTGCCTTCGAGAAGATCGGGATAGGCTGTCTCCGGATAGCCTTGATGATATCTTGACCAGATCTATGAGCTTGAACGTTGAGTGCTTGGTGAATCAGCACATGATCCGGGAGAAGGCGCATCGGCTGGGTAAAGAGGTCGAGAGGATAGGTCATGAAGCAGCTTCCCTCCAATCCCAACTATCATCCACTTGGGACTACATATCTCAACTTGAGGGGCGATTAAAGTATTACGAGGACAAGCTGGTCGAGCAAGCTCATGTTCTGGCTGAGCGGGATCATGCTCTTGAGGAAGTGCAAGCGCTCCGGGCCGATGAAGCTACTCAACTTGCTCACCTTGCTAAGGAGCTCAAGGTGAAAGAGGAAGAGATGGTGACTGGAGTGGCCGGCGCTTATGTAAATGCCCACAGAGATCTCCTGGCTGAGCTCAAGAAGCGTTACCCTGAGGAGGACTTCTCCTGGATGGCCAACCTGGCTCCAGGGATGAAGCGAGGAGAGTGAGGAGGCTGAGGGTGAGGGGGGAGACGGACAAAATGTAGATCAGGCTGGGGGTGATCCTCCAGCTGAATAACTTGTACAAATTTTTGAAATGAAATGAAATGGAATACCTCTTTTATTCGATGAATGGTTATGATCGAAAAATTTCTAAATTATTTAAACACTTGATTGTCTGAGTATGTTGAAATAACTGAAAGTGATTATTAACCTAAGTGTGAGAGATTGGAAAACACAATGAGCATGAGATCGGTAGGGAACCAACGCTAAACGGGACTTGATTAAAATTAGAAATTTGGCTTGAACATTTAAGATCGGGATCATCATTAAACCGGAACGGAACCTTTGATTATTCTTAAACTTTTGAAAGGGAGATCGGCAACAAAAATGGTAACAAAGATCTAGTGTCAGTTTAATTTCGTTTGTCAACAGAGATTAGGAATATAGTTGACTGGTCAGGAGATTCGACAATGAGTTTGAGAGATGGGTGAGTGATTTAATAGACCGGTAAGGCTTTGATTGATGTGAGGACTTAGTATTGATTCAATTCCTTGTGAGGAGAGATCGGAAATGTGGTTATCTAGCAAAGAGAGATCGGAAATGTGGTTAGCTGTCAAAGGGAGACTTAGTACTGGGGATCGGTTTCAAAGTTTATTAATTATGGGGATCGGCCAAAATATGGTGTCGACAGTACTCTTTGGTAGGCAATATCCGATCTCTTTCATTTACTAGTCAGGGATCCGATCTTATCTCGATCCTCACTATACCAGGTTATCTCCTGAGCTCGTTTAGTGGTTCGACTTCATAACTTTTTCCTCCGCTTTATTATTCAAACTTTTATTATTTTTATTTGTTTAAAGAAACTCTCGTGTTAAGATACAGCTACCAACATTTTATTAAACTACCTACACGTTACCCGTAACTAGAACACCTATATTTGAAGGTAATAAAAGCTAAGAACAAATAAATAACATGAACTGATGAATAAAAGGTAAACTCAAGAGAGTAACTATCTACGTGGGGCTCTTTAGCATAATTGAACTTAATGAAAATCACGAGCATGAGAACAAAGAAAATAAAATGGGAGCATTTGATAAAGCAACGGTCTAGACACTTATCTATGGGGGATTGAGTCTATTGAACTAACTGTAGAGCCACAAACATTGTAGAGCTGTGAGCCAATAGTCTGGGGACTAATGCTTACTTTGAAATAATAAGTACCAAGTGAGAATGCAGTTGAGCCGAAGTGACAGTAACCGGGTTGGAATAAGATTAAGCTTGGAGAATAAAATGTTGATATTAAGATGATGAAAACGAAACTGAACTGAGAAATGCTAACGCAGAGTAGTGAACAAACTGAAAATGAAGAGTTTCAGGGTCTAACACTCCTTCAATGGAGATACTTAAGAAAACTGGTTTCTGAAGTTTCTCTATTTTTGAAAGCTTAGAATAGCAAAGTAGCAAGACTGAATCAAGTTTCAGAGCCTTTCCACTATAATTACCACCTTTTTTGTTCATCTTCAACAGTATTGCATACAGGTATTTATAGGGAACAGGTGCTCCTAATGAAGGGTCAGGATCTCTTTTGGGGAGATGGAAGGTTTGGATTTAAAAGGACATGATCCGATGCCTGAGAATTGAAGAGAATCAAAATGGACGGCTGAGATCCCATTCAGAATATTTGTCCTCTCTCTTTTCCAATCCAACGGCTCAGGATCTTCCTGTCAAGATGGATTCGAAGGCTAGGAACAAAAGGCGTCGGTCCTGTCGTCTACTTTTTGATCCAAGAGCTTCGGGTTCGTCCTTACGAGTAAGATCAACGGTGGAGATTCAGAAGCATAGGACTGTCATAACTGTCCTGGCGTCTGTCAGCATTGTGAGCGATTCTGCAAATGAAGCGTGCGGTGAAGATTTGATCTTGCTTGCAACGCTTTAACTACCTCGGCTCTAATTATGAAGAGGGTTATTGGAAATTGTCTCATCCTCTCCTTGCTTTCCGATCTCCCATTCCTTCCGATCTCTCTATTATGACCCTTTTTCGATCTCTCATACCGGGCCCCTCTCCCGATCTCTTCCATTCCAGAATCAGTCAAAGTATTTAATCCTTCGGTTACCAATGCATCCGCTTCGATTTTTGCTAGTAATAAATGCTCAGACCCTCTATATATATGCTTCAGCAGGGAATTTCTCCCACATTCCATTTCTCCTCTTTCCATTTCTCTCTTCTTCAGTTCTAGTTTCTCTGGTAACATTCTGGCCATGGTGACCACTTTTGATCTTTTTCTGACTATTCTCTTTGCTCCCCGACTAAAAATTTATGACCCCGGTGATCGAAAAATCATGATAACCACATCTGATGACTGTGACAGAACTGGACTAATTTACAGATCAAGATCGAAAATGTCGATCGTACCAATCTCAAATCAGTCTACCGATATAATCAGTGAACTGATATCGGGCGAGAAGACTGCTAATCTCCCTCTTAACATCAGTGACTGCCTTTTGAAGTTCATTTGGCTCCTCACCACATCGGGCGTCCTGACTGCGGCTTGGTTCTGGTTGATGACATCGACGATGACTCCTCTCATTATCATGAGAGTCATAGTCACTCCATCTGAGTTGTACATCTATCCAATACCTATGGCTGGCTTTCTGATCAAACACATCTTTTGATTCAGCCACAAGACTAGGCTTTGACATAGGTACCTGCTAGGTAGGATGTAATGCCGATCTTTAGAGATCACCCAAATGATGTAATCTGACCTTTAAAGGTTCTTAATGATGTAATCCGATCTCTTGAGATCGCCCAAATGATGTAATCTGACCTTTAAAGGTTCTTAATGATGTAATCGATCTCTTGAGATCGCCCAAATGATGTAATTTGACCTTTTGGAAATGAAATGAAATTTTATTTGACAATTATCATTTAATTATTGTATTGGTTATTTTCCGATCTCTAATGTACATATCCGATCTGGTTCTTAACTGTATCACCCTTAGCCGATCTGTAACTTTGAACATCTGCCTTAATCCGACGATCTTGGCCAGCCGATCTCCTCTTATTTTATTTATTTTGTTTTTGGAACCTTCCCACAACGCGTCAGAAAAGCGGGTAAATTACACCTACCGATGCACTGCTTGGGGCTTTGTGAGCATTAAATGCTCACACGGGTATAAATAGGGGGAGGTTCCCTCAGTTGCTCCCCTATGCCATTTTCAGCATTCTGCTTGTAATTTAAACTTTCCTTCATTTCTTCAAGTTTTTTCGGCACCGATCACACTCCGGTAAGGACTTTAATCCTTCACTTACTTATGCTTTTTTATTTCTTTGAAAATGAGCGACACCGAGGGTCAGAGAGCGGCGAGCCCCCTTTCCGTCCATGTCTCGTAGTCATCAGATGAAGTCGAGGTGATTAGGTCGAGTGGGCGACTGAGCCTCCTACAACCTCAACTTCAGCCCATGGTCAAGCGGTACAATTAAGACAAACACATTCCTCTGGGAGAGAAAATCTTCCCGTGGATGAGCTGCCGTCAATCCTCCAAGAAACAAATCTGCAGTCGATTAGTCAAGAGTATAACCTTTGGACCAACTCCTTCGAGCTTATCAAATGCCATGGTGATATCAGAGCTGATCACTTTTTCGATAAAAATGATGCGATCATGGTGTACGAAGAGCAATTAAAAGTTGGGCTTCGGTTTCCCCTTGATGACTTCTTCAAGGACGTCCTGAAATTTCACCAAGTCTCGGTAGCCCAAGTGCATCCGAACTAGTGGCAGATCCTGGTGGCTTTCAGAGGCTTATGACGGGCCAAGAAGCTCGATCCTACAGTGAAGGTATTTGTCGAGCTGCATAGGCTTACTCGTCGAAAGGATGACGAGTACTGGTTCTTTCAAGCAAAATCGCACTGTGGGCTTTTTACCGATCTCCCCTCCTCACTGAAGAATTGGAAAAATCGCTTCTTCTTGTTGAGGAGCAAGATTTCGAACGGTTTTGAGGGTTTTCCCCGCAGCTGGCAATATCTGGTCCCTCCGATTTCGAAGAGGATCACCCTGAGTAGGGATGAGGGTGCCATGGTAATGAAACTTAAGGATCTGGCGGCTACCCAGAAGTTCTCTTACTTATATGAGGTGATGGCCGAGCTGAGACATTGCGGCTGATCATCGATGAAGGATACGAGCTCCAACTCTCTAACCTCTGCCCTGGTACCTTCCTCATCTCTGATCTCTGAGCCTTAGATAACTCACTGACTTTTCTTTGTGCAGGTATAGCAAGCGGCGAGGCTTCCAAGGAGAGCAGTAAGCGGAAGAGGGAGATCTCCAGAAAGGTGCGAGAAATGAAGATCGCCGCCGTATCACAGACACCGATGAGAGATTCAGAAGAAGTGCCAGGAGACTCGTCCCGACCTTCGGGACAACCGGTTTCGGAAGTAGAAGTAGCTCCTTCTCCCTCTCGACCAGAAGGGCCACCGCCTCCACCAGTTCCCACAAGTGCGGAAGGGGGACCCTTCCAACCTACTACGAGGACCCTTTCCCGCTGCGCCTGTAACACCCCTGATTTTTTATATATTATTATTGGGCTTCGTGTAGGTATCCTCAATTCGCGGAAATTCGACAGTTTGGGATCGTGAATTTCCGGCAGCACCAGCTACTTGAAAAGTCTCGAATTGGATCGAGGTTTTGGCTACCCCACCATTGTCGGGCATCGGCGCGTTCCCGAAGTCGGAATCAGCAAAGGTAAACCCGAGCCTTGCTTTTTCGTAATTTTCTAGTGCTTAAATAGGATTAAAAATTCATAAAATATTCGTGGTAGCTTAGAAAATTACGATTCTTTTTGCAATAGCTTAGTAATATTTCTAAGGACCGCGGGGCAGAGTTTTATAATTTTTAGAGCTTATTTGAGCAGTTTTTGCAAAAATGATCAATTATAAGGACTAAATTGAAATTTTACATATTGTGATGAATGATTGATTTGATGGGCCCAAGAGGGGCTGTGTGATGTGATTGAGTTGTGGATATATGGATTTTGAGTATAGAAGTGTGTTTTGAACCCTTTTGCAGGTTGGGTAAGTCCTAGGTATAGGGGAGACTCTGCCGGATTTTCGGCACGACTTAGGGCGTATTGGTCTTTTTCTTTGTTTGTATTGAGTCGATTGTATTAAATAATTGTAATATAATTGTCGTGAGTGATGCCTTCTTCCTCCGCTCAGCCGCCACAGTGATTGTCGTCAAGTCTGTGAGTAGAATATTAATTTTAATTGTAATTTCGATATTATTATATGTTCAAGCATGCCCATGCATCACTTATATGCATATATTTATGTAGTTAAACTCTAGGCACGATTTATGTTGCATTCATAACTGTTGATGTGCCATGGATGTTGTTGTGGTAATTTGGAGGCGGTGTGCGTGCGTTGGCGTGCGTGTGATGTGGTGTGGACTATGGATAGGACGTTGTAGTCACGTCTTGAGTAATTCGCTGGGACCCGATACTTCGATGTGTAGTCACGGCTTGAGTAATTCGATGGGACCCACTATTTGGTTATTAATTGGAAGTCCGAGCTTGAGTAATTCGGCACTGGGTTGGATTTAAGAGAGCTGTATAGGGGATCAGCTCCCATATGTTATGATTGATACTACAGGGTGTGTGAGTGCTCCAATTTACCTTTTTGATGTTATGATGTGAAAATGTTGTTTATGTTGCATTTCACTCTACAGGGTGCATTAGTTCAGATAGTTATAGAGATTATAGTTAAGATTGATATTTTACTCTCTGAGTCGAACGCTCACTCCTGTTCAAAAATTTTTACAGGCCACAGGAGGATATTTATTCTGGGTTAACCTGCTTTTATACTTCGCAGGTTGTTTATCGATATTTGTGTAATTTTATTTACTCCTAGAATTTTCGCATGTGTTAGCAGTAATTATTTGAATTTGGTCTGTAATATTATATTCATGTTGGACCTGTAAACTTAATATTTTAAGTCTGTTTTGATGGATTGGATGAGGGAGCTGAGCTCCCATTTATTATTATGTTGATGAGTATGTGGAGGGTGAGCTGAGCTCCCCAATGGATGGTTTATTGTGTTTACAGGTCGGGTGAGTCGAAAACTCCCCGTTGGAAAGTCCATTTTATGGCCGGACTCTGTCCGTTTGTTTTCTTGATATTGAGCCCAAATGGGCCTTAGAGTTGGGTTAATGAATAGTTAAGGCTTACTACGGGCATCGGGGGCTTTAGGCTGGCCCAGGTCCTAGTGCCGGTCCAGCCCATAGGTTGGGTCGTGACAGCGCCCAGGTCCTCATTCACTCTCTGGAGAAGAACCGATTTGTTCAGGAGAATCCAGGCTTGGCCAAAGTTCTGGGCGCTACCATATGCCTTCAGGAGGATCGGAATAGGTTGACTCCGGGTAGCATTGACGATTTCCTGGCCCAAACGATGAGTTTGAGTGTAGAGAGCTTGGTGAACCAACATATAATCAGGGAAAAAGCTCATTTTCTGAGGTAGGAAATTCTAAAAGCGGTCAAGGATGCATCCTCTGCCCAAGCTCAACTTCCATCCGCCCAAGATTATATTGTCGAACTCAAAGTTCGAATGAAGTCCTACGAGGATAAATTGGCCGAACAGGCTCATGAACTCGGAGAGGCTCGGGCGCTCAGAACTGTTGACGTCGCTCGCCTCACTGAAGAACTCAGAGTGAAAGAAGAAGAGCTTATGACGACGGAAGCTGGTGCTTATGTGAACGCCCACAGTGACCTTTTGGCCGAGCTCAGGAGGCGTTATCCTAAGGAAGACTTCTCTTGGATGGTGGACCTGGTTCCTCGAGACGAAGAGGAGAGCGAGAAAGAATCAGAGAGAGAGAGGGAGAATGAGCGAAATGTATCGAGAGATCAGGCTGGGGGAGATCCTCCAGCCGAATGACTTGTAAATGTTTACTTTGGAATGAAATGAAGTCTTTTTGCTCAATTTCTTGTTGAGATCAGAAAATGTCCAAATTGTATGAGAACTTAATTGTTTTGCATGCACTGGACTATAAACTTTAAAAACAACCATTAACCAAAGTATGAGAGATCAGAAAAACATTACAGATAAGCTTGAGATCGGGCTGAGTCCCGACCAAACACCCGATAAATCTTTAGAACATTGAAATACTTGATTTGAATTTTAGGATCAGGATCATCAATAGACCGGACATAAACCTTTAGCTTTATTTTGAGAAATAGACCGGACATAAACATTTTAACTTTATTTTAAGAAACATATGGAACACACAAGTGCGGGACTCGATTCTAGCATTAGCTAGATGATTTTCCACTACATTTGTAAAGAGAGATCGGAGACGAGACCGAATGGCATGGGGACCAGGTGTTGGTTTGATTCCCTTCGACGAGAGATCGGAAATGAGATTGGATGGCATGGAGGCTTGACATTTGTTTGACCTCCTTTGACGAGAGATCGGAAAGCCATCGACTAGATGGGAGATCGATCGAGTCATCTGTAACCGAAAAAATGTTGGGTGGGGATCGGTTTCAAAGTCGATTGACTTCGGGGGTCGGCCAAAATATAGTGTCGACAACTACAATTACAGAATGAAAAATATATATAATTTTAATAAAAATTAGAATATTTTATTATTTGAAATTCATATATATTCAAAGAAACTATTTTTTGTTAAATATGAAATTAATTAAAAACTCAAATTAAAAGTTAAATTTTTTTATTATTTTGATATAATTGATCTTAAGTATGATTTGAAATTGAAATTTTGCAGTGATATAGATTATTTTAATATTATTATCTCACATTAATTTGAAAAAATGTGTTTGAGATATATGCTAGATATGAATAAACCTTTTCATTTAATTAGATTTTAAGTAGGGTTATACCCAATTTACATTATTATTATTATTATTATTATTATTATTATTATTATTATTATGCAAGCATGAATTTTCATTTACATCAAGAATTTATTCAATTAACATGCAAATAGTAACATACCAAGTATTGATTTCCTTAGATAACTAAAAGAATGAGATAAAATAAAGAATACATGAATTTTTATGGGTTAATTGTACTAATCATCCTTAAACTTATGAGTCTTTTTATTTTCGTTCTTAAACTTCAATTTCTTAATATAAAATCACTCAATTTAAGTTTTATTTAAAAAAAAGTCACTTTCACTTGCAATAACAGGTTTTCTACTCAACATTGAAATTTTCCCTTTAAAGTTTTCTTCTACTTTGTAATCAACGATGAAATAAAATTTTGTGGTGGCATGAATTTTTTCTCTGTTTCTTTTGAGAAAGTTGTAGCTAATCAGCAAATTAAGCCAGAGCCTATTGTGGAAGATGATTTTTTGAACTGATAAACTTGTTATTGCAGGTAATAAATAACATGTAAGAGTGATTTTTCTTGAAATGAAATTTAAATTGAATAATTTTTTTTAAAATAAAATTTAAATTGAGTGATTTTATTTTAAAAAATTAAAATATAAAAATAAAAATAAAAAGATCCCAAATGCGAAGACGATTGCAATTAACTCGATTTTCATTTAAAGCAAATATTTATTATAGTGTCTGATTATCATATGCTATTATGTAATATATGACACGCGCTGAAAAAAATAAAAATAAAAAAAAAAGGGAGAGAGAGAGAGAAAGAGGGTTTTATCGGTGCTAAAAGCAGAGAAGCGAGCTTACGTATCTTCTCTTCTTTACCTCCGTTGCGGCGTGCAAGAGACAGAGAGAAAGCGAGAGAGAGAGAGAGAGAGAGAGAGTACGTGTCCAGCGAACGACGTCGTTTATTCTCAGATCTGAGGTGGCGAGAGAGAGAGAGAGAGAGAGAGGGAGGGAGGGAGGGAGAAAGAATGAGTGGCAGAGGAGGAGGAGGAGGAGCAGCTAGCAATAACAGCAACAGTAATGGGAAGGGTAATAGTGGAATTTCAGGGATTCCGCCGGGGTCGAGAAAGATGGTGCAGAGCTTGAAGGAGATTGTGAACTGTCCAGAGCCCGAGATCTACGCTATGCTAAAAGAGTGTAATATGGACCCTAACGAGGCCGTTAATCGCCTCCTCTCTCAAGGTTTTCTTTTCTTTTATTGTATTTTTTTCACTGTGCTTTTTGGGAAAATCGATTAATTTTTTTTTTCCTTCGCGTGGTGAGGGGGATGAAGGATTTGCCTTCTCCCATGGTAAGCAAAGTTTTCTTGCCTTGGAGTTAGCGATAGGCTCAGTGGAGTGAAAGTTAATTTTGTTTGTGGTTTTCAATTTGATCAGAAATCTATACTTGTAATTTGAAGTTTGTTTTATGCTTCAGTTTATTTTTTTAAGCGGCCAAAGCTGAAATTGCATGGCTTTACTTTTCTTTTTCTCTAAAATCTAGCTAATTGTTTGGAGCTTTGTGCTTTGATGTCCTACAAATAACGGTTTCTTACACAATTTGGAAGTTTTAATCCAATTGCATGATGCTGCGCAAACGTAATAATATAAGCACTATGGTGGAAGTTATTGATAACCATGGAAAAACATATCTAAAGTCTAGAAATTTTCTTTTGTAATAAAAGAAAACATAGGCCACCAATTTGATGTGCTGTGGCACAATCCATTTGTAGACATGTTAACAAGTGTGTGTGTTTGTGAATGCATGCATATATGTTGCACATGCATGTGCATATGTGTTCTTACTGTCCAACTATTCTAACAGAAAATTAACAAAGTAGAATTTTCAGCCTACTAAGCCCACAACAATATCAAAATTTAAAAGGAAACTTCTCACTCTTCAACATTCTAAATGTACTTTACAAGATTACTCGGTGTTTGGTGGCTTTGGAGGTGGTCCTTTGGTTCCCACCATTCTCCTTTTGAAGTAGAAGATGAAAAAAAGCTTTCCTTTTTGTGAATAAATCTTTTCAAGCTGCAATCATATCTAATGTTGCTTTAATTGTCAGCCAATTCTTTTTTGGTTTCAACTGATCCTGTGAGCATCAGTTGTTTTCATTTGAATATGATATTAGAAGTGTTATAATATTTAGTTGTCCGTAATTGCTCTCATTCTGATTCTCATCAACAGTTTTTCCATACCTTTTTTGATACAAGTCTGGGACTTTCCTGGAAGTTTCATTTCATCTATTATCTCCCACTCAGATTTATTTTTAACTTGAAGATTTTTCTTGCTGTAGATCCTTTCCATGAGGTCAAGAGCAAACGAGAAAAGAAAAAAGAGGTGAGTGCATGCATAATATGCAGATATTCGTCTCATATGCTTTCCTGAAAATTGATTTTGTTCAGTTGCATATGGTTAATCTATTTGCCATTGCTTATGACCCCTTTAACTGAAATCCTACTATTCCAAACCTGTTTTCTTTTCTTCTGTTGAGTTTTCAATGTAAGAAAACTAGTTTGTTAAACCATTTTTAATCTGTATTTTTATTGTCTCAGTTGCAGTCATGATGTTTCTTTTCTTTTTTTTTTTCTTTTTTTAATCTATTTTCACTTATCTTTCTGTTGTTGATTCAGAATAAGGAGATAACTGATCCAAGGCCCCGTGGTGGCAATAACACAACACATCGTGGTGGCAGAGGTGGTGCCGACCGTTATGGACGTGGTAAGTCAACCCAGTTCAGCTCTAATGGTATTTATTAAGTCAGCAATCCAATTGACAGTTGATAATCTTAGTTTACCAGTCAGGTCTTTTCTTTTGTGCTTCAATAATTCTTTTCCATGTTTCTCCAGAGACTGGTGTTTCCCATGCTAAACCTGCATACAAGAAGGAAAATGAAACACATGCTTACGCTGCTTCTTCATCTTCTGCATCCAGTATTGCAGGAAATAATGCTAATCGGAGACCACAATCATTGCTCAGGTTATCCCTGTTATTTGATATTGATATCTCACTTTTGTTTTATTCATTTGGTGGTTGAAGTGGGACTATGTTCAGTATGTGTAACACTTAGAAATCAGAATAGTGTAATGACTATTATTTGTGTTTTCAAAATGGTCCATACTTAAGACTTTTCATGCATTTGATACAATTCATAATCTTTATGCCCTACTTCAGTCCTGATATTCTAAAACAAGGTGTTGATAGATTGGTGCTATATCAAAATGCTATCCTGAGGTTTACTGGTTCATGGGTATGTGCTTTGAAAATGCACCAATCTGCATAATTTGCTGAAATGATAACGGATAGAGTCTTTCTTGGGGGCATGGAAACTATCTTCTCTATCATTTTCACCAATTGTTAAATGTAGCTTTCATCTTTTGGTAGATACAAAGAACATTCCTAAAGATGGGTAATCTTGTGAAAGAAATTATGTTCCACACACAATTTTTTGGTGTTTTGCAGAATTGCATCCAAATAGAGACTTTGTTGGTCTGTCAGTTGCTAAGCATTTAAGCTTTATCATCTGGAGCTTGAATGCAGCAATGGGGAGAAGTGCTTAAGCCTTTCTAGAATTAGGAAATAGTAAAAAGAAAGTTAATATCTGAGTTGTTACATTAGATATGTGTTGTGCTTCTGTGTTCGCGTCAAAAGTTCTTCATATGGGTCTTCAATAATTTAGATATTTTCTCCTCAACTTGAAACTTTGACATTCATCATACACATTTGTGTGCATGTGGTTACATGTGCGTAGATGTGTTATCTATCTTGTTTTGTTAATGCTGAGGAAACTTTCAATTGTTCTGTCAATGTTGAAGTATTTTTAAAATTCTTTAGATGGTGAATTTTCATATAGCGGTTGTCCCATCTTGGGATAGTTTATTGGTATGTGTGCAATACATACAACTTATGTGGCTTCATTATATTCAACAATGTTAGTCTATCAGTTATGTGGAATTTATTGTTTCTCATGTTTGTTATGCATTTCTTGCAGTGATTCTGTGGCCACAGAAAATAAAATGGCAACTGTAGGTGTGGGTGATGGAGTTTGTTTACCATTACAACCTCCTTCTGGATTTCAATCTCCCTGGTTGGGGGTTCCAGGTCAAGTGTCAATGGCTGACATTGTGAAGATGGGACGGCCGCATAACAAGGCATCTGCTATGCCAACTCTTCATGGTGTAAATCATCACCATCCTGCAGCACCTCCTTTAACAGCATCAAATCATGATTTACATTTGTCAGAAAATCATGCTGCCAAGTTGTCAGAAATAAATGCCGAGCCAGAACTTAGTGCAAGCCAACACGTTCATTCCGATGATGAATGGCCATCTATTGAGGAGCCATCGGCTGCTAGTATACCTTCTGTTTTAGGGGCACCTCATGATTCTGAACTGTATGCTGATCAAGCTAACTTTCCCTTGGATAGAGTTAATCAACACATGAAGCCTCAGTTAGATGATATTCAGCCAGCCGAAGATGGTCATGTTGAAACTCTTAATGGAAGCCATGTTGGACCTGCTTCTGTATCCAGTAGAAACATACAGGAAGATGGCTCTGTGGGTTCATCTATTTTTGATAATAATTTGTATGGGAATGTGAGTTCCTACCAGCCTCCCAGGCATGCTTTTGAGCGTGAAGGTGAGTCATGTATTCATAATTTTGCCTTTACATTGCATTTTCAGTTAGCTGCTTCTTTTTCATTTTTTAAATTACTACAGAATATCAATGTTTCTCATAGATTTTCCATATCGACTACAATGATAGTTTTACTGTTGAGTTTTACTGTTGAAAGATTGCTTTGATTTCTGAGAATTAGTCCTTCATATGAGGAACTAGTTGATCATAAACTTTTTTTGGTCTGCATGCTTAGTGATGAATGGCAGAAACACTTGTCCTGGAACTTTGATGGTAATGTGTGTTGCAATTGGCTAGGAATTTCACTGTTTATCATTGTAGCTGCTTTCCACCCTATAGTTCCATTCAAATAATGTGACTCCTTAATAGCGAATTCTTTTTTTTTGTTATTTCTAATTTGTATCCATGTCTGCTTGGAGGTCCTTCAACCTTGAATATGATGTGAATATAAGTTTAGTCTGGTGAGACTGATGAGTTATTGCTCCATCCTCTTTCTTTCTCTGTGCTCTGTCAAAACTATTTCTGCCCTTTTCCTGCCATCACCCATTGAATGAATTGTTGATTGTAGTGTCCATTATTTTTCCCCATATATGTAATACTAACATTCTCCAGTTTATGATATTTTATTAGCTTATTTATTTGTCCTTATGGGTCATTATCCTTGTTAAGGATTTATCAGCAATAATTATTGATTACCTTTCATCTTATTCTATTTCAGCTGACGATGGTGCTTCATCTGTGGCTGCAAACTTGCAGCAACTAAGTTTACAGAGTGATGATCAAGGGGCACCTCCTGAGGAGGATAATCCTTCTGTAATAATTCCAAATCACCTGCAAGTTCATGCACAAGACTGTTCACACTTGAGCTTTGGTAGTTTTGGATCTGGCATTAGTTCTGCCTTTTCTGGGCCATTTGCATCAAGGCCTTTGAAAAATAACCTGGAAGAGACATCTGAAGTCATGGATGCGTCTTCTGCTGTGCACCCAGATACTAGGTATTTTTTTTTCTTATGGTAGTGACATCTTTTGTTTTGTGTGGTTTTTCTTTATATATAATTACAGTGTTATTTTCCATGTAGAAATCCTGAGTATTATGGGGATGAGCATCTCAGAAATACTGCAAATGAAAATTTAATACATAGAGCTGGTATGAGTCCTGGCAATTATGATTCTCCTTCAGTTCCACAACCAGAGGTGTTGAAGGAGGAGACCTCTGAAGCAGCTCAGGTGAATCAATATGCATTTCCTTCATCTGCACCAGGATATAATTACGACAACTCCCAACAGTTGAATGCTGCATTTAATAATCCGCAGACAAGCTCTCAGATGCAGAATATTGCTCCTTTCTCAAGTGTAATGGTAATAATACAGACTGCACATTTTCAGTCAAATAGGCGAAATTTATTGTTGCTGAGTTGAGTGTGGAACTTTTTGTGTGCTTAAGGGTTGGCTGAGGCAATCTTTTATTAAAAGAATGAATTGGTTTTGTAGCTAAGATACTCTGAATGGATTGTTCATTTTGTTAAATGGTTTTATTTCCAAGAAATTTTTTTACTTTTCCATTTGTGCATGAAAGGTGTACTGAAGTTGTATTTTCGTTGTCCGTAAACTGCAGTTGCATCTTGAATGTGTTCATGTATGCCTTCATGCATATATATAACTATATATATTTTTTCTTACGTGAATGTCTGTTTGCTTTGTCTTTAAACTGAACTGAGAAGATTGAACTACAAAATTTGAGTTGGTTGAATTTCTTGCTTAATAATCTTTTCATTACAGCAGGCATATACAAATTCATTGCCAAGCACTTCGTTGGCTTCTCCTGTTCAACCTGGAAGGGAGCCTGACCTTCCATATTTACCTTTCCCTGTGACACAATCAATGCCCGCCAAATACAGCAATACAGCTTCTTCCATTAGTGGTACAAGCATTTCCATGCCAGAGGTATATACTTTATGTTAGCATTATCAAATATTTGTGTGCAATTAAGAAGTTGATATGTGTAACTCTTTTCTTCTTAAATAGAAAATTTATTTCGGAGAAATAAGAAACATCATTGCCTAATGATAAGGATATTGAGGTTACTTGACTTGGGATTTGGAAATCTTAGCCTTGCTCTTTTTATTGGCTATAATATACTTCCCTGACATCTGGCAATGTCTCACCATGTGTCATAAGAAGGCATTTATTTTTGTCTTTCAGCTTACATTAATACTTTCTGACTTGATATCATTCCTTATGAGTTATGATGCTCATAAAGCTTCTCATTGCAACAGTTTCTGGCCTTTGCTGCACATGGCTGAAGAATCTTAGATTAGATTTGCTCATTTCCACCTCGTTGGAGTTTTCGTTAGCTTTTAAAGGATCAGTGCTTGTGGTTCTTTCTATTTACTGCCTTCATGCGTGTGTTTTATTCTGTACATGTCTGTGCATATACAACTGCTAAGTTTTCATTTAATTCCAACATGTCCGTTTGAAGGAATAAGTTCTTTGATAGCTTTTTGACTTGTATAACTTGGCAAGTACTACTGCTTCCTAATTGGTTTTGAGTCTGGTGGATATTCCTATTTTCTGGATAAGTTGGAGGATAATTATCTCTTACAAAGGACACATGGAGTTTTTACCATTTTGTTTACATATTCAACTACTCAACTCAACTAAGCCTTTATCCCAAAAATTTGGGGTCGGCTATATGGATTCGCTTTTTCCACTCTGAATGATTTTGGGTTAAATCCTCAGAAATGTGTAATGCTTCTAAGTCATGCTGTACTATTCTCCTCCAAGTCAATTTAGGTCTACCCCTTTTTTTCTTTCTATCCTCTAGCCTAATGTGCTCTACTTGTCTAACTGGAGCCTCCGTATGTCTACGCTTCACATGACCAAACCACCTCAATCTCCCTTCTCTCAACTTATCTTCAATTGGCACCACTCCTACCTTTTCTCTAATACTTTCATTACAGACTTTATCTAGTCTAGTATGACCACTCATCCACCTTAACATTCTCATTTCTGCAACTCTTATCTTAGATGCATACGACTCTTTCAGTGCCCAACACTCACTACCATATAGCATAGCCGTATGGTATGCGGTAAAATTTTCCTTTTAATTTATTGGGAATCTTACGATCACATAAAACTCCGTGGCACGTCTCCACTTCAACCATCCGGCTTTAATCCTATGACTAACATCCTCCTCACATCCCCATCTACTTGAAGGATCGAGCCTAGATATTTAAAGTGATTACTTTGGGACAGTGCCACTCCATTCAAATTAACTCCTTCCCTATCACGGTTTGGCCTTCACCGAACTTGCAATGCATGTATTCTGTCTTCGTTCTACTTAACTTAAAACCCTTTGACTCTAGAGTACTTCTCCAAAGTTCTAGCTTCCTATTGACTCCTTCTCGTGTCTCATCTATCGAACAATATCATCCATAAACATCATGCACCAAGGAATACTCTCTTGTATATGTTTCAGTTCATCTAAAACTAATGTAAAAGGTAAGGGCTTATGGTGATCCTTGGTGTAATCCAATTGAGATCGGAAAATCTCTTGTGTCCCCTCCTTTGTGCACAATAGTAGTTGCTCCTTCATACATATCTTTCAATACTTGTATGTACCTAATAGATACCCTCTTTTGTTCTAACGCATTCCATAAGACCTCTCTTGGAACACTATCATAAGCCTTCTCCAAATCAATAAAAACCATGTGTAGATCTTTCTTCCCATCTCTATATTTCTCCATCAAGCTTCTAATGAGAAGAATCGCTTCCATAGTTGAGCGACTGGGCATGAAACCAAATTGATTGAGAGAGATAGAAGTATCATGACGTAGTCGATGCTCCACAACTCTCTCCCACAACTTCATAGTATGGCTCTTGAGTTTAATTCCCCTATAGTTTGAGCAATTCTG
The DNA here is from genome assembly GCF_030052815.1 of Hevea brasiliensis. Classification (NCBI taxonomy): domain Eukaryota; kingdom Viridiplantae; phylum Streptophyta; class Magnoliopsida; order Malpighiales; family Euphorbiaceae; genus Hevea; species Hevea brasiliensis. Next base: position 60,804,109 of record NC_079507.1, on the reverse strand, counting down.
TATGTCTCCCTTATTTTTAAAAATAGGTACTAAAATACTCTTCCTCCATTCATCAGGCATTTTCTTTGAGTTTAGAATCTTGTTAAATAATTTAGTTAACCATGCCACTCCCATATCTCCCAAATACTTCCACACTTCAATTGGTATTTCATCGGGTCCACAGGCTTTACCTACTTTCATTCTCTTAAGTGCTTCCTTTACTTCTAAAGATCTAATCCTTCTAGTATAATTTACATTCTTTTCTATTGTTCTATAATCTATATTCACGCTATTTCCATTTTGACTATTATTAAAGAGATCATTAAAATAATTTCTCCATCTTTCTTTAATGTCCTCATCTTTCACCAACACTTTTCCTTCTTTATCCTTAATGCACCTAACTTGATTGAGATCTTGACATTTCCTTTCTCTACTCCTTGCTAATCTATAAATATCTTTCTCCCCTTCTTTAGTTCCAAGTTTCTCATATAACTTTTCAAAGGCCTGTGCTCTTGCTTGACTAACTGCCTTTTTTGCCTCTTTCTTTGCTATCTTGTACTGTTTATATGCCTCATTATTATCACATTTAGGTAATTTCTTATACCATTCCCTTTTTCTCTTCACTGCCTTTTGTACTTCCTCATTCCACCATCATCTCTCTTTTGAGGGTGGTCCATGTCCTTTAGACTCCCCAAGTACTTTTATAGCTACTTCTCTAATCTTTGATGCCATCTGTATCCACATATCATTGGCCTCCACATCTAGCTTCCATACTTCAGACTCAAGAAGCTCATTTTTGAACTTCACTTGCTTTATTCCTTTGAACTCCCACCACTTTGTTCGAGCTACACTATTTCTTCTGACCTTACTTGAATTGTTCCTAAACTTGACATCCAAGACCACCAACCTATGTTGACTTGTTAAAGCCTCTCCTGGAATGACCTTGCAATCCTTGCATAGAGCTCTATTTGTCTTCCTGGTTAAGAGGAAGTCGATTTGGCTTCTATGTTGCCCACTTTTGAAAGTCACTAAATGTGACTCTCTTTTTATAAAGTAGGTATTTGCTAGTATTAGGTCGTATGCCATAGCAAAATCCAGGATGCTTTTCCCTCCTCATTTATTTGCCAAAACCAAAACCTCCATGAACATTCTCATAACCTTGCCTATTACTTCCTACATGTCCATTCAAATCTCCACCGATGAAAACATTCTCTTCATTCGGTATGCTTTGCATTAGATCATCCATATCTTTCCAAAACCTTTATTTACTCTCACTATCTAGTCCTATTTGTGGAGAATAAGCACTAACTATATTTATTGTTTCTCCGTCTAGTACTAGCTTTACTAGTATAATTCTATCTCCTACTCTTTTCACAGCTACTACTGCGTCTTTCAATGTTCTGTCTATGATTATACCCACTCCGTTCTTGTTTCTCTCCTTTCCGGTAAACCACAGTTTGTACCCTGAATTACCCACTTCCTTACTTTTCTCTCCTACCCATTTAGTCTCCTGAATGCAAGCAATATTCACCCTTCTCCTTTCCAAGGTATCCACAAGCTCCATTAATTTCCCTGTAAGTGATCCAACATTCCAAGTACCAACCCTGATCCTCCTCCTATCCTGCTCCTTCCTAATTGGTCTCCTTCTATGATATCTTATATTATTTTCTATGTCTATCTTGTGTTCTGTTCCACTATTTGTTCTATTATCTGTCCTATGGACTAACTTCTTTACCCACACCCGTCCATGATGTGGGAACCCTTGCTCACTTAACACCACACCCGGGCGCCGGCATGGCGCGTCGCTTTCGGTGAACGCCCTACACCCTTGCATATTTATCACTACACCCGGGCTCCGATGTAGCGCGTCGTTAGTAGAGGACGCCCCAATGTTTATATCATTTGAATCCATATCATAGGGTGTGACGAAATTTTTACGCTGGTTGTCACCTACCGTAACCCTCCTCCTTTATCCGGGCTTGGGACCGGCTAAGCGCAAACTACTTAGGCGGAGTTATTTTGTTTACATATTGTTGGTGGATATTCTGATTGATCTCTTTAGTGCTTAATAATGATAATAATAGTAATAATTCTTGCCTGTGGGTGCCTCTATGGCCATTGTATTATGTTATTTTCATCTGAAATCAGATGTCTGTATTCTGATTGTCATAGATATTGTGAGAACTCAGTAGTCTTTGCTTGTGTCATTAGCAATAAATGTGCATGTCGTTAATGATGAATTGTAAGAAATGATGTAAATGAATAAATTGAGTTTTCTATATCGATGACATCATGTATTTATATATGCATTATCCAATTTTCTTAGCTGAGTTTTCTGAAGATAATATCTAGGACTATATGATGGGAAAAACCTAATTAAATCCTTTTTTGGAGTATTATGCTGTCCTTCTCTTCTGATTTATCTTCTACATGTAGCAGGCTCTGAGAGCGGGTAGTATTTCTACACCTCAGCCAAATCAGATGCTTCCTGGTGCTAGTGTTGCTACAGGGCCTACTCTTCCACAACACCTCACTGTGCATCCTTATTCACAACCTAGCCTTCCATTGGGACCTTTTACCAACATGATTGGCTATCCATTTTTGCCACAGAGTTACACATACCTGCCATCTGCTTTTCAGCAGACCTTTGCTGGTAATAGCACATATCATCAGTCCCTTGCAGCAGTGCTCCCACAATACAAGAATAATGTTTCTGTAAGCAGCTTGCCTCAATCTGGTGCTGTTGCTTCTGCATATGGGTTTGGGAGTTCAACAAGCATTCCTGCAGGAAACTTTCCGCTGAATCCCCCCACTGCTCCTGGAGGCACAACTATTGGCTATGATGATGTATTAAGTTCTCAGTATAAGGATGGCAACCATTTGATCTCTCTTCAACAGGTAATGTACTAAATGAGAATTGAGAAAATCACATGACCATGAATGTCTCTTTTTTTTTTTTTTTTTTCCTTTATAATAGTAGTGAAAAATCTTGTTTGATTCCAAATTTAGTTCATTTATTTTTTGGTTAATGAATACAATGTTCCATTTATATGCATGCTTGGAACAAGCAACCCACTATTTTCTGGAACTTTTTAGTGCTGGTGAATATTCTGTTCTCCCTTTCTTTGGGAAGCTCAAATGGGTAATTTTTTTTCCGTTTGATTGGCAGAACGAGAATTCAGCCATGTGGGTTCATGGGCCTGGTTCACGAACAATGTCTGCTGTCCCTGCTAGCACCTATTACAGCTTCCAGGGACAGAATCAGCAGCCTGGAGGATTTCGGCAAGGTCAACAGCTGTCGCAGCATTTTGGGGCGCATGGTTACCCAAATTATTATCATTCCCAAACAGGGATATCACTGGAACAGCAGCAGCAAAACTCTCGAGATGCTTCCCTTGGCGGGTCTCAGGGCCAACCGTTAAAGCAGACTCAACAGTTATGGCAAAACAGCTACTAAATGTCATCACCTCCTGCTTTTTCAGGGTCTTGTAGTGAGTTCGAAAATGAGGCCAATCATAGACATTCCTGTGATCGAGTGATTTAGAAATGATTATTGGCGGTCTAAAGAGACCCCTGACTGGCTACTGCCCTGTGCCATGAAGATGTACTTTAGATATTTTCCATCTGGTTAACTTAGGAACAATTGTGCTAATTTGGATTAGTGGACTACGTTTTACTTCTTTGTTCTCTTATCCTCATTATGATGAAATTTGCCTTCACATTTTACTGTGATTTTCTAACCATGTATTTATACAAGTGAGTTTTGGGCTGGACCCTTCTAGCGATTGCGGACTGGGTTTTATTTACTCTGCAATGCGGCTTCTAAACCATGTAGTACAAACAGTTGCCTTGTATGAAGCCCAAATCCATGCCATTTGTTCCTAGTTGCTTGGTGCATTGTTAATTGCCCTTTTTTTTTATCAGCAAAACACACAATATTCATGCTGCTACTCAATTTGATCCTATTCTTGGCTCAAATAGGGTGGCATCAAGTTCTCATATTACTCTGGAAGGCTTTAGATTTAGAGTAAGGGAAGGAAACAATAGTGATGGAATGCTTGAATGCATCTTTCCTTTTCTCTATGTTCTTTTAGCATATATATGATAGCTAAACCTACCTTTTTTTAATTTTTAATATAATTGACTTGAAGTTTTTATTAATAAATTTATTTATTAATTTATGTTTATTTATTTATTTATTATTATTAATTCAATTTTTATTAAATTTCAATTAAATTCTAATTTGTCTAGAATTTAGAAATAAATTTAAATTTTAGAGCAAATGTTAATTTTCATTAGAAAATTAATTTTAAAATTATTACTTAATTTAAATCAAATAAATAAAATTTATTTTAAAATTTCTTTTTCACTAAAATTAATATTATGTAAAATTTAAATTTTAAAAATTTTAAATTCAAATTAAATTTTAATAAAATTAAAATTAATAGAAAATATAAATTTATAAATAATTTTATTAATAACTTTAATAAATGGAAATTTTATTAAAAATAAATGATTTATTAATAAACAATTAGCAAATTAATTTGATCATTAGAAATTGAAAATGTAAGAGAGATGAAAAGAAAGTAAGTGGAATAAGTGATAATTTCATTTTAAAGAGTGCTGTAAAATTATAGTTTCTGTTTTTTTTTAATATCAAAACTTTCTATTATACGTTAGGGAAATTTTTTTTAAAAATGAAAAATCAATGATATTATCAATATAAATTAAAATTAAAAGACAAAAATTAAATACTCTAAATTGAGGAATTAAAGGTAAAATTATTACTAGGTAGTAATGAACAATTGCAAATCAAATAGACCAAAGTGGTAAGCTTGATTTGCATAAAGCCTATGATCAAGTGGATTGGGAGTTCCTTCAATTAGCTTTGCTTAAATTTGGTTTCTCTGCTGGTTGGGTTCACCGTGTGATGCAATGTGTCACATCTGTTAGTTACCATTCTTATTAATGGTGATCCTTCTCCCTGCTTCTCTCTATATCGAGGGCTTCGCCAAGGGGACCATTTGTCCCCGTATCTCTTCTTGTTCATTTCACAAGTTTTATCTTGCATGGTATATCCTGAAAGGCAATCGGTGAATTTTATGGGCATTAAGCTTTTGAGATATTCTCCCTCAATATCCAATTCCCTATTTCTATTTGTTGATGACACTTTGATGTGTGGGCGAGCTTCTAGACAAGAAGCCATGATTTTGCATTCCATTATTTGTAGATTTTCGAATGCTACAGGACAGAAGGTACATTTTCTTAAATCCAGCATTCAGTTTAGTAGAAATACTCATTTTGCTATACAGAGAGAAATTTTAGACATTTTCTCTATGGCTGAAGCGAAATGCAATGAGAAGTATCTTGGTCTGCCTTCTTTTTTGGGGAACCAAGACACAAGCCCTGCAATTTCTAAAAGACAGAATTAATGTCAAAACTCAATCGTGGAAGAGTCGACTATTATCTTAGGCAGGGGGGGAAGTCCTTGTCAAGTCCGTTATTAATGCTCTTCCTGCTTATGCTTTGGCTATTTTCAAATTTCCCAGTAGTCTATGTACCTATCTAAATATCATTACATCGAGTTTTTGGTGGGGAAGAAAGGAAAAGGAAAAGAAGTTTTGTTGGGTTAGCTAGAGGAAAGCGTCTCTTCCTAAACACAGGGGAGGAATGGTTTCAGGGATTTCGAGAAATTCAACCAAGCTAGTCTTTCTAAGCAGAGTTGGCGGCTTCTTACTAATCCAGGGAGTGCTTGGGCTCGTGTGATGAAGAGGATTTATTTTCCCCATTTGTCATTCTGGCAAGCTCCAAAAACGAGTCATAGTTCGTGGTTATGGCAGAGTTCGTTAGCGAGAAAAGATGTGTTCAAGGAAGAACTCTTTATAATATAAGTGATGGAAGAAATGTGCTTGCTTGGGAAGGCCCCTAGCTGAAGTCATCCCCCTCTTTTAAAGTGAAACGCCCACCAAGTTGCCCCAATAACATCAATTGGGTATATGATCTAATAGATCATAACAAGCTAGAATAGAAAAGAAGGTTGGTATATCAGCTTTTGAATTAGATTGATGCAAAAAGTATTCTTAATTTGCCTGTTGCTCCTCAACGGTTCGAGGATTAGCTTGTTTGGCTTTATAAAAAAACTGATCAATATACTATAAGATCAAGTTACAGATGGTTGGCAAAAAGTAGCTATGATGCTATTGTGAATAGGCCTATGCAGTCCTCTTAAATCCCAGCAAAGGAGTGGAACTATCTTTGGAATTTGTCTTCCATACCGAAGATAAAAATCTTTATGTGGAAAGCTTTTCAAAATGCTATTCCTTGCAAAGAAAATTTAGCCAAAAATGGTCTCAATGTGGACTCCAATCGCCCTATAGGTGCTCAGGAAATTGAGACAACAGAGCATTATATTTTCTGGTGTCCCTTTGCTAGAGCAACCTGGTTCATCAGTCCCTGTGCTTATAAGCCAAGTCAGGTGGGGTTTTCTTCCATTGCTAATTGGTGGATTGCTTTGTGTCAGGAAGTAGAGGAAGGTCGTATGAGTCTGGATGTCCTTGAACTAGGTTCTATTACTTGCTGGAACATTTGGAAAGCTCGAAATAGAGTCATTTTTTTTATCAATGTTTCTAATACAGTGGTTATTGCCCGTCACATTATATCAGGAGCGGAAGAGATTGCTGTGCTGAGTCTAGTTCGAAATCAACAAGTTGTTGAGTGCAGCCTGTCTTATCGAGTGTTAGATGGAAAAGGCCTCCTGTTGGTTTTATGAAGTTCAATTCGGATGTTGCTTGGAAGGAAGGAAATTATTTTGCTGTGATTGCGGTTGCTGCTAAAATTATGCAGGTGTAGTCCTTAATAGCATTACAAAAAGAATTGAGTGTTCTTCAGTATTATCAGGGGAGGCTCAAACTATGCTTCTATCGTTTCACTTGACAAAAAGAATGGACTGTGGATTATGGAATTAAATTCTGCCAATCTTATTGCTACTATAACAAATTTCCCGTCCTTTATGTATCAGGAAATCAAGGCCTCTGTTTTTGCTATTCATCATTTTACTTCTTATTTTCATCATGTTGAATTTTCACATGTTAAAAGGAAAGCCAATGTAGCTGCTCACCTTGTTCCGAAGCTTAGTTTTAGACATTTGTTGCTCACCTTGTCCCATGTGGCAGCTGTTGATACTTTAGCTGTGTAATGCTTTAAAAAAAAAAAAAAAAAAACACTCTACTATAGTACGATAAGAAAATATGGAGGCTTGTAAGAGATATGAGACATGGCCCCATCTCCTAGGGAAGATTAAATTTATCAGATTTCTCAAGACCTGCGATCAAAATTTAACGGCCACAAAGGCTCGAGCGCAAATCTAAAAAACTTGATCATGCCCACAGAAAATCAAAACTGTAGACTAGTTATCTCACTGCTTCACTGGTTACAGTTTACTCGACGCCAAACACTGAGCTTAAAGGCACAAAGATCAAAGCTTCTAAGAGCCAAGAATTCAAAGTGCCTAAAAGCTAATACCCAAGAACCAGGAAATTAGCAGCAGATGGGTTTTACCATGGGCTTGAACCTGCTGCTCCTCCTAGCCATGGTGGCTACCAACATCCTGTCCCTCTACCACCTCTCTGCTCCCACTCTTCAATCCCCCAAACCCCCAGCTCCTTTGCAAGTCCCAGACCATCTGCTCCACCAATTGCAAACTATACGCGCCACCATTAACCACCTCACGCGCCACCAACCATCAAACCCCACCACTCCCACCACCTCTCAATCCAAACCCACCATCCCTTCAGATCTCCTCCTCTATTCGCACGTATCCCCCATAGCCTCTTCCTGTCACAACCACCCTGACCTTCTCCACAAGTACATGAGCTACACTCCTTACTCTCTTTGCCCTCTTGACTCTGATCTTGCTGAGTCTTTAATCCTCCGTGGCTGCCACCCTCTCCCTCGTCGCCGATGCTTCTCCAGAACCCCATCAAAACCCCCTTCTTCTCTCCCACGTAACCCTTTCCCTTCCTCATTTGTTGACTCTAATGTAATATGGGCTCAATATTCTTGCAAATCCTTTTCTTGTCTTGCTAAACAGAGCCCGAATCTTGGTTTTGATATAAACGCTGAGATCTCAAGGTTTATGACATATAAAACAGAGTTAGATCTCCCAATTCCACAACTGCTACAAGTAGCCAAATCAGCTAATTCTTTGATCAGACTTGGTATTGATATTGGCGGCGGTACTGGTACTTTCGGAGCAAGAATGAAGCAGTACAATGTGACTGTAATCACTACCACAATGAATTTCAATGCGCCTAACAATGAAGTGGTGGCAATCAGAGGTTTGGTGCCACTTCACGTGCCATTACAGCAGCGGTTGCCGGTGTTTGATGGGGTGGTGGATCTGGTGAGGTGTGGACGTGCAGTGAACAGGTGGATACCATTGAAGATGATGGAGTTTTTGTTCTATGATGTGGATAGGGTGTTGAGAGGTGGTGGGTACTTCTGGTTGGATCATTTCTTTAGTAAAGGGGTGGATCTTGATAAGATTTATGGGCCTTTGATTGGAAAGTTGGGTTACAAGAAGGTGAAATGGGCAGTGGGGAATAAGACTGATTCAAGTGGCTTGAAGAATGGGGAGGTTTACTTGACTGCTCTTCTGCAGAAGCCTGTATCAAGATGAGAGTCAGATACTGGGCTATAGGTAACTTGATTCTTATAATTTATAAAAGTAGCCCCTTGCTGGTAGATTTTCTTTCATAGTCTATATATGCATATGAATTTAGCTTTCATTGTTCAACTTGATGATATTTTGCTTGCCTAATGCATTTATGATCTGAGCTGGAAATAGGTATCCTAATGTAAATGACATTTATATATTAGTTAAAGTGTTATCTATGAGTCAAATTTCCAAAACTGTGTTTGATTAATTAAACCATGAAATCTATTCTCATCTAGATGATTTATTTAACATTGATATTCTCCAAACTCTTTCCTTTTGGGCTGTGTTTGCATCACCTACTAGAATCAAGGACATTAGCTCTTTTTCTTACAATGATTTCAGTACTGTATTCCAAAATTGTGAATTGTTAACCTCGTTGCAATTGCTTTGAGAAAATGTTATTTTCATCTTTCATTTCACTATATATTTTTCCCTGAAAAATATTTAAATCCCCTGATTTCTTGAAATGATGAAGTTACATAATAACAATTGAGCATAATATGCTGTGCTAAGTTGCAGTATCCGCATTTTCTGCAGCATCTGAACATGCGGTGACCTTTTCAATATAATGTTATCTCCTGAAAAATAAATTTTCCTTGTGATAAAAGCTTACATTGTTGATTTGCACCATTGATTTTGTTTTTAGGGGGTGAAGGGTATGAAGGAAATTAATTGTTGCTCTGCGAATACATCACTGAGAATGAAAAACATGTGTTGAGTATTTTTGGTAGATTAATAGAGAAATAGGTCCCTTTTCATTTGTGTTATTCTTCTGCGTGCACAGATTTCAGGTTCTCCTGAACTAGCTCAAACACTAATTAAGAATAATTACAAAACACATTTGGGCAACTAATACACCACTTGTATGGTTGCTTGATTAAATGTGACTTGTTTATCTGATCTAGTACTTGGCAATTGTGTTATTGAAGTTATCGTTTGGAGTTTTAAAACCAGTTTGTTAAATTTACTGAGTTGCTGATTTGCTTTGATAACTTGTAACTCAGATTTCAGACAATAAACTTGGTTCAATTTCTGCTGTTCCGGTCTGGTATCATTATCATATCTCTCCAGATTGGCTAGCAAAAGCGCAAGCTACCCTGTTCAAAATTTAGATGCTTCTTCAGATAAAAGATGTAAGCAGCTACCTCAGCAATGAAGCAACTTACTTATTGCCACAAAATTGTCTATAAAGATTATAGGATGGGGTAAAATCAGGATTCAGGAAGGTTGTAGGCAGAACACAATGATTGATCTTTATTGGTTTTTGTATTCATAAGCATGTTAATTCAGTTAACTGTGTACAAATAAATAAGCAGAACAAGCATACATTTCTGTTGCCCATTGCCCAACAAGGCAACAAATCTATGAAAATAAAATTAGGAATATTATTATTTTGTCCCGGTATTTAAATGAAATTAAATATTTAATCCTTGTATTTGAAAAACTATACGAGTTAATTTTTATATTTTGCTTTCGATAAATTCTTTTGTTCCTCCATTAAATTTTTCATTAATCAGAGAATTTTCATGCCAGTTAAAATGTTATTTAGTCTTATTTAATGAAATTAATTAGTTGGTCATTATATTTTGAATAATATTACTGTTTAATTTATTTATTTCAGTGAACCTAAGTAATTTAAAAAAATAATATTTTGAAAAGCATTTGTTTGAATGAAAAAGGAAATTTGGCTATTTAGGCTGTATTTGAATTTTTATTTTTTTTAAAAATGTTCAAATATTTTTATTTAATTTTTTTATTATTTTTTTTAAATAATTTTCTTTTATACATTGCTTTGTTATATTTGGAGATTTAGAAAAATTAATTAAGTTTTCTATGTAGATATTTTATACTATTTTTTATAAAAAGATGAAAATAGAGAAAAAATGTGGAGGAGAAAAGTGTAAGTGCAAAACAAAAGAAACATGAGGTAAAAGAAATAAAATGAAGACGTTAAGAACAATTTGGGTAAAAAAAAAAGCTCCGAAGAACTAAAAAGTTAGTTATAAGGTTAATTAATGTGTTTTTAATTTTGTTAAGTTAGAAATTAAATGGTAATTTAATTAGTATTAAAATAAATTCACCCTAAAAAATTAATAAAAGGATAAAATACTTTAATGATTAAAAATAAAATAATTAAATAATATATTTTAAAATATGAAAATTTAAATTATTAATTTTATTCAAATACACAATTAAATAATAATTTGTTAAAATTATTAACCTAAAAGCAACAAAGAAGCAATTATTGCATGCTGGGAAGCTACCATGAAAGCGTGGAGTCCTGAAACTGCGTATCCCTTTTTATTGTTGCATTAACAGCTTGATGGTACCGCAAAGCAACTTGACTGAAGAATATCTTAGCTGGTGATGTTTCCATCATAAGAAAAATAAATATTGGTTGGCAAGGAGTGGCTAACAGTCGTTGCTTTCACGTCTCATGATAAAAAAACCTAAGGCCAATCAAGTAGGTTTTTTTTTTATTTTTTTATTTTACCAATCAAGTAGGTTTATTATGTGTAGACACCATATTTTGATCGACTTTCGAAATCAAGAAACTTTTAAAATTGAAACTTTATCATTCACTCTCAACTAATGTCTCCAATTACAAATAGTTTTTCCGGACTCACCGATTGCTCGTCCCTGGAACAAACGGATCTTACGCTTAAGTTAGAATGCTTTTCGATCTCTTGGTCTTTGTAAATTAAGTTCGAGATAATATCGGGTCTTCGGACCATCCAATCTTGCCTACCAATGTTTTCCGATCTCTCTGTGTACGAATATCGCATAACTACATTTGACTAATATTGTGATCAGGAGTCTCGTTTAAACGCCCCACATATTTCTTAAAATAAAGTTAAGGTTTTTATCCGATTCCGACCTTAAAAGGTTAAGCCAGTGTCGAATCTGTGCAATTCTAATATTCTAAGGTTCCATCCGGTATTTGGTCATGACTTAGTTCGATCTCATGTTCGCGTGAAGTATTTTTCCGATGTCTTATCTTTTGATTAATAGTCAATCTTAGGTTTAATATTAAACTACATTCAATTAATTAAGTACTCAGATAATTTGGTTTGGACACTTTCTGATCTCATCAAGAAATTGAACAAAAAAAAACTTTAATTCATTTCAAAATAAAAATGTACAAGTCATTCGGCAGGAGGATCTCACCCGACCTGCTCCCCGGGTACATTATCGGTTCTCTCATCCCCTCTCTCTCCCTCGGGCTCCTCATCACTGTCCTCTTCAACCTGGGATGAGCTTATCCATCCAGGAGAAGTTCTCCTCAGGATAATGCTTCTTCAGTTCGGCCAGGAGGTCGTTATGGGCGTTCACATATGCCCCAGCCTCTTTTGTAGTACTCTCCTTCTCCTTGGCCTGGAGCTCCTCCTCCTTCGCCCGAAGCTCTTCAGCAAAACGAGCAAGATCGATAGATCGACCAGCTTGGGAGACTTCAAGTTCCCACTCCACCTCAGCTATCCTCTCTTCGCAATGTTTCACCCGATCTTCCAGCTGGACGATGTAATCATTGGCAGTGGAGAGCTGAGCCTTTGCAGCTGAGGCATCCTGGACCGCCTTAAGAATCTCCCTCCTTAAGGCGTGGGCTTTTTCTCTGATCACATGTTGATTTGTAATAGCCTCTAAGCCCAAACTCATTGTTTGAGTCAAAATAACGTCGATACTCTCCTCTGCTAATCTGTTCTGATCTTCTTAGATGTAGATGGAGGCGCCCATGACTTTGGCGAGCCTAGGATTCCCTTGGGTGGAACGGTTCCTTTCTAGTGATTGGATGAGGAGTTGAGCTCCCCGGGAAAGCGTCCTAACAGTAGGGCCAAAAGACTCCCCTTCCACATTGGAAGAGATCGGAGGAGGCGGAGGAAGCGGACATTAAATTTGCCAAGGTGGAGAAATGGCGACCTCTACTTCAGAGACCGACTGCTTTTGAGGTCGAGGAGGAGAGCTCGGTATTTCTACCAAATCTCGATGAGGTGTCTGAGCAGCAGTAGCAGTAGCCTCCTTCATCGCCCGTACCTTTCGGGATACCTTCCTCTTTCGCTTGCAGCTCTCCTTAGAAGCATCACCACCCGGCATACCTGCATAAAAAAGAAGTCAGTGAGTTCGCTAAGATTTAGAGGCTAGAGATATGGATTATTCCGGGTCCGTGGTCAGAGAGCTGAAGCTTGTAGTCTTCGTCAGTGATCAGCCGCATCATCCACCACTTCAGTTCGGCCATAACCGCATCTAAGCACGAGAACTTGTGGGTGGATGCCTGAGTCTTTAACTCTTTCACCATGGCATCTTCGTCCTTATTTAAGGCGAGCTTCTTAGGGAGTTGGGGGACCAAATAATTCCAATTACGTGGGATCCCTTCGAAGCTGTTTCGATCCTTAATCCTAAGGATGAAAAATCGATCCTTCCAGTTCTTTAGCGAGGAAGGGAGATCGGTAAAAAGTGCGCAGTTCGGCTTTGCCTGAAAGAACCAGAATTCGTCATCCTTCCTTCGGGCAAGCCTATGCAGCTCGACAAAGACTTTAGCCGTTGGCTCCAGTCTCTTGGCTCGACAGAGGTCCCTGAAGGCTACTAAAGTCCGCCAGGAGTTTAGATGCACTTGAGCTACCGAGATGTGAAACTTTAGGACGACCTTGTAAAATTCATCCAAGGGAAAACGGAGCTTGGCCTTCAGCTGCTTTTCGTATACTATGATGAGATCGGCTTCTTCAAAGAAGTGATCAGCCCGAAAGTCGTAATGGCATTTGATCAGTTCAAAGGAGTCGATCCGCAGATTGTACTCCTGACTTATGGATTGGAGATCGGTTTCTCTCAGGACGGATGGTAGCTCATCAACTGGCAGGTTTTCCCTTCTTGAAGAGGTTCCTCATTTCAGTTTGGTAGTAGGACCAATAACAGGAACGATGGCCGTGCTGGATCGTCCGCCTGATCTGATCACATCGCCTTCTTCCGAGGTCCACGAAAATTGGACGGAAGGCGGGCTTGCAGCTCTCTGACCCTCAGTACTGCTCATTTTCATAAAACAAAAAGAAAATTAACTAAAGAAAGATCAAAATCCTTACCGGAGTATAATCGGTGCCTGAAAACTTTAGAAAACGAGAGGAAATGTTGAAATTGCTAGGGGAAGCTCTGAAATGACATAAGGGAGCAAATGAGTCACCTCTCCCTTATTTATGCTCGTCTGAGCATTAAATGCTCACGAAGTCCTAAGCGGCGTATCGGTTAGCGGAACCAAGCCATCTCCTTGACATGACACAAAGAAGGTTCTAGAAACATAATAAAAATTGGATAAATGAGATCAGTTAACTAAGGTCATCAAATTAAATAAATTTCCAAACCTGCTGATCGCCGAATAACGATTCGTCTAGGGATTAGATCGGATATACTTATCAGAGATCGGAAAAATAACCAATGCAATAACAAAACAAAAACATTCAAATAAAATTTCATTTTATTTCCAAAAGATCGGATTACATCATTTGGGCGATCTCAAAAGATCAGATTACATCATTTGGGCGATCTCTCAAAATCAGTACCACATTCAACCTAGCTTAAGACTACTGTGAGGCCCAGAATGCAGGCCTATGTCAAAGCCTAGTCTTGTGGCTGAATCAAAAGGTGTGTTTGATCAGAAAGCCAGCTACAAATGTTGGATAGATATGCAGCTCAGATAGGGTGACTATGACTCTCATGATATTGAGTGGAGTCATCGCCGATGTCATTGACCAGAACCGAGCTGCAGTCGGGACGCCCGATATGGTTGGGAGCCAAATGAAGTTTAAGAGGCGGTCACCGACATTAAGATTGAAATTAGCAGTCCTCTTGTCTGAGATCGGTCTACGGATTATATCGATAGACAGATTAGAGATCGGCACAGCCGTCACTTTTGGTCTTGATCGGTAAATTAGTTTGGTTCCCTCACTGTCATTAGGTGACGTTCCCATAGCTCTCCGATTGCCGGGATCATAAATTTTCAGGTGAGGGGCGAAGGAAATAGTCAGAAAAAGATCAAAAGGGCCATCATAATTAGAATTCTCACCAGAAAAGCTAGAATTGGGGAAGGGGTGCATTGAAAATAAACTGAAAAGGAAAAGTGAAGTGTGAAGGTGATTTCCTATTGTTGCATATATATAGGGCCTTGGCATTTATAGCATACAAAACCCGAAACGGATGCATCGGTAACTGAAGAATTTATTGCGTTGACCAATGCAAGTCAGATAAAGAGGAAAGATCGGAATAAGAGAGATCGAAAAAAAAAGGGACCTGATGTAAGAGATAGAGATCGAAAAAAGGGATGGTCATGATAATACAGAAGGCGACCTATAGAGATCGGAAAGCGCCGAAGGGTTAAGTAACTTCCGGTCCGAACTTTCCACTAACTCTCTCCATCGTCAGATTTGAGTTAGTTAAAATATCACAGGCGTGATCAGATCCTCACCACACATCTCATTTGCAAGGACGCTCACCTAGCTGCCAGACGCTAGAACAGTTAAAGCAGTCCTGTACATTTCGATCTCCACCGTTGATCACAATCGTAAGGATGGATCCAGAGCCCTCAGATCAAAAAGCAGACGACAGGTTCAGCACTTTTTATTCCTAGCCTTTAGATCCATTTTGTAAGGCAAGACCCCGAGCCGTTGGATTAAGAACAGAAAGGATAGATATTCTGAACGGAATCCGGGCCCTCCATTTTGATTCTCTTTAATTCTCAGACATCAGATTATATCCTTTTGAATCTAAACCCTCCGTCTCCCCCTGGCAAGATCCTGACCTTTCATTATGGGCACCCGTTCCTTATAAATACCTACATGCAACACTGTAGAGGGGACGGACGAAAAACAAGAAGGTGGTGATTATAGTGGAAAGACTCTAAAATTTGATTCAGTCTTGCTACTTGCCATTCTGAGCTTTCGAAATGTTGAGAAACTTTAGAAACCAGTTTTCTTAAGTATTTCACTAAAAGGACTTCTAAGTCCTGAAACTTCCATTTTCAGTTTCTGTGCAACCATCTTCATATCACCTCATTCCCACCGTTTTAGTATCTGGCATTACCTTCAGAGTTCAACTTCGTTCTGACCTATTTCCATTACTACGGGTAAGTTCGAGTCCTTCGGCCGTCAACTTTCATCCCTACAAGATTTGTAGATTCCGGAGTCAACTCATCTGTCTCCCCAATTTCCCACAGGTAAGTGCCTAAACTGTTATTATGTTGAACATCCTTTTTGTTTTCTCTAATTTTCTTTTGAAATTTCTTTTATATCCAGTCGCATTAAATCTCAAAATAGATTATCTAGGCCAATAGTTATTTCCTGTGTTTTCTTTTATTTCATTCGCAAATTCCATTTATCATCATTTAGTTTTCATTTCCTTCGAGAGTAGACGTTCAGTCATAGGCAACTTGTAAATACTCAAAAGAATATAGGCAGGGGTATTTCAACATGAGAGTTTTCGGTCTAAAAAAAAAACAAAAATGACAAAGGAAGATAGGTGTAGCATAAGTTGGATAGGTTGGAAACAAGAATAGGTCAAACAAGTAAGTTATGAGGTTGGGCCATGGAACGAGCCTAGGTGATGATATAATAGATCGGGAATCGAGATAAGATCGGATCCCGAACTAGCGACTAAAAAGAGATCGGATATTACTAATCAAAGAGTTTTAATAAAGCGATAATGCGGAAGATCGGCAAGAAGTTCAGTCTTTCGTCCACTATCTAGTTATAAGGTCTCGTAGGCTAGGAAAAGCTGTACACGGGTCTCTTGTGTCCTCGTTACTTCATTCCCACAAAAAGGGGTCAAGAAGAACCTTTTACCAAAATCCTTAGTCCCAAGTTCTTACTAAACGTCATTCTAATAAACACATTAAGAGTTTGGGGGAGAGTTCTTACCCAAGCTCAGTTTAAACGCAATAAATTAAAGAGACCGGTGGAGAGTTCTTACCCGAGTTCTCAATCAAAATCCTTAACACAAAGAGATCAGGGGAGAGTTCTTACCCGAATTCTCGATCAAAATCTTAATAAAATATGTGGAGATCGGAGGAGAGTTCTTATCCGAAATCTCCTGCTTAAACTTTAAACATAATACTATAAGAGATCGGGGAAGAGTTTTTACCCGAATTCTCGACCAAAACCTTAATAAAATATGTGGAGATTGGAGGAGAGTTCTTATCTGAAATCTCCAGCTTAAATTTTAAACAAAATACTCTAAGATATCGGGGGAGAGTCCTTACCCGAATTCTCGACCAAAACCTTAATAAAACATGTGGAGATCGGAGGAGAGTTCTTATCCGAAATCTCCTGCTTAAATTTTAAACAGTATTAAGAGATCGAGGGAGAGTTCTTACACGAATTCTCGGCCAAAATCTTAATAAAATATGTAGAGATCGGAGAAGAGTTCTTATCCGAAATCTCCCGCTTAAATTTTAAACCGAATACATTAAGAGATCGGGAGAGAGTTTTTACCCGAATTCTCTTTAACTTAAATCCAAATCAAAACGTCACAACTTCAATATGTGAATTAACCCTCCAACAAAAGTCCATTACACAACAATTACTCACTGAATGGTCATTTCATGTGCTCGTATTCTTAGGTAACCCTAAATAGTGAAATATCAAATATTTCTTTTATCCATGCAAAGGATTAACATCATCATTCCAACCCCCTAATTATCAATTTCAATTTATAAAAAGCACAACATTAAATCTGCTTACCCTTATTGAGGGACGAGGTGGGATGCCTAACACCTTCCCCACCCGTATACAGACCCCGAACCTAGAATCTCTATTTTCGAAGTGATTTTTAATTTATTTTTACAAATGGTTTTCTTTAATTACCTTCAAAATTAAAGTGGCGACTCTCACTTTTCCCACTTCGGTGAGAATTCGTCCAAGCGACTGCAAAAACCCTTACAACATTATATATACAGGATAGTCACCACAACATGAGAACAAAACCAAGGGCTTCAAAATGGACCAAGGTTAACCAATAATTTTATCATTTTTAAAAAGGGGTTAATCACCAATGGGTACAATCTTAAGGTGAGATTGGGAAGATAAAGATACCATTTGAAAGTCGAGAGATGGACACCTTTTAGCACTCAAGACCAGCCTGAAGCTTCAAAATAAGGCAAATATACAATAACGAAATCCTTGCTGCAAATTCTCAAGTTACCAAGACCCTCTGAACTTGTGCTGTGACTTTAATCATTAAGATCAGCTTATGCTGCAAGTAGCAGACATTATGCTTGTAACGAGTCGAAAATTAAGATTAAAAAAAGAAGTATTTATACAGATATCCAGGCACAATCTATTGGAAGAAAAACAAAACGAAAACTGAACGCCTGCATTTGGTTTGCCATGCATAGTCCTTTACTCCATGTATGGAAGACAATCATATCATTTCCAGATCTTGCAAAATTCATATCAACCTCTCAAGTAGCAGTCTTCTTTCTCAGTAGGTGGTGCAGATCAAGCCCATTGATTTTGGCAGCAAGTATGAAGTCATTTTCTGTTAGTCCACCTGTGCAAGCACAGAGCATGCTGAGAATTCTGTTCTCGATGCAGTAAACAATAGGAAAGGGGGGAAAAGAATAGGTGCATGCACAAAAATTTGATAACTTCTAATGTGACTATCCTATGGATTATATTACATTCAACTTCAAGCCATTAGGCTAATTACACTGATTGGTTGGGCAAATTCAGGTATGGCTTCAACCATTAGCATGCAACAAAGCCAAGCACTTCAATAATTGAATAGCTATTTCACATAATTTTTGCCCAACTTTTCTTCACAGCCCTATTTTCAAGAGGAGAAAAAATAATAGAAAACTGGGTATAAGTTCAACAGTATCAACTTGCCAAATGGCCTTTACAAGCTTGTCTTAAGAAGCAAAAGGAACCTAATTTTCAAAGCCATTTCAATAAAGAATTTACTGAAAGGTAACATGACAAGAAATAGACAATAGCTAGCTAAGCATTTTAGACCTAAAAAATTCTTCTGAGAGTCAACAGGGATAAGAAGAATAATCTCTGCAGATGTAAAAGTTTCAAAGATTACTGATTCTGAGAAACATCCATGCAATTTCTCATTATGTCTTTCACGGTTCATTAGAGTGCGAGCTACAATTTTTCACTATTTCTTCCCCCCCTCAAGTTATAATTTCCTGGGTGATGATAGAGGATCTTATCTATGGGCAGTGGAAAATAGCAGACACAAAAAAGTTATTTGCGACGAATTATTGTGCAACCTACATTTGCAATGGAAGAAAAGCAACTATGCAAAAAGAGAAATATAAAATAGCATCTTTGCATAGAAGAAACATATTGATTGAAAATATAAGCTTTGGAATTTAAAAAATTAAATTGTAGGGGTCATATTAGAAGTGTACACCTTTTTCAAACACAGAGCCACCCCCACAAGGTGGAAAAGGTGCCAGTGTGGGGGTTGGGAGAGGGGAGTGGTGGGTGATGTTGTAGGCAGGCAGGGGAGATAACAGATGAAGGTGCAACCCTGACATTGGGGTTGAAAGATTTCTTCCTGGATCTTTGAAAGTTTAACGTCCATCATAAGTTCTTTCAAAATGGAAATTTACATGCTTGGCAACACAATTTATTCATTGTTAATGCCCTTGATTTATTTCATGGAAAATGAAAAAGGGATACCGCTAGAATGAAGTATAACAAGAAAGGAGGAAAATATTCTTACGACTTGGCTTAGGTAATAAGAGGGAAAGAAGGCTGGACTAGGTCTTAAATTAACCTCCTACATGAGTCATGTGATTTGTAAGAAGCTCTTACCAACTGCATGAGTCCATATCTCAATTTTTACATTGTTCCAACCAACAAGATGAAGATCTGGATGATGACCTGCATTGACCAAAATAATGTGATGGACCAAAATTTTCTTGTAAAAAGACGCACCATTGATACCATATACTCAGAGAAGGAATAAATACCTTCTGTTTCAGCAACATTCCCTACTAGCTGAAATAAATCCAACCCTTTGGTGAAACTCTTTACTTTCCATGATCGATGCAGCTTCAGTGTACCATCTTCTTTCACCAAATTCCACCCGCCAACCTAAAAAATTTACCATCTAAGAACAACATGTTATAGGCAAACAGAAAGCATAAATTAGAACACAAACCTTTGACATCATTTCAGTTGCGCTTTCTTCTTTCATAGGCCGCAAATCCTTTGAGTTGCATGGTACACACTTCTTAGCAGCCAAATCTAACATCATAACAAAACAACATTAGACAACAAGATTGACCTGCCGCACAGGTAATTTGTTGTATGATAAAACTAGTTACTATCTGATTGGCATCAGAAGCCCATGATGGCCAGAAACTCTTTGATAAACAAACCATATATTAGAAATCACAGGTTTTCTTTCTTTCCTTCAACTCTTGAATTTTTTGCTCATTGTCCTACTTAAGTGTTTTGACTATTAGTGCTTTGCTTTTATCACTTAAATTATATTAACAGGCTATCAAAGAGTTGTGTGGAAGGTGAGAGATAATTGAACACTTGGGATTTAGATGATGGGCAAGAGTTATGAGCTTGATTAAACAGCTAAGCATCCAATCCTGTACGCGACAAAAAAAAGGTGGGGCTGGGGTCAGCAGAGAAGAGGCATCCTTCCCCTCCTCAGGCTGAAAAATGAACCAAGATATAGAGCTTGACTTTTAAAATTCTCTTTCAAGCTCATTAGTTAAGACAAACCAAACATGAGCCTAAAGTTTAGCTTAATTCATTTTAATGAATAATCTCAAAAACCTTTAAGCTTGGTTTGAAGGTTAGTGGGACGATCAAAATGCATATTTAACAAATCAATTTTATAAAGACATTATTAAAACTATGCTATTCAATATTTTTATGAATAACTAAAAAATAAACATTAATGGAATAGGAAAACAATTATTTTAATAAAAATGCAATTATTAAATAAAATTATTATTCAAATTAATTTTTCTTTGTTAATTGGTTAAGTTAAAGTTAGGCACAAGTCTGAACTATATTTTAAACAAATAAAACTTAAGCATCATGATACATGGCTTGATGGCTTGATTATAGGTACAAAACCATCTCCAACATTACATTTTTGTACCCAAGAAAGGTATATAAAGCCAGAGGATGGGAAAAAATAGAAACAGCTACAGTGAGCTACAAAACTAAGATTGCATCATGAGACTAACTGCCCAAGTAAACTTCTAGCAACCAAGCAATCTAATGGTATTCAGATTTCTAAGATTTCATCACATAGGGAGCTATTAACTGAAGAATCACATTTAGCATGCTATGAATATGCATAGTATTGCCAAACCAAAAATATGTGTTGCTAGACTAATCATTTGTTTCTTAGCAGTTTCTCAGAGAATCATGAGATTTATGTCATAACAGGAATTTCAACTTCCACAGAACCACCACCTAACATGGCATAAGTTTAATGATCAAACATCACATGAAAAGTAGCATGCTTATATGTGCATGTGTGGTTACATATTTGAAACAACAGCTACATTAAGCTACAATACTAAAATTGCATCATGAGACTAACTGCCCAAGTAAAACTTCTACCAACCAAGCTATCTAATGGTAGTCAGATTTCTAAGATTGCATCACATATGGTGTTCTTAACTGAAGAATCACATTTAGCAAGTTATGCATATGCATGGCATTGCCAAACCAAATATCAATCATGTGTTGCTAGACTAATCATATGTTTCTTAGCAGTTTCTCAGAGAATCACGAGATTTATGTCAACAGAAATTTCAACTTCCACACTACCACCCCCCAACATGGCATAAGTTTAATGAACAATCATGGCATGAGAAGTAGCATGGTTATATGACCATGTGAGGTTACATATTTGAGGAGCAATGGTTTTGGTGGGGTGGTGGGAAGGGCTTCTTACATTGAAAGCCTCTTATACAAGTTTGCACTACTTAGCCCTGCTCCTGACTTGGGACAACTGTAGTGACATGAATTCTCTTACAAATAAATGCCAAAATAGTGTGGTACCAAGAACTAATCGTAAAAGCATAATACAATTTGTACAAAGGTGATAGGTTCACATTTAACTCGTATAATGAATTAATCAAAGGTCATCACGCACCTCTGCCAGTGCAAAAAGTTCTACATGAGTTCCTATTTGATGACACTCCCACACGATCCCAAAGTATCTCTTTCACACGATTACCGGAGCTGTATGCAAGCAAATGTTCATCTTCACACTATAAAATTCTTTGAGAAAAAGGATGATGGGATAAACTATATATATCATTTTATTATATGCTTAAACAAAGAAAAGAAAATCAAGATATATCAAAACCTTCATACTGAGCCAGTATAGTTGCAATCCAAACCAAAATATATGATGCCAAAATCATAAAATATACAACGAAGCTATCAAAGGAGGAAACACTATCCATGCACAATACCCAAAAAATCAGGTACCAAAAGTTATGACCGAGTATTTTGTTGAGTGGGATCTTTATATTAGATCTGTATGGAAAATTATATATAATATATTCGTTGTTCAAAACTTGAGCAACAATGCAAGTTAAGCATAAATACAAACAGATACCGGAACTTGGTATTGAATAAGCTAATAACAACCATCCATTATCTATTTTACCCTCCTCTTCTCCGAATTAATTTTTCATTTTCAAAAGAACATGAACATGCAACGTAACAAAATACAATCAAAATAGACAGCAATAACAATTGGGTCATCTCTAAATAAGCCAAGAATAAATAGAAAGACAATGAATTAAAGCCAAGAATCGAAGATGGGGTTATCAAGGAAGTACCATCCATGTCCTCTTTGGCTTTTGAATAGAGATGCTGGTGGCACCTGAAATTATATCAACAGAAAGCTATCACAGAGCACGCGCGCGCTCATACACGCACACACACACACAGAGGGAGGGAGATGAGGAGGAGGAAGTGGAGAACACCTGAGGTCTGGACAGAAAGAGCAGAGGTGGCAGTAACAACCGAGTCATCGGTTAATCTGGAAGCTCTGATTAGCTATCTGCTCTATTGAGCGGTTCGTATCTTTTAAGCAGCACATAAGTCGGAACGAAAGTTATAACTATGCCAGTCAAGCAATGTTATTACTTATACAATTATAATCTCATTAAAAAGAGAAAAAACTAATCAAAGTTTAGATAAGAAAAAAATTACGAATTTAAATGTTTTTTTTTTTTTGAAAATTTAAATGTAAATTGAGATCAAATCAAATTTTAAATGATATATTATTATTCATTTCCAGTTAATATATATTATAATTAATAATTTAATATATTTTATAAATTATTATTAAAATAAATTTAGTTAAATTTTAACATTGATTTAAAAATTTTAAATAAACTTTTAAAATTTAAATTATAATAAAAAATTCAGAATAAAATTTTTTTTTAGTCGGAAATTTATTTATATTAATAAAAAATAATTATTTTGTGTAAAAATTTATTTGTCATGTAGCACATTTTTTTTTTCCAGAGATTATAAGGTTTTATTGATAGAGGCCCTAAAATGGACATTTAGAGTACACTATCTTATATTGAAAGCCTATAACCCAAAGTGCAAGTGGATCCTAAAACAACCTAGAATTTTTCCCAAACAAATCCTAAAGCCCAAACCACATTAGAAATCTAGGCTATTAGCTGTGTGCTCAACCCGGTTTAGAAGATCCAGGTCCAAGAATCACACCGCCCGCCATAATACATTCAGTCGAGCGTCTCTCCCAATACAGTAGCCATGCAAGGTTGGGACCACCACACATTGGCTGTAGTCTCCAACCAAACCACCAGGGTCGGCCAAAAAACAATAAATCCAACAAAAAATTAGAGTAGGGATCATGAGAGCCAACACGGAAGCTATGGAGGTTGATGATGACCAAATTCTTAGCCATCTCCAAGTCTTATGAGTTGGATAAAGCCAACAACGAACCCCACGAGTTGCCCCTTCTCCTATCTAGATCTATTTCTCATGGACACATTCTTAATTGGGACACTAAGAGTTATTGCTAAAGTTGAGCCAACACAACATAAGCATATGAAGGGCAAGTCTTTCCATTCAATGCCCTTACCATTAATTCCAATCTCCAAAAACAACTTTTGTATACAAACAAAAGTTACGTATAACCATAATTTAAGGAAGGGAGAATGAGAATTTATTATATAGATTTGAGTTTAATTATAAATGACAAATATTTATAAACTACATACTTGAATTTGAAATATTTATTTAAAACTTAAAAAGAAGAAAAATTCAATCCTTCTGCATAATAATAATAATAATAATAATACAAATAAGGGAGAAGAGTTAAGGAAAAGCAGGGTGGAGGGGAATTTTCTTTAAAACTGAGAAAAGCAGTTGCAGTAAATAAATAAAATATTGGGTCAAATGTGAGAATACACAAAAACACAGTGAGGCTTAAGCAAATACCACTATCCATACTTTTGTCTAGACGACTAGACCTGGATCTGGTTGATCTGACAGAATTTCTCAGAAATTCCGCAGACGATTTTCCGTCAAAATTCGCCAAACAACATGGTCAGTGCATCTCTCTCTCTCAGCAACATCTGCATTGCTATTGTGTAACATGGTTTTTACAATTACGACAGAGAACTTATGAATTTCGTTTCTGCAAAATTGAAGGGTTTTTCTTTTTCATTTTGTCATTGGACGTTTTACGTTACCTTCACTGCCGTTTCAAGATCAATTCTGTGCTACACTCGCTTAGTTCTTGTTTTAATGCCTGTAGTATGGATCTAAACTTGTTAAGTGGTTTTGTGATTGAATTCTACATGTGGAGCGCAGATCCTAGTATTATAACTAATTAATTGCACTCTTTGAATCTTGAGATTATTTCTATGATCTAAAATATTGGATTTAATTGGTATTTTATTAGGAATAATAGCCTTTGGTTTTACTTAAAATTTTCCTAAGTGACAGATCATTGATGCATGTGATGGGCCACCTAAGATAATGGGTTGTTTGAGATGTTTTAATTCTTTTAATGCAATGTTGTTCGCAGGAGTCGTGCCCTTCCATAAAAAATATCCTTCTTTTGGATTCTGAAGGAAAACGTGTAGCTGTTAAGTACTATTCAGATGATTGGCCAACAAACAATGCCAAGGAAGCTTATGAGAAAGTTGTATTTGCCAAAACTCAGAGGACTAATGCCCGCACTGAGGGTAGGCTATTTGCATTGTGATATTTTCTTTGTGTTGTCTGGTTGTGTATCTGTGTCATAGAATTCATTTGATCAAGTGCGCATTCTCTATCTATGATATATTTATGTGGGGTTTGCTGTGGCATTCCATCATCTGGCCAGTTAGTGTCAATTTTAGAGGGTAAATGTCATTCTCTTTGCTCTGCTCCTTCAGTACTCTGTAATCTCATGAGGGTGGTCTTATATGGTTAATCTGTTATGGTGACAGTATTGAGGATTCTTTTTCCCCTGGTATTGGGGGAGCTGGGGTGGGAACAAAGAAAATTATGAAAAAAGTTCAGTAATCAGATTGTTTAATTTTGAATGTAGGCATATCACATTCTAGGATTTGTAGAAGTTTTTTGGGATTGTTCATTCTACTTTGTAAAATGACATCTCTTTGTTGATGAAGTACATATGATAATTTGTTCTTCTTGCATGTTTTCTTTACCCTGTGATTCTCACTCCTTTCATTTTAATATGTTGCTACTTCATTTGCAGCGGAGATAACAATGCTTGAGAATAACATTATTGTTTACAAGTTTGTTCAAGATCTTCACTTTTTTGTTACTGGAGGTGAAGATGAAAATGAGCTCATCTTAGCCACAGTTCTTCAGGGATTTTTTGATGCTGTTGGTCTTCTCCTAAGGTTTTTCCGATAGCCTTATTATCACATCCTTTCATACAGTTAAATACTGTCTAGTGTCTACATAATTATCGCCCTTTCTATTCATTGAATTTGACCCATTTTTAAATCATTCATTTTTTTAGAGGCAACGTGGACAAGAAAGAGGCACTTGAGAATCTAGATCTCATTCTGTTATGCCTTGATGAAATTGTTGATGGCGGGTATGAGCATGCTTCTACATGAATATATTGTGTGCTTCATCGAACTATCTTTATTTTATGGAAATGTGTCCTTTTATTTACTGAATTTGAAATTCAAAACAGTGGAACATTAAGTATGGTAAATTTGTACGTTTTCTTGCAAGTTTTGGGCATGAAGAACCTTTGCCTTGATGAAAATTCTAAGCGATCACAAAGATATTCTAAATTTTGCGGCCAAGGTTAAATGTATGTTTTGTTTGAATACAAATAAGTTTAAATGGTGAGCTCTCTGTAATCTGACTAAACTTGTAATAATCTGTTTCATATGTATTTTCTGGTAAATATTCATAAATTTATTTTACTGAAGTGTCGTAGTCATCTTAAAGATACAGATGTATGAATTCTGATGCAATACAGAAAGGTATTTGCCCAGGTTCTGGGCAGTGTTGGCTCTTGTTAAACTCTTCAGTTCCTAGAGAAGCCTCTCTTACCGTGTTAATGTTAACTTTTCATAATTTTTCAGAATAATTCTGGAAACTGATGCAAATCTCATAGCGGGGAAGGTAGCAAGTAATAGCATGGATGCTGGAGCTCCATTATCCGAGCAGGTTTTGTAACTTACAAGAACCGCTTTACTTACATACATATTGAAGGGTAGTTGAAGGGATAACCCTTGCCACAATATGAACTAAAGTTATGTTTTTCTTTTGCAGACATTAACTCAAGCACTGGCCACTGCCCGTGAACATCTAACAAGATCCCTTCTTAAATAATAAGAGAGAAGCAAAGGGAGTTCTCATATTTCCGGTTTTAGATGTTAGTATTATATTAATGGATGATGCTTGCTACAAGGGCAGCTGAATGCTTCCATTTCTTGTTATTTTGATTTGTTTTGTTTTACATTGTACTCTGACCGTTTTGAGGATTAAATGAAAGCATAGCGATTTGTGGGTCAATCTCACTTATGAAAGGGTTTAATGAGATACGAAAGAGAGCATCAATCAGAGGAAAGGGAAACCACCCAAGAGCAAGGTAAATGAGAGAGGATTTTACAACCCAATTAGCTTCTTTGTTGGCTTGTCTCCTAACATGGAAAATCTGAAACTTTGACAATGAGTTAATCTTCCCATACTAATTATATTTTACAGCAAATGGTGAGGTATCCCTTTTCATCATCGATATTAAAGATTTTGCTGCAGATCACTTCGGCATGTAGAGAGATCGCTGGTGAGAGGTGGTCAGTGTCGGGAGATAACTGTATTCTACTAACTCAAACGTGCATAGAGGAACAGAATAAACTTGATTTGAAACCAAGCAAACCCAGCAAAACACAATTTTTTTCCTCATCCAGAGGAAACACATGACCCTGAGGTATCATTAGTGTCTCTAACAATGTCACCAAAACCGTGAATAAATGAGGCAGACGTCTATCTGCCTGCATGGAAACATCTTCAATGTCAGTGGCAAAATGCAATAAACGTCAATTTGTTCTCTCAAATTGACAGCGAGAGTCAATTAAGTTTAAATTTATAAATTAGAATCACCATTTAATTGGAAGTATTGAATTATACTTCTTCCATTTATTTTTATCTGTGTTTTTATATTGTGATTAAAAAAATGATTAAATTACTTAAATTATAATAAAATATTATTTAATTTGACTAAATTGTTATCTTTCTTAATTAATCAAAGGATAGTGAGAAAAGTGAAAAGATGGATTTTAAAAAATTGTAAAAATAGTTGAAAAAAATTAATTAATATTCTTTAATTTTCTTAAAACGAAAAATAATTTTGAATAAAACAACTTCTAAAAAAACAAAAAATAAAAAATAAAAAGGAAGAAGTATTATGTTATGGTAATTGTTGACCATCACCTTCATAGTTGATACATTTCTTTCCTCCCTGCCCTCCTCCCAACCTGCACCCAAAATGAAAAAGGAGATTTCAAATTAGGGGTAACTATAAGGAAGACATATGTGAAAATCACTTTATTTGAACTTAAACGTGATTAATTTTTTTAATATTTAAATTTATTTTAAATTTGATTGAAATTTATTATTAATTATCTAAATTTATTTCAAAACCGATTATTATTACCTAAAATCAAACTTGAATTTGTTTAATTTTATATTTTTAAATTAATAATTTATATAAAAAATATTTGTTATTAATAATTTATATTTTAAAATTTTAATAATTCTATAAAATTTTTAAAATTTTTATTTAAAATATAATATATAAAAATTATTAATATTATTATAAAAATATATACTTTATATTCAGTTTATTATTAAAATATTTATATAAATATGTTCAGGTAATAATGAATATTCAATATGTAAAAACTAATTTCGACCAAAAACACTGTAACACCCCAAATTTTATTATTTATGAGTATTTTTGATATTTTAATTTTATTTAAATTTTAGGAATTTTTTTGAGATTTTTCGGATTTTAAAAATCGGGTTCGATTTTCCTAAAATATAAACTTTGATGATTTTTAAAAATTAATTTAAAGACCACGTGGCAAAACTAAAAATATATTTGGAGTCTACGTATTTTTCTGAGTTTTACAGAATTTTTTCGGAATTTTTGGACCTCGTTTTCGGTCCCGAGGCAGAGTAAAAATTCAAAATTTTGTATTTCGAATCGAACCGGCCGAATCGAACCGGACCGGATCGGACCGGTCGAATCGAACCGGCTCCCTTTCCTTTTTCTTCTCCCGCGCGCGTCGTCTCTCTCTTTTCTCTTTCTTTTCTCTCTCCTCCTCCCTGCGCTGCGTCGCTCGATTTCTCGGCCAAATCCGACCGATCCACCACCGATTGGACCGGGTCTTGAGTCTAAAATCATCTACTCGTGAGAGCTTTCCATAGACACCAAGAACGCCGAAATCCATCGAGCGGTTTGTCCGATTTTTGCTCGGGAAGATTTTAGCCCATTTCGACTTTTGGGCTAGATTTCTCGAAAACCGTGAATCCCACGAGGAAACCGAGACCACCAGCACGCTCCATTCGTCGAGAGCTTCGCAACGACATAAATTTCGAATTTTTCCGACACCGTTTTTCGATGGGTCCCACGGAACTTCGCAGTGTAATTTCGAGCATTAAATGAGCTTAGAAAATTCTGAAAAATTTATGTGCTAACCCCCGTGTTATGGGCTTCGTGTAGGTATCCTCGATTCGCGGAAATTCGACAGTTGACCGGGTCTGCAAATTTCGGGCCAGACAGACCCGTGACCGGAAAAGTCTCCGAATTGGGCCGAGGTTTTGGCTAGCCCCCCATTGTCAGACGTCCCGAGCGCGTTCCCGAAGTCGGAATCGGCAAAGGTAAACCCGAACCTTGCTTTTTCGTAATTTTCTAGTGCTTAAATAGGATTAAAAATCCATAAAATATTCGTGGTAGCTTAGAAAATTACGATTCTTTTTGCAATAGCTTAGTAATATTGCTAAGGACCGCGGGGCAAAGTTTTATAATTTTTAGAGCTTGTTTGGGCAGTTTTTGCAAAAATGATCAATAATAAGGACTAAATTGAAATTTTGCGTATTGTGATGGATGATTGATTTGATGGGCCCAGGAGGGGCTGTGTGATATGATTGAACTGTTGATGTATGGATTGTGAGTATAGAAGTGCGTTTTTAGCCCTTTTGCAGGTTGGGTAGGTCCTAGGTATAGGGGAGACTCTGCCGGATTTTCGGCACGACTTAGGACGTAATTGGTCTTTTTCTTTATTTGTATTGAGTCAGATTGTATTAAATAAATGTAATATGATTGTCAGATGAGCGGAATGACCTTCTTCCTCCGCCACCGCCACGGTAATTTTTCACAAGTCTGTGAGTAAAATATTAATTTTAATTATAATTTCGATATTATTATAAGTTCAGCATGCCAATTCATCACTAATATGCATATATTTATTTTGTTAAACTATCGTCACGATTTATGTTGCATTCATAATCGTTGATGTACCATGGATGTTGTTGTGGTAATTTGGAGGCGGTGCGTGCGTTGGCGTGCGTGTGATGTGTTGTGGAATATGGAAAGGACGGTGAAGTCACTGCTTGAGTAATTCGCTGGTACACGTTCCTTCGATGGGTAGTCAAGGCTTGAGTAATTCGATTGTACCCTCGAGATGGAGATTAAGTGGAAGTCAGAGCTTGAGTAATTCCGGCACCGGGTTGGATTTAAGAGAGTCGTATAGGATCGGCTCCCATATGTTATGATTGATACTACAGGTGTGTGAGTGCTCCAAATTACCTTTTGATGTTATGATGTGAAAATGTTGTGTATGTTGCATTTCACTCTACAAAGTTGCATTAGTTTGAGATAGTTATAGAGATTATAGTTAAGATTGATATTTTACTCTCTAAGTCGAACGCTCACTCTGTTCAAAAATTTTTACAGCCACGGAGGATATTTTGTTACGAGTTAACACGCTTTTCTACTTCGCAGTTGTTTATTAATATTTGTGTAATTTTAATTACTCCTAGAATTTCCGCATGTGTTAGCGATAATTATTTGAATTTGGTCCGTAATATTATATTCATGTTGGACTGTAAACTTAATATTTTAAGTCTGCTTTTGATGGATTGGATGAGGAGCCGAGCTCCCATTTATTATTATGTTGATGAGTATGTGGAGGGTGAGCTGAGCTCCCCAATGGATTGTTTATTGTGTTTACAGGTCGGGTGAGTCGAAAACTCCCCGTTGGTAAGTCTATTTTATGGCCGGACTCTGTCCGTTTGTTTTCTTGATATTGGGCCCAAATGCGCCTTAGAGTTGGGTTAATGAACAGTTAGGCTTACTACGGGCCTCGGGGCTTTAGGGTGGCCTGTGTCCTAGTCTTGGTCCGGCCCATAGGTTGGGTCGTGACAAATGTGGTATCGAGCTTAGGCTCAGATTCCTAGGGAAAAGTTGTCTAAAGTGTTGGGAAAAGTCTAATAGGAGTCACATGCGGAAAAATAGGGTCCATATTCGTCTTGCATTGTCGTCTTTGCTTCTAGTTTCTGCTTCATATATTGTGTGTAAATATGAGTCTATAGAGCTGTGCAATGTGCAATTTTGAATTTTGTGGGCTAATGCTGCTGAATTTCAGGAAAATGCGTAGACGCGGGAGAGCTGCCATCGCACTGAACGGATGTGCCCGACGAGGTGTCGGCCACGAGGATGCGCGCTTTGCCAGGAGGCGGGGTAGGAGGCCTAGAGCTGCTCAAGTAGAAGAGCAGCTGCCCACAGTTCAAGAACAGTCTTTCATGGCACAGGGTCCCATGGACCCAATGGCGCTTACTCTAGGTCTGGCAGAGAACCATCGACATGATGGCGCGATATATGGTCCACCCTCCACGGCAGCGATCCACGCACCAAGAGGAACCGTACAAGCAGATCATAAATTTTAAGAAGTTGGTGCACGGTACTTATGATGTGTCGACGATGCATATCGGTTTACGGATTCTCGCAGAGCAAGAAGCAATTACAGTTGACTGATAGAAGATTGATAGAGTGTATGCAGCATGTCATGGGGCCCATGCCTAGACAATGGATGAATGACTACGTGTTACCCCGGATGGAGGGTTTGACATGGGCTCAGTTTGTGGAACTTTTTATCAATCGGTTTGTGCTAGAAAGCTTCAGAGATCAGAAGCAGTGGGCCTTTGAGGCCTTAAGACAGAATGGCAGGTCTGTAGATGAATATGCTCTGAGAATTTACGGAATTGAGCAGATATGCCCCTACAGATATCTCAGAGACTATGAAAGTGAAAAGATTCCTAAAGGGGCTTGACAGGAGGTATGCGAACCTGGCCATGATGTCGGATCAGTCTTTTGATGTGGTGGTTGATCGAGCCAGACAGATTGAGATTAGCTATGCTGTGGATGACAGCGGAAGAGCAAAGAAAAATGTTGAGGCGTGGATGCCAAGGGTATTTGGCATTGGTGAGAGATACATCTGTAGAAGGTGTCAGCATGGAAAACGTTCCTGTTGTCAGAGAATTCATGGATGTCTTCACGAGGAGCTTCGGGGTTGCCACCAGGAAGGGAAATTGAGTTTTGCATTGATGTTGTTCAGGGTACAAACCCCATATCAATGCCACCTTACAGGATGGCACCAGTGAATTGAAAGAGCTAAAGGAGCGACTACGGAGCTTTTGGACAAGGGTTTTATTCGTCCGAGCACTTAACCCTGGGGTGCTCCTTTTTTATTTTTGAGTAAGAAGGTTGGGTAATTGAGGTTGTTTATCTAATACATACAGCTGAACAAGGTGACTGTGAAGAACATGTATCCACTTCCTCGGATCGATGATTTGTTTGATCGGCTCAAGGAGCTAGATTCTTTTCAAGATAGACTTGCGATCAGGCTACCATCGGTTGAGAATCGGGAATGAGGATGTGTCCAAAAGCGGCTTTCGAGGACAAGATATGGTCATTATGAGTTCTTGGTGATGTCTTTTGGACTCACTAATGCACCAAAGACCTTCATGGACACGATGAGCAGGTGTTCAAGCCATTTTTGGACCGTTTGTCATCGTATTCATAGATGACATTTTGGTATACTCTTGGACCGAGGAAGAACACGTGTGGCACTTGAGGATGGTGTTGCGAGCGTTGAGGAGCACGGCTATATGCCAAATTTTCAAAATGTGAATTTTGGCTAGAAAGCATCTCATTCTTGGGACACGTGGTTTCTAGTAGCGGCATTCAAGTGGATCCCAAGAAAATTGAAGTCAGAATCGATTGGCTTAGGCCTACATGATCCAGCGAGGTGCGAAGTTTTCGGGTTTAGGCGGCTATTATAGGCGTTTTGTACAAGATTTCTCGGGATAGCGGCTCCTAACTAAGTTGACCGGGAAGAATGTTCCATTCATTTGGACAGATGATTGTGAGGTGAGTTTCGAAGCTTAGGAGTGTCTAACCACGCCCCTGTGTTGACATTACATGTGAGTGGTGATGGATACACCGTGTATTGTGAGCGCCTCGAGTTGGCCTAGGGTGTGTTTTGATGCGAGAATGGAAAGGTAGTGGCTTATGCTTCAAGGCGGTGAAGAGGCATGGCGAAACTACCCCACCCATGATTTGGAAATGGCGGTGTAATCTTTGCACTTAAAATCTGGAGACACTACATGTATGGTGAAGTGTGCGAGATATACACCGACCACAAGAGTTTAAAGTACATCTTCCAACAGAGGGACTTAAACTTTAGACAGAGGAGATGGATGGAGCTTACGAAAGACTATGATTGCACCATCGGTACCACCTGGGAAGGCCAATGTTGTAGCAGATGCCTTGAGCGAGAAAATCTTACGCGATTTGGCGCACATTTCAAAGAGAAGAAGAGACCGTTGATTCGGGAGGTACATGAGTTGAGGGATCAAGGTTCAATCCTAGATCTTTCAGATGAGGGGGCATTGTTGGCTCACTTTTCAGTGAGGCCAGACTTGAGGGACAGAGTTAGAGTTTCCCAGCACAGAGACCAACAATTGATGAAGATTATAGAGAGAGTACAACAAGGTGAAGGTGGTGAGTTTGGATTTGCCAATGATGGCGCCCTAGTGCAAGGTTCTAGGATATGTGTGCCCGATGTGGACAATCTCAGGAATGAAATCATGCGAGAGGCACACTACACACTGTACAGTATCCACCCAGGTTCCACCAAGATGTACCATGATGTGAAAGATAGCTACTGGTGGAATGGCATGAAGAGAGACATAGCAGACTTTGTGTCCAAGTGCTTGACTTGTCAGAAGGTGAAGTTTGAACACCAGAGACCGTCAGGGAAGCTGCAAGAGCTCCCTATCCCAGAATGGAAGTGGGAAATGATTACTATGGATTTTGTGACTGGGTTGCCTCGTACCACGCGAGGATATGATTCGATATGGGTAATTGTAGACCGCTTGACCAAATCAGCTCATTTCTTGCCTGTAAAGACTACATACTCTGTGGCACAGTATGCCCGGCTCTACATTCGAGAAATAGTCAGATTGCATGGAGTTCCGGCTTCCATAATATCTGACAGAGGGCCCCAGTTCACTTCTCGGTTTTGAAAAAGTTGCGGAGGCACTTGGCACGATTGAACTTGAGACGGCTTTCCACCCTCGAGACGACGGGACGATCGAAGGACAATCCAAACACTGGAAGACATGCTTTCGCTGAGTGTCTTTGGATTTGGAGGGTCTATGGGATGAGGTGCTTGCTTTGGTGGAATTTGCCTACAACAACAGTTATCACTCCAGCATAGGGTTGGCACCCTATGAGGCATTATATGGAAGAAAGTGTAGGTCTCCTGTGTTGGACAGAAATGGGGAAGCGAAGTGCATGATGTAGACCTAGTGCGGTACACTTGAGGTAGTTCCTTTAATCGGGAACGGCGAGGACGGCTTTCGATGAAGCAGAAGAGTTATGCGGACCCAGACGGAGGATGTGGAGTTTGCGATGGCGACTATGTATTCTGAAGGTTTCTCCAATGAAGGAGTCATGAGATTTGGAAAGAAGGGCAAGTTGGCACCTCGGTATATTGGACCTTTTGAGGTTCTTGATAGATTTGGAGCGATTGCCTACAGGTTGGAGCTACCACCCAACCTTTCTCACGTTCATCCAGTGTTTCACATCTCCATGCTCGAAATACATTCTGATCCTTCTCATGTCTGCATTAGGATGTGATAGAGCTAAAGAGAACTTGACATTTGAGGAGCGACTGTAGCCATAGTGGACTACCAAGTGAGGCAGTGAGATCCAAAGCAGATCCCTATGGTTAAGGTTTTGTGGAGGAGTCGATCGGTGGAAGAGTGCACTGAGAGTCGAGCGGGACATGCGTAGCAAGTACCCTTACTTGTTCAATGCATAATCAGTGTTTTATTCGCCTTGTGTAAAAATTCGAGGACGAATTTTTACTGTAAGAGGAAGATTGTAACACCCCAAATTTTATTATTTATGAGTATTTTTGATATTTTAATTTTATTTAAATTTTAGGAATTTTTTTGAGATTTTTCGGATTTTAAAAATCGGGTTTAATTTTCAGAAAATATAAACTTTGATGATTTTTAAAAATTAATTTAAAGACCACGTGGCAAAACTAAAAATATATTTGGAGTCTACGTATTTTTCTGAGTTTTACGAAATTTTTTCGGAATTTTTGGACATCGTTTTCGGTCCCGAGGCAGAGTAAAAATTCAAAATTTTGTATTTCGAATCGAACCGGCCGAATAGAACCGGACCGGATCGGACCGGTCGAATCGAACCGGCTCCCTTTCCTTTTTCTTCTCCCGCGCGCGTCGTCCCTTTCTTTTCTCTTTCTTTTCTCTCTCCTCCCCTCCCCTGCGCGCGCGCGTCGCTCCAGTTTCTCCGGCCAAATCCGACCGATCCGGCCACCGATTGGACCGGGTCTTATGTCTAAAATCATCTACTCGGCGAGAGCTTTCCATAGACACCAAGAACGCCGAAATCCATCGAGCGGTTTGTCCGATTTTTGCTCGGGAAGATTTTAGCCCATTTCGACTTTTGGGCTAGATTTCGGCAACCGTGAATCCACGAGGAAACCGAGACCACCAGCACGCTCCATTCGTGAGAGCTTATAGCGACATAAATTTCGAATTTTTTCGACACCGTTTTTCGGTGGGTCCCACGGAACTTCGCAGTGTAATTTCGAGCATTAAATGAGCTTAGAAAATTCTGAAAAATTTATGTGCTAACCCCCGTGTTATGGGCTTCTTGTAGGTATCCTCGATTCGCGGAAATTCGACGATTGGAAGGTTCGCAAATTTCGGGCGAACGGACGTGACCGGAAAAGTCTCCGAATTGGGCCGAGGTTTTGGCTAGTCCCCCATTGTCAGACGTCCCGAGCGCGTCCCCAAAGTCGGAATCGGCAAAGGTAAACCCGAACCTTGCTTTTTCGTAATTTTCTAGTGCTTAAATAGGATTAAAAATCCATAAAATATTCGTGGTAACTTAGAAAATTACGATTCTTTTTGCAATAGCTTAGTAATATTGCTAAGGACCGCGGGGCAAAGTTTTATAATTTTTAGAGCTTGTTTGGGCAGTTTTTGCAAAAATGATCAATAATAAGGACTAAATTGAAATTTTGCGTATTGTGATGGATGATTGATTTGATGGGCCCAGGAGGGGCTGTGTGATATGATTGAACTGTTGATGTATGGATTGTGAGTATAGAAGTGCGTTTTTAGCCCTTTTGCAGGTTGGGTAGGTCCTAGGTATAGGGGAGACTCTGCCGGATTTTCGGCACGACTTAGGACGTAATTGGTCTTTTTCTTTATTTGTATTGAGTCAGATTGTATTAAATAAATGTAATATGATTGTCAGGTGAGCCGGGACAGCCTTCTTCCTCAGCCCAGCCGCCACAGTAAATTTTATTCAATTCTTAGAGTAAAATATTAATTTTAATTATAATTTGATATTATTATATGTTCAGCATGCCCATGCATCACTTATATGCATATATTTATGTAGTTAAACTCTAGGCACGATTTATGTTGCATTCATAACTGTTGATGTACCATGGATGTTGTTGTGGTAATTTGGAGCAGTGTGCGTGCGTTG
Source organism: Hevea brasiliensis (assembly GCF_030052815.1). Classification (NCBI taxonomy): domain Eukaryota; kingdom Viridiplantae; phylum Streptophyta; class Magnoliopsida; order Malpighiales; family Euphorbiaceae; genus Hevea; species Hevea brasiliensis. Next base: position 60,767,817 of record NC_079507.1, on the reverse strand, counting down.
GCGTGCGTGTGATGTGGTGTGGACTATGGATAGGACGGGGTAGTCACGGCTTGAGTAATTCGCTGGGACCCGTTCCTTCGAGGGGTAGTCACGGCTTGAGTAATTCGCTGGGACCCTCGATTTGGTTATTAAGTGGAAGTCCGAGCTTGAGTAATTCGCTGGCACCAGGTTGGATTTAAGAGAGCTGTATAGGGGATCAGCTCCCATATGTTATGATTGATACTACAGGGTGTGTGAGTGCTCCAAATTACCTTTTTGATGTTATGATGTGAAAATGTTGTGTATGTTGCATTTCACTCTACAGGTTGCATTAGTTTCAGATAGTTATAGAGATTATAGTTAAGATTGATATTTTACTCTCTGAGTCGAACGCTCACTCCTGTTCAAAAATTTTTACAGGCCACAGGAGGATATTTTGTTCTGAGTTAACCTGCTTTTCTACTTCGCAGGTTGTTTATTAATATTTGTGTAATTTTAATTACTCCTAGAATTTCCGCATGTGTTAGCAGTAATTATTTGAATTTGGTCTGTAATATTATATTCATGTTGGACCTGTAAACTTAATATTTTAAGTCTGTTTTGATGGATTGGATGAGGGAGCTGAGCTCCCATTTATTATTATGTTGATGAGTATGTGGAGGGTGAGCTGAGCTCCCCAATGGATTGTTTATTGTGTTTACAGGTCGGGTGAGTCGAAAACTCCCCGTTGGTAAGTCCATTTTATGGCCGGACTCTGTCCGTTTGTTTTCTTGATATTGGGCCCAAATGGGCCTTAGAGTTGGGTTAATGAACAGTTAGGCTTACTACGGGCCTCGGGGGCTTTAGGCTGGCCCAGGTCCTAGTGCCGGTCCGGCCCATAGGTTGGGTCGTGACAAACACAATTGATATTATTTCTTAAATCTGAATCAATACCAAACCTTATTATATATATAGGAGTGACAACGAGTAGGATATTTTCGAAAATCACCATATCTAAATTCGAACCCTATTAATATTCTCAAAATTCAAATTTATCTCAAACTCGATTAAAATTTATTTTCAATCAGTAAACCTATCCCAAACCTGATTATTATTATCCAGAAGATACTCAAACTAATTTAATTTTATCTTTTTAATTAAAAATTTACATAAAAAATTATTTTTATTAATAATTTTTATTTTAAAATTTTAATAATTCCATAAAATATTTCAATTTTATTTTATATAAAATAAAATTTATAAATATAATTATAAAAAACATATATTTATATTTAATAAAATATTTATAAAAACGAATTTGGTTAATAGATACTCAACATGTAAAATTTGAAATCGTCCTGAATCCATAATGGTATTAAATTTCATATTCGAATCCATCTTAAATCCAATTATATATTACCTAAACTCATTCCATAAGAATTTGATCGGATTGAGTACCCACAAAAACTTGGACCATTATCATTCTTAATTATATATTACCCAAATTTATTTTATCATAATTTGATTGAATTAGGTATATGTAAATATCTATTCGTTGCTATCTTATTTGCTGTTTTTCTAAAGAAACAAAATCATATTTCAAATACGTTAATTTCAGTATCCTCTCCTTTGACAAAGGCATTCAGAATTTTTATCCATAAATAACTACATCTATAATTTATAAATCAGAGAAAATAAATGAGATATATAAAAGTACACAATTAAATTTAAAAATGATAAATTATCTTTTATTTTGATTAGTCAAAAAATATATAAGAATTTATTAAAAGAAAAGACTTTAAATAATTAATAATATCATCTAAATAGTACTTCTAATCTAAATTGAATTTTAATTATATACAATATTTAAAAAATTCTTATATGTCTTCACATGTTTAGAAAACCACCTTTTTATATTTTAAACTCTGTTAACTCTTTTAGAATTATGTTATTTTTTTTTTATTTTTGTATAAATAATGTATTTTGAAATAATATAAAATTATATTATTAAATAAAAATAAATATATCATAACTTTTGGCAAGCATTATCATTAAATTTTGGTTTCTACTAATGTCAATTTTCTTTTAATATAAAAATTATTATTAATGATTAACATGTGATTAGCATGTTATTAACTAATAAATATTATTTTTTAATAAGAAAATAATAAAACATGATTAATACCTTAATGAATATTAATTTTATTAAATTATGAATATGTTAGGATTGGAAATTATTTTTACCAAGTGAATAAAAGATTAGTAATTATAGAACAAAATACTTAATAGTATATGTATAAATAAAATGTTAATTTATTATTTTTTATTATTTTTATCAAGGTTAATTTATTTTTTATTAATAAATTTAATTTGTGAATTAATTATAATTCAATATTAATTATTTTAAAAAAATTATACTACTTCAATATTAAATATTAAGCATGTCTAATAAAAAGCAGCGTCTTGCAAACGCCAAGCCTTCTTGAGTTAAACCGGACACTCTCTCCTGGGAAGAAAAGAAGAAGGCATTCACTTTATGTAGCAGCAACGCGATTCTTAACTCTGCAAAGAGCTGCGGTTGCTCGAATCATGGTATGTTATTTTCTTTCCTTCTTCAATTTTCCTTTACTATCTCTGCAATTAGGGTTTTGCCATTGGTTTGTTTTGCTAATTGTGAGCTTTAAGTGACTCCATGTGTTAATTTTGGGAAGGCTTTTGATTTTGGGTGATTTCTTAAGAAACAAGAGCTATATCACCTTTTTGTTTCTTTAATTCGTTTTGGCTCTTGTCATTTATACTTTAGGATACTTTGTTTTGCTGTCATTTTGGTTAAACAGTTTGGGACTCCTGAAATTTTCTCTTCTTGTGCATAATATTTAGGATGATCCGGAATTAGAAGCGATTCGCCAGAGAAGAATGCAGGAGCTCATGGCTCAACGTGGCGTGGTAATTATGATTCAATATATATATTTTTTTGTGCATGAAATTCATGCCGTCTGCTGGCTATTATTTGCTATATATTGAATATGGTCATGGTCTTATTCAGCTTTATGAATGGACAGGGAAATCAGCAGGGCTCTGAACAGCAAAAGGCTCAGGACGAGGCGAAGAGGTTGGTTAGTCAAATTTAATTTGTTGCTATTCTGCCAATTTTCTTTGCGGTGGAGCCTGCTTGGGTACCATATCTTTCTTTTTTTCTCTCTCTTCGTCATTTCTGAAAATGAAAATGAAAATGGAAATGGAAACCTGTTCCCTTTTCTTTTGTTCATATTGTTTACTTTGAGAACTGAGAAGTTTTACTTTTCAAATGGTGTCTTGAAAGTAGTTTCTCAAAATTAAGAAAACAATGTTTTCATGTTCCAAAGGCTGGATTGTTTTTAAGTAGCTGTTTTCATATAGCAAATTTGAAAAAAGTTGGACAAACAGGGTTTCTAATCCAGAACGCAGTTTTCTGATTTTGCAACAGAAGTATTCAAATAGGCTAGTAAATCTTACATTGTGATTATGCTTTTTAATTTTTTTTTCCTCACCTTTCATTTGATAATAGGGAGGCTGAGGAACGAAGGCAAATGATGCTTAGTCAGATTTTATCTACGGAAGCCCGAGAAAGACGTCAGTTCACATCTCAAATTATTGTTTTAAATTCTATATATAGACATGTGCTTTATATCTCAGTCACTTTTTAGTGGATGCATTCTTCTTCAAGTGTTACTCTATAATTGCATTCATGAAATGCATATTACCTGCTTGGTTTATACTTCAATTTGTGGATTTTATAGTAGATCTAAGTTAGCTGTCGTTTGGTGCTATATTCTTTGTTTGTGAAGCAATGATGTTGCATCATAGCAGAGAACATTATGTCGTTTATTGAAATCTATGGGATCAATTTCATTGATTGTCCCTAAACTTCATGCCTTGCAATAGTGAAGTCAAATACCCAACATTAATTTGTAATATAAAACTCTCCCAACATTAATTTAATGAACATAAAAGTCCTTTGGACTTGTAATAACCAGTTTTCTAATTATAACATAGTAAACTAAACTCAACTAAACTCAACTCAACTCAATTTAACTAAACCTTTATCCCAAAAATTTGGGTCGGCTATATGAATTCTCTTTCTCAACTCTAAACGATTTTAGGTTACATACTCGGAAATATGTAATGCTTCTAGGTCATGTTGTACTGCTCTCCTCCAAGTCAGTTTAGGTTTACCCCTTTTTTTTTTCTATCCTCTAACCTAATGTGCTCTACTTGTCTAACTGGAGCCTCCGTATGTCTATGCTTCAAATGACCAAATCGCTTCAAATGACCAAATCACTTCAATCTCCCTTCTCTCAACTTATACTCAATTGGCACTACTTCTACCTTTTCTCTAATACTCTCATTATGAATTTTATCTAGTCTAGTATGACCACTCATCCACCTTAACATTCTCATCTCCGCAACTCTTATCTGTTATAACATAGTAAATGACTCAAATACCCCCTTTGTCTCTCTCATACTCTCTGTTTCTCAATTTGATCTCCTAGCAAGAATACATCACAAATAAAAACAACCCAAATTCAAATTCAACTCAAAATAATTCAAAACAAGCTAAATCCAAAATCTTTCGATAGAATTAATTCCAAATCTACAATCATATAATCTCAAAAATCACATAATTTCAAGACATATTGAATCAATTTACAATCAGAATCTGAATCAATTTACAATATCAAAATTCACCATTAAAATCAAAAGGAGGGTGAAAATTTAATAAATTGGATATTCTAATTCAACACCCAAAGGAATTGAAACACGCTGTGAAAGATGCTGATAAGATTAAAGTTTTTCTTGATTGAAGCTGTCAGAACAACCTGATGGGCTTTTTGATACTCGCGTTCTGTTTGAATAGAAGGAACGCTCTCAACGCTTTCCCCACAATTGCTACAAAATCCAACTGTATCGCCCATTATTGCATATTGCCCGCTGAATGTTGACACACACCTCCAAAATCCAACTGTATTGCCCATTATTGGGTATTGCCCACTAAATGTACACACACACACACACACACCCCCACACCCACACCCACACCCACCTGGTACGAGAAAGCCCTGAAATGTTAGGCAAATTATGATACTTCTTCAGCCGACATCCCTATGTTATCAGAGCATCCAGCAATTGCGTGTGGCTGGACCACAACGAGGTGACTCCCTGAAGCAACCTCTTGCTTGTCGTGATTCACCAATGTGAAGGCAAGCTGTGGTACTTCTTTGGCTGACATCCCCATTTTATCAGAGCATCCAGCAATTGCATGTGGCTGGACCACAACGAGGTGACTCCCTGAAGCAGCCTCTTGCTTGTCGTGATTCACCAATGTGACGCCGTAAGGAACCTTATGGAATATAGTCTAGCCCCTCTCTGTCACCTGTGCGGCCTCCTACCTGTCGCAAAGAAGCCATTAAGCCTTCTCATGATTTTGATCAGGGTTTGAGAGGGGTGAGGTGAGAGAGGGGGCTAGAATGGGTGGGGATGGAAGAGGTGTAGAGATTAAGGGTAGTTGAAGGGTATTTAAGTCTTTTTTAATTTTCTTTTTAATTTTAAAATATGTTAAATTAATTTTTTAACCGTAAAACTGGTTATTGTAAGTAAAAAAGAACTTTATGTTAATAAAATTAATGTTGGGGGAGTTTTATGTTACAAATTAAAGTTTAAGGACTTTACTGTTACAATTAAGTTTAGAGAATGAGTAAAGTTTATCCGAAATCTATGTGGTTAAAAAGATTGTGTTGTTTCTAGTTTGTGATAAATAAAATGCCTTTTTATGAACTTCACTAGGAAGAACTTTATGATGCCCTTGTATTTCTCTTCAAATTTTCATTAAGCATCTATTGCTTGGTTTTGTCAGCTTGTTCCTCATCTAGTCCTGCATACAACTGTGCCTACTCGATGAATTCCGGCCTCTTTGATTTTTAATAAAAACTATTTGATTTGGCTGCTGACTCCTTCCTCCTCTCCCTCCTTGCTTTTAGTTGAAGACATCTCTGTAGTGATACTATATGCGTATCAAAGAAATTGTTTATATCTGGATATTTATGGTCATGCAGGCATGAAGCAGAAACTCGTCCATAATTTTGTTTTATTAGCATTCTATATTGCATTTTAATTTAAGCAGAAAACTGATGTGCATGCATTTTTTATCTGAAATATAAATTAACGTTCAATGTCTCATATACAGCTATTCTTCTTTTAGATTGGTAAGAGAGAATAGAGTTGGTTCTGCGGGACTCTGTGCGATTGTGGTGTAGCAAGGTTTATGTTTTGATGATACCTTTAGGTTTTTAGACTGCTCCTGTGAAAAGTTGGATAAAATCCTAGTTTAAAGGGAAACCAGTATTAGTGCATTGCTATCTTGGGTTACTGTTGAATGCTTGTACTTGGAAGGGACCCTTTCTGTTTACATTTTGATCGTTTACTCTGCTTCCTCCTACACCTCTCTGTGCATAAGATTTGGTGGTGAACTGTGATGAATCTGGGAATATCTCCCTAACTTCAAGTGTGCTTCAGGGATTCATTAGAAATCAAGTTTCATGAATGACATTAGACAATCATGCTGACACAAAAAATCAATTGGTGTTGACATACTGATCAGATTTGTGTGAACCACTTTTTGGATGAATGATTCTAACAATTGTTGCAAAGTTAAATCTTATATTGCACTGATTAAATCTTATATTGCACTAACTTTTGGTAAATCTACCATCTTCTTGTGGAATTTTTATGCTGGTCTTGATCTGCAAATTCAAAAGAATAATGCTCGGCATTGTTGAGTCTAATTTGTGGTTGAAGTCATAAAAAGTTAAAAGGCAACACATAGCTAGCCATTGTAGAATCTCTTTGAATTTTGCAGCAGAGATTCATTATTTTGTTGAATGCCGAAGAATACCCATGTTTTGATTTTTCACTTTTCATTTTGTCCTGTAAATGATGGAACCAACTCTGTTATTACCTGTGTTTTGATTTTCATCTTTTCTTTCATCCTGTAAATTATTGTAACAATTCTGTTTGCTATGCTATGACACAATCTCTGCAGTTGCTCGAATTGCTTTAGTTAAACCTGAAAAGGCTAGGGGTGTTGAAGATGTTATACTGAGAGCTGCACAAATGGGTCAAATAGTTGAGAAGGTAAGAAGTGAACTATTGCAGTTTGGTTGCACTTTGTTTCATGCCTAATATATTGCAGCAATACAGATAATCTATTTAGAACCTGTAACTGAAAACTGCTCATATTATTGTTCGATATTTTTCCAGGTTTCTGAAGAGAGGCTCATTTCATTACTGGAACAGATTAATAATCAGACAACCAAGCAGACAAAAGTCACAGTAAGTCATGAAAAAACACTTAAAAAAAAAAAGAAGAGGAGAAATTCTTTATACTCCGCAGCATTCATATGATTATGATACATGATTATGTCATTCTACAGATCCAGAGGCGGAGGAGTGTTCTAGAGGACGATGATTAACTCAGATATGTAACTTCTGCTTTTACGAAGACGCAGTGCTGTTTTTGTTCCGTACTATATTTGTGGACAAATACTTTGAGGGTCGTGATATATATAATTGAATTCCTGTGTGGCTTTGTAGTTCCAAATTTTGTCCTCGTCCTATCAATCTATATCGAGTAGTTCTTTGGCTAAAGTAATAAATCTGAATGGTATTGATAACCACCTAGTTTGGCATTTGAAATTGAAAGATTGAAAAAATACTTTGTGTTCAATTCTACTCTTGATGTGGGACTGGCGATGATGTGATAGTAGAATTGGTTTAGTAGATATTTTTTTTTTTTCTTGTATGTTTGCTTTGGTTTAGCTTAGTTTCTTAGGTGAAACTGAACCCTTTTCTTTCCAGCCTCCAGTAAGTGAGAAAAAACAATTACTCAATTTAAAGGGTGATAAAACCGCTAAGATTTGGGATTTGTTTGACGGAGTAGCCTTTCACAAAAGGTGGCTTTTGGGTATCAACGCTATTTGGTTCTTAGGGCATCATATCCATTCCACAATGGTATCCCAATCTATGAATGTGATGACTTGGATTTATCATTTATTCTGACTGATTACGCTCGCTTAGCTCGAGGTCCATTCAACTAGAGTATAAGGATTTTATTTATTTTATTGCAAGTATATCCTTTAAAAAAATTACTCTGTAATTGCTCCTCTTTATCTCAAGCATGACCAAATTGCTGGACCATCTGCGACATTGACTTCAGTGAAGAAAAGGGTCATGGGATGACCGCGGCAATTTCGCTAATTTATTGGGTGGTTATATTGATTCCAGCTAGCAGGTTCCACGGAAGTTAATTTCATATATACATTAAAAATTGTCATTTCACAGCCACATGTTCGGTGCAAGTCCGACGGCGACGGTACCCTGGTCACTAGAAGGGGACCCAACTTATCACCCGCGCGTGGAAAAACGTATTCCTCTGAATTTCAGCAGAGACGAGACGAAAAGTATAGTCTTTGCGGATATCTGAACCTCATTAAATCATCGTTTTTAAGCCTTCCAATTCCAAACTCCTTGGATGGCTCTGCAACAAAAAGGCCGAATCAAACTCCCTCGTCTTTCCATCTCTCCCTAGCATAACACCACGCACATGTGACACGCCCACTCTCCGTCTCTTTGTCTTTCTGTTTGTATGCTTTCTCTTTTGATCTCTCAACCTTTGTCGCCTCTGCAATTCTCTGATTCGTCATTGTGTCATTCAATCCTACGCAGTTTTTAGTTTTCTTTCACCACCTCACTATTCCTGTTCCTCCAAAACCACCAAAGATTTATCCTTTTTGGTTACCCAGATGGAGAAAGAGCCCCTGCTGTCATATCACAGCCCAAGGCGGAGAACGCCGCCGCAACCGTTGTCGCTGCTCTCCTCTCTCCCCGAGCATGATGAAGTCTCTCTACCTATCCCTTTTACACCTTCAGCACTTAAAGAACGCCTTATTTTTGGCCCTTCTGCAGCCTCTTCTATCGACGCTTCTCCCATTGTTGAGGCTTTGACTCTCTCTCTCAACTCGCCAAAACAGTCGTGTTCCAATCCAGAACTCAACGCAATCGCTCAAGAATTACCGCAACAACAGCAGCAGCAACAGTCTTGGTTGATCGACCCCAATTATACGGGGACCAAGACTAATCTCCACAGGTCCAAAACAGCACCAGCTATGGCTGCCATCAATGATACTCACCATCCTTCCATACCCAAACCTCAATTTGCCACACAATCGATAGTTCGACAAGCTTTTGTTCTGTTGCTATTATATTTGTCTTTGGGCGTGGTAATATATTGGTTGAATCGTGATAATTTCGATGGAAATGAAACACATCCAGTTGTTGATGCCTTGTATTTTTGTATTGTAACAATGTGCACTATTGGATATGGGGATATCACTCCAAATAGCACTGCCACAAAATTGTTTTCTATATTGTTTGTCCTGGTTGGATTTGGATTTATTGATATTTTGCTTTCTGGGATGGTTAGTTATGTGCTTGATTTGCAAGAGAGTCATTTATTAAGGAATGTTAAGAGAGGAATTGATATGGAAGCCGCTGGTTCTGTAATAATTGATGTGAAGAAAGGAAGGATGAGGATAAGGATGAAGGTGGCATTGGCATTATGCGTAGTGGTTCTATGTATTGGAATTGGTGTCGGTGTCATGCATTTTGTCGAGAAGCTTGGATGGTTGGATTCTTTTTACCTCTCTGTTATGTCAGTTACAACTGTTGGTTATGGCGACAGAGCATTCAGGTCGTTGACAGGTCGTATTTTTGCTTCCATTTGGTTGCTTGTGTCAACCCTTGCAGTGGCTCGAGCATTTTTATATTTGGCTGAGGCAAGAGTGGATAAGCGTCATAGGAGGATGGCAAAGTGGGTGCTTGGCCAAAACATGACTGTCTCTGAGTTTCTTGCTGCTGACATTGACCAAAATGGCTTTGTAAGGTATGCTTTGTAAGAATATTTTTACACATTTCCATACTAAAAATATGTTTTGGATTATTTTGTTGATGTTCATTGATTAAGATAATAGTTCCTGTACAATCTTATACTTCTTTAGATGCTTTTTTTTGTACCCTAAAATATTTTGTTGCATGTTGAATATTGATTTATGTAGTGTGTATATTACTCTTGTATATTTTTATCATTCAGAGCTTGTTCTAAAATTAAACCAGAACAAGTAGCAAATTTTCTAGAATCAGATCTTGTTGGATATTTGCCCATTTATCTCACTTTTCTGTTCCAATTTCCTGGCTTATTTCATTAGGATTCTTTTCTTAGGAATGATTGTTTGGGATGTAATACTCCTTTTAATTGAGTGATATAGGGAGGGTTTACTGGAAATGGGCCTTTCTTTCATATTCTTGGTAGCCTTCTGACAAAGCTTGCAAGTAATTAATTTTGTTCACATGGCAGAATCCTGTGCAAACTGTAAGATCCTCGCAAATGCTGCTTATTGTAAATCTGAAAGAACTACTGCTACTAGACTTAGGATATTTGCGTTGATGGGTTTAACTTTCCCCTGCATTTGTATTACATTTAGTAGAACTCAAGCGGTCACTTTGGTGGTGCAGAAGCCAGCCACGTCTATATATTTTTTCATATTGCAGGCAGGTAGATTTTTCTTTTACCAATGAATTGGATCTGTCTCGATTTGATCAATAATGGGTTTCTTGGCTACAGCCCAAATTATCTCTTCAAACACCAAACAACTTCCCCATTTTGTACTTTCGGTTCCTTCCCTGTAAAATCTAGGATGGTTGATGTGATACAGATGCTCTAAAGCCAATGAACAAGCAATTATGTATTTGCTGTCCCTGGAAGTTCTGTCTTAGCCCTTGTTCAGGAACATGATGGACTTCATGTCATGTGCTCTATACATGAGAATTATGAAGTGAGAAAGACAGTGTGATGAAGTTCTGCCATTCTGGGAGTAAACTTCTTTTCATTGGCACACCCTAAACCCTGGCAATTTGATCCCCTCCCCATCTTGTGGGCACTGGGAATTGCCAATAAGGCCACATGTTGTCCTGCCCCAACTTGTTTGAATCCTAACCCCAATTCCTAACCTAAAATCGTTGTTTTTTTATTTATTTTTCTCAAACCAATCAAACATTATAAAAAATTAAGGAAGAGATGAAGTTCATTTCGTGGAGAACAGCTATACCTATCTGAGGTTAATATGCATCAAACCAAAATTAAATATCAAAGTGATCTTTCACTTTGCAGAAACTACAACTAATATCCAATATGGTGCCATTTTGGTATAATTTTGGCATAGTATCCTAGTAGCAAATTAATCAAGTGGTAAGAATGGAAAATAAGAGTGCTAAAGTGCAAGTATTGAAAAAATTTCATGAGTGCCAAGCATCATCAAATTTTTTAGTTTGTTGCTATTCAAAACCATGTGCAAATAATGTGTATTTTTTGCAAAAATTTATGTCAAATTTTCAACATTTATAGTGAAAACTAAATGGTGGAATAGGAATACCAATTTCCCAAAACTTTTTTAATGGTATTAGAGGTAAATGTGTTGACACCCAGTAGGTTTCAAGTGATGCACTGAAATTGGTTAACATACTGACTATGAGTGTATCAGTTGATTTGCTGTTTTAACACGGTTTAATGTTTGGAACAAAAAGTTATTTTTGTTTCTTCTGTTTGTCACATACCTTGCGGACCTCAAGAAATCTTCTACTCTAGAAAAGCGTTGACCATATATTTGGATGATTTTCTTCCTGCCTTATCATATTAATAGACCATAATGGCTTTTCATATGATGCTTCAGTTATATAGGTGGGTTGGCATCCTTTTAATCTCTCTTAATCAGGAATTCCTTTTGAAATCTTGTGATGATCTGTTCCCTTATTATTCTTCTCCTTTTGGTGTTTTGCTTCTTTTAAGGCAATATGAATTGTAGTTTCTTCGACCTTATAGCTTAATTTCTGTTTATTACTAATGAGAAGATGGATTCTAATATTGCATCTGGCAGGAACTGGGAAATCTTATTCCTCCCTAGTCATGTTTGCTGCTAGTTGTCAACTCTTACTCTGTCTAAACTTTCTTCTGTGATACTCAATTATTTGTCTTAATGTCTTGGGATTCTAATTGATATTCTGGTTCTTAGAATGTTTTACTATCCTCTTCTCTTTTCTTGCATTCCTTTCTGTCCATTTGGAAAGGTATGCATTCAAAATGAAGGTGGATTTGGATTTCTGGGTAAAGTAATAGAACACCAACATAATGTTAAATTCCAACATCGCTTCATTTCAAGTCTTGATCTATCCAAATGGAGATTCATATCATTCTCATTTTGCTTTATCTGAATTCCTATACATTGTCTGAAATTTTATCATTTCATCTGCAATTTACAATGCTGTGATGTTTTCAATTAAAGCAGGGCTAGATAGATCATGTTGTCTTTGTTGACCACTAATGATAGATTTTTTTCTCCAGTAAATCAGAATATGTGATATACAAGCTCAAGGAGATGGGAAAGGTTTCAGAGAAGGATATTCTGCAGATATGCCTGAAGTTTGATAGGATAGACACTGGCAACTGTGGGAAGATAACTCTCGCCGATCTTATGGACAGTCAACATTGATATACAAGTACCGTTAACAAGTTTTTAATGGTATTACTAGAATATGATAAAATGATATGTGATGATGAATTAAGGTCTAGTTTGTGCTGTAATTGCATAGACGATAGTCACTTCTGTGAATTTGGGGCCTGAACAGCTATCCTCATCATATCCTGATCCTTCAATCAGATTGCTATTTTGTGAGTTGAAATGGGAATCAAATTCTGAAGATCGCATGGGTTCTGTTGCCTGTCGAGTGGTAGAAGCCAGTCAGATGTTAAAACCTGGTGCATTTTTCAGCAACTTAGCCACTAGCCATCATTATAACGATCGCTTGAGGTATTGGTTCGGATGGGTGGGTTGTGGTGACTGGAGTATAGGTGGATGCAACTTTTCCTTGTCATGGACCTAATGGATTAATTTTTTTTTTGGCAGATGCCAAGTGATATGGCGAAGTAATTGTATAATATTGCTTTTCATGTTTTGCATGTGAGGTTCTGTGGCTTTACATAGTCTGAATGCAAATTGCTTGAATGAAGGTGGATGCTCTCTCTCTCTCGCATTTGTCTATAATCATCAATATCAGCAGTTCTTTTCTATAAGCTCTTCTGCTGACTTTTTTGGTCGTGTGCAACCGTGCATATAATCTGGGAAAGTGGGGTGAGGAGTGATAATGTCGGTAGGAACTACGAAGACCTTTTGGGAAAACTTAAACCTCAGGTGTTTACCTTGAGCTTACGACTTATGACCATATAAAAGAGAACGGAAGGAGTCCTGTAATCTTTTTGGTATGTAATAGAAGTGCATTTCAGCCACCAACTACTAGACATTTTGTAGGAACTGTCATTTGGCAATGGCGTGTGTCTCATGTTTGGATGCCGTGGGTATAGATCAAGCCAATGGGAAAGGTTACTCATGCATCATTGAGTAATCTTTGGTAGGTGTAACTTAAATATCAAACTGCCCTCTAACAAGAGTCAATAAAACTCTAGTTTTGGGAACTATGATGAAGTCATGGTGGCATGGGGTGTTTGAATGCCTCCTGCAAATCGAAATATTTCTGAAAATAACATACCCTTCTAAATGTGATGACCATCTTTGTGTCTTCTCTTTAGTCAACGAATCTATCATTTCATAACCCAAGAAGGGAAGATAAAGGTTTCATCAAGGTTTTTGTATGGTTTTTTTTGTTTGTTTGTGTTTTACGTTTCTCAATTACAATATCCTATGGTATGTATATTATATTTGTCTTGTTTTTATTTGGTGGCTGCCATTTTTTGATTCAGTTGTCTCTTTGATTTGATCTTTGGCCGCTAAATCTACACCAGGTTTACCAAATGTAGCTACAAACCACTCGTTGAATAATCGAAGGACCTAGGCTTGAGTGGGGGGTGGGGAAGGATCATGATTTATGTGATTAGAGTGCTGCAATTGCATACAATTTAATTAAAACCTTTTCTTTTCTAGATTTAATTTAATTAAAACTGATTAACTTAATGAATAAATAAAATATGTAAAATAATAAGAAATAAAGAATATTGCATGAATAAAATTATTTACGATATAATGAAAATTATGATACTATGAACTGTATGATATATCTACATCATTATAAAAAACTTAAATTTATAAAAAAATATTTATAATATTTTAAAAAATAAAATTATTATATTAAATTTTATATACTCATTGATTTAGCTCATTTATAAATTTATATTTGGCTCATAAATTGATAAATATCATGCCTAATCACTCAAATTTATAAGTATTTTCATAAAAGTTATTAAAGTATAATTTCTTTCATAAAAATACTGAATTTCAATTTAATTTTATAAAAATTATTATCATCAAAAATTAAAAATTTTTAAGTTAACCTGCTGATTTGTCGACTATTTTATAAATAAAATTATTATATTTTATTAATTTTTTTTAAATAGAATGCATAAAACGCATTTAGCGACTCATCGCCATCAAATCACTTTCCTTTTTTCATTTCTTCTCTATTAATAATCATTAATTAAGTAATTTTATTTATAAAATAATCAACAGATTTGCAGATTAATATGAAAGTTTTTAATTTCCTTTTACAAACTTTTATGAAATTAAATTGAAATTTAGTTTTATGAAAAAAAAATTAAAATTTAATAATTTTTATGAAAACATTCATAAAGTTGAGTAACCGCGTATAATAATTACCCTTTATAAATTAGTTTATATATTTATTATAATTTAATATTTTAATAAATATATTTATTTATTAATGATATTAATTTTTTTATGATTATATGAATTAGGATCCACATAATTATTAATAAAAACTATAATTTTTATGATTTATTTAATGGATTAGTGTGTCAAATTGTATAATTTATTTATTTAGTTCTTTTACGATCTTCAATTTTCCTTTATTATGGTGGGTTTTTTTTTTTCCCCAAACCATTTGTTATCATTCATATTTCCTTATGCTATATTTGATGGACCATAATACAATATAATACAATCAAATTTTTTATAAACTTATAGGAGAAAATTTGATTACATTACAATACAGTCTATTAAGATCATCTGCGTGAAATCTGAAAATTTTGGTGTGCTCCTTCTATTCTTGAAAGGTGGCTTGCCTTTTTGGCATTCAAGCCTGCAACTTTGAACAAGCCAAAAGTTAAAACTCAACCTATTGAAAACCGAACCAGTCAAAATTCGACATTGGAAGTCAAGTCCTCCAAACGCACTCACCACTACTCTTTTTATGATCTAGAAAGTATTTTCAGCAACTTTAGCTTTTAATGAAAAGTGAAGCAAGACTATCCATGTCTGATATGTTCTCAACTTCCATGAAAGTATGCATTCAAAAGCTGTTTGATAGTGTATCAAAATCAAAGCGATCACTTTTCAATCTGCTAGACCTTTTTAATGAGCTTTGATTTTGGGAATCAGAAGTCACTCAAAACCTCAACACAATCTCTCTATTCAAGCTTCCCTTTTCTCTAATTCGAGGTAAAAAAAAAAAAATTACATGAACCCAAAATGGGGGCATCAACTAGTCATAATTGATCTTCTCATTATCTCTAAATAATTCAACTTAATTTGTTGAAGAATAATAAATAAAACAGCCTTTTGAATTCTAGTGAAGCAGACATTCTTGAGTGAACTTGACTATGTGAGCTAAGGCCTTTGGACAATTCAAAAATGATTTTGAGAATATGGGCGTTTGCCAAAAAGAAGAAAGAGACTACAAATTAGAGAATATATATATATATATATTGGCATTGTCAAGTCAACTTCCCTATTGCAAATTGTGACAGTTGATGACTTAATGCAACATTCAACTAAGAAATAAGTTGGTTCTCATCAAAAAAGAAATAGTAAAAAAGAAAAAAAAAATTAGCTCACTGTCCTCTTCTTTACTAGCTACTCCCTCTCTAAGTCGATCTACATTTATTTAAATTATCTTTTATCTCATCTAATAAAGTGAGGAGAGTAATAAGATGAGTTTTAAGAAATTGTATAAAAAATTATTGTATTTAATAAATATAAGAGTAAAATTAAAAAATTTTAGTTAATTTTTTTTAATTTTCTCAAAATGATAGATAATTTTGAACAAATAACTTCTAAAAAGTGATAAATAAAAAGGAACGAAAAGAGTAGTTAGTAAAAATAAACACATAATTAAAAACCTGAGTTATGGAGATTGATAAAATAATTAAAGTAGAGGGATTTGTTTAAGGAGTTAGAATGAGTCAAAAGAATTTCTTACATAAGAAAGAATCTAAAACTTTTGAAAACCTTTCACGTTTGATGCTCATTCCCAAGCAATTTGCATATTTTTGGTTATTAAATTTCCTACAAGAAAAAGATGTTATAATTGAAACATGAATTCATTGATCTATATAGAATTTAATTACTCCAATTGGAGTGGATAGTGAATGGTGATTAGTCATTTTGACTTTTGCTTTTCAAGTTCTTGGACAATGAGTATACTTTGGCTTCATTCTAGAAGAAATGTTCTAATGAGAAAGAAACCCTAGATTTACAATATCTTGACCATACATGTCCCAAACATATATGTGCATTATTGTGCCAATTTTGATGGTACTTTTATACTTGTAAAAGAGGCAATATTGCTACTCAGTGCATTGTCTACAAGAATAGCACTATATAATTAAGCATATGATCAAATTTGTTTGGTATGTGTAACCTAAGATTTGTCTATTTTCTCATTTCCAAGCAAAGCTAGTGATTTGGTAAGCATTGATGGCTTCCCACTTTTTCCCATTTAATTAATAGACCTTAATGTGTAATTGACATTGGACCTCAAATGAAGTTAAAATTAATGCTATCATAATTTTTTTACACAAATGTATGATAGGAAAAAAAATTAAATTTTCTTACATCAATGTCTAATCAATATCTAATCAGTAAGAAATTATATTTATATATTTTTAAATAAAACACATTATAATTTAAATTAAAATAATAACTGATAATTAACTGAATATATATGCAAAAATTACTCCTCTTTATATGGGTCCATTCACCAAATCAAAATGATTATCACTTGAAAATGAGTTATTTCTATATATATATATATATATATATATATATATATATATATATATATATATATATATATATATATATATATATATATATGTATATATATAAACCCTATTTGTAAGTTAAGAACAAATACTTAAAGAACAACTATTAGTTTTATTATTCCATTTTTGGGAATTTGATTTTATGTGAAATTTGAGTGTATTAAGCAATAATTAATAAACATTACCATGTGATGGGATTATGAATATGATATATGTATAGGCTATGAATTCAAGTTATCAAATTGAGGCCCCACTTGACTAATAACATCACTTTTGATAACCTACCAGCTTTACTTAGCAAACACTATCATAATTAATTGGGTCAGTGCTATGCATTATTATTCACTTTCTTGTCATTTTTCAAGAATTTTTTTTCTTCTTTAAGTAATCCAGTTTTGGCCTAATAAATTGGATGGAGCACAGAACTATTAATTCCAATTGAAATTTAAGCCCCAATTTGTTAGCAACAGTTTACCTAATTAAGTGTTTAAATACAAGACCATCTCTATTTAACTAATTTTAATTTATTATTTGTATTATTTTTTATATGAATTTTTTTTTATAGTTTAAATTTTTTTTATCAAAATTTAGACTAGTAGTTCAAATAATTATATAACTAATTTTTAATTTTATAATTTGTAATATTTTTTGTATAAAAAATTAAAAAGAATAGACCATTAAAATTTAAATCTCTAATATTTTACATTAAAAAAATAATTATTCATTACTAATTAAATTAATGAATAATTTTTAATAGATAAATTTGAATTTCTATTTATAAGACAGAGACAATTAATAATTAATGTTTTAATGCTCAAATAATCTTTAATTGAATGTGAATGGGGAAGAAGAGAAAGGTCCTTTCCACCTTAAATTAGGGGGATTGCTAAGTGACCTCCAATTAAGTCTACATCCAATAGATTCTTTTTTCTCAATGTGCCCACCTAACAAAAGAACCTGCCCCCTCTTATACATTGATGGATAGGGACAAGCATTAGCAAAACCCTAAAGACCATACTTTATGTCACATATAATAGACACAACCAATTGAAGTCAACAATCTCATACTCTTTTCTCAATTTTCCTCTATATTTTTTTTTTAAAAAAAAATCTCTTAGTAGCTTCCATGAAAGTCTTCTATCTTAAGCAACTACCCATCTAAATAACCATCCATTTGATATCATTATTATCTCTTGAATAATGAATCGAAATTAATGGTTAGCTCTCCAAATTATATATTCTATCAAATGCACCACTAGATTGAAAGTCTTCATAATGTATTGTATATTTAGTGCCTATTTTTTAATGAAGTTTGAGGGTTAAAATTGCTTTTTTTTTTTAAAAAAAAAATACCTTAGATATTATTGAAAAAAATAGTTTTATTAGTTTAATATTCTTATAACTAAAATTTATCAAATTTAATTTTAAATAATATTTTAATACTATTTAATTAGTATATTTAAAAAAGTATTTTTTCCGATAACAGTTCTAATAATAATGCTAAACAGGCCTTTAACTACTCCATCTCCATATACATGTGTTAAAGAAAAATAAAATGATATCCTCATGATGCATAAGTTGCTTTCTTTTTGTATTATTTAATTTTTTTTCTTTTTATTTTTGAAAATAATTTTCCATTGTATTCTTTTTTATAAAATTACGTTATGAATATTGATCAGACTAGCTTATCGGAAATTAAAATCATCTTTAAAAGTATGAAATTTTAAATCCGAAATCATGTAACATTTCTTATCCATGCATATTCTGAAAAAAGTATGAGTTCGTTGCTTTTGGTCTATGAAAAAATAGCATAGCATGCATGCAAGTTGCCGAGACATAATGTTATATCAATAAGGTGATAGTTAGCCACAAATCACGCTGAGGCTCATACGTTTTGTTGAATTCTCAGAAGAAACCTGTTCTTTTCCACTATATATCATGCTCATTAGTTTATCTTTCTTCAAGAAAACACTTTTATATTTTAAATTTTTTATATTTTTATTAGGGGATAATTACTTTTACTGTATAACTTATCAATAAAAACAACTCGTCAAATGCGGTGTTATTGAACTGAATTGGGAGTTTGATCTGATATAAAGTATTCAACAGAGAAGAGAATAATAATGTAGCAATTTTTAAGTTATATCAATAACAAAGTGCTTCTATGCATAGGCTTTTCAGCAATTAACATGTCAATCAATAGGACATTTATTTTAGCACTAAAGGGCTATCAATGATGTGATAAAATGAAATGTAGAAGGAAATTTCAGGCACATGGGATGGGAGGGCTGTTACTAGCAGTTGAAGTGTTAATGCAGAGCTTTAATACAAGCAATTAAGGCTAGAACTGGGTGAGTCAAATCCAGATGGCAGAATAGGCAGATATGGGGAGAATTGAACTCACAGGAAATTCTTATCTAAATCGAGTCTATTATGGATCCAAAACACAATCAGATAGATTCATATATTTATAAATGGGTCTCACCATATATCTTATATTTTATATCCATGATAAATTGAGTGTAAATAAGAAATATCTTGAACTCAATATCTTCATATCAAAAGAGAAGAAAGACCATCGTTGATATATATATATATATAAGACTTATTAATATAAATAAATATATTTAATTAACTAATTTTAATTATTTAAAATTAAATTTTTAATATTTATTAAATTATATTTACATGTATTTTAATGGTGTTTCAATTTTCATATAAAATGTTTAAATTTTAAATATTACTATTATTATTGTTAGAAGAAAGAATACAAGTAATGAAGGAAATGATTATATATTTATCTGTGTCTTATTTATAGAGATATTACATCTATTTATACATGAGAATTTGAGCTAATTTAGACAAGAATAATAATTGTTGTAATTATGCTACACAAATCTCCTATAATCATGCTAATTGCTATAATTATGCTAACACCCCCCCTCAAACTCAAGGTGGTAGCATAGGTGCCAACTTGAGTTTGCTTAAGAGATCTTGAAAGCGAGCGGGAGGATGCGTTTTGGTGAATATATCAATGATTTGGCTTCAAACATATGGTGCCATGAGCAACATGATGACGTACAAAATGACAATCAATTTCGATGTGTTTGGTATGCTCATGAAATATATCATTATGAGAAATCTGTATGGCACTTCTATTATCGCAAGAAGCATTGTGGCAAAAGAATGAGTGACACCCAAATTAATTAATAACCACCATAATCAAAGTAATTCAGATGTAGCATCAGCAAGAGCACGATATTCAGATTCTGTGCTAGAACATGCAACAACAGTTTGCTTTTTGCTACTCCAAGAGATAAGAGAATTACCTAAGAAGAAATAATAACCAGTTGTAGAGCGACGATCTGTCAGATCACCAGCCCAATCAGCATCAGAATAGCTAGATAATACTAGGGAGGAGGTAGCAGAAAAGTGCAAACCATGAAAAAGAGTGCCTTTGATATAACGAAGGATTCTAAGTACTGCAGAGAAATGAGATGAGTGAGGAGCAGACATAAACTGGCTGACCAGATGAACAGCATATGAAATATCAGGTCTAGTAATTGTGAGATAAACAAGACTCCCAACAAGCTGTCGATATAAAGTAGGATCATCAAGAGGAGTGCCATCAAGAGGTGTAAGTTTGCAATTAAGCTCCAATGGGGTTGATACTGTTTTGCTATCAGTGATGCCTGCTCGAGAAAGTAAGTCGAATGCATACTTGGCTTGAGATAGATAATAGCCATCAGAATTTTGAGAAACTTCAAGACCCAAAAAATAGCTGAGAGAACCCAGGTTTTTCATTTCAAAATACCGATTGAGATAATATTGTAACTCTGAAATACCAGATGAATCATCTCCTGTTATTATCATATCATCAACATAAAGCAACAAAAGAACAATACCACTGTCAGTTCGGCGAGTGAATAATGCAGAATCATGTGGACTAGAGAGAAAACCAAGTTGAGCAAGAGTGGAACTAAGTTTGGAAAACCAGGCCCTGGAAGCTTGTTTTAATCCATATAAGGCTCACCGAAGTTTGCAAACCTTATGAGGAGAATGATAACTAGGAGGAGGATGCATATAAACCTCTTATGTTAAATCACCATGAAGAAAAGCATTTTTGACATCCATTTGGAAAAGTTTCCATTTACGAACTGCAGTAATAGCTAAGAGACTACGAATAGATGTTAATCGGGCCACTGGAGCAAAAGTTTCTTCATAGTCGATACCATACTCTTGAGTGTACCCTTTGGCTACTAAGCGAGCTTTGTAGCATTCAATAGTTCCATCAGAACGAGTCTTGATTTTGTAAATCCATTTGCAACCAATAAGGGTCTTGTTTGGTGGAAGATCAACTAAATCTCAAGTATGAGTTTTCTCTAAAGCCTGAAGTTCGTCAGTCATAGCTTGCTGCCAAAGAGGGTCAGTACTTGCCTCATAATAAGAACGAGGCTTGAAGGGCTGCAATAGTAGAGTAACAGTGAAAATCAGAAAGATAATGAGGAGTTTCTCTTACACGGGTAGAACGACGAAGAGTAGTGCTAGGAGGAGATGCAGGTGCAGGTACTGGATCAACAACTTGTGCAGATTCAACAAGGGCAGGTGTAGTTGGGCTAATATTGAGCACATCACAATACCTAGATCAGGACTTGGAAACAGCTCTTTGGAGGAGTCAATGAAAAATAGAGAGTCAGTATTGACAGAGTGATGAAATTTAGAAAGAGAAGAGAACATAGTATTGTCCCAAAAGGTAACATGATGAGAGATACATAACTTATTAGAAACAGGATCCCAATAACGATACCCTTTGTGTTCAATGCCATAACCAAGAAAACAACATAGACGAGCACGAGGTTCCAATTTGGTATGTTCATGAGGTTGTAAAAGAATAAAAGAAACATACAAAAGGTTTTAGGATGGAATAGTCAGGAGGTTATCCAAACAACTTTTCAAAAGGAGATAAATTATGAAGAACCAAGGTAGGAAGATGGTTAATAATATAAATAGCATGAAGAGCTGCTTCTCCCCATAATTTTTCTGGATATGAGGCAGAAAGAAGAAGAGTACGTACAGAATCAAGAATATGGCGATACTTGCGTTCAGCTCGCCCATTCTGTTGAGAGGTGTGAGGACAAGAACGTTGAACAACGGTGCCTTGTTGACTAAGAAACTAAAGTAAAGAAGAATCCTGATATTCCATGGCATTGTCTGTTTGGAGAATTTTAATGTCACAAGAGAACTGAGTTTTAATCATTTTTACAAATGTGATGTAAATTTGTGATAACTCATATCGATATTTCAAAAAATATATTCAAGTAAACCGAGAATAATCATCAATAAATATCACAAAATAACGAAAACCATTTATTGAAGAAATAGGAGAAGGACCCCAAATGTCAGAATGAATTAAACCAAAAGGAGTGTCTGAAGTAGTATTATTATGAGAAAAAGATAATGCAGGTTGTTTGGCAAGCTGACAATTTAAACAATTAAATGACTCAAACTTAGGAGATCCTAATAATCCACAAGAAATTAAAGGTTAAATTTTACTGGCAGAAGCATGACCAAGACGAAGATGCCATTGGTGAATGGAGGAATTAGGAATTGTAGCTGCAGACACAAATCTCTGAGGAAGATGTAAAGATGCAAGCTCAAATAATCGACCCACTCTGTGACCCTCCCTAAGAATCTATCCCATTTGTGGATCCTGTACCTGGACACCATGGAGAGAAAAAATAACATTTAGTCCTTTTTCACACAACTGACCAACAGAAATAAGATTGAGTGTCAAATTAGGGATATAATAGGTGTCAGGGAGATGAAGATTTGAGGTAGATACATAACCAGTATGTGTGATGTTCATTTTAGTACCATTTGCAATATGGATTGGTGGTAAGGAAGATACAGGTTTTACAGAAGACAAGAATTTAAGATTAGTGGTCATATAATTACAACATGCAGAGTCAAAAAGCCAATAAGAATTACCCGGAGTGACAAACATGGCAGTAGGAGAATTAGAAGAGATAACCTATTTGAATAGTGCCTCAAGATCACTCATGGTGATGGCAGTAGAACTCTCAGTAGCAGCAACAGCAGTGACAGAGGAAGATCCAGGCTCTGAGACATTCTTGAATTTAGAATGCCATCCTTTTGGTCTTAGAGGGCGTGTGGGAGAATGTTCAAGAATATGACAGTAACCATGACAATATCTGCATTCTATAGTAGGACAATATGCAAAAGCATGACCAATTTGATTACAATTCTTACAGAGTTGATTGCCAGATTTCTGATGTGAGGATCGAGTAGTTGCAAGAGCAGTTTCAAATTGAAGAGTTTTATCCAAACTGAGACGAGTCTCTTCAAAAATAATCTCTTGAATAGCAGTATCCAATGATGGAAGTCGATTTCGATGTAGCAGGGACGCTTGAACGGCCACATATTTTGATCGAAGAGCCACTAGAACTTGAATGAGATGAAGATGATCTTCACTGATTTTGGCCTGAGATATTTGATTCCAAATGGGTTGGACCTGGGCAAGAAAATCATTCACAGATTGACCTGCTTCTTGTTTCAGATTATGAAGAGTAGTCCACAACTGATAATAGTGGGCAAATCCAGTGGTCTGATATCGATTAGCAAAAAAATCTCAGATTTCTTTTGCAGAGTCAAAATTAGCAAATTGGATGTGGATGGATGAAACAGATGTATTGCGGAAACAGATGATGATCTAATGATTTTCACTATCCCAATCTTCAAGATGGTCAGCAAATTTTGCATCAGTTTCATCGTTCTCTCTTGTCGGCGTAGTGATATCTCCGGTAACAATACGCCAAAAC
The DNA here is from genome assembly GCF_030052815.1 of Hevea brasiliensis. NCBI lineage: Eukaryota > Viridiplantae > Streptophyta > Magnoliopsida > Malpighiales > Euphorbiaceae > Hevea > Hevea brasiliensis. The sequence continues at coordinate 60,743,805 of NC_079507.1, read as the reverse complement.
TTGCGACCTATCAGAAAACTTTTTATTACTTGAACGCAAAGATTATAGTTGGAACTAGTCAGAACTATTGCAATAGGTTTTGAAATATCAGATTTCTCCATTGATAACAAGATGAGGAGGGAAAAAAAAATGGTATAATAACATGAATGAAAGAATAAAACAGAATAGGTTGTAGAGAGAGAAGAGAGACCCTAGAAACTAGAAATAAAAGCTTTTACAGCTTTGATACCTTGTTAGAAGAAAGAATACAAGTATTGAAGGAAAGAATTGTGTATTTATCTGTGTCTTATTTATAGAGATATTACATCTATTTATACACGAGATTATGAGCTAATTTAGATAAGAATAATAATTGCTGTAATTATACTACACAAATCTCCTATAATCATGTTAATTGCTGTAATTATGCTACACAAATCTCCTATAATCATACTAATTGTTGTAATTATGCTAACAATTATTATTATTAAATATATTTTTCCCAACATTTATAAATAATACATAAAAAATATAAAAATAATAAACATTCTTTAATATTTAAGAAATATTAAATATATATATTAAAAAAACATATTATTTTGTAAAATTTATTACATAAATAAATCTATTTTACAAATTTTATTTGAATGTATAAGGGCTAGACTATAATTTATGGCTCGTAAATTATTAAATCAACTCAGCACGCTGAATAAAATTTAATTACAATGATTAAATAAAAGTAACTTCTTTTAACTTATCATAATTAATAATAATCGAATTAGAAATTATTTTAGAGAATTTAATAGCCACACTCGTACCCTTTATTTGTGTCTTCGAATAAAATTATATTTTGAATATTAACTTTATTTAATTAAAAATTGAATTCTAATTAATAAAATCAACTATTGATATTAAAATGAGAGCAATTTGCATAAATGTGTAATGGGATTTTGTTTCTTCTTTTTAATTAAATTGGGGGAAAAAAATTTTGGTATTAAATTTTGATAAAGGCCAAATTTTAGAGAAAAGGACCTTTGAGATGTGCTTTGAGTTGAGGCAGCAAGATATCTATCACGTATGGCATAAAGCCACGTAGCATAGACCGTGACTTCCACAATTTTATTACGCCCAAAATTGCACAACTTTAGAGTTTACCAGCTCAATTTATTTACATTTATTTCTTAAAATATTTTTATGTATTAGTCTTATAAAATAAATAATAAATTTATAATTATATTTATTTTATTTAACATAAAAATATTGTATTTGTATTTTTTTTTATTAAGATACATAATATACTCATATTTTATATATTATTACTCTTGAAATAATATCTATATAAATAAAATAATTTAAAATGTTAAAATAATATCTATCAATAATACATATTTTCTTATGACACATAATTGAAACGGTAATATAAAAATAAATTTTATAAGGGAAGAGAACATAATATAAAGATGAGAGTGAAAAAAAAAAAGGATTTTGTGAGAAAAGAGAAATAAAAGGTGAAAATATTATTAGTTTTATTAAAAAAATTATACTAAATTCTGCGAAATTCATTTGAAAATTTTATTTATTTTCATAAAATTTGTAATAATTATATTCAACACTGTGAAATTTAAATAATAGAATTGAAATTCATATATTTTTTACTTTGAAACATAAAATTTTAAATTTAGAAATAATTAAATTTTACAAAATTTTGTGAAATTTTTTCATTCAAGCACTTATTATTATTATTATTATTATTATTATTATTATTATTATAATCATATAGGTGGATGATGGTTTCATGGTTTTTGGATGAATGGTTGTTGTGCTTTTGTATTTTTCTATAAACTTGTCCCTTACTCCATTTTCTTACCTTTTTCATTTGCTTGTAGCTTTGATATAATTCTGAATCTCTGCATGTTTAGTACAATTGGAAAATGACTTTTTCTTTTTCGTTTGTGTGAAAATATGTTTGCGTTGTGTAATTTTTTTTGAAAATTTTTTAGCACAGAAATTATTAAATTTTTTTTAGCAAAATTGAAAGTTAAATATGATTTAAAATCAAATAGACTAATTATAAAAAATGATTTTGAATATTAATTAAAATAAATATTTTTTAATATATTTATAAATATTAAAATATATATATATAATGTTACAATATTCACTTATTCTAAACTTTATTAAAAAAAATTTAACAGGACATTGGTCAATAATTATTATTATTATTATTATTTTCAATGAAAATGAAAAGCATAATTTCGCAGGTGGGCTCTCTATTGAAAAGATTAGATGCAAAAGCACATCAGAGAATAAATCCATGGGCAGAGGCCCAGAGAGGCCAAAACGATGACGTTGGATCATCATCATCAAGACAGAAAAGCCGCAGGAGCGTCTCCCACGTGCCTTGGTCATATGTCGGCTACGGTCAAATGCCGGTGCCAATATGGACACGTGTAAGCCTGATATTCCCATACCTCCTTAATTGTAAAGTTTGAATCTTTGACCCGATGAGAAAAAACACCTCTCATCATCATCAACCTCTCCCTGTCTTAAAGGCCACCTAGTGACCGACTATTACCGGTTATCGGTAGTCTTCGCTGACTTATTCCGTCCTATTCATTTTCTTTCTTTACTCTCCCTTTCAGTGCGTCATCACACGCTCCCCACCCCCACCTTTTTTAATTTTTAATAACTAAATATTTTCATATGAGCTAATTTTTATATATTAAAATAAATACATTTATGAAAAATATAAAATTTTCAATTATTTTTTGAGTGAATGAATTGGAGAGTTATTTAATATCTATTTGATATTAAAAAGATATTATTTTAAATATTTTAATTAAAAATATTTAAAAAATTTAAAATTAAATTTAACATATTTTAATCATAATAAATAAACTTTTAACAGTTTTAAATAGTAAAAAAAATGACTTTTAAAATTCAACTCTAAATGAAACTTGAAAAATTAAATAAAGAAATTAGAAAGATTTTTCTAAAATTAATTAAATGCGCAGTGCGTCATCAAGAAAAAAAAAAAGAAAAAAAGAAAGAAATAGTACGAGGAGTACTAGAAGAGAAGCGGTGGAGAGAGACTAGAAATAGTGGCAAGGGAGAAGGCTTTTTATTTATTTTTTCCTCTTTCTAATTGGAAGCTGTAATTGTCAACCTTCTTTATAAAGTGATATTAGCAACTGCTCTACTCTAAACCCAAACACTTTCTCTCTTTATTATATTTCTAAAATCTCAAACATCTCGCTAAGCATATATGTAATTATGTATATATAGAGACCTATGAACTAAAAGTCCAACCAACGCACATAAAATCCAAACCCTCAACCTCCTTCTCTTCCTCTTCCTCTTTCTCCTCCTCTTCTTCTTCTTCTTCTTCTTCCTCCATGTCTGATGAACACAGAGACCTCTACTACCATGCTCCTTCCCATGAAGATCACTATGATATCATCGATGAAGCTGGAGGTTACAATCAAGAGCCTCCTTCCATTTCGTCAACTTATGGGTCACAAGGGTTTGATCCTTCTTCCTACATGAGCTTCACTGAGTGCTTACATGGATCCATGGACTATAACTCTCTTGCAAAAGCCTTTGGCATGTCGCCTTCGTCTTCTGAAGTTTTTTCTTCTAAACAAGGCAATCCAAAGCCTGTGGAAATTGGAGACTTAGGTGGAGGTGGAAACGGTGAAAATCCTGTCACCCCAAATTCTTCTGTTTCTTTCTCTTCAAGTGAGGCTGGTGTTGAGGAAGATTCAGGAAAAACAAAGAAAGAGATCCCACCAAAAAGGTCTGAGGATGGAGGAGAATGCTCTAAGAAAGAGTAAGTCTTTGGTCTGAGATAATTAATCTCTTACAATTATGATCGTAAGATTGATTTCTTGATTTTTTGTTTTGGAAGATGGTGCAACTGTAATTTATGTTTATGCATATTAACAGGGGCAAGACAAAGAAGAAAGGAGAGAAAAGGCAAAAAGAGCCAAGATTTGCCTTCATGACAAAGAGTGAGGTTGATCATCTTGAAGATGGGTATAGATGGAGAAAATATGGACAGAAGGCTGTTAAGAACAGTCCTTATCCAAGGTATGCCCTCTAGTTTTTCTTGCACCTAGAGCAATTAACCTAGTGTAGTTAAGAAAATGTGAAGCCCCTCTATTAAGAACTTGATGTAACAAAAAATTATTATCGACCATTGACTATATATTTTGCATTTCTTGATTGCCAGAAGTCAAGAAAAGAAAAAAGCACAGATTAAATTGGAACAAGTTTAGTTGTAATTATATGTCTGTTTCTGTTCTGTTCTTGTCAACTGAATAGATATAGAGAGCTCCATTGGGGCTAGCTAGCTTGTTCACACAGATGATTAAAAATTTTGGTCCATATTGCAGGAGCTATTACAGGTGCACTACTCAGAAATGTACGGTCAAGAAACGAGTAGAGAGGTCATACCAAGATCCATCCATTGTGATTACAACATACGAAGGGCAACATAATCATCCGATCCCTGCCACGCTTAGAGGAAATGCTGCAGCTATGTTCTCACATTCTATGCTTACACCAGCTCCCATGGGAACTACTAGGCCTACCTTTCCTCAGGACTTTTTGGTTCAAATGGCACCCCATATAAGCAACCAAGTGGGTGCAAACTCTATGTATCCACAGAGTCTTAATAACCAACATCTTCATCACCAGTATCATCAGGTTCCTGACTATGGACTTTTGCAAGACATAGCCCCTTCCATGTTCTTTAAACAAGAGCCCTGAAATTAAGTGTTTCTTTCTCATTTGTACATATACATACTTCAACTACTTGGGTTCAATTATCATCTTCTTCCTGATTTTTGAGTTAGGTTACCATATGACACTTCTCTTCTTGATCGATCTTGCTTAATTATGCCCACTTCGAATACTACCAAGGAGTGGACTATTTATGGTTTTTTTTAGGGATTGGAGGTGATCATGTGCTTGATGAGATGCTATACAGATCAACAACGAGAAAAATGTTTCAGAGAATCCAAGAAGATGATGAGGTCAACCCGTATAGCGGTTTTTCAAAAACCTAGCGTTAGGAGATTGCATTTGCATGTGCGTGTACTGCGAAATGCAATCCCATTGGATGCTTTTATTATTGTATGGAAATGTGAGAATGAGATCCTTGGGGATTTTTCTTCCTTTTCTTTTCTTTTTAATGAATGGAAGAATTTCTCTTTCTTATTTATTATATAAAATCATCTCTCTCAGCAAATTGAAAATTTGAATTCTTGATGAGTTGCTTCCAAAAAATAATAGTATAATTAAATGTCTAAATTGGGTTTTTCTTTTTTTTTCTTTTTTGAAAATGCAATTGGTCATCTTGGAATTAATGTTGAATGCACTTTACATGTGGGGTTTATATATATGGTCCTGTCTTCAATTATAGAGAAGGAGATGCAGAAAATTTTGACTGCCTCTTCTCATGGGACAATTGAATAGCTTAGTTGATCATCCAAAAAGTCTATGAGAATATATAATAAAGCTTCAACTATTGCCTTTGCCATGTGTTAATTATCTCTTGACTGGGGCAAAAAAATCATAGGGTTAGAACTGGAATGCTTGTCGACAAGTATCTATACGGTTCCTGTTCCCCATGTTTAGTCATAAGCAAGTTTCTTGACCAAACAGATCCAAATGGGATCATTGATAGACGCCTAATTAAACCAAACCCCTTATCTTGTTTTTTTTTTTTTTTTTTTTTTTTTTTTTTTAAATAAGTCTTAATTTGTTAATTATTTAGATAATTTAAAATAAATTAACATGTTAATTAATTTCTCAGATTCGAAGCAAGGATAATTTTCACATACATGGTTATTTATTTAGTTGAGCAAAAATTATATACCAGTTTAGTTTAAGGGAAAATTTTATCTACATTTGTTCCGATCTAAGGTATAAATATACAGGTTTTATTATGCATAATATGACTTGATCGTAGCTAAATGGTTTTTCATGAGGTTTTGATCATGTTTAATTAGGTAATTAGGATGATTAGGATGAGGTCACCATTAATTTATATATACATCCAGTTATAGAGAATTGAACATCAAGAAAATTCCATGGTCTTAATACAGTCAAAATGAATTAATATTATTAATTAGGTGTTGATAAGAAATATAATATAGTAAACATTTGTTTATTTGCATGGCCCTATGACAACTTAAAATAAGTTTTACATATATATATATATATATATATATATATATATATATATATATATATATATATATATATATATATATATATATATATATATATATATATATATATTAGGTTTGAAATAATAAATTCTCAAAAAAATATTCATTGACCAAATTTCTATGGACATATATACTTCATGAAAGACTTGTAATTTGCATATCAACATAGATTTATGTATGTTTGTATGCAGGAAACATCGAGGATATTCTGCAAAATTATTAATTTTCTGAGAAAAAAAAAATCTTAAATAAACTATGTTTTTAGTCAATGTCAAACAACCTAACAAACTATAAATTATTGAAAAAAAAAAAAAAGGTGGATGATCAATCCTAAACATCAAGTAATTGCGGAGCAAACGTTGCGGTCGTTTAAAATGTTTGTACTATATATAAAATTTGAGTAAACTTCTTCTCTTTAAATTAATTTTTGAGATAAAGTAAGACTCGATCAGTCTATTTTTTTTTATATGATATCAGAGCTTACCCTATTTTAATATTGAGTTACCACCCACAAATGTATTTGCCTACAAACTTTATGCTCTAAATCTTCATGTTTGTTATCTCACATTAATTTAAAATAAAGGTTTGTGCTATATATAAGATTTGATAAAATTTCCTCATTTAAGCTAATTTTTTAAGGTGTAGCTTTTGCATTCAGTTGCCACTTCACATTGCTATATATGACTTTGACCACACAATATTTCATTGTCATAGCTTGGAAATTTAATATTATATTCTAGAACATTAAATTTTTTTTTTTTCACATTATAAGATGTTTTTGTTTCGTCTTTAATTCTTGTTTTTTTTTTCTTACAGCGTTTCATTTGAAAATTAATTAAGTTTATATTTAAATTATAGGATAATAATAATAATAATAATAATAATAATAATACATTAGCAGAATATATTGTTAAACTTCAATGGTGGGCTACGTACCATATGGTAATCATAAGGTATCATATTATTGGAGTTCTGAATTCACTTAATTTGGTTGATTTTTGTTTTCTTCAATTTGGTAAATCTGCATTAACCCCTTAAGTTAACAAGAAAAGAAAAACATGAAAAGGAAAATGAAAAACATGGTATTTAAGCAAATTGCTTTGCCACCTCAGTCTATATGAAACAATTATGACTTATATATTGGATGAAAACCAAGCCAATTAATAATTATATTCTGGCATTTTAATTTTAATTATAAAAAGTTAAATCTTTAAAATTATAACTAATAATATCTAAATCTGAAAATTAATTTAAAAAAAAACTAATTTTATTAAAAAAAAAGATAAAGAAAAATTTATAGTCAATGCATTTTATTGTGATAATAAAATGAATCCAAAAAACAATTTTGACACTATAAAATCTATATTTTGTTGTTACAAATTTTGAGAGTTGGATGTAATTGCTCCTAATTTTAAAGGTCTAGTCTAATATGACTTAATCCAGTGATCAAAGTCATATTACTTAGTATAATCAAATTCGAATCTCTACTCTTTCAATTTATGTAAAAATAAAAAAATTTAAAAATCTAACCTTTTTAGTCAAAAATTAAAACTAATTAATACAATTATTTAATCTCCTATGTCAAATTGGCAAAAAATTATTATATACATAACTACCTTAATTTTGGATCCATCCATCCATATATATTTTTAATAATTATCGCTAATTAGTACTCGTGACTCATGACAAACTTGTTGGCCTCTAAATTTGGGCATGGATCCCGTGGACTAGGCAGGCATACAATTTCTAGCTGCTAACATGCATATCCACATGATACTTCTGCAAGTCAATAACATCTACATGACCCACTTGTAAATTCTCTTTGGTCTGATTGTTAACGTTGAAGTGGAAAATTCAAACTTGACACTTATCAAGCCAGTAATAAGAGAGCCTATCTATCAAGTAATAAAGAGAAATATATTTTATATTATAGATATACGTATTTTAAATACACTTATTCAGTTTGTTTTTTTATGTGAAATATTTAAAAAAAAAAAAAAAAACTAAAATTATATATGATTTCTTTCCCACATTCATTATTTACAGGCATGGGTACAAATAAGAGAAATAAATCGATCACTGCCTATTTTAATTCAAACAAAAAATAATCTATAAAGAAATTAGTAAACCTAATAAAGATGATAACAATTTGTTCTCATTCGTGGTTTTGCCCACAGTGGACTTTGTTCTTTGATCAGCCCATCTAAGATGAGAAGGACTGCAACTTGGCCCAACGCATGGACAAATTTTGAAGTAATTAACGATTAATTTATTTTTTAAAAAAAAAATTTTTTTAATGTCATATATATAGATATATAAATATTTAAATTACTAACTACTACTTTAAGTTTAGTAGAGAGTATTAAATAAATCATGTCCAAAAAGTATAAACCAAAAGGAAATAAAATATTTATTATTATAATTGAATAATAATTTTTATTATTATTAAGATAATATTGATAATACAGGTTAATTTTGTGGAATTTTAAATAAAAATAAAAGTATATTAATTAAATTAAATTAAATTTCAATCTCTAAGAATTTATATTTTTAACTATATGTGTATTAAATTAAATGATTATAAGACTAATAATTTACCAATCAATTGCATGTTTCATGAAACAAGAAATTAAAATTTTAAATCTTATTGATGTTTTCATTATTTTATCTATCGCCATATATAAAATTTTGAAGTACTATGACTCTTTCTTGAACAATGATGATGCTAATCTAATTTAATAATTGATGTACTTGCTTTAACCTTTCCAAACCCTTTTTGTTGATTATTGTGCAGATCAAAGATTAAAATGATAATTATAACTATGAATATATAATTTTACATTTAAATTTAAAAATAAAAAATAATCTCACAAACATTTTTAAATTTTAAAATATTTTATGGCATATTTCAACTTTAATAAAATGAAATTAAGATATTTTTAAAATTAAACATAAATTTTAATCACACTAATATGATAATTTGCTAATTAGAATCTGAAATAATATTTTAATTATACTTTTATAAAAATTAAGATGTGTTATGAAATATTTATAAGAGTCGAAGTATGTCATGAATCGTTTTAACATTTAAAATGATATAAGAATTATAATTTTCAATATTGCAATCATTCTGGTTTGGACAAAAACTAAATTTCATTGGTAACTTGTAAATAAATTAAAATTCCTTTGAAACTTCATGATTGGAAAAGCCAAAAAATGGAAAAGGGAATTGAAATCTCAAATAAAAGGGTTATAAGGGTACTTTTAAATTAATTTTTTGATATTTATAAAACATGATAAAAATTATTGTTGAATTTTAATTTAATAATATTAAAATTATTTTAATTATTAATTTATTATATTTTACATAATACATTTAAGTTAAACTATTAAAAACACCATAGAAAACACTATAAATATATAATTATTACTCTCTTTGAATTGGATATAAACAATTCCTTTTATAATTAACTATATGTTAGTATAATAAATAAAATTCCCAAATATTTGTGGTTATCATTCATTCAGCAATAGTATGAGTCATAAAAATTGGTATCAAATAATCAATGAGTTTTTAATTTGATGGTGAGTTTATATTAGAATTAATTATAAAAAATTAAATAAAATAATTTTAATGAAAACTAAAATACATTAAAAAGGAAAGAATATAGACATTAGATAGGCACAGTAATTGGTTTGGTTTATAATTGATCAAGCCTATTTATAATTAAAAAATTATAAATAGATTATTATTTGATTTAATTTATAAATTAAAAAAAAATTTAAAATAGATCAAAAGTCATTAATTAGATATATTTATTTAGGTTTTATTTATTTATTTTAAAATTATTATTTAATCAAATAAAAAATAATATTATCCTAATAACTTTTAAAAATATCAATAATTCTTATTTTAACAATTATAATATTTAATTACATATTATTTTTAATATCTTAATAAATTAATTTATTTTTAAATATATTTTAAAATTTTTTTAACTATTTAAAATTAATTTTTAAATAATTTTATAAAATAAATAAATAATTATTTTTAAATTATACATAAACTAAAAACTAAAATTATTATGTACACCTGTTACAAATACAGTGCCATCCTCTTAAAATTAAAAATAACTTATTTTTTTAGTGCTCTGTACCCAATAATTAGCCTAATTATTGATAATCAATAGTCATTAGACACTAAGATACGGTGGTAGCTATTATTTATTAACAAAACTGCAAAAAGATAAGAGATCGTTTCTTCATCGATTCATTGAGAAAATTTTAATCGGAAATAATAATAATAATAATAATAATAATCGTGAGTAATGAAAGCAACAGAGCAACCGAAACCAAACCCATACATCTCCCAACCAACAACTGCAACTGCCCGTTGAAGGGAGAAGGAAGGAAGGAGTGAGACTGAGAGGGACCTCTCCTCCGCCATTATTGTCAATTCTTCAAGCAAACTCTTCTCTTGTTAACTCTCTCTTTCACAGATCTCTCTCTCTCTCTCACTCTGTGGTTGTGCTTTGGTTTCGTCTTCTTAGTAATATTTATGACCATGCCCTTTGGATCACCGCTCTTTGCCTATCTCGCTTGACCCCTCCCTCTATCCCTCTGGTGCTTCATTTTTTTTTTTTAATTTTTGTCATTTTCTGTTGGTTGTTGATTTGAACAGATTTGTAGCGTTCGCTTCCTTGATCTGATTCGGTTTCATTTCGGGTTTTGGCAGGTTTTTGGATCGTAATTATGTTGATAACGGGGCCAATTACGCCTGGACTGGTGCGGTTTTATTAAGCATTGGTTTACAATTGTTGTTTATTTTATTTATTAATTTGGTACAGTGTTGTTTACTGGTTGTTTACAATGTGGATCATTCTAGCTGTGTTTGAGTATCGAATGCATTTGCATAAAATTCATTTAGATTAGTAAGAGTTTGAAGGAGATAATTAAATTAATGGTATTTTTTGAAGTTGTTGTAAAAAGATTTTGAAATAATATTTGCATATTGCTACATTTTTAATAAGACAATGACGATTCAATAAGTGACCTGCTTGCTTTGCTTAATGATTTTTTTTTTTAAATTTTAGTCCTTTTGAATTTAACTTTATTTTTGGTGAATTGCTCTGCTACTTCTTGTTAGATTCCATCTGTTAGGGGTAGACTTTAATTTCTGTTTTTATGACTGCTGAAATTAATATTGTTTTCTGAAAGTCATGATTAGAATCTTAAGATTGGTTCTAGATCCTCTGACAAGGATTGTCATTTATGTGGGAGTGTTATCTTCCATAAATTTGACCTATTATTTAGCTGTCAAAAGAATTTTCCTGTTCTTGTTGTCATCTTCTAAGTAATTATCACCAGGCATGTCTAATGAAGCCTTTCTTTTTTATGTCCCAGGTGTCCTTTTTGCTTGGAATTATCCCAGTTTTTGTTGCATGGATATATTCAGAGTTCTTAGACTATAAGAAATCTGCATCTCTTTCTAAAGTGTAAGTTTATTTTCTTTGGCAATGGGAGCCATGGAGTCCATGGTTTGGGCTTAATTCTAATGGAATTCACTGACGTGCACTGGCTTGTTTACTTGTGCGTTGCAAGTAATGGAAAATAGATTTTTTTTTTCTCTTCTGGTTTTCTTTGAACTTATGAACAGCCTGTGGTAGTGAAAATATATTAAATGAAGAAAAGCATTGTAGATTTTTCATTTCCTTGTTAAGGCAAAATTATAGAGCTTCTCAATGCATCATGGTCTTAAATTTTGAAGTCTTTTATTTTATTTATTTATTTATTATTGCTTTCATGCTTAATTCAAATAGTGATTGTTGATATAACAACCTTTGGCTGGATTATTTGTTTGTTCTTTTTCCATCTTATTAATTTAGTTAATAGGGCTAACAGGGTGCTGAGGTACCAAATAATGTGACCACAGTAAACTGGTTAGTGGATATACTAATTGTTGCTCCCAAGTCCCACCCATCCATCCTTTCTTCTCTTGTGAATGAGATAAATTGCTGAGGAAATGGAAATGTGTAAGAAGTTGAATGTTATGTGGCATAATATATTATAGAAAAAAATATAAGCTTTGAAATGTAAAACTAAAAGAGATTGGATCAAAATGGTGAGGAGAAAACACCCACAATGCAAGACCAAATGGTTTACCAACCCCTCAATTATTAGGACAGCTGTTATAAATTGTTAACATGAAGGAGGCAATCAAGAAAAATGTGCTGATTTATAAAAATAACACATTGTTTCACTCACTTATTTTCTGATGTTGAACTATCTGGATGCAGCCATTCAGACAATAATCTGGTTGAGTTGGAGAAGGAAACAATCAAGGAAGATGATCGAGCTGTTTTGCTTGAAGGAGGCCTCACGAGAACAGCATCTGTAAAATTTCATAGCTCATCCATCAAAATGAACTTAATCAGGTTGCTTGCTACATCATGCAGTATTCTCGCAGAATTTTATTTAGAGTGCCTAAATTTTTCTTTTCATCTTCTTGAACTTTTGATGTTATAGATTTATGACTATGGACGACTCCTTTTTGCTAGAAAATCGAGCAACTTTGAGAACAATGTGAGTCTATTATATTGTAGATAGTGATACGCATCAATGCCATTTTTCGCATCTTCCTGAGTTTTTACTTTATAAATTCATACAGATCTGAGTTTGGGATGATTCTTATTTATTTCTATATATGTGACCGCACAAACTTGCTGGGAGACTCCACCAAGGTACATTTTGCTGTTCCTTGGATTAATTTTTGTCCTTATTTATGATTTCATCTCAGATGGCTTTGCGATGAAATGCTGCTTTTAAGTACAATAATGCATGTTGGCTCCCATGAGAGCTTTAGTTCCCCCATTTCTTTAAAATGTTTATGTATACATTTTCTGTCTAAATGACCCCTTGGATTGCTATGAAATCACCATCAGATTTTAAAGTAGCACAATGTAATTCAAAATTTCACTCAATTGAGTGCATCAGTAATGGTGCTACCTTCCATTTCTCATCTGTGGCTTGCAAATCATTCTACATATCAAATGATATTTGTTAGTAAGAAAAAGGGATATATTCATAGTGCATTGGCCATTGTTCTTGGGTTTAAATGGGAGTGCATAGTTCAGGTGCAATTCTCTAGAGTGGTCATTTATATGCTACTTTGGGCTTTTAATTAAAATCTTCCAATTCAGAAAGTCATACAACTCATAGTCCTACCTTTGTAATATTCATCTTGATCCTGTCTCAGTTTATAAATATATCTACAGTATGCAACAAGTAGTTTGAAGCAAAAAGTATTATCCATGATAGTACAATTGAACATGATAGACACCATACTTAGCTGGACCATAACCCCCTCTCCCCCAGCTCCAAATTATTTATAAAAAAATCACATTTGAAATGAAATATTACCTGCTTATTTAGTGATCCTTAAAGAATTATTCTTTTTGGTTTAGTGGATGGTGGTGCTGATGTCATGCTTCATGTGCATGCATTTAATCAAAACAACAATATTATGGGATTTTTTATGCCATTTTTTATCTGTTGTTTTTTCTGGGTGCTCTTTGGACAGAAATACGATCGCGACCTTTTCCTCTTCCTCTATGCTCTCCTCGTTATGGTATCAGGAATGACTTCATTGAAGAAACACAATGACAAATCAGCATTCTCTGGAAAATCCATACTTTACCTTAACCGGCATCAAACTGAAGAGTGGAAAGGATGGATGCAGGCAAGTATTTCTTGTTAAACTTTGCAATGTTTACACTAAACTATGCCCTAGCTTACAGAAAATAAGATTACCTTTTGCACCATTTTTCCTCTTTAGCATGTTCAGATGGACTTCTTTATTTTTGGTTGAAATCACCTAGTTTTCTGTATTTGTTTTGAGGATTTGTTATATGGTGCTACTCCTTTTCTTTGGATAATATAATTTTCTTTGATTGTTATTGTTGTTGTCTGGACTTCGGACTTCAGAAAGACTACTCGGGATTTTTTTGGTGTATATTATCTATTATTCCTTGCAGTAAATACATCCCAATTCTGTTAAAAGTTGTGAAGAAACCATATAGATGTTTGATGGAAATCAATATGATTTTGGTTTTCAACCATATAATTGCCTGGCAAAACCTTCGTCCATATCTATCAATTCCTGTATTGGAGTTGGATATTGAAGTGTGTACTGCTTAGTCTGTCTTCAAACAATGTTCGACATTCATTGCATAAAAAATAGTTCACATACTCGCTGGGCCTGCATTAACCCCTGTTTTGGTTCTTGTTTTGTGTTTTGTTTTTAACAGGTCCTATTCTTAATGTACCATTACTTTGCTGCAACAGAGATATACAATGCAATACGTGTCTTTATTGCTGCATATGTCTGGATGACTGGATTTGGAAATTTTTCTTATTATTACATTAAAAAGGATTTTAGCCTTGCACGCTTTGTTCAGGTAATATTTAGTGACTCTGTAACTTGTATTGTTACACAATAACAAGCTATGAACTTGATATTTGTATGACTGATAAAAATGGTTTAAATATTTATCATTTGGTGCAGATGATGTGGCGGCTCAATTTCTTTGTGGCGTTTTGCTGTATTGTTCTTAACAACGATTATATGCTGTATTACATCTGCCCAATGCACACTTTATTCACACTAATGGTGTATGGGTCCCTTGGTATATTTAATAAGTATAATGAGAATGGCTCGGTGATGACTGTGAAGATTCTTTCATGCTTTCTTGTGGTTATCTTGGTTTGGGAAATCCCTGGAGTTTTTGACATTCTCTGGAGTCCTTTACTATTCTTATTAGGTCAGTATTTGACATATCTTTTCTTGTTTTGATTCATGATTATTTGATTGACAAGTAATTTGAAACACTATAAGCTTACTTGTTATAATTGGAATGGTTTTAAAAGTCAAATTGTTTGGGTTAACTTCTGCTCTCTTGTTACAGGGTTTGTTTGTTGTTTAAAAAATTTTATGGCTTTAATTTGGCCTTGTTTCTCTTCTATATGCAATAAGCAAACCTCACTCATTATTGGTTTTTTTGCTAACTTTATCATGAAATGTTTAAATATGAACATTTGGTTAATTGAACTTGAAACAAGTTTCAATTGAATTTTATTTCAAGATTCTAAATGGCATGTTTACCTTTTGACTTCTGCATATGAACACTATTTATTTTCTATGGCAGGTTATACTGATCCTGCAAAGCCAGATCTCCCTCGAATGCATGAGTGGCACTTCAGATCTGGACTTGATCGCTATATTTGGATCATTGGAATGATATATGCATATTACCACCCAAATGTATTCACTTAACACTCGGCCATCTCATGGGTTTTCCTTCTTGTTGGCCCAACTTCTAAATCTTCTAGAATATGTCTTGAAATTTCAGGTAGAAAAATGGATGGAGAAATTGGAGGAATCTGAAACCAAGAGGAAACTCTCAATCAAAACAGGAATTGTGTCAGTTTCCTTATTGGTGAGCCTCTTTATTTTGTGAATCTAGTAGTACCATTATTTGGCTACAGATTCTTCATCATCTGTTCTACATTTCGGATTGTTGTTTGATCTCATCCTCTTTACCTTTTCAAGGTTGGTTATTTGTGGTATGAATATATTTACAAGCTGGACAAGGTTACATACAACAAGTACCACCCCTATACATCTTGGATACCCATCACGTATGTATCAAGAACTTTTTTTAGGAAGATGGTTTTGGAGTGGGGAGTTGATAATTGATAGAGAGGAAATGGAGCTCTGTTGGTGTTGTGTAGAACCTATGATATCCCACAATAGGATTTGATTAGTTTTCTTGAATCTAATTACATTTGCAAATTGTGATTCCAGCGTTTACATTTGCTTGCGGAATTTCACTCAGCAGCTACGGAGTTGCTCTTTGACTCTCTTTGCGTATGTTTCTTTTACCCATATAATTATCTATTTGGGTGAAGAATTCTCAGAATTTGCTTGACTGTTTAGATGTGGATTATCTCTCGAGTATTTGCTATTACATTTTGTGCTTGCTCTGATTCTCTCTTTTCTTCATAGTTGGCTAGGCAAGATAACTTTGGAGACCTATATTTCGCAGTTCCACATCTGGCTGAGGTTTGAGCCCTTAACTACTTGAATCTCTTCTCTTCCCTGCTTTTTTTTTTTTAGCTCCTATCATTTTCACTGTCCTTCAACACTCAGTGCACTTCAATGAATAGAAAGATGATTCATGATGAAGGCTTTTATGGCACTTCCATAAACAGCTAACAATGTTGAGAATTATTCAAATTAGTCTAATTTGATTATTACTTTTTTGTTAAGGCAATGCTGCAGAAAGTTCTTTATTAATGGTTGTATATAGTTCAACCTCCCCGTATATGCATCTTTCCAAGTCTCTTTTTGGACTTGAATTGACTTTATTTGCTGAAGGCCTCCTAATCAGAAAAAATATAGTGAAACAAACCAAAGTGAAAAAGCATGTAACGTATAAAATGTACGTAAAAAACGAAAAACTTAATTATCTATACAGTGGGATGACAATAGACTCAAGAAAACACTCAAAAGGGAAAGAATTCAGATTGTTTACAAAAACTGCAATTTCTGAACTCCATATATGCTGTATGTGCAGATCAAACATCCCCAATGGACAGCCGAAGTGGCTTCTTTCTATTATACCGGAGTATCCATTGCTGAATTTCATGCTCACAACTGCCATCTATGTCATGGTAAGCACATTTATTAACTTGACAATATAATATTTTCGGACAGTGGTAGTAAATAATTTGAATTTCTATTTTGTGTGTGCATGTGTGTCTGTATCATCTCTTTGCTTTTGCAGATATCTCATCGGCTTTTTGAATTAACCAATACACTGAAGGCAGTTTTTATACCCACAAAAGACACTCGGCGGCTTTTTTATAATTTTGTTGCTGGGGCTGCTATTTCTCTATTTCTATATTTTGTGTCGCTCATTCTTCTTCAGATTCCTCATTCTTCTGTAAGCTTCTCACTGCCACATAATAATGGCCAATGAGCTTGTGACAGATTTAGGATGTTTTCAGCTTAATTAATTATATACGAATTGCCATTTGGGAATTGAATAATCCTGCTTCTTTACACAGGCCTGACAAATGAAAGGCGAAATGGAAAGGAGAATATACATAGAGGTTTTCCATGGCACGCACAAAGAGATATAGGAAGTGAAATAAGGGAAGTTGGAGAATGTTGCTAGCAAATCTAGGTAAAGATGAATGTTTTAAACGAACCTAAGGGAGGGAAAATGCTTTCTGATGCCATGTCAGAGCTGAAGCTGGATACTGAATTTGCCTTGGGAATCAGGCAGCAGGCAGGCGAATGACAGGAAAGGGATTTTTTTTTTTTTTTTTGTAATATTGCATATCACCATATATTCTTTTTGTTGTCATAATTTTTTTTTACCACTTTATGCCATTTATGAAAGAAATTGTAGGGTACTGTGACATAGATTTGTTGTTTGTCATCGAACGAATTCAAGATTCAATACTAACATGCAATTTTATTGTAATTCTGTATTTTTACACGTCTATTCACATAGAAATCTAAGCATTAAATGTACTGACTTTTTTCAAAATTTCAAAGCTCAAGTGGCTGGCCCATTGCTGTTCTTTAATCTCACCATCATTTATTAAGCAACAGAAGCATAGTTATAATAACAGTGAAAGCAACAAAAAATAGTAATAAGAAGAATGAAACAAAGTAACAAATGGTTAGAAGCAAACGATGTGAATATGATTACAAAGGGAAATTGATAGAGTTAGGAGAGTAAACCAATGGGAAGAAAAACAAAATGTGAATTTATATTAAGTACTAGAGATTACAGTAAAGAAATTACACAGCAATTCTCTCACTATACTCTCTGGCTCTCAATACGGCAATAAAAAAAATGCTGAAATACAAATTTCAGAATTTCCAGAGAAGAATCCCTGGCCTAACAATAATGCCGAAAATAAGAGAAATTACTCAACATGCCTTCCTCATTATTCTAGATGCTTTGATAGACTACTCAGCACATGCTCCTTGGCTGTCATTTGATTACCCTTCCTTGCGTGCTACCTCACCCGTAATTCTCTCCAACAACTTCTTCTAGAATACTCAATTACAGCAGTTCAATTTCAGAACCTTCCTCATTTGCTGATAACTCCTCTTTAGCCGCCTTGACATATATTCTGTTTGGGTAATGAGGCTGGGCCTTTAGTTGAGTAGCTATCAGAATTGCTTTGTCCTAATAACGCATATTAGAAAGTGCAATTGGTCATTTTATCGTGGGTGGGTACAGAGATTAGATGTTAAGGACTTGAAAAGAGTACTCAATTTTGCACAAACCTACAAATTGTAATCAAGATTTGAAGCCGTTAATGACAAAGAAATAAGCATGCAAGCCAAGCCAAGCCAATTCAAGTCTCACAAATCCACGGCTTCTCCCTGATTTCTCGCATCGCCTAATACGGCCTTATGATAAATGATATTACTATTCAAGTTCAAACAAAATCCAATTTGAAACGCCTTGTTGGGGTTCATGAATTAAGTCATGGTCCCTGCTAGAGGACATGGAGGGGCCACCAATGCCAAATGGAATCCTTTGGCTGACGACTGCCCAAAACCTAAAATTATACATTTTAGAATAATTTCTGAAATTTATGAAAGTCGCCATTGTTTGAAATAAACTAAGAATTCTAGGTCTCTCTCTCTCTCTCTCTCTCTCTTCAGGGTTGATTATTTTGACTTCTCCAACTTAGATATGGGAGAGGCTCGAGAAGAGCAACTAGACATCTCGGGTAAGCAAGCTTTTACTTGACCAAAATTACCCTTCAGTTCCTTTTCTTTGAGTGATTCAAGTCATATAAGAGAGATGCATACTTGATATAGAATAATCTACTTATAAACTGTTAGGATTAGTTAGGTGGGATTTATTAGTTACTGTATTGGGTAATTGAAATGGGAGATAGGGGCTTGTTTTCTATTCATTCAAGATTAATCAATATAATTTCTCTCTCCCCCTAAATTTTCTCTCTCAATCTCTCTCTTTTATCATTCTTTTCCTTTTATATTCTTGCTCTTTCTTTTCTCTATTTGCTTCAATAACCATGGTTGAGAATAAGAAGCTTAAGGCAATCAATTCTAGTAAAGCTAATGAAGCATTTTACCATAATCAAGAAGCACAATAGAAATTTCTTATCAGAGTGGAGCAGATTCAACAGGAAATAGAACAAAAAAGTGGATTATTAGTTTGACATTGAAACCGAACAATGAAAAATATTTTCCTTGAAAATAATTGGCCCAATCTTGAAAAGAAGATCACGATTCTTGCGGCAATCATGGTTTCCGCGAAAAAAATTCCACCAACTTTGGTTGTTCCAATCTTCGAGAAGAAGATCAAGATTGTGATGGCAATGATGATAAGTTCCTGCTCTCAAATTAAATTCTTCCATTTCCAGGATTTGCTGGAGGTAATATGTACAAGTTTGAAAGCAAATTTTAATGCCTCTCAAGTATTTTGGTACGAAGAAATTTAATAAAGATGAAATCTATACAACATATATGGAATCTTCAATTAAAGATGGTAATAATTATACATTTGTTGCCCTTCAATCTACTGAAATTCTTGAAAATGATCATGGAGTGTTGTTGGATAAATTTGATTATACTCTTAAGAAGCTTTACATCAGAATTTTTTCTTGTTGCGGGGCTGTTCTTGATAAGGGAAAAAAATGAAACAATAGAAACAGTATGTTGTGAAAAATGGCATCAATCTTGTGGTAGTTGTGATTTGGAATTGCAACTGAATAATCTTGTGATTGTGATCCTTAAAAAGGAAAGTTTGAAATGTGGAGAACGGAAGGAAGAAGATGAATCTTTATCCCTAACGGACCTCTGCCATGAAGGTCATTTGTGAAAATGACTGAGTTGCCTTTCTTGAAATTACTATGCAAAGATTCAACAATTATCATGGGAGGGTAATATTAGGATTAGTTAGAGAATAGTATATGAGGTTTATTAATTACTGTAATGGATAACTGAAACAGGAGATAAATAGGAGATAGGGCCTGTATTTTCTATTCAAGATGAATGGATACAATTTCTATATCTCTCTTTCTTTCTCTCCTCCTTCTCTTTCTTCTGTTTCTCTCCCCTTTCCTCCATTCTTCTGCTTACTTGTGACCAGGTCACAACATAAACTTATAGCACCAATCATAATTTTGCGTTGAAATAGAATTATCATATGAATTGAAATATTTTCCAAGCAATTTGTCAATCTTAATTTAATGAGAAAAGGTGAAAATTCAAGAGCTCTTTGCTAAGGTGATATTCTACTTCTTCATTTAGTAAACCCGAGAAATGCAACTATGAGCTAGCTTAGCTTCGATTAAAAGTGTTGAGGAGCATTTTGCATGAGTTATTGATGTTGTACCAGTCATTCTATATGTTCCCTTGCCAGGGCAGGAAGCTGAAGAGGCAACCGCAACTGAGCACACCAATGTGGCCAACCAGCAGATACTCCAACAAAAGAACATTATTGAGTGGCTCCGAATAGCCACCTTCACATTCTTCCTTCTTGCTGGCCAGACAGTGGCTACATTCTTGGGAAGACTATATTTTGACAAAGGTGGAAACAACAAGTGGATGGAAACATTTGTGCAAACTGCTGCCTTCCCTTTAATCTTTCTCCTTTACTTCATATCACCACTCAAAAATCCCACCACAAACGATATTAATGCAAATTCACCCTCGAAGTTGGTGCTTGTATCTATTTATACCATGCTTGGAATATTTCTAGCAGCAAACAGTATGCTTTATTCAGTTGGACTCCTATACCTGCCAGTGTCCACTTACACTCTAATATGTGCATCACAATTAGGCTTCAACGCTTTATTTTCCTTCTTCATCAATTCACAAAAGTTTACTCCTTTCATTGTCAATTCTGTAGTTCTTCTAACCATCTCCTCTATCCTCCTTGTATTCCAAAGTGACTCTACAGAATCAAAACCAGTCTCCAAAGGGAAGTTTGTGATTGGATTTATATGCACTCTTGGTGCTTCTGCTGGGTATGGATTGATGCTTTCTTTAATACAATTCTGTTTCAATAAGGTGTTAAAACAGGAAAATTTCAAGGTGGTTTTGGATATGATTGTCTACCCATCACTCGTCGCCACTCTAGCTATCCTGGTGGGACTTTTTGCGAGCGGAGAATGGAAGGGATTAAGGAGAGATATGGAGGAGTATGAGCTGGGAAATGTGTCCTACCTAATGACTTTGATTTGGACAGCTATAAGTTGGCAGGTTTTTAATATTGGGTGTACAGGATTGATCTTTGAAGTGTCTTCACTCTTCTCTAATGTCATTAGTACTTTTGGTCTGCCTATTGTCCCTGTGCTCGCCGTCTTCATTTTCCATGACAAAATGGATGGTCTGAAGGTGATTGCCATGGTTTTGGCTATATGGGGCTTTGTTTCATATGTCTATCAGCACTATCTTGATGATCATAAGTCCAAGACTGAAATAAACAATGTCAATGAAGAGGCTCCTGACTGTGAAGGAGAGCTAATACATGAGTAAGAACTTCTTTATGCCAATTGCAGCTACAGCTAAGTATCTGTTTCCCGTATAGATAAACAAAGCAGGGAAGAACTTAGATGTTGTCAAGTAATAGAATTGTAACTAATCTGTTATCTCCGAAAACTTAGATGTTGTCAAGAACTTAGATCTTTTTATTTATCTATTGATTATTATAGTACTGCAAGATTAGCATACACATTTTCTGTGACATCGATTTGTTGTTTGTCACAAACGAATTCAAGATTCAATACTAATGCAATTTTATTGTAATTCTGTATTTTTGCACGTCTATTCACGCAGAAATCTATGCATTACATTTTACTGACTTTTTTCAAATTTTCAAAGCTCAAGTGGCTGGCCCATTGCTGTTCTTTAATTTCACCATCATTTAATAAGCAACAGAAACATAAATATAATAATAGTGAAGGCAACAAAAAATAGTAACGAGAAGAATGAAACAAAGTAACAAATAGTTTGAAGCAAAAGATGCGAACATGATTACAAAGGGAAATCGATAGAGTTAGGAGTGTAAACCGATGGGAAAAAGAAGAAAATATGAAATTGCATTAAGAACCAGAGAAAAGGAACTTGGCCTAGCACAATGCTGTAATGCAAATTTCAGAATTTCCAGAGAAGAATCTCTGGCCTAGCAATAATGCCGAAAATAAAAGAAACTACTCAACATGCCAAACTCATTATTCTAGCTGCTTTAAATAGACTACTAAGCACATGCTCCCTTAGTTGTCATTTGGTTACCCTTCCTTGCGCTCTCCCTAACCCGTGATTCTTTCCAACAACTTCTAGAATACTCAATTCCAGCCGTTCATTTTCAGAACCTTCCACATTTGCTGATAACTCCTCTTTAGCCTTCTTGACATATATTCTGTTTGGGTCTATGAGCTTCAGTCCCAGGGCCTTTTGTTGAGTAGCTATCAGAAATGCTTTGTCCTAATAACGCATTTTAGAAGTGTGCAGTTGGTCATTTTATCGTGGGTGGGTACACAATAAAAAGACTTAAAAAGAGTACACAATTTTGCACAAACCTACAAATTGTGATCGAGATTTGAAGCCGTTAATGACAAAGAAATAAGCATGCAAGCCAAGCCAATTCAAGTCTCACAAATCCACGGCTTCTCCCTGTTTTCTCACATCGCCTAATACGTCATTATGATAAATGGTATTACTATTCAAGTTCAAACAAAATCCAATTGAAACGCCTTGTGGGGCTTCATGAATTAAGTCATGGTCCTTGCTAGAAGGCATGCAGGGACTATCAATGCCAAATGGAATCCTTTGACTGACAAGTGCCCAAAACCTAAAATTGTACATTTTAGAATAATTTCCGCATTATGTATGAAAGTTGCCATTGATTGAAATAAACTAAGAATTCTAGGTCTCTCTCTCTCTCCAGGATTGATTTTTTTGACTTCTCCAACTTAGACATGGGAGAGGCTCAAGAAGAGCAACTAGACATCTCGGGTAAGCAAGCTTTTACTTCACCAAAATTACCCTTCAGTTCCTTTTCTTTGAGTGATTCATGTCGTATAAGAGAGATGCATAATTGATATAAAATTATCTACTTTTAAACTGTTAGGATTAGTTAGGTGGGATTTATTAGTTCTTGTATTGGATAACCGAAACAGGATGTAGGAGCTGTGTTTTCTATTCATTCAAGATTAATCTATATAATTTCAATCTCTTTCTAAATTCTTTCTTTCAATCTCTCTCTTTCTTCTTTTATCATTCTTTTTCTTCTATATTCTTGCTCTTTCTCCTCTCTATTTGCTTCGATAGTCATGGCTGAGAATAACACCGTGTTTGGATCATGGTTTGCAATTGTTTCATATTGTATAATATGGTTACTCTATATTTTGGAAAGATTATTCTTAAAAAATTGATGATTTTGGGTTGTAAAATGGTGATTTACTAACCATTATTTTACCATAGTTTTTCAAGTCATCAAATTGGTGGTTTGGGATAGTTTAGAATTTTTGCATTCCCATTTTACCCTTACACAATTCATTCTCTCATGAAAATATTATATATTTGTTAGGTATATTTAGTGATTAATTAAAAAAAATAAAATGTCTATAACATTATTTGTAATAATATTTTATTTAAATAAATATCTTTAAACCATTTATATATTTAAAATCGTAATAAAAGGTATTTTTAGTAATCTTTTTCAGTAATTTTTATACTTACTTTATTTTACCATATCATAATAATGTATCATACAATCTTTCCAAACATATTAATAATAAAAATCATACCATACAATATAATACTATACATTAATAAGCACTCAATCCAAACAGGGGTAAGAAGCTTTAAGGCAATCAAACCTTTAAGGTTAATTCTAATAAAGCTAAGAAACATTCCAGAATCAAGAAGCACAACAGAAATTTCTGATTAGAATGGAGTAGATTCAATAGGAATAGAAAAGATTCAATGGAAAATGGAATAAACTCAACAGAGATTAGTACAGACAATGTATTAATTCTTTGAATTACTAGCTCAAGTAATGGGTATTGCCATTGACAAAAAAAGTTGGCAGAAATTTAAATTGTTCCAGTCTTGAAAAACAAGATCACAATTCCCGTGGCAATGATGGTCTTGTTGTCCATAAAAAAGGTTCCACCAACTTTAGTTGTTCCAATCTTGGACAAGAAGATCAAGATTGTGATGACAATAATGATAAGTTCCAGCTCTTAAATTAAATTCTTCCATTTCAAGGATTTGCTGGAGATGTGTAAGTTTGAAAAGCAAATTTCAATACCTCTCAAGCACTTCGATATGGAGAAATTTAATAAAGATGAAATCTATACAACAGATATGGAATCTTCAATCAAGATGGCAATAATACATTTGTTACCCTTTAATCTACTAAAATTGTTGAAGATGATCATGGAGTGTTGCTGGATAAATTTGATTATACTCCAAGAAGCTTTACATCAGAATTTTTTCTTGTTGTTGGAGCTCTTGACAAGGGAAAAAATGAAACAATTGAAGCAATATCTTGTGAAAATGGTATTAATCTTGTGTTTGTTGTGATTTAGAATTGCAATTGAATAATCTTGTGATTGTGATCCTTAAAGAAGGAAAGTTTGAAATGCAGAGAAGGGGAAGGAAGAAGATGAATCTTTATCCCTAGAGGACCTCTGCCATTAAGGTCATTTGTGAAAATGACTGAGTTGCCTTTCTTGAAATTACCATGCAAAGATTCAGCAATTATGAGAACAAGAAAAGAGGGAAGGAATGAGCAGTGTACGATGGATTATTTTTTCATCCTTGGGAACAAGGATGATCTTTATGGGAGGGTAATATTAGGATTAGTTATATATATATATATATATTAACGTAGGCTAAATTTTTTTATGGGTTTAATTTTATTAATTTTTTTATTAATTAGTTATTAGATTTCTTCAAACTATAATTAAGTTATTAATTGATGTGTTCCAACCGCAAGTGCACGGGTCGTTCAAGAAGTATAGAAAAAGATATCGTTCCCAAGGAGAGTTGTGTTAATGATTGAATTTTTGATGTAAAATAAAATATGTTAAAATTGTATTTTAATCAAATTAATAAAAGAAATTTAGGAATTTGAAGTATAAGGTATGAAAATACAAAACTAAATTCAAATAATGACTAATTTAGTAATTCGCAAAATAAAGAAATTGATAATATTAATAATGAAAATTAATAAAATGAGATTAAACTAAACACTCAAAAGTAAAATTCCAAGCAATAATTGTTAAAAGACGATTCTGGAGTTAAGTGTTCATATTTAAGTCATTTTAGGATTTTTCCTAGCTAGCTCAATCCATGAAATTTATGGATTTAAAGGAGATTAATTCTAAAATCATTTGAAAACTCTTTCGAGTGAGACAAAGAGTGTCTTAATTAACTTAATCCTACTTTCGTGGAGTTAAAATTAACCAAGATCCATTAGGTTCTTTAATCAATCTATTAAAACTCTCTTAACCCTTAGTCTATTTCTTGATCTAAGTTAATTAAGTCCAATTTCTTGATTAACTATTACTTAGTTTTCTCCTTTCGGTGCTTCAACCAAGGATTAAGAACATAACTTAATGGGGCCCTTTATTAAGCATGTGACAAGAAATGGATTAAAGTTCATAAATTTTATTAAATTGGGACTAATCCAGTTCAAATCCACAAAAATAACTAAAATATTACATCCCTTACTCTAGAATCAAAGAAAACTACCCATAATCCATTTTTAACACAAGAAATTCTAAGTAAAAGAGGAAATAAATCATGAAAATAAACTAAAACTAAAGAAACCCAATAAGAGAAATGGAGAAAATGGTGAAGAAGAGGAGAAGAAGCTGGATTCTGCTCCCCAAGAATGAAAGTCGACTGCTCCTCTGTTTTTTTGCCCCTTTTTCTGTCTTCCTCTCTTTCTTCTTATAGCAAAAAATGAGGTAAGGGTACTATTTATACTTTTTTGACAAATAACTCTAAAAATGGTGTATTTGAGGAAGGGATTTATGTGTAAAAATTCTTCTGCCAGCTCATTATGAAGACTTGCACAAGTTATGCAAGCTTCCTATGCAGATTCTGAGCAAATTTGGTAATTCCAGGTGCTTCCCGTTATGTTCATAAGTGAGGCGTGAGATTGCATAAGTTATGCAGTTGGTTGTGCAGATTTCGGCAAGTTTGGGTGCTCTTTCCGTAAAGCTGCATAAGCAGGATGCCAGACTGCATAAGTTATGCAGTTTTCCGTGAAGTTGCATAAGCAGGGCATGAATCTGCATAAGTTGTGCGGTAACTCATGCAGATTTCGGCAGGTTTGGAAAATTGCTTCTTCTCCCTGTGCAGAACTGTACAACCTATGCGGCAAGTTATGCGCAATTTGGCCAATGCATACTTTAACTTTGAAACTTGTTTTTGACATCTTTGGCTGTAGAAATCACTCCTCATTGGCAAAAATTTCTTTTTCTGTCCCTTAAAAATACTATTTTTTCCTACAAAATAAAGTAAAATTATAAATTAATCCAAGAATTGACAATCATAAAAAACTATCTAAATAACTAATAAAATTGGCTAAAAGTGACTAATAATTAAATAAAATAGCCATAAAATTAAACCTAAATGACTATGTAAAATGCATGTATAATTAATTCTCCAATATGCATATGTAAGTGAGACATTATTTAATAGTTACTCTCTTAATATTATAGTAAACAACCATTGTCATAATATAAGTTATAATATATTAACATATATTTATTATATATATATATATATATATATATATATATATATATATATATATATATATATATATATATATATTGAACTATATTTATACATTTTTAGATAATTAATAATACTTTTAAGAATAATATTAATATTAGTAAATAAAGATAATATTTAAATATATTATATTTCTTTAACATATTAAGAGGATACAATAAAATTTTGATATTTAAAATAGTGAAAATAATCATATGATCGAACCAATTTCAGATGATTTAAAATCTTTATCACTATATTTATTAAAAAAATTTAGTCAATATAAAAAATAATAAAAATAAAATATAAAATAAATAGTAAAAAATTTAAGACATTATTTTATTTTCATATACTAAAAGTAAAAAAATATAGAAACTAAAATTATTTATATGTTAAAATTGTCAATAGCTATGTGCATTAACATAGGTAATTCCCTGAGATGTCAATCGTACAAATTACTGTTAGTCTAATGAATAGTTGAAACAGGAGATAAATAGGAGATAGGGCCTGTATTTTCTATTCATTTAAGATTACTCGATACAATTTCCATCTTGCTCTTTCTTCTTCCTCTCCTCCTTCCTTTTTTCTATTTCTCTCCCCTTTCCTCTATTCTTGCACTTAGTTGTGACCCGGTCACAACATAAACTTATAGCACCAATCATATTTTTGTGTTGAAATAGATTATCATATGAATTGAAATATTTTCCAAGTAATTTGTCAATCTTAATTTAATGAGAAAAGGTGAAAATTCAATAGCTCTTTGCGAAGGTGATATTCTATTTCTTCATTTAGTATACCAAAGAAATGCAACTATGAGCTAGCTTAGCTTGGATGAAAAGTGTTTGTGGAGCATTTAGCATGAGTTATTGATCTTGTACCAGTCAGTCTATATGTTCCCTTGCCAGGGCAGGAAGCTGAAGAGGCAACCCCAACCGAGCACACCAATGTGGCCAACCAGTCAATACTCCTTCAACAAAAGAACATTATTGGCCGGCTCCGAATAGGCATCTTCACATTCTTCCTTCTTGCTGGCCAGACAGTGGCTACAATCTTGGGAAGACTATATTTTGACAAAGGTGGAAACAGCAAGTGGATGGAAACATTTGTGCAAACTGCTGCCTCCCCTTTAATCTTTCTCCTTTACTTCCTATCACCGCTCAAAAATCCCACCACAAACGATATTAATGCAAATTCACCCTCGAAGTTGGTGCTTGTACCTATTTATACCTTGTTTGGAATATTTCTAGCAGCAAACAGTATGCTTTATTCAGTTGGACTTCTATACCTGCCAGTGTCCACTTACACTCTAATATGCGCATCACAATTAGGCTTCAACGCTTTATTTTCCTTCTTCATCAATTCACAAAAGTTTACTCCTTTCATTGTCAATTCTGTAGTTCTTCTCACCATCTCCTCTATCCTCCTTGTATTCCAAAGTGACTCTACAGAATCAAAGCCAGTCTCCAAAGGGAAGTTTGTGATTGGATTTATATGCACTCTTGGTGCTTCTGCTGGGTCTGGATTGATGCTTTCTTTAATACAATTCTGTTTCAGTAAAGTGTTAAAACAGGAAAACTTCAAGGTGGTTTTGGATATGATAGTCTACCCGTCACTCGTCGCCACTCTAGCTATCCTGGTGGGACTTTTCGCTAGCGGAGAATGGAAGGGATTAAGGAGAGATATGGAGGAGTTTGAGCTGGGAAATGTGTCCTACCTAATGACTTTGATTTGGACAGCTATAAGTTGTCAGGTTTTCAATATTGGGTGTACAGGATTGATCTTTGAAGTGTCTTCACTCTTCTCTAATGTCATTAGTACTTTTGGTCTGCCTGTTGTCCCAATGCTCGCCGTCTTCATTTTCCATGACAAAATGGATGGTCTGAAAGTGATTGCCATGGTTTTGGCTATATGGGGCTTTGTTTCATATGTCTATCAGCACTATCTTGATGATCATAAGTCCAAGACTGAAATAAACAATGTCAATGAAGAGGTTCCTGACTGTGAGGGAGCTCATACATGAGTAAGAACTTCTTTATGCCAATTGCAGCTACAGGTAAGTATCTGTTTCCCGTATAGATAAAAAAAGCTGGGAAGAACCTAGATGTTGTCTAGTAGTAGAATTGTAACTAATCTGTTATCTCCAAAAACTTAGATGTTGTCAAGAACTTAGATCTTTTTATTTATCTATTTATTATAGTATTGTAAGATTAGCATACACATTTTCTGTTACCATTTCGTTCAGCATTGACGGCTCTATTGACAGGGACATACTGAGACATCTTTGTCCGGCATCAAACAAATTCATCAGGAGTCAAACTTAATCCAGACTTGTTAAATATATTTAACTGCAATTTGCAAATCATTATCATGTCAAAGAACATGTAGAATCTTATCAGGATTTTGGTGGCAATATTTTCAACTGCGTACCATTTTAGGCACAGCGAAGTTTACTATTGTCTTCTTCCTTTAGTTATTTTTTTTTATAGCACACACACGTGCGTCTTTGTGCATAGTCTTGAATAATTTATAATTCCTAGTTGCCACAAAACTCTAACATTGCGTTTGGATTCAAAATCAAAGTTATTTGAAACCAATCACGGTATTCAAATCCAATAAGTAATGAATTTTCCATATCTATGTATCCAAACAGAAAGGGTTGTGCATCTTCTTCTTGATGGTTATGGCTAGAATAAATTTGTGTCTTTGATTGCTGCTGGAACCCTTGTTTTTGTTGTTGTTATTATTATGACATAACTTTGAAAGAACAGTTACTCTATAATGTTGTGTTCAAGTTGTATGAACTGAGACAAAAAAATAAAAATAAAAATTTAAAGACAATTTCAACTGCTGCTGAGCTCAATCAAGTCAAACTTGGCTGCCTTTCCCAAGGCACAATTAAATTAATTCAGGTTCATTTTTCTTAGAAAATAAGACCAAATTACCTCAAGTTAAGGATCATTAAAGCAGAAAAGCACTTTTTTTTTTTAATTGACTTAGATGAACACTCGACTCACAGACTTTACCGCTCTTTAATTGGTGTCCATGACTGAATTCAGTGGTTTTAGACCCTAAAAATTGCGTCAAATTTCTGTCTTCTAGAATGAGTACATTTCAACAAACAGAAGGATAATAGCAAAGACGAACAGTGTGAGTCGTCACCTTTTGTCATCAATCTCATCTCCTAATAAAGACATGCAGAAGCACTTATCCTGGAAAAAAGGTGTAGTTTCTATACAGTTAAAGCCTTCCTAGGAAGAAAGAAAAGTAGAGGGTAAATATTTCCCACCGTCGAGGATCAATCAATGTCAAAAGTTTATGGGACACCTACTTGAGCCCTTGCTAAAAGTGCTGAGACTACACACTTACGATCAAGTTAAAATTTGAACTCACATAAACAGGATTTCACGATCGCATCCTAGCTAAAAGGGACCTATACAAGCATAAAAAGGACACGGTCAAAGGGCCTCCGGAAGTGCTCTTGACAGTCGAGTTAGAATGAGATCCGGCGGATCAATGTTTTGGAGGGAAGAAGAGAATCGAGAGCAAGAGAAAAAGGGGCTGAGAGCCTTTTTGAAGTCCAAAAGCCCCCTTTCTTACCTTCCTTTTTCTTCCCTATTCGTATGAGGGGTATATTTTATTGGGTTTTGCCTTCATTAGAAGACCTATTTGGCAGTGAAACAAGCATGGTTTGCAGGGGTCGCTAAGGTTCGGTTTTGAATCGGAACCAAACCGAAACCGGTTCGGTCAAAATCGGATCAAAACCGGTCAAAATTAGAACCGGCTTCGAACCGGACCGAAATATCATTCTGTGGTTTGGTACAGGTTTATATTTTTTAAGAACCGTGAACCAGCAGTTCCGAACAGGATTGAACCGACGATTTCAAACCGGATTAAACCGGTGATTTAAATATAAAAAAATTCAATAAATATGTTACCTCACTCCTAATTCATTTATATATATCATTAATTCTCTACACAATTATTCTCTGCATTTCCTTCAATTCTTAATATTTTTTTAATTTTTCTCAAATTCTCTAAATAATTATTTTCTACACTCATTTTAATTTTCAACACTCTCTCAATTTTCTTACTTTATTATTTTATATACTTACTGAAATTTTCAATACTATCTCAATTACTTTGTTATTACTTTAAATCCTCAATAAAATTTTCAATACCCTCTATTTTATTTTTTTTCTCTTTTATACTTTTTAATTATCAATTATTATATAATTTTTAAACAAATGCAAGTAATAGAACTAGAAATTTTTATTCCTCTAAATCCTAAAGGGATATATTGGCAAAATTAAGTTCATACACTTTTTGCTAATTTCTTTAAAAAAAATTAATTTCATCTCTAGTTTTTTAATCAGGTTCAAGTTTTTATTTATTAAATTTTTCTTAAAGATAAATTATTTTCTTTCTTTTTTTTTCTTATTTTATTTTGATTGAAATATTTCTAAGAAAAATTAAAATATTTTTATAAATATAACTTAAATTTTGAATTAATAAAATTTTTCTCTAATTTTTTTTTGTCTAAGCTACCCTTAAACCATCCCTAAATGGCTTACAAACCGTCCTTCAAACTGTCTTGAACCGTTCTTTTTCAAACTGCCCTTCAAACCGTTTTAAATCGGGGCTCAAACCGGAATTGTCGGTTCAGGAACCATCTTCCAAACCGTCCTCTGGCAATTTAGTTCAGGTTCATGATTTCATTGAACCTAAACCGGCGGTTTCTGAACCGTGGCCACCCCTAATGGTTTGATATAATCCTTTCCAAAAGATGTGCTAGGCCTAGAAGAAATGGTAGTCAGATAGGCGTCTAGTCTTTGTAAAGCATTGAATGTGAAGTCAGGTGTTATTTTAGATAGGATCTCATATAAGAGTAGCAAACTCTATTGTGGTAAAACAGTTTGTTCCTAGTCTAATCTTCAAAAATAAGTCTTGTCCTCTTTGAATTAATAGTATTAATTAAATTTGATGAATGAAATCCTTACATATTTTATTAACAAAAAAAAAAATCCTAATTTGAGTTATGATTCAAAATCCTAATAGTCTTGTACTGTTACAATTATGATTCAAAATCCTAGTGGGATTTGAAGATATATTTTCCTAATTTGAGTGGGAGAAATATTCCTTAATAGGAAAGAGGAATATTTTCTATATAAAGTAGAACTCTTATTTTAGTGTTATTCCAAAATTGAGTGAGACTCCTAATCATATTAGGATTGGGATAATTAACACTATAAATAGAAAAATAATGAAAAATGTTATTTGGCTTTCAGCTCATAAAGACTGTCACCCATTGTAGAGAGCGGTTTTGCTAATTATTGAGGATTTGGCTCTGTCCATTGATGAGGGGCTTTTACCCATTGCAGTGGAGAGAGGCTTCGGCCTAAGGTAGAGAAATGATATAGAATTCAAGAGGAAGGGATTCTTGTCCATTGGTGAGAGGGCTCTTGCCTATATAGTTGAAGGCACCCTTTATGATGCAGTATTGTAATAGTCAATATATTGGGTTATATCTAGAGGAAACTGAGAGAGACTAATTAATATATTTACTATGAGCAGTTTGATGTAATATGCGCTCTCTTGGGTGTAATTGGGTTGATGAGTAGTATAGCTATGGGCTTATAATGATAATTTATTTATTGTTGATAGTGGAAGATAGCATGCCTGTGGATGCAGCCCTATATTGAGAGGGTGAATCACGTAAATATTGGTGTTTTGTGTGTTTATTTTGTTTCTTTACAGTTTACATGCTTCCGCGATACATAACAAATTGGTATAGGAGCATGGGGATGATCTTGGTGAATTTAATTGAAGGTGGAGCTACTGTGAGATGTAGAAAGTTGCAAATGCAATAATGGTGATGGTGGAGAGTTGAATTTAAGGTGGAGCTCTTGATTCAAAATCAAGAAAGTTGATGACACGAAGATTTTCTGAAGAAAGAAGCAAATTACACCCAAGATAAAAGATTGGAGAGATTGATAATTTGAAAGGTTTAAGCTCAAGCATAGAGATGTAATGATTGAAGGCAGCCACGAATTCAAGGTATGCAATGGTTTATAGATTTTGAGTCAAGGTAGAGATTATTAGAATTATAACTTAAAATCCTAGTGGGATTTGAAGACACATTTTCCTAATTTGAGTGGGAGAAATATTTCTTAATAGGATAGAATATTTTCTATATAAAGTAGAACTCATATTTTAGTGTTATTCCTAAATTGAGTGAGACTCCTAATCAGATTAGAATTGAGATAATTAAATAATGAAAAATATTATTTGGCTTTTAGCTCATTGAGTGAGACTGTCGCCCATTATAGAGAGTGATTTTGCCAATTTCTTCGGATTTGGCTCTATCAATTGATGAGGTGCTTTTGCCCATTGCAGTGGAGAGAGGCTTTAGCCTAAGGTAGAAAAATGATATAGAATTCAAAAGGAAGAGATTCTTGTCCATTGGTGAGAGGGCTCTTGCCCACATAGTTGAAGGCATCCTTTTATAGTGTAGTATTATAATAGTAAATATATTGAGTTATATCAAGAGCAGACTGAGAGGGATTAACTAATATATTTACTATTAGCAATTTGATGTAATATGGGCTCTCTTGAGTGAAATTGGGTTGATGAGTAATATAGCTGTGAGCTTGTAATAATGATTTATTTATTATTAATAGTGGAAGATGGCATGCCCGTGGATGTAGCCTTATATTGAGAGGGTGAACCACGTAAATATTGAAATTTTGTGTGTTTGCTTTGTTTCTTTGCAGTTTACACGCTTTTGCGGTACATAACATGTACTCCAATAGATTTCTTGTTTTTAATCGGTGTATATGATATGACTTTCTTAGTCCAACGATCCCTTTAACTATTCAAAAATGTATGTATTTAACTTATCGACTTTAACATTTTGCTTTCTCATTAATTATCTAATTTTATCCTTTTTTTTTTCCGACGCTCTAATTTAATTTGAGTGAATCAATAGAGCGATACGAGCCTGTAATTAATTAAGACTTTATCAAATTCCTAATAAAAGCAGTGTGTGTAAGCCTTTTATCCTGAATCAGGCACAATAACGACAAGCAGATGCCCTCATAATATAAGGAATGGCTCTTTGTTTCAATTCAGTAACTTCAGTCAAATAAATCAACTATAAATCATGCCAAGAAAGATAGTAAGTATGACGATAATAACTTGGAATTTCCCATCAGTGTGAAGAAGGATGCAACCAAGGGTCAATTATGCAATGGCCTACCAGCACTATATGTGACTGGTCCCCTATTACCTGCCAGAATTGCATGATAAAGACATGGGAGTCGCTTCATTTCATTTGAATATAAAGATTTCTATCTACCTCTCTCTCTCTCTCTCTCTCTCTCTCTCTCCCCTAGGCTTCATCTTTTTGGAACTGCTGCACCTTTGACATGGGAGAAGCTGAAGAAGTGCAACTTCAAATTATGGGTAAGTTGGCCATCCATATAAATACCTACTTTCAACGATAGTTTCATGTGAGAACTGCACATGCTTCTCCTTTTCCATTTTCTTTTACAAGTACTTGTGGAAATAAAACTTCCAAAGATTTCTGTAGAAAAAAATGAACTTGTGGCAGTAATATTAGCAGATGATCACCTTGGATCCATTTTTAACTTATGAAGCAAGTAGTTACGCTAAAGAGAAAGAAAAAGAAGAGAAAGAGAAACAGAAATAAAGAAAGTGTTTCTTAATTAATTTCTTGACACAAAACTGCTACTAGAAGGCATTTCATAGAATAGTCATTTCTTAGTCATGTTTGAAGTTGCAGGGTCCTTTTAGTTCCTACCTGAAACTTATTTCTCTATAAAGTTAGTAGATTCATAGTTCTCACACGATGCTTCTCCACAAACATCAGATCTATAATTGTCTTAGGAGAAACCTGTGATATAAACAAGCTCTTGTGTTCTAATCCATAGACTAGTTCATATTCTTTTCATAATATACAATCTACGAACCTTGCTCAATTACCGTGTGCTTGTTTTAATTACTATGCAGCTAAGGTAAAGTTGAAAGTGACAAACGGTTAAATTTATGAGAATTGATCCCTAAGAGGGTATTATTGTTACAACAGTTGATCTGTTAAATATTTGTTCTTACCAGTTCAGGAAGCTAAAGAAGAAAATTCACTTGAGTCTGCAAGTATCACCAACCAGTCAACACTGCCACAAAGAAGAAACTACAATTGGTGGTTCCGAATATCGCTCTATATACTCTTTCTCCTCTTTGGTCAGTCAGTGGCTCTTATATTGGGAAGGCAGTATTTTGTTAGAGGTGGAAACAGCAAATGGATAGCAACACTAGTGCAACTTGTTGGCTTCCCAATTCTCATTCCCTACTACTTCATTGTAAAACTCAAAAACCCGAGCGCAAATGATATTCACACAAAACCACCATCTGCCTTGACTCTCACAGCGATCTATGTATCACTTGGCCTACTGGTAGCAGCAGACTGCTATCTGTATTCAATTGGGTTACAGTACCTTCCTGTATCCACCTATACCCTTATATGTGCATCTCAGTTAGCCTTCAATTCTTTTTTCTCCTTTTTCCTTAATTCCCAGAAGTTCACTCCATTTATAATCAATTCTCTAGTCATTCTAACCATCTCTTCTGTCCTCCTGGTGTTCAATAACGAGTCTGCAGACCCTGCTGGAGTCTCTAAAGTGAAGTATGCAATCGGTTTCATATGCACTGTAGCTGCTTCGGCTGGATACGGACTGGTGCTGTCATTGACACAGCTTTGCTTCAAGAAGGTTCTGAAAAGACAAACATTTAAGGTAGTCATGGACATGATAATCTTTCAGGAAATAGTTGCAACTGCCATTACCATGATTGGACTTTTCGCTAGCCAAGAGTGGAATGGTTTAACAAGAGAGATGAATGAGTATCAGTTGGGAAAGGTGTCCTATGTCATGAATTTAGTATGGACTTCTATTGCTTGGCAGGTGTTTGCCATTGGATGTGTTGGATTGATTTTTGAGGTATCCTCCCTCTTTTCCAATGCCATAAGTGTCTTAGGCTTGCCTATTGTTCCAGTCCTAGCTGTGTTCGTTTTCCATGACAAAATGGATGGTATAAAGGCAATTTCCATGCTGCTGGCTGTCTGGGGCTTCCTCTCCTACATCTATCAGCACTACCTTGATGATCGTAAATCCAAGGCCGAAAACAAAAATGTCATTGAGGTTTCTAAAGCATCTCATACTGGAACCTCAAGGAATGATTAGGATGGGAGTCTGCAGATTGATATTTGATAGCTCTTCCTGGAGTTGAAGAATTCTTTCCTAAAGGATTCACGAACCTATTGCAGACAACTGTAGAATGTAGTTAAACATAACAGAATGCAATCAAATAAAAATTCAATGAAACAAAGAAAGTTCCATTACATTACTGTTTACCAAACACGCAGCCAGGAACCTTGTACCAAAAAAATGTAGTTTTCTTCAGCCATCCGTACATTTATATGGAGTTATAAAAAGGGTGGGTAATTAGTGATCAGATTAGATGACCAAAAGCGTGACTGCAACCTAATAATGGAGATTAGAGAATTAGTACACACGTTAGAGATGATGCAATGGCATGTTATTTATGAAATAAGGTCCAGCAGCAATCCATCACTTTCAAAACTGCATAATTGTATGTGTAAATGAATTATTTGCTTTATCCTATACATCAACTTATATTCCAAGATAGTGTGTTTTCACACGCACAATCTGCCATTTCTTTGCACCATGATCAGGAACTCAAACCTTCTACCGAAATACTTCAGTGGATTTGTAACCGTCAAATTGGATAATCCTGTTCCTGTATTCCTAATCCCTCAAGCAGCCATCCACTTGTAATGTCATAAATATAAAGTACCAAATTATGCAAAGCAATGAATTCTACAAAGAACAACCATATCCGCATTGAGTGTGAAAACTCACCCAAAAGCATCTGCATGCTTCGTTTCTGTACAATGCTCTTGGTCATCTAATCTTATCACTTTTACTAACTAGCTTACCAGCTTCACCAAAGACGTTAGCATGTTCCATCACTTTCAGAATTGGCAAGTTGCACAACTGCATGCCATACGTCTATGGTTCTACGTGTTTTAGAACTGCACATATCAATAACTAGCTTCTTAAAAGTCGCACATATATTGTATTCGCCTAAGAAATTTAATTGCAATTTGTTGGTACCAGACTATAAAAGTACCAACTCTTTAATTTTTCCAATTTGGATTGATGCATTACAACTTCCTATTCAAAGGATAAAACATTCAATATTTTCATTGAACCGAACAAATCTACTAGATTTTATATCATAAATTGCATTAAGGCCACAAACCGACAATCTACTTTTCTTCACTCTGATTTTTCAGTAGGCACTCTTGCTGCAACGCATTCAGTTAGCCAAGCAGGCGGCTGCTACATACATTTGATTTTTTTTTTTTTTTTTTAACAAAAAATAGCGATTACCATCTTTCATAATGTTAATTCCCATCCCCATCATTCCCTCCCCACCCCACACCCCACCAACCCCACACAAAAAAAAAAAAAAAAAAAAAAAAAAAAGTAACAAGATGCATCTGCTCTGCAAAACAAAGCCAGTCCAAAGTTCAACTTGGCTGCATTTACTATAATGTTCAATCATCAACCAGCTCACAAAAACAACAAATCAATGAGCAATAATGCAAAGATTTTGCATTTTCATGTCCAGTTATTCTCAATTAGCATATATTCATTACAGCTTAAAATAGTACTTAAAAGATACAAAATAAAGGTTAAAAGAGATGGATGTTGATTGTTGATAAAAGCAATAATCTTCACTACTGAGTAGTGCTAGACAAAGCAATTAATTTATACAATCAAGTTTTGTTGATAAATTTTTGCTTACATCAGGTCACAGAAACAACGATCAAAAGTATATTCCAATCTATAACCAGGCAAAAAATTACATATATTTAAGTTCAATCAAATCAGGTAAACAACAAATTTATGCAATAAGAATTTTATGAAGATTAACTTGCTCTTATCTCTCTCTCCAGCTCCTGGGCATCCACAGTTCACATATGCATCTCTACTTCTGACATGCATCTGAAGTTTGGGAAGAAGAACTAGAATACCACTAAAATGTAAAACTTCAAAATTGACAATTAGACTCAGAACTTGGAGGTTCTAAGTGAGTACCGCAACATTGTTACAACATGATCAACTACATGAGAGAACCAACATAATGGGCTCGAGGATATTTTCTTTGTAGTTGTGCCCATTGCACATAAAACTGATCAGCTATTTTCAACTTGTAGAGAAGCAAACCACTTAAGGAGAGCCTTTTCACTCTTGCTATACTCTCAACATAAAAAACAGATGACCACCTAATTCCTACCACCTGCAAGCAAAGTGGGAAGGTTAAATGATTAACTCCAATGCCATCTTAAAGAAACACACAGGAAAGACTAGGGTATGAAAGACAAGAAATCTAACCTTGAACAAAAATGCAATGACACAAAGAGGAACACAAGTCCCAGGACCATTGCAAAGGATCTAAGATTTATAAAAATAGAAACAGTCAGTAAATTTTGAGAACAGATGGAAGAAAAAAAATGCAATATACAAATATTAATTATACCACTTGGGGTCTTATTTTAATCATCAACCACAATGCATGAGCAATAGCTATTAAAGTTGTCCCAATGGAGGTTATATATGACTGACCAACTTCCCTGCTTCTGTAGATCTGCATGAACTTTGCAGAGACCACCTTGCCCCCATTCTGCAATAAAAATCAATACAAAATTCCAAGATAAATCAGGAAGAATTAACAGTGAAAACAAAATGTAACATCTATTTGAACCCCAATAAGAATCCGAAATTCTACACACTTGCTATGGAAGCATAGAAGGGAACGGCATCAGATAGTCCTTCGTACTCAGAAGCTATAAAGCATTTGTTTGCCTATCAATACTAACCCATTTCTTGCATATTCCTTTAGTTTTAGGTTTCAAGTTAGCAATTAGGGATGGCAACAGGGTTAATTGGGGCTGGATCGCTCCCCCCCTCCCCACTCCACATAGAATTGGGATTGAGGCAAGAACTTCCAAGCCGGGGTGCGGAGTGGGACAGGACAGGCTTCCCACGGGATTATCATTTTTTCTTTTATTTTTTTATTTCAATTTATTATTATACAATATAAGTAGATCTGCATGAACTTTGCAGACCATCTTGCCCCCATTCTGCAATAAAAATCAATACAAAATTGTGCAGTCCAAGATAAGTCAGGAGGAAGAATTAACAGTGAAAACAAAATGTAACATCTATTTGAACCCCAATAAGAATCCGAAATTCTACACTCTTGCTATGGAAGCATAGAAAGGAACAGCATCAGACAATCCTTCGTGCTCAAAAGCTATAAACCATTTGTTTGCCTATCAATACTAACCCATGTCTTGCATATTCCTTTAGTTTTAGGTTTCAAGTTAGCAATTAGGGATGGCAACAGGGTTAATTAGGGCCGGATTCCTCCCTCCCTCCCCGCCCCACAGAGGATTGGGGTCGAGGCAAGAACTTCCTAGCGAAGGTGCAAAGTGGGACGGGATAGGCTTCCCACGGGGATTATCATTTTTTCTTTTTTTTTTTTATTTCAATTTATTATTATACAATATAAATTTATTCATTAAAAAATAAATTATAAGTTTGAAACATAATTGATATATATATATGTATATATATAGTTTTTATTGATTTGGAGAAGGCTTATGATAGTGTTCCAAGAGAAGTTTTATGGAATGTGTTAGAACAAAAGATGGTATCTATTAGGTACATACAAGTATTGAAAGATATGTATGAAGGAGCAACTACTATTGTGCGCACAGTGGGAGGGGATACAAGAGATTTTCCGATTTCAATTGGATTACACCAAGGATCAGCCATAAGCCCTTACCTTTTTACATTAGTTTTAGATGAACTGACGAAACATATACAAGATAGTATTCCTCGGTGCATGATGTTTGCGGATGATATTGTTCTGATAGATGAGACACGAGAAGGAGTCAATAGGAAGCTAGAACTTTGGATAAGTACTCTAGAGTCAAATGGTTTTAAGTTAAGTAGAACGAAGACAGAATACATGCATTGCAAATTCAGTGAAGGCCAAACTGGTGATAGGGAAGGAGTTAGTTTGAATGGAGTGGTACTGTTCCAAAGTAATCACTTTAAATATCTAGGCTCAGTCTTTCAAGTAGATGGGGGATGTGAGGAGGATGTTAGTCATAGGATTAAAGCCAGATGGTTGAAGTGGAGACGTGCCACGGGAGTTTTATGTGATCGTAAGATTCCCAATAAATTAAAAGGAAAATTTTACCGTACAGTCATACGACCGGCTATGTTATATGGTAGTGAGTGTTGGGCACTGAAAGAGTCGTATGCATTTAAGATAAGAGTTGCAGAGATGAGAATGTTAAGGTGGATGAGTGGCCATACTAGACTAGATAAAGTCCGTAATGAAAGTATTAGAGAAAAGGTAGGAGTGGTGCCAATTGAAGATAAGTTGAGAGAAGGGAGATTAAGGTGGTTTGGTCATGTGAAGCGTAGACATACAAAGGCTCCAGTTAGACAAGTAGAGCACATTAGGTTAGAGGATAGAAAGAAAAAAAGGGGTAGACCTAAATTGACTTGGAGGAGAGTAGTACAACATGACTTAGAAGCATTACACATTTCTGAGGATTTAACCCAAAATCGTTCAGAGTGGAAAAAGCGAATCCATGTAGCCGACTCCAAATTTTTGGGATAAAAGCTTAGTTGAGTTGAGTTGTATATGTATATATATATATTGATAACTATATTGATAACTATAATATTTAATTACTTAAATACATAAAAATAAATTAATTTTTTTTAATAAAAAATAATAATACATAATTATCAGGGCAAGTTCCACGGATTCGGGGCAGGGAGACCTTATCCCTGTCCTCGCCCCACACAATATCAGGGGTAGGATGAGGTCAAGGAAAAATTGATAAGGTGCAGGACATATCGGGGCCGGGAACAGTTGCCATCCCTATCAGCAATACACAGATGTTGACTCATGTAAACAAACATTTTTACAAGGCTGATGATATTTTGAAAGTGAAGAAAAGCATATAACTGATGATCCTATGGGCCAAAATCACCCTAAAAGTAGGAAGCCCGACAAGTTATTCCGAGGTTCCAATATCCTAAATCACAGTGATACTTCACCAACTATGGACTTTGACTTGTAAACAGTAGCAAATCCTAAATGATACGTCAATAGCTATTCATAGTTTTACAAAAGAAACTAACCACATTTATCACCTCTTTGAAGTAATGTTATCACCTATTGGACACCAACCCAAACTAAAATCAATATATGAATACTCAAAAGTCAACTATGCAAGCAGAGAGTTCCAAACTTGAGCAATCAAGCAGGTAGATAATGCATTGAAACAATTCAACTCCAGCTGTTAATCAACATTAAAAAAAAA
The DNA here is from genome assembly GCF_030052815.1 of Hevea brasiliensis. Lineage (NCBI taxonomy): Eukaryota > Viridiplantae > Streptophyta > Magnoliopsida > Malpighiales > Euphorbiaceae > Hevea > Hevea brasiliensis. The sequence goes on along the minus strand of NC_079507.1, from coordinate 60,702,218 downwards.
AAAAAAACAACAAAAAAAATTCTAAGGGGGGGAAAAATTAAAGCAGAAGAATTTAACAACAACAAAAATTCTAAGGGGGGAAGAATTAAAGCAGAAGAATTTATTTACCATATCAACTAATGAGTCCTCCAAAACACTAGCTTTTTGTAGACTCATATTATCAGTGGCAGCTGCCACATAAACTCTGGGCATAAACCTATCCTTCTGCAATGCAGATAAGACATTAATCATCTCTGCAGTGTGTCCCCCTACAACAACAACAATAAAAAGTTACCACAACACCTAATTCATGGGAACTATTGCCACAAAAAACAACCAATTAATTGACAAATTCATGAGAATTACAATATCTCAAGTTTTTACCTGAACCCAAAACAATCAAAGTACTCATTGGCTTTTGGGATTTGGAGTGCAACGGTTTGCCGGTTTGATAAATGACATAGATAACACGAACTATTGAAATAAAGATGAGGCCAATGATGATGACAATGGAAATGGAGAACAAATTTTCATCATTGATCTCCATTAGCTAAATTATACGAGTATGCAACCTATAAAGAAATTAGAGTTAATTATAATTTTGTCCTTTGAGGATCAGAACTCTTCAATCCTACCACATACCGTCTAAAAAACAAAAGCAGCCGCTTGCCTTTCTATATGAATAAAGCAATCTTCATTAGGGGTGCTTACAGTTCAGTTAAGGCAAATAACCAAACTAAACTATAAACTTTAAAATGCAAATGTTTTAATCTATCAATATCAAAGCAAGAGTAAGATTGCTCTCCATTATCCATAACAATAGAACCAATTATCAGAATTGCAAGGCATTAGTTGTTTAATTCATCATACCCACAAAAAGGTTTCTTAGAGGACTGCTAGTTTCATATGCAGGCAACGAAGAGAGAAGAATTGCCATTATATTTTTTTTTTTTTAAAAAGGAAGCGAGATAGAAAAAAGGTTCATCGTCTTTTCATCATATATAAACCACAAACAATTTACAGAACTTAATAGTATCAAATGCTAACAATGGTTTCTTATACAATTTGAATTTGATGAAATTCCATTTAAACAACAAAAATAATAATAAGGTCTGATTCTGAGACCAACTCAATTGCATAATTGATTGCAAAAGCTAATTTCAACAGCTCTCATACTCATAAGCCCAAGAAAAACGAAACCCATTTTCCGTTTGGGTAACACAGATAAAAAAGAGAGGAATAAAAAAAAAACAAAATCACATAAAAAGTAGAGAGATATAGAGAAACAAGAGTACTGATGGCAGCGTGCAGCAGGCGGTAATAGCCAACGGATCGGAGAGATTACAATGGACTAATGGTGGAGTAACAGCCGGCGGGAAGGATAGATGTTGGGGAATGGAAACTAACTTCACTAACGACAATAGACACGGCAAAGAAAGAATGGGAGAAAAGGAGAACGACGCCGTAGGAGTAGCGAAACAAGGTTAATAAAATTAAAAGGTTGAATTACTGTAAGGTCCCTGAATATTGATATTATTTACAAACCTAAGTTTTCCATATTCAGTCTATGGGTGGATTAAGCCATGATTTTGACTCCACGTTTATAGATTATTGATAAGGTTTGCTCATGAATTTAACCAAAAGAGTCAAAAATCAAGAAGAAATAAGTTTAATCGCTTATATTGAAGCTGATTTATATAGTATTTAGTATAAATAAATTTTATAAAATTTATGTATAAATTTAAAATTTTAGTATTTAATTTAAATAAAAATTTATTTAAAATTCTTCATAATTAATTTTATAAAATTTGTTATAATTAGATTAAATTTTATCAAAATTAATAGAATTTGTAAATAAATTTTAAATTTAAAATTATATATATTTTAATTTATAAAATTATCTTTCTATAATATATAATTTTATTTTATTTTTTTTATTTCAAACACAAAATTCATTTCATTTAAAATAAATTTCATATTTAATATAAAATATATTAAATAAAGAAAGCCATTTATAAATGAATTCTATCATACAATTCATTTATAAATGAAATGAATTTTATAATAAAATTGAATTAAATAAGAACTTAATAAATTTAAAATAACATCTTTTTATAAATTATTTTAAATTCGTTCTCAAATAAGATATTTTTCACACGATTTTAGAGCTTAATATATATTTGTGATTCTAATTAATTAAATATTTTAAATCTCATAGTACATAATCTCTCATCAAAATGAGGTAAAAGAATTGAATAATTGAATCTACTTAAAAATATAACATTTTGATAATATTTAATTTAATTTAATATTTATTTTTATTAAATATTTATATTTTAAAATCATTATAAATATTATTTACTAATAGTTAATATCTAATAACTATTAAAATAATTATGACTATTATAATAGTTAATATTATTAAATAAATTTTTAATAAAAGTAACTAAAAAATTATTGTAATTAAAAAAATTACTTTAAAATTAAATGTTATTTATCTATATTTTTAAAAATATATATATATATATTATCCAATTTTTAAATTAAAAAATTTTCTTACATAATTTATTACAAATCAACCGTTAAAAATTATGATTATCTATATTAAAAATTACAATGCCATTTCTTATCCAACAAATTTTTTTTTTTATTTCAAGTAAAACAATTATCAAATTATTTAAATTTAAATATAACAATTCTCTTTTTATTTATCATAATATAACGATTCCCTTTGACAATATGAAAAAAAATAGGATGCAATAAATGTATTTTGATCAGATTTATTAAAAAAAAAAAAAGAAAAAAAAAGATCATCATCGTCAATCTGAATTCTAAACTTGAAAGAACGTTTAAGCAAACATCGTCCCACGCAGAATTTCCAATTTCATTGGTCCCAAAAAAAAAGGGGAAAAATTCTTGTATGCGCAGAGGCACACACAGCAATCCTGTTATCAAGATCCAATCACCATTCATCAAAACAAAAACAATCACCTTAAAAGGTGGACACGTGGGCTCCTCCGTCCCCACTCAGTCTAGCCATTCTCCACCGTTCGATTTAGATATACCTAGTTTTGTCCCCTCATCCACGTATGGTCACAACTTTCCTTAAAACAAAGGAGATTCGAAAACTCCAGCAGATTAGCTATTAGCTTCTGCGTTCAAAGAGAAAAAAGAGACAGAGGTTTGTATCATTTGTGTGGGGACCAACAATGGCGACGAAGCCATCGACGTGGTTTCTCAGCCAAAGTTTCACAGCTTTGAACTACAAGCAGACAAATATGCGATTCTCCTTGCCTTCTCATCGATTGCTTCCTGCTTCTTGCAAAATGCGACACCGCAATTTGAGGTGAGGCTTAGTTGATTGGATTTGATAGGTGACTATGGATTTTTATTGGCCTAATTGGTGTTTATGGAATCTGGTGCAGTAGCTCCCAGCATAAGAGACAGCAGCTCAAGAAAGCCTCTCCTGAACAACCTCCAATTACCGCAGGTTTCCATTCGAGTGGTGGTGCTGATGATGGTGATGATAATGATTCCGAAACTGAGGATGCTTCGCTGCATAGTGTCCCAAGTTTGAATCTCGATGTTGTGTCTAATGAGGAAGTTGTTGATGCTAGCGTAGATGTGGAGCATGTTCAGCATGCGGGTGCAAAAGATATGGAGAAGAATGCAGATTTGGAACACGTTCAAGATGTTGATGCAAAAGATTTGCATAGTCTCACCCAGGAAATGAAATCTTTGGTATTGTTCCTTGACTTGGACTGAGCTTATTGCACTTCATTTTGTGTGAATGTTATTTTATTTTAGCAATATGCCAGCAATACATTTTTTTTTTGGGTAGAAATGGGGCTATGTCTATTTTTCTTCATTTCAATCTCTACCATATTGACATGTTTTAAGTTGCTGTGTCTCAATAGCAATAATTATGTTTAGACTTTGTTGTGGGGATCGTTTTAGTGCAACGTGCTTTTGACAGAGATTTATTTTTCCTCTTTTTTATGTTATATTTTTTGTCGAAATTTGTAATTTATTACTAAATTACAATTCTTGAGAGCATTTATGGAGAGCAGTTTGGAAGATGTTGCTGAAGTTGTTCTTTTTTCTGTCTCACAGGGCATAGATGGATCAGAGAAGCTTTCGATTATTCCTGATGAAATGAAACCTTTGGTATTCGTCTGTACCAAGTCAGATAAAAAGAAAATAATAATCTGGGTTTTGGCTATATAGTTAAATGTTTTAAGCGGCCATGGCTCATTGTATTTGTAGAATATATCCATATTAACAAAATTCAAGTTTGAACTCTGTTGCTTTAACTTCAGTGCATTAGAGTCTGGATAAATATGTTAATTTCTTATTTGTATTAGGTTTATAATTAGATCTGTCCCCGAATTTAGTTTTAGTCAGCTTATTTCTAGTTATACTTGAGCGGGAAAGCACAAACTTCATTAAAGATTTTATTTGTTTATTCTATCACTCAGGCCTTAAACATAGATGGTGGAGAGCAACTGTCAAGCATTCAACTTGAGGATTTGACAGGCATGATAAGAAATGCAGAGAAAAGTAGGATCCTTTTCTTTTATATTCTTAAATTATTTTTTCAATGCATTTGTTTTTTAATCATTATGGCCATTTGCAGAAAGATGTGTGAATATATTTGTAGTATCACTTTCTAGGCATTTATACAAAGATGCATGCACATATATTTATTAGTGCCCAATTTATGCTAGATATCCTGCTTCTCAATCAAGCTCGGGTTCATGCACTTGAAGATCTTGAAAGAATTCTTGCAGAGAAGGAAATATTGCAAGGAGAAATTAATGTTTTGGGGATGAGATTGGTGGAAAATGACGCAAGAATGAAAGTTGCTGCCCAAGAAAAGATACATGCAGAACTCATGGAAGACCAGTTAGAGAAACTGAGAAATGAACTGGCTTACCGGGGGGAGAATCAGAACAAACTTTTGAATGAGGAAGCCCCCCTGCTTCAGAATAGTACTATTCAGAAACTTAGTGAGGAGCTCAATACATTGAGGACAGAGAATACATCTCTGAAAAATGATATAGAAGCACTTAAGGGGGAGCTAAGTAATGTCAAGGATACAGATGAACGTGTTATAACACTGGAGAAAGAATGCATGCTGTTGGAGTCTTCTCTGAAAGACTTGGAATCCAAACTGTCAGTTTCTCAGGAAGATGTGTCAAAATTATCTAGCTTGAAAGTTGAATGCAAAGACTTGTGGGAAAAGGTGGAAAGCTTGCAAGCATTGTTAGATAAGGCAACGAAGCAAGCGGATCAGGCTATTTTAGTGTTACAGCAAAACCAAGAGCTTTGGAAAAAGGTTGATAAATTGGAAGAATCCTTGGAAGAAGCCAACATCTATAAGTTATCATCAGAAAAATTACAGCAATACAATGAGCTAATGCAGCAAAAGATAAAACTATTGGAGGAACGTCTTAAACAATCTGATGAGGAAATACATTCTTATGTTCTGTTATACCAAGAATCTGTACTGGAATTTCAAGATACACTTAATACTTTGAAAGAAGAAAGCAAGAAAAAGGCACTAGATGAACCTGTAGATGATATGCCTTGGGAATTTTGGAGTCGTTTATTGCTTATGATTGACGGTTGGCTGCTGGAGAATAAATTATCGATAGATGATGCAAAGCTGTTGAGAGATATGGTGTGGAAAAGAGAGAGCCGTATTCGTGATATATACTTGGAGTGCAGGGAAAAGAATGAGCATGAAGCTGTTTCTATGTTTCTCAAGCTGACCTCATCACCAAGAAGGTAGTAGCTTGAAGTTGCAAGTTTCAGTGAATTTTTCTTTTATTTAATTATGCACTTTTCTTGATCTGTAGTCAAGCATTGTATGTCATTCATATTGCAGCAGAGATGGCACCAGTTGCTAAGGTGAGCTTAACTTAGCCAAGTGTTGATTCTACTTTTTTTACTTAAATTTTTAATGTTTATTCTTTAAATTTGTCTCCCTATCCCAATTTCTCATTAAATTGCTAATTGCTCGGCAGTTTGTCAATATCATTTGATGTTATTTGTTGTCACTGTCAATTATATATGTGTCTCAAAGAAATATGTTTCTTATGATAGTCTCTCTTTGAAGCAAATATAAGTTAAAGTCTTTCTTCTTCTTCTTCTTGTTCCTGCCAGTCATGTTATAACTGTCCGAATCCAAACTAATTCAGTGATCAAACCATGGAGTTGATGTGTTTATTACTTTAGAGTTTGATTTGTCTGACGCAGGGTTTACCTGGATGATCTGAACTTTAGTCTTATAATTCATTATTTGGATATCTCATGTCTCCTACACTAGTTATAATTGTAATAGGCTTATAAAGGTCTTAAGTTGTTATAATTTTCCAGCCTCCTGACAACATTAGTTGTATCCCCTGTTATGTGTAAGGAGTAGAGCAGTTAGGGGGTTAGTCTAGTAGTTAAATAGGGAGATTCTATTGTACTAGTCTATTGTGATTACTTTCCAATGAGTTGTAATTGTAGAGAGCAGGATCCAAAGAAGTATAAATGGGAACTTACTTGTAAAGAGGATATTATCCAAGATCATTAATAATCAAAGATAACTCTCATCTCTGAAATATTCTCTTTCTCTTCTCATCTACTCTCTTCTCTTTTCTCATCTACTTCTATTCTCTTTTCTCATTTATTTCTATCTCTTTCTCTCCCTATTCCTCTGTTTGAGTAAGTGTGCAGGCTGTTATGTAACATCCCCATATGCCTGCTTCTGCTTCTTCTTCTTTACACATGCACACACATGAGACATAGCACACCTAAGGAGCAATCAAATTGATTTTAAACCTCTTGACATTTTTTTTTTGTTTTTGTTATCTATACAGCCTTCCTAAAATCGTTTGTTGTAATTTTGCCATGAATTTTAAAGGGATTCATTCTGTTTCCTCAATGGAGCAGGCTTTACCTCTATCCCACTCCTTTGTTTTGTGTGTTTGTGCCCCGTGCATCTGCACATGGCAGGGAAACTTGCTTCTTAGGTGTTCTAAAAATGTCTATATAAATATTTGTCCTTACATATATAATATCTGAACAAATTACAAGACCATATATCTATTCCCTAGTTTTTTTCTTTGTTCATTTTTAACACAAAAAATTGCAAATTTTGCATGTGAGGTTCTATGTTAAAATTTTCATATCTTGCATCATTGGGGTGATACTGTGATTGAGTTCGCTTCTGATATTCTGATAAATGACCGTAAAACTTTCATGACTGAAATAATATATTTTTAAGGTTGTAATTTTTGTTAGAGGTTGATCTTTGTATGGTTTTTTTTTCTTAATCTTTGATTTTATCTTTTCCTTGGGGCTGTGGAATTTCTCTTATTCTCTGTAAAATTCCTGACCTTGGCCATGAAAATCCATCATTTGATTTTTTCTATCATGCCCATTTACGCATATCTGGCTATTCAGATATTTTTTACATTGATGCAGTTCCTGACCTTGGCTATTCAGTTCCTTGAGTTGGTTTACATTGATACATGCATGCCAAATTTTCACGCAAATAATTGAGTCATATATTATCCAGATTTCAGCATTAAATGCTTGGTTGCATTAATCTGTTTTCTCTTGCTATGGCACCCCAGGTAAAGTGGAATACTCACAAGGATTGGTTGCAGCCAGCTCCATTTAGTCATAATAAAGCTTAGTTGAGCTGGAGTTACATAACTAAATTTTATATTTTCTGTAGCTGGACAGTGAAACACACAATTATTAGTTTAATTTATAATTCTGCTTGGAATTAATCAGTTCTTCCAAATAATGATTATGCTTATGAGATCTTGGATGGTTGTTCTGCTCACATAATTCTGAATATTGGTAGAGTTCATGGAAAGTTAATTGTCTTTTGCTGCCCCTTTTCTTTTTTCTTGTTGTGTTTTCATTGTCATATTTTCATCATTAATATTATGGATTATTTTTCCTTAAAGGTTGGTGGCTTGGGAGACGTTGTTACTGGTCTTGGAAAAGCACTCCAAAAGAGAGGACATCTTGTGGAAATTATTTTGCCAAAATATGATTGCATGCAATATGATGGTATTGGCAATTTGAGGGTATGCTAAAATATTTCCTTGAGTAACAATTGAAAGAACATTTGTTTTATGAACGTTTTCCCTAATCTGTTGGCTTGTGCAGGCCCTAGATGTAGTGTTGGAGTCATATTTTGATGGAAAATTATACAAAAACAACATATGGGTTGGCATCATTGAAGGTTTTGTGACTCTTATTGTTTTTTTTTTCCACAGTTTATTTAAGCTATTCATCTTGATTGTGAGTTTTGATCATGCAGGTCTTCCTGTTTACTTTATTGAGCCTCTTCACCCTGGCAAGTTCTTTTGGAGAGGGCATTTTTATGGAGAACATGATGATTTCAAACGTTTTTCATTTTTCAGCCGTGCTGCACTTGAATTTCTTCTTCAAGCTGGCAAAAAACCGGACGTAATTCATTGCCATGACTGGCAGACGGCTTTTGTTGTATGTCAATTTAAAATTCTATTTCTGTCTTAATTTTCTTTCAGTGCATGATCAATCATTTTACTACAATTAAAAACTCTCTTTTTGCTATTTAAGGCACCACTTTATTGGGATATATATGCTCCAAAAGGATTGAATTCAGCGAGAATATGTTTTACGTGTCACAACTTTGAGTACCAAGGGACTGCACCTGCATCAGAATTGGCATCTTGTGGACTTGATGTCCAGCAGCTAAACAGACCAGATAGAATGCAGGACAACTCAGCACATGATAGGGTCAATCCTATTAAGGTATTGAAATTCTTATTCAAGTATAGTTGACATAATTCTTTACTGGATTGTCCACCACCTATGCTGACACTTTCCAGTTCCCCAGGGTGCTGTGGTGTTCTCGAACATTGTGACAACAGTATCACCCACCTATGCACAAGAAGTGCGGACTTCTGAGGTATGGATTTTGCTTTCTAGGTCTTCTTTTATCTGATAAATTGCTTTTCTTCTCTCTCTTATATTTTTGACGACATGTTATACAAAAATAATCTGAGAGGTGAAGTTTCAAGAGATGATTAAATTAATCATTTAATATCATGATTCAGGCTTTCAGCTTATCTAGCAAAGCTTTTAATTGTATGGAAATATTCACAAGAAATTGATGAATGTTGTTTATGGCTGTGTTCTCTAATTTTGTTTGATTGATCTAGAAAAGGTAGTGGCCTCTACTGCTTATGAAGAACAACTATACACATGCATTGTCTGCTTTTAGCTAGTGGATAATTCTTTGTAACTAACTATACACATTCTCTTTCTGCTTTTAGCTAGTGGGTGCCTTTTTTTTATAGTGCCTTCAAAAGTATATAAATGCATAGCAGTTTGCAAATATACATACTGCAAAGAACTGAATGGCTTTTGTATGACATCATGCAGTTGCTCTTCATCTGTTATGTTTAATATAGGTTTCATTTGTCTTTTACAGGGTGGAAGAGGTCTCCATTCAACTCTTAATTTTCATGCCAAGAAGTTCATTGGAATTCTTAATGGAATTGATACTGATGCATGGAATCCTGTGACTGATACTCTTCTCAAAGTCCAGTACAGTGCTAATGATCTTCAAGGGAAAGCAGAAAACAAAATAGCTACAAGAAGGCGTCTTGGATTATCAACTGCAGATGCTAGGCAGCCATTGGTATCCTTCCTTCAAAAGATCCAAATGATTCACTTCCACTTTTTCTGGGAACTGTTGGGCTTAAATGCCTAATTTTTTGGATATCATTTAATGGTGTTTCATTGATATATCAATCAATATTTTTCTTGATCCTTTGATGGATCAACCTTGGGAAACATATGTTGAACATGTAGTGTTAAGAGTTTTATTGAGAATTTTACTTTGCCCATTAAGAAGAGACTCCATCCCACTATACAGCATGAGGCCACAACTCATAATGGCTTTTTTTTTAAACCTTTTGTGTGTAAGCTTTAGCTGTTTTCTGTCATCTCAGATTTGCTTTGGTATATATACACACACTGAAACATATATATTAAGTTTTATTTTCAGGAGTGATTGATATATAGTAATTGTGGGATCATAAGGGAGCTTATGAGGATACCAAAACCTTGTCAGCATTATATTTTCTTTGTGTCATTTGATTCTTTATTGGGAGTTGTCTTGAATATTTGTTAGTTTCTTTGATGAATCCTAGAAGTCTTTCATCTTTTATTGAATAGGTGGGCTGCATAACAAGATTGGTGCCACAGAAAGGTGTACATCTTATTAGACATGCAATATACCGAACACTAGAGTTGGGAGGACAATTTCTACTTCTTGGCTCAAGCCCAGTTGCTCATATACAGGTAATCCTCTCTTTTCTCTTTATGCTACAGGTAAATATGCAATCCGCTCCATTTTTTGTATTATTTTGGGCAGAAGATCTCACATGTGCATGAAATCATTTTGAGAACGCACACATACACACCCAACCCATATGAAGAATACATGGAGTTTCTGTTTAGCTGCATCTAGAGAACGTGTTTCCTTGGTTGCTTCCTTCCTCCTAAAGTAGCCAAAAACTACTTTTGAGGTGCTTTTAGATGCTTGACTGGAAATAGCAAAAGCATCTCAATTTAACTGCCTTTACTCAGAATCTAAGAGACTACTTTGCAAAAAGAAAAAAGGTCTCAACCACCATGCCAAATGGGAAGTTACATGCTTGCAATATGGGCGAACAAATACGTTTGCAGATAGTTGAATTTATGAATTCGCATGTGATTTCACAATGCACACCATTTTTGGACATGAGCACTGGTTTCACATAAACCATTCTTTTCCAACTCCTTTTTCAGTTCCAAATTTTCTTTATCGTTCATTTCTCTTGACTGATGCTTTTAGTTTGCTTATTCATTTCTTTTGTAGAGGGAATTTGAGGGTATTGCAAATCATTTTCAGAATCATGAGCACATTCGGCTGATATTGAAGTACGATGAATCTCTTGCTCATTCCATTTATGCAGCATCTGACATGTTCATCATCCCATCTATCTTTGAGCCTTGTGGCCTTACACAGGTAAAGCCATCAATCTTGCCTATGCAAATGTTCTAGAATGGAAAATGACCAGAGTACAGTATTCACTCCCGTGCCAATGATATCTACTGGATTTGGAAGTGATATCTTCATAGATCTCACTGTGAAGCTGAAACCTGGTGAACATGAATTAATTTGTAGGATAATTCTTGGGGCTTCAGGACCTTGACATTGACTTAACATATGATCTTCTGTTCATACAAAACCCTTATATTTTATTCATATTATTGTCAGTTCCAAATGTCTGCAATTTAATTCTTCTGTTTCTATGTCTATAATTATCTGCAGATGATAGCAATGAGATATGGTTCCATACCCATTGCAAGAAAAACTGGTGGTCTAAATGATAGGTGACATAATTGACTTATTACATATTCACCAATTTTCCTGAAATTATTTTGAAGTATCATTGTTCATTAACTCTTGATTTTTTTTTTCCTTCCCTCCTATTAGTGTTTTTGATGTTGATGATGACACAATTCCTCTTCAGTTTCAAAATGGATATACATTCTTGAATCCTGATGAAAAGGTAAATGACTAAAGCTGCATGCTTGGTTTTATCTTAATTACATTAGTATACCTAGGCTTTGAGCTAATAAAATTTTCTAGTATTACCAGTCAATCAGTTAATGTACCTGCATGGGCTACAATAGGACTACAATATAATCTATAATGGACCTTTTAATTTCTTCCTCTGCTTTGCAATTTTGTCCAATTTGTATTGAACATACTCACCTGGGCTGTTATTTTGATGGTTCAAAATGTTTCACCAACATTTGCAGGGGGTAAACAGTGCTTTAGAACGTGCATTTAACTATTATAGGAACAATCCTGAGGGGTGGCAGCAGCTTGTTCAGAAGGACATGAAAATAGATTTTAGTTGGGAATCTTCAGCATCACAGTATGAGGAGCTTTACTCAAAGTCAGTGGCCAGGGCAAGAGCAGCAGCAAGTCAGTCTTAATTATCGTAAATAGGCATTTTCATGGAAGCTGTGAAGCTGTACTTGAGTTGGCTTGATTCATGAATGTGAATTTATAGGCCATGAACTAAGAAATCCAGGCCAGCAAAGTGCCCTTACAGAGTAAGTTGACATGTCCTTTGGGTGGGGTGGGTGGGGGGGTTGGTGTGGGGGGTGGCGGGGGTGTGGGGTGTTTGGGGGCGCGGTGGGCAACGGGTGTGGGTGTGGGTGTGTGAGAGTTGAGGGATAGACCACACAATTCTTTTGTTCATAAACATTAGAATAAGATCTGTCAGTATACAGTCCCAAAATTCTCCGTCGATATTTATCAAATTTCTTTCCAGTTTTACTGGCGCATTTTTTTCCTGATCAATTTATTGTGTATTAACAGTATATGAATATTCTTTTAATTTGCTATTTTTCCCCCCTTGGAAGAGCGGCATCAAATGTTTGCATTCAGCCATTTCAAGCGTGTAAATAACTATGACCTTTTCATCTTATTGGTTAACATGGTGTTATCCTCCCTAAGGACTATTTGATTTCAACCACTAATTATTTCATAGATTTATGGAATTTGCTGAGGGATATTTATTCTCTCGGAATGCGACAGTGGTTGTCCACGCACGACGCACAAAATGACTGCATTTTTTACAAAGTAGTCACAGAGAAGATGCACTTTTAGCACGCAAAATTCACATTATGCTTTGCCTTTACTTGCAACAATTTACATATCACAACCCAGCAATCCAAAGTTCGAACATAAAAACGCTCTTTTTTTAAGCTCACTTCCCAGGGACGAAGTTTGTGGCGTAAGCCCACGCATTGTTGTTGACTGGGTCAGCAAGGTGGTCAGCCAAGTTCTCCAATGGTCCCTTTCCTGTCACAATGGCCTGAACAAAGAATCCGAACATGGAGAACATAGCCAATCTGCCGTTCTTGATCTCCTTCACCTTCAGCTCAGCAAATGCTTCTGGGTCATCAGCCAAGCCCAATGGGTCAAAGCTTCCACCTGGGTAGATTGGGTCTGTGACCTCACCGAGCGGCCCACCGGCAATTCTGTAACCTTCAACGGCACCCATCAACACTACCTGGACGGCCCAGATGGCCAAGATGCTTTGTGCGTGGATCAAGCTTGGGTTACCCAAGTAGTCAAGACCACCCTCGCTGAAGATCTGGGCTCCTGCCTTGAACCACACTGCCTCGCCGAACTTGACTCCGTTGCGGGCCAAGAGCTCGGGGAAGACGCACCCAAGGGCTCCAAGCATGGCCCATCTGCAGTGGATCACTTCGAGCTCACGGTTCTTGGCAAAGGTTTCTGGGTCAGCAGAGAGACCAGCAGTGTCCCAGCCATAGTCACCAGGGAACTCACCGGTCAAGTAGGATGGGGGCTCACCAGAGAATGGACCCAAGTACTTAACACGGTCAGGACCGTACCACGGGCTTCCAGAGGAAACAGGCTTAGCGCCGGTTTTCCTCATTGAGACACGGCCATTGCCCATGAGCTCAGGGGCAGAGGGGGAGAGCTTCACCGCCTTGCCAACGAATGAAGGGGAGGAGAGGGCCATAGTGGAGGATGCCATTTTCAAAGTAAGTGCGCAAGTTTAGTCTTCCGTAAGTTGTGTGGCTTAAGTGGTGGAAGGGAGAAGGGTCTCGTGGGTATTAATAGTGAGTTGGGTATCGATTTCCTTATCTTGGTGGAGTCCATGTCCAGGATTTCATAAGGGCTCCTTATCTTGGGGTTATCCAAATCTCTCATTTCATTGGAAGTTCGAGATTTTGATCCTTGTTCTTATTTATCCTACTTGGCACTCTTTAGACCACCAAGTTCCTAGATTCATTTATGGCCCTATAACGAATCTGGGTGTTCCACGTTTAGCTTGTTACAGCCATCCCGGCATCCTCCCTAATTCAAACTATGTGAGAAAATAAATATAATTAAATCAGAAGCTTCAATACTCACGGTTTGTCAATGTAAGCAGTAGATTTTTGTGAAATATGTGATGCTAATTTAAGTCGGGAAGTGCTAGAAAGGACAATAAACCAGACTCTGATTTCTTGCAAAAGAATAATTGAGGAGTCCATATAAGATCATTTTAGTATAATAATACAAATTACTCTTGTATTCTGTGTAGCTGGTAAGATCCCTGCAGAAAATAACTGCAGAAAAAAAAAAAATCTAAGGTAGGGGCATATAATGTAAAAACTGAGATTATCATGTCCATCAGCTTTCACATAATTCAGTTTTTAAGTCTCTAATAATGTCATTTTAGTGAACCAAATATCTTTGAAGGAACATCTAACAATCGAGCCTCGTCAAAGAATGACTTGTCGTTGTTGCGTTGGCTGCCAAAATGACAGCAACTGCAAGCTCCTATTTCACGTCAAGCTTTAGCTGTGATTAATCGTCTGTCACCGGTCACTGGCTTTCGGTGCAAAATCGATATAATAAATTGATAGAACTTCGACATAAACGGTTGTGTCAAAAGTACATCGGCATTAAGAGATGTTACACAAGTAGTTTTATAGTAGGAGGTGACTTCAACTCCCAATAAAATCTTGATTACAAATTAATGGTGAAAATAAAGAAACAATTCGACATGACATTAATTTCCTATTCAAGATCCCAATTTTTCAATGAAGATTTCAACCATTTGTATACACATCCTCGTCTAAAATGAGGTATCTAATTTTATCATCGGATTGTAACTCCTAGCCATAGCCAAAATCAAGAGTTTTCTCTAAATTTTCCTTTTATTTATAAATAATGTGATAGAATAGCTCGAAGATGCATCATCTTCCGCAGATATCAAAAAATTCCTTTGAGATTATTAATTACCTAAAAGAATAACACTTGTAATTCAAATTTTTAAAATTTTTATTGAATGAGTATTATGAATTTACTCAACTTAAAAACTTATAATTACAAATAATGATTAATGATAAATTTTAATATTTTTTAGTACAAACATAAGTTAATTATAAGCATATCTGGAGGTATACCCTATACAAGAATTGCTCACCCATGCACGTTATCTGTTCATGATCAGTGGACAAATAAATTAAATTTAATTTCTTTTTTTTTTCAATAAAAAAATGAAGAATCATTTTCTTGGCGGGAAAAATAATAATAATAATAACACGATAATTATGGTTTTATCCAAAAGCACAAGTGGCAATAGTCCATTGGATCAAGAACAGCTTATTGCATTGCCTTTGAAGCACCGATCACGTACATATATTTTTATATTATTAAAATTATCTTTCTTTATTTCGACTTTAATGCACACCGTGAGTATACAGAATAATTTTTGGAATCCAACTCCATAGCAGATCCCTGCCAACGTCTCGTTATCACTTATTGAACCCAAACAGAATCATGGAGATTGATAAGAGTGGTTCAGAGAGTGCCAAGTGGACAAAGAAAATCACACTTGCAAATATCAACCAATAAGAATTCGCCGATATATCTTCCAAGATAAGGACCCTCTCTCGCTTGTAGGCCATATAAATACATCACCACCCCCCTACAAGCATCACCAACCAAACCACTACATACAATCAATAATCACTTCTATTTTACCAATGGCTGCCTCTACAATGGCCCTCTCCTCCCCCTCCTTCGCCGGCAAGGCGGTGAAACTCACCCCATCTGCCCCTGGGCTCATGGGCAATGCCCGTGTCTCAATGAGGAAATCTGTTGGCAAGCCTGTTTCATCTGGAAGCCCATGGTATGGTCCAGACCGTGTTAAGTACTTGGGCCCGTTCTCTGGTGAGCCCCCATCCTACTTGACTGGTGAGTTCCCTGGTGACTATGGCTGGGACACTGCTGGTCTCTCTGCTGACCCAGAAACCTTTGCCAAGAACCGTGAGCTCGAAGTGATCCACTGTAGATGGGCCATGCTTGGAGCCCTTGGGTGCGTCTTTCCCGAGCTCTTGGCTCGCAACGGAGTCAAGTTCGGCGAGGCCGTGTGGTTCAAGGCAGGAGCCCAGATCTTCAGCGAGGGTGGTCTTGACTACTTGGGTAACCCAAGCTTGATCCATGCACAAAGCATCTTGGCCATCTGGGCAGTCCAGGTAGTGTTGATGGGTGCCGTTGAGGGTTACAGAATCGCCGGTGGGCCACTCGGTGAGGTCACAGACCCAATCTACCCAGGTGGAAGCTTTGACCCATTGGGCTTGGCTGACGATCCAGAAGCATTTGCTGAGCTGAAGGTGAAGGAGATCAAGAATGGCAGATTGGCTATGTTCTCCATGTTCGGATTCTTTGTTCAGGCCATTGTGACAGGAAAGGGACCATTGGAGAACTTGGCTGACCACCTTGCTGACCCTGTCAACAACAATGCCTGGGCTTACGCCACAAACTTCGTCCCCGGAAAGTGAAGGAAAATCTTGTAATATTTTGAGTGCTTTCATGCCAAAGTGAGGGGAAATATTGGAATATGACTAGTAGTGCAGAAAATGTAGTATCTGTTAAGAACTAGTCTGAATGGATTATCAACATTTTTTTAAACCTTCTTGTGCTCGGTTCAGCATATATTCTTCTTACTTCCGCAAAGTGTTTAGCACTTGCAATAATTATCACAGATGCAATCTTAACGTTAAGTGCTAAAAATTAAAGAAGCAAAAACTAAATATCTTAACAGTAAGAGTACTTCTTAAAGAATCCCAACTTTTTGTTGTTGCATATATATGCAGTTTTGTAGAATATTATAGCAGAGTATTGAAGCTGCCTTAGCAGACTAGAATTTGATAGATCGGAAAATTGATCCCAGATGACATCTTGATCAAAAAATTACGAACTTTGATTAATTGTACATAAAACTTACTGAGATTCTATGCTGTGATTTAATTCCCATCCAAAAAAAACAACTGCATTTCAAGAAATTGTAAATACTACTTCATAACGATATTTGTCCTCTGGGTGTATGGACCATCCAAAGCACAATTTGAGATTCTTAAGTATTCATTTTCAAACTTTTTGAATATCAATATAGAGTTGGAGACGATGTCAAGTTTGAAAATGATTTTGATGGCTGTTTAATCATTAATGCAATTTGCAGCTAAGAAAAGAAAAAGAAAAAGAAATTGTTATTGCAAGATCTATATTAGAATTAAAGAGAATTTATAGAATGAAATTCAAAAGGCTCCAAAATTATTAGTTTGGTACATATGAAGACGATGACTGGAGCAAATGGTTTTTTGGGAAAAATTTATTTAGACTTAATTCATCATGAACTCAAGATACAAGTATGTGAGCGTCGTCTATTTACATATGGTAAGAAATAAAAGTTTTCTCATATTGCTTATATGGCAGACAATAATTTTTTACCGAAACCTCTATTTGATTGCTCATTATTCAACAGAGAGTCTTTTTTGGGATTATGGAACCAAAAACTACAAAAATGTGCCAAGTAATTAGAAGCCATAATCACAATTTCTTTTTCTTTATTGTTACAGTAGATGGAATCAGGAGGAGGTTTCTTCCACACTTTTATTACCATAATATCATCACAACGCAGCACAGTTCACCTACTCAAAAAGTGCAATTTCCATAACCTGCAGGAGAATTCACAACACAACCACACGAGCGGATTACAGTATTTTTCTACAGCATTAAAATTTATGATTAATCAAAGATTAAAACAATTCAATTGTGTTACCTGGATCTCTGGTCACAATTAGACCAGTGCCCCTGAAGTCACAGCTCGTACTGCCTCTGCCTGTGCTCTGGTAGTAAAGATTCATGGCAAATGCTGCATGGTTCATTAGAGTTGTTGGCTGGAAGCATGATCCACCATCCTTTATAGGGGAACAGTCTACGTGATTGCAAGAAAAATTTATATTTTCCTGCAGCATATAGTCTTCTGTTGTCGGTTTCACAACGCACCAAGTTTCCTGCATACACCAAGCTCCTTAATTATTAACAATAGCTTTAAGTTTACTTTTGCTCATTAAAGAGTCTAGAATTGCATATACCGATATTTCGTTTTCTGAAGTTCCATTTCCTTCTATGTCTCCATCTGAAAATTAACAAGGAATCATCAAATACTGTGTATATCATGTGAAGATATTACATTAATCATTTAACTAAGTTATTGCATACCACTCTCATAAGTGCAGCTACCAGAGCCTGAAAATAGGTGCAAAATCAAGAAGATTAACCTTTCAGGAATCAAAGATTAAAATAATCTTTATTCAACAAATTCCAAAGGCTTACTTGGATCACTTAAGGAAATTAGTCCAGAGTTTGTAAAGTTACAATCCACCTCGTGCCTGCCCATGTACTGGTAGTACAAATTCATAGCAAATGAGGCATGGTGGATATAAGTATTTGGGTAGAAGCAACTGCCCCCCTGCTGTATCTGTGAGCATCCCACATGGTTACAGGCATAGTCCAGGTTCGCTAGTAGCTCAGCGTGGCGGGTCAAAGGGTTCACAACGCACCAAGTTTTCTGCAACACCATCAGAAATATATAACAAGTAATGAATGCCAGAAAATGATTCAGAGGGGAAATTTTGTTCAAGACTTTTACTTGTCCATTAGCCACCTTCAAATTTCCTCCTGCAAATTTCCACACAAAATCTTGTTAAATTAAAAGAGAAAAATGTAGCAAGATTAGACAATGTAGTATAGTAAGTGCAAAAGCAACCAATGAAAGGCATACCTAAGTTGAAGTAGGAAAGCATGAGAAGAAGAGAGAGAAAGGGGAGAGTAGAAGTTGGTTTAGGCATTTTGGTTGTGTGAAGAAGGTGAGGGAATGTGAATGAAGCAAGGCGAGAGCGAGTGGGGGCAAATATATAGAGTGAGGACTTGTTACTGCCAAGGCAGTCCTGGAATTTGAAAATACCAGAGTCCTGACCATGGCACAAGCAAAAAGCATCGTTCTAGTGGTTGAGTGTCATGGAGGTTGCATATTGTCATATAGCGTGAACTCTGCCATGCCGTTAAGGCTGTGCACCACAATTAGGACACTGGATTGGCTTATTTAATGCTATTTATTATTTTTTTTTTTCTAAAAAAAAAACATGCCATATTGCATTAAAGGCCCATAAGGATAAATAACATAACAATTGAAGAGAAAAGGAAAGCCCACACTAAAAAATTAGCAACCAGCCTAACAAATCAAAACGATCCAACCTAACCGAATCTCAAGCCCACAAAAACAAATCCATCCTCAACCTAAAAATCCTAGTTGTCCAGGGAAGATCACTAAATAGATTAAGCACGCCGATTACCACCAAAGATTGCTACCACCATAGATGCTAAGCAGAGACTAAGCCAACAAAAATTGCCAGCAACACAAGGAGCAACTATAGTCATCCATCAACTCACAACACCTTAACTAAAAAGTGTTTACCTCTCAGCCTCCTCAACAGAGACAATAAGCTCTGCTCTACGTTGACAAAGGGTGCTACCATAGAGCTCTCTGGCACATGAAGTGAAACAGCCGGAGCAATTGAAGCCCTCTCAACGCGTAGAGCAAACCCATTTGAACTGAGATGATGATAGAGACCAATAGGAGCATAGTCTTCCTCCAGGATACCATCCCCTATCGCCTCTCTGTCCAGCACAAGCATGGCAAACCAGTACTCAAGGTCTTTGATTGATGCTCCTCTCAGTGAATAACTTACTTGCATGCAAAAACCAAACCAAGCATGAACAACATAAGACCTATTCACAGCCTAACTTGGCTGGGGAGGGGTGTACCGCATAACCAGGATAAAGAGTCAAAAGAAAACAAAAGTCTGTCCCTGCCCGAAGGCAGGGGAAGTCAACTAGAAGAAGATCGAAACTCAGCGAACCCGAGAGAATAGGGACAACTAAATCTAAGGTCGACAGAAACTCTCTCTCTCTTAAACTAAGAGAGAAATGGATAGATGGATTTTTCTCAACTACCCCAATAGCTATTTTCTGTTCATCTTGTTTGGACAACTCACTGCAAAGCTGATTAATTTCAGGATCCATATCATGGGCCTAATTAACTAACATATGCATATATATTTTCACACCAGTAAGATGTTCACGGTTGAAGAGATTACTGTCATGAAGTGTAAGCAGAAAGGGATGACTCCGCTTTTTATTATAAACTAAAACTAGAAAGGCTTTGAAGCGGTTCTGTCTTCCACCTGCTAAGCACATCTGCAGCAGCCGTAGCGTGAAAAATACACACCCACCACAAGTATGCGCGGAATGGAAGCGAAGCAGCAACAGCAACAACCAAGAAATAAAATTCTCTTAGAAGTACTTTATTTTAGAATTAATTATTTGCAAGAAAAAAAATTAAATTAAATTATTTTAAAATTATGCTTTATTTTCATTTCATTAAATTGAATTTTTATAAAATTTTAGTTGCAATGGAGTAACACTGAAAATTTCAACAATCAAATTTAACATTTTTTTTTTCTCAATCTATGTTTAGTTATATAGCAGTGTACATTACAGAAATAAACCACTAAAGAATGTGATGAATAATTTGATTATCTTGGTGGATCGTACTTCAGAAACTCCTCAATTGTTGAAGGGAACTCCAACCCATCAGAAGTAGCACCATCTCCATGCTCAAAAGCAGGCAGAAAAGCCAACCTCAATGGCTCCCTCCTCTCTTCTCCACCACCATTCTGAAAATAATACCTAATCCATGTCTCCAATCTCCACTTCCTTTTTACACTTGGCTCCTTGGCTCCAACGATTTTCTCATAAAACCCACCCTCACATCTACAGCAATCAACACAAAACCTTTCTTTCTCTTCTTTTTCTTTTTCTCAAAATCTAACAACCCTAAAAAGCTGCATTACCAGTTCAATATAATCAACACTAGTTTCACTGATGGTTTTGGACTGTTCTAGGGGGATTTCTCAATGTGGGTTGAAGATTGTTGAGAAGATGAAAGGAATGCTAGTGGAGGGTGACTATTTTCTTCGAGAGTTGTTAAGCTGTTGGTGTAGGGTTGGTCTAAGTGCATATTCATCTGAGTTCTTAATTATTTCATTAATGCATGGTATATAACAAAATAAAACTCAAATTTATATTAAATCTTTTTGTTATTATAATTTTTGTTGATTTTATAGAGGAAAAATTACTCTAATTATATAAAAAGTAATTTTATTCTCTAGTTACAAGTATAAATTATCGAATATGTTCATATTCGATCTTATTGTCTATTTTTCTTTTTCTAGGAAACGGGGACTAATGCTGTTGTATTCTTAACGGTGTATTATTATTATTATTACTATTTTAATAAACTATTAAAAATATTAAATAAAAAAAATTAAAATCTTTATGTCAATTATCAATTTTAATTAAAATTTTAATTAATTTTATTAATTTAATTAATAAATTTCATATTGATTAAAAATATAATAAATAAATAATATATTTAATATTATTAATTTAATTTTTTTAATTTTTTCTCTCTTTTTACACATACTTTTAATTTATACTTTTTTTCTATTTTATTATAATTTTCAAAATATAAATAAATTAATTAAAATAATATTTTTATCAATTTAAAAATAACTATTAAAATTGATATAAAAAATAAAAAAATTGACTAATATTAATAATGTAACTAAATATATGAAATACTTTTATCAATTGTATAATCCAATTAAAAATAATTATTAAAATTAAAATTACTATAAAAAATTAATATTAAAAAGATTTAACTAAAATTAAAAAAATATATAAAAATTTTGATTTTTTAATCATTTAGCATTAAAAAATATACGAATACTTAAATAATTATTTACTTTATATACATTATAAACAAATATTCGATGTGCTACAATAGAACAAGAAAATGAAGAAATGACCTCTCTTCGTTCCAGTTCCCCACTTTCACTTTTAATTTTTAGTGTCTCTTGGGTATGGAATGGATAGGAACATAAGCGTATTGGTATGTCGGACGAGTTTTAAAATTTAACCAAAAAAATTGTTCTCAAAAAAAAAAAACAAAAAAATTGAAATTATAGCAAAATTACAAGTATATGAGGTTTTATTATTTTATATAACACAAGTTGATCAAAATTTACCTTGGTTAAAAAAAAATATTATCTTAAAATTTATTAATAGATTTTAAATTTTAATAATAATTTGATATATTTTAATTAATTTATTTAAACTGTTTTTAGTCACATTTAAATTTTTTTAAATTGCTTTAAACAAGTTTTTAATTTCTCAGTTATAATTTATAATTTCCAAAGGAGACTTAATATCACAATTAACTCGATATCAATCTTACCCTCCCATCCACCTATCTCTCTCCTCTATATCAAGTGCTTTCAGTTAAAAAAAATTTCTGGAATCAATATATAAATAACTATATAATATATTTAATGTATTGAAAAATAATACAATGAATACTTATGGAAGCAATTCGCTCTTATATCACACCTTTATAGGTTGAATACACATACACTATAAATATATAATAATTTATTTAATATATAGTGATTAATTAATTTATTATTAGTAAAAATAGATTTTTTATAAAAAAATGTTTTAATTGATCTCTACTAAATTCGAGAATTTAATGTCAAGTTTCTTTTAATTTCTTTTTATATTTGGTGTTCTGAAATTCATTTTCGGTTTTTAAAGAATTTCCTAACTGCAACTGCACTCAAATTTCCATAATTCATATCAAAGGTAAGCAACCATCTTGTAGATAATCTTTGGAATTATATATGTGTGTGTGTTAGTAGTATGCCCTAGAGGATATCTTGAAATTGTATCTTGTAAATATTTATTCCCTTTTAGTGGCATATATCTCTTTTACTTTTAACTTTAAATAATTTAAATTTAATAGAAAATATCCTTTAATATCTTGTTAGATATTTCATTCTTAAAGTGTTAAGAATATGAGTGACGAAACATTCTGATACAAGTACTATAAATAATGGTTTATAATTTTGGATACTTCAAAGGATAAGATTTATTCATATAGACTGTCATATTTGTTTTGTTCCCATCAATTAGTATGGGATACTAATGATATAGAATGACAAGTCTCATGCCATATAATAAACAAAATGGACACTAATAAGATAAGTAGGCCAAACCAATTACATAAAATGATATGTACATGGAGTTTACTCTTATCAATATATAATTATCTAGATCATAATAGTGTATATAATCCCTTGACCTGAAATAACACAGTTATCTTGTATATAGGTGGTTTGAATTTGATACTACTTTTATACTTGTACTATGTATGAGTATATGGGCATATATTGGCTACGACTAGTTATATATGGAGATAGATGTTTAGTCAAGATAAGATCCGTTACCCTAAATAAATAGGGATAAAATCCTATGTTCATTTAAATTGTTATTGATAAATAAAGTTTCTGGCCATGACAGATAGACTTAGTCAGAAAAGTGTTTCTTACTATTAAGTTTTATTAATCAATAATTAGAATTAAAATTGGGACATATGATTCTAAGCAACAAGAGTTTGACATAAACTGTCATGACCCAACCTATGGGCCGGATAGGCACTAGGACCTGGGCCAGTCTAAAGCCCCTGAGGCCCGTAGTAAGCTTAACTATTCCTCAACCCAATCCTAAAGCGCATTTGGGCCCAATTTCAAGAATTCAATAGGATAGAATCCGGCATAAAATGGACCATTCAACGGGGAATTTTTTAACTCGCCCGACCTGTAAACATAATACATAATAAATTGGGGAGCTAAGCTCACCCTCCACATACTCATAATTTCATAAAATCCAATGGGAGCTCAGCTCCCTCATCCAATCCAATCATACATGCAATTAATATTCTTACAAATTTAATACAATATTATATTATAGATCCAAATTAATTAAAATACTCATAACACATGCGAAGTCTAAATTTTAACTCAATTGTACAAAATACATTAGATATTACTAATTGATCTGCGAATAAGAAGAATAGATTAGTAACAACAAGTAATCCTCCTGTAGCCGAGAAAAATAGATGAACAGGAGTAAGCGTTCAACTTAGAGAGTAAAATACTAATTTTAACTACAATTTCTGTAGCGATCTAAAGCTAATGCATCCTAAGGAATGGAATGTAACATCATCATAAATTTTATACAAATCACATCATAACAGTAAAAAGGCAATTTGGAGTACTCACACACCCAATAATGTTCAAACAGTACATATATGGGAGCTGATCCCTCATACAGCTCTCTTAATCCAACCTCTGCCAGCGAATGTCTCTCAAGCCGGACTTTCGCTTAATAAACCAAATGCGGGGGCCAGCGAGTGTCTCTCAAGCCGTGCCTACCCTGACTTATCCATAAAGGACCTGGTCCTAATAGGGGTGGCCACGGTCCGGTTTTGAACCGAAATCGAACCGAAAATCAGTTCTGTCAAAACTGGACCAAAACCGATCAAAATCGGAATCAACTTCGAACCGGACCGAAACCGTCCTTCTGCGGTTTGGTTCAGGTTCATATTTTTTAAGAACCGTAAACCGACGATTCCAAACCGGATTGAACTGACGATTTCAAACCGGATTAAACCGGCGATTTAAATATAAAAAAATTCAATAAATATGTAACCTCACTCCTAATTCATTTATATATATCATTAATTCTCTACACAATTATTCTCTGCATTTTCTTCAATTCTTAATATTTTTTCAAATTTTCTCAAATTCTCTAAATAATTATTTTCTATACTCATTTTAATTTTCAATACTCTTTCAATTTTCTTATTTTATTATTTTATATACTTACTGAAATTTTCAATACTATCTCAATTACTTTATTATTACTTTAAATCCTCAATAAAATTTCCAATACTCTCTATTTTATTTTATTTTCTCTTTTATACTTTTTAATTATCAATTATTATAAAATTTTTAAAAAAAGGCAAGTAATAGAACTAGAAATTTTTATTTCTCTAAATCCTAAAGAGATGTTTAGGCAAAATTAAGTTCATACACTTTTTGCTAATTTCTTTAAAAAAAATTAATTTCATCTATAATTTTTTTATCAGGTTCAAGTCTTTATTTATTAAATTTTTCTTAAAGATAAATTATTTTATTTCGTTTTATTTTATTTTATTTTGATTGAAAAATTTCTAAGAAAAATTAAAATATTTTTACAAATATAACTTAAATTTTGAATCCATAAAATTTTTCTCTAATTTTTTTTGTCTAAGCTACCCTTAAACCATCCCTAAACAACTTCCAAACCGTCCTCCAAATTGTCTTGAACCATTCTTCTTCGAATCGCCCTTCAAACCGTCTTAAATCGGAGCTCAAACTAGAACTGGTGGTTCAGGAATCGCTTTCCAAACCGTCCCCTGGCGGTTTGGTTCAGGTTCATGATTTCATTGAACCTGCCGGTTTAGGTTCAATGAAATCATGAACTTGAACCGGCGGTTCAGGAACCGTAACCGGCAGTTTCTGAACCGTGGCCACCCCTAGGTCCCAGTGAGTGTCTCTCAAGCCGCGTCTACCCGTCCTATCCATATCAATACCACACACTACACGCATGCCAACGCACGCACACTGCTCCAAATTACCATAAACAATAACCATGGCACTGTATCAACTAAGAATGCATTATAAAATGTGCCTAGTGTTTAACTATATAGATACATATTTATAAGTGATGCATGGGTATGCTTGAACATAATAATATTGAAATTATAATTAAAATTAATATTTTACTCACAGATTTATCAAAGGTCACTGCAGCAGCTGGACGGAGGAGGAAGGCTATCCCGGCTCACATGACAAATTTCATTGTAATTTTTAATATATTTGACTCAATACAAGCTTTGAAAAGACCAAAGACACCCTAATTCTTGCCGAAAATCCGGCAGAGTCTCCCTTATACCTAGGACCTACCCAACCTGTAAAAGGGTTCAAAATGCATTTCTATATCCACAAGTCACACATCCACAACTCAATCACATCATATGGGCCCTCCTAAGCCCACCCAAACAACCAACAACCACAATTTAAAAAATTACAATTTAGTCCCTACAATTACCCCTTTTGCAAAAACTACCCATTTAAGCTCCAAAAATTCTAAAACTTCGCCCCACGGACCTTAGCAATATTATAGAGCTAACACAAAAGGAATTATACTTTTCTAACCTAACACGAATATTTTATAGATTTTTAATCGAAATCAGACACTAGATAATTAAGAAAAATGAGGGTTCGAGTTTACCTATGCCAATTTCGACCATGGAGACTCGTCCGGGACGTCTGAAAATAGTGGGGTAGCCTATTCTCTCAGCCCAGTTCTGAAGCTTTCCTGGCAGTCTATCTGCTTGGCTCGAAATTACAAACTTGAGCAACCGTCGAATTTCCATGAATTGAATGTACCTATGTGAAGATCATAACACGGGGGTTAGTATATAATTTTTACGGAATTTTCTAAACTCGTTTCATGCTTGGAAAAATACTGCGAAGTCTCATGGGACTCACCGAAAAAAGGTGTCAGAAAAATTTGAAATGGGTATTGCCGCGAAGCTCTCAAAGAGTGGAGCACTCTGGTACTCTCAAATATTTGGTAGGGTTTATGATTTTTTAGAAATCTAGCCCGAAATTCAAAATAAGCTAAAATTTCTCGGGTAAAAATTGGACAAATTGCTCGATAGATTTTTGTGTTCTTGGTGTTAATGGAAAGCTCTCGAGGTGTAGATGTATTTTGGGATAAGACTCAGTCCGATTGGTAGTCGGATCGGCCGAAATTTGGTCGGGAAGACGAAAGGAAGTGCGCGCGCGGGGAGGGGTTTAGCGCGATTTTCCGGTGCGGGGGAAGGGCGAGGGAGGTCGGCGACAGCGCGAGGAGGGGTGGGGTAGCGATGGTCGGCGTGGAGGGAGAGGGAGGAGAGAGAAACGGGGAAGAGAAAATGGCATCGGGGAGAGAAGAAAAGAGAAGAAAAAAGAGAAGAAAGGACCGGTTCGATTCAACCGGACAGATTCGGTTCGGTTCGATTCTGCCGGTTTGATTCTGGATACTCGAAATTAAATTTTTACTCTACCTTGGGACCGAAAACGAGGCCCAAAAATTTAAAAAAATTTTAGAAAATTCAAAAAAATTCGTAGAGTCTAAATATATTTTTAGTTTTGCCACATGGTCTTTAAATAAATTTTTAAAAATCATCAAAGTTTTATATTTTCGGAAAATCGAACCCGATTTCAAAAATTCAAAAAATTTCAAATAATTCCCCAAAATTTAAATAAAATAAAGTATTAATATCTATCCATAAAATAATTAATTTAAAAATTAGGGGTGTTACACTCTTTCCCCCTTACAGAAAATTCGTCCTCAAATTTTTATACAAGGCAGAAGAAAAGAATAGAATTAAACATTGAACAAATAAGGGTACTTGCTATGCATGTCCTGCTCTGACTCCCAGGTACGTTCTTCTACTGATTGGCTCCTCCACAACACCTTAACCATAGGGATCAGTTTCGACCTTAGTTGCCTCACTTGGTAGTCCACTATGGCTACTGACTGCTCCTCAAATGTCAAGTCTTCTTTTAGCTCTACTGTATCCGGTTGTAGTACATGAGAGGGATCTGGTATATATTTCCTAAGCATGGAGATGTGAAATACAGGATGAACATGAGAATGGTTGGGTGGTAATTCTAACTGATAGGCAACTGCTCCAACTCTATCAGTAACCTCATAAGGTCCAATATACCGAGACGCCAACTTGCCCTTCTTTCCAAATCTCATGACTCCCTTCATCATAGAAACCTTCTAGAATACATAATCGCCTACTGTAAACTCTACATTCCTCCATCTGGGATATGCATAACTCTTCTGCCTACTGAGAGCTGTTTTGAATCGTTCTCTGATTAAAGGAACCATCTTTGAAGTGTACTGCACTAGGTCTATATCATGCACCTTTGCTTCTCCCATTTCCGTCCAACACAGAGGAGACCTACATTTTTTGCCATATAGCGCCTCATAGGGTGCCATCCCGATGCTGGAATGATAACTGTTGTTCTAGGCAAACTCCACCAAGGGTAATTGATCGTCCCATTGACCTCCAAAATCCAAAACACACATACGAAGCATGTCTTCCAGTGTTTGAATTGTCCTTTCGGACTGCCCATCTGTCTGAGGGTGGAAAGAGGTACTAAAGTTTAATTGCATGCCAAGTGCCTCTTGTAGCTTTCTCCAAAACCTAGAAGTGAACTAGGGCCCTCTATCAAATATTATGGAAGCAGGAACTCCATGTAATCTGACTATTTCTCGAACTTAGAGCCGAGCAGACTGTGCAATAGAATATGTGGTTTTCACAGGTAAGAAATGAGCTGATTTAGTCAGATGATTTACAATTATCCATATCAAATCATATCCCCGCGTGGTACAAGGCAACCCAATTACAAAATCCATAGTGATCATTTTCCACTTCCATTCTGGGATAGAGAGTGCTTGTAACTTCCTTGATGGGCTCTGGTGTTCAAACTTCACCTTCTAACAAATCAAGCACTTGGACACAAAGTCTACTATGTCTCCCTTCATGCCATTCCACAAGTAGCTATCTTTCACATCATGGTACATCTTGGTGGAGCCTGGGTGGATATTATACACTATATAGTGTGCCTCTCGCATGATTTCATTCCTGAGATTGTCCACTTCAGGTACACATATCCTGAAACCTTGCATAAGAGCGCCATCATTGGCAAATCCAAACTCACCACCTTCATCCTACTGTACTTTTTCTATAATCTTCATCAATTGCAGGTCTCTGTGCTGGGAAACTCTGATTCTGTCTTGCAGGTCTGGTCTCACTGAAAAATGGGCCAATAATACCCCCTCATCTGAAATATCTAAGATCAGACCTTGATCCATCAACTCATGTACTTCCTGAATCAACGGTCTCTTCTCTGCTGATGTGTGCATCAAGCTGCCATAAGATTTTCTGCTCAAAGCATCTGCTACTACATTGGCATTCCCAAGGTGGTACTGGATGGTACAATCGTAGTCCTTCAGAAGCTCCATCCACCTCCTCTGTCTCAAATTTAAATCCCTCTGTTGGGAGATGTACTTCAAACTCTTGTGGTCAGTGTATATCTCGCACACTTCACCATACAGGTAGTGTCTCCAGATCTTTAGTGCAAAGACTATAGCCGTCATTTCTAAATCATTGGTGGGATAGTTCTGCTCATGTCTCTTTAACTGCCTTGAAGCATAAGCCACTACTTTTCCATGCTACATTAAAACACACCCTATGCCAACTCTGGAGGCATCACAATACACGGTATATCCTTCACCACTCATCGGTAATGTCAACACAGGGGCTGTAGTTAGACATTCCTTAAGCTTCTGGAAGCTCTCCTCATAATCATCTGTCCAAATAAACAGACCATTCTTTCGAGTTAACTTAGTTAGGGGAGCTGCTATCCTAGAGAAATTCTGCACAAAACGCTCATAGTAGCCAGCTAGGCCTAGAAAACTTCGCACCTCAGTGACTGTTGTAGGTCTAAGCCAATCAGTTACCGCTTTAATTTTCTTGGGATCCACTTGAATGCCTTCACTAGAAACCACGTGTCCCAATATTGAGATGCTTTCTAGCCAAAATTCACATTTTGAAAATTTGGCATATAGCTGGTGCTCCTTCAAAGTCTGCAACACCATCCTCAAATGCCACACATGTTCTTCCTTGGTCCAAGAGTATACCAAAATGTCATCTATGAATATGATGACAAAATGGTCTAGGAATGCCCTGAACACCCTATTCATCAAGTCCATGAAGGCCGATGGTGCATTAGTGAGTCCAAAAGACATCATCAAGAACTCATAATAACCATATCTTGTCCCAAATGCTGTCTTGGGCACATCTTCATTCCGAATTCTCAACTGATGGTAGCCTGATTGTAGGTCTATTTTAGAAAAGAATATAGCCCCTTGGAGCTGATCAAACAGATCATCGATCCGAGGAAGTGGATACTTATTCTTCACAGTCACCTTGTTCAGCTATCTATAATCAATACAAAACCTCAAGGACCCATATTTCTTTCTCATAAATAGAACAGGAGTGCCCCAAGGTGAAGTGCTCGGACGTATGAAACCCTTATCCAAAAGCTCCTGTAGTTGCTCCTTAGCTCTTTCAATTCTACTGGTGCCATCCTATAAGGCGGCATTGATATGGGGTTTCTACCTGGCACAACGTCAATGTAGAACTCTATTTTCCTTCCTGGTGGTAACCCTGGAAGCTCCTCAGGGAAGACATCCATAAATTCTCTGACAATAGGAATATTTTTAATGTTAACACCTTTTACAGTTGTATCTCTCATTAATGCCAAATACCCTTGACACCCATGCCTCAACATTTTTTCAGCACTAATTACTGGCACCAAGTTATATGGAGCCATGCTCCTATCACCATCAAAGGTAAACTCTTCCATACCAGGTATATGAAAGTACACTCTTTTGTTCCTACAGCCTAAAGTGGCATAATGAGTTGCCAACCAATCCATTCCCAAAATTATATCAAAATCCATTACTGGTAAAGGAACCAAGTCTGCTGGGAGGATCCTTCCATCCACTACCACTGGGCTACCCAGAAAAACCATATCTACATCTATGTTGTCACTAAAATGGGTAGCTACAGACAAGGGGCATTCTAAAGTTGTAGAGTTCCTACCCAGTCTCATGGCAAAAACAAGGGAGACAAATGAGTGCGTAGCACCCAGATCTATCAAAACACGAGCCTCATAGGAACAGACTAGAAGAATACCTGCCACAACTACATTGGAAGCCTGAGCATCCTGGTGGGTTAAGGTGAAAACCCGAGCTTGACCCTTACCCTGCATTGCAGAACCCTGAAATTGACTTCTAACTCCTAACTTGCCTCCAAATCCACATCCTCCTTGTCCTCGGCCTTGTTGGCCACTGAACTGACTACCTGCCATACTGGAAGCACCAGGATACAATTGACGAGGAACATTTATAATAGAACCCTGTGACCCCATCTGTGGCTCGCTGAACACTGGACATTCTCTAGCAAAGTGACCTGGCTGGCCACACCAGAAACATACTCCCGAACCCGTCATACAAGGTCCTGAATGTCTTCTTCCACAATGCGTGCAAGGTGCCAAAGAGGATCCTGAACCAGACCCAGAACTGCTGTAACCCGAACTGTGACCACTGCTAGATCCGTACCCTAGTCTGAATCCTTGAGATTTGTGTTTAAAATTACCTTTCTTGTTGTTTCTACCCCTTCCTCTATAGTAACTTTGGCCTCCGCTATCCATGGTACCCATATAGGGAACACTTGAAGAACTCTCTGCTCTATTCTTCTTTGCCCTTCCACTGTTATCTCCTGTATAGCTAATTTCAATCCGTCGGGCTCGATCAACTACCACATTAAAAGACTGATCAGACTTCATGACCAGGTTTGCATACCTCCTGTCCAGCCCCTTTAGGAACCTCTTTACCTTCATACTTTCTATAGCCACTGCTGTGGCAGCATATCTACTCAGTTCCAAAAATTTTGTAGCATATTCATCTACGGATTTGTTATTCTGCCTTAAGGCCTCAAAGGCCCATTGCTTTTGATCTCTGAAGCTTTCTGGCACAAACCTGTTGATGAACAGTTCCACAAACTGGGTCCAAGATAATCCCTCAATACGAGGT
This sequence comes from Hevea brasiliensis, assembly GCF_030052815.1. NCBI lineage: Eukaryota > Viridiplantae > Streptophyta > Magnoliopsida > Malpighiales > Euphorbiaceae > Hevea > Hevea brasiliensis. The sequence continues at coordinate 60,670,579 of NC_079507.1, read as the reverse complement.
AGTACGTAGTCTGTCATCCACTGCCTTGGCACTGGCCCCTATACATGCTGCACACACTCTATAAGTCTCCTGTCAGTCAACTGCAATTCCATCCCTGCCTGTTTGTAGGAGTCCAAAAATCGGTAAACATCATCTGACACATCACAAGTACCAGGCATCAACTTATTGAAATTAATTATTTGTTTGTAAAGTTCCCTTCTTAGTGTGGTGGGTTGCTGCTGTTGTGGAGGGTGGACCATATGTTGTGCCATCATATCGATGGTTCTCTGCAATCCAGCTAGGATAGCTGCCATTGGGTCAATGGGACCCTGGGCCACAAAAGATTGTTCCTGAACTGGTAGTGACTACTCTTCTACTTGAGCAGCTCTAGGTCTCCTACCCTACCTCTTCGGGGTAAGCGCCTCATCTTGTGCCAATGCCTCATCTGGCACATCCTATTCTGGTGCAGTGGCAGCTCTTCTACTTCTATGCATTTTCCTAAAATTCAATAGCATTAGCCCACAAAAATTTAAAACAGCGTATTACATAGCTCTATAGACTCATATTTACACACAATTATATAAAGCAGAAACTAAAAGTAAAGATGACAATGCAAGGATGAATGGGGACCCTATTCTCTGCATGTGACTCCTATTAGACTCTTCCCAAAACTTTAGACATATACTCCCTATGAATCTGAAGCCTAAAATCTCTGATACCATATTTGTCATGACCCAAACTATGGGCTGGACTGGCACTAGGACCTGGGCCAGCCTAAAGCCTCCGAAGCTCGTAGTAAGCCTAACTATTCCTCAACCCAATCCTAAGGCCCATTTGGGCCCAATTTCAAGAATTCAATAGGACAGAGTTCGGCTATAAAATGGACCATTCAACGGGAAGTTTTTTGACTAGCCCGACCTATAAATATAATATATAATACATTGGGGAGCTTAGCTCACCCTCCACATACTCATAATATCATAAAATCCAATGGGAGCTCAGCTCTCTCATCCAATCCAATCATGCATGCAATTAATATTCTTACAAATTCAACACAATATTATATTACAGACCCAAATTAATTAAAATACTCTAAACACATGTGAAGTCTAAAATTTAACTCAATTGTACAAAATATATTAGATATTACTAATTGACCTGCGAAGAAGAAGAGCAGATTAGTCACAACAAGTAATCCTCCTGTAGCCGGGAAAAATAGATGAACATGGGTGAGCATTCGACTTAGAGAGAAAAATACTAATTTTAATCACAATTTTTATAGCTATCTAAAGCTAATGCATCCTAAGGAATGGAATGCAACATCATCATAAATTTCATACAAATCACATCATAATAGTAAAAAGGCAATTTGGAGCACTCACACACCCAATAATGTTCAAACAGTATATATATGGGAGCTGATTCCCTATACAGCTCTCTTAATCCAACCTCTGCTAGCGAGTGTCTCTCAAGCTGGACTTTCGCTTAATAAACCAAATGCAGGGGCCAACTAGTGTCTCTCAAGGCGTGCCTACCCTGACTTATCCATAAAGGACCGGGTCCCAGCGAGTGTCTCTCAAGCCACGTCTACCCATCCTATCCATATCCAATTCCACACACCACACGCACGCCAACGCACGCACACTGTTCCAAATTACTATAAACAATAACCATAGCACTTCATTAATTAAGAATGCATTATAAAACATGCCTAGTGTTTAACTACATAGATATATATATTTAAAAGTGATGCATGGATATGCTTGAACATAATAATATTGAAATTATAATCAAAATTAATATTTTACTCATAGACTTATTTGAGGTCACTACGACGGCTGGGCGGAGGAGGAAGGTTGTCCCGGCTCACCTGATAAATTTCATTGTAATTTTTAATGTATTTGACTTAATACAAGCTTAGAAAAGACCAAAGACACCCTAAGTCGTGCCGAAAATCTGACAGAGTCTCCCTTATATCTAGGACCTACCCAACCTGCAAAAGGGTTCAAAATGCACTTCGATATCCACAAGTCACACATCCACAACTCAATCACATTACATGGCCCCTCCTGGGCCCACCCAAACAGTCAACAACCACAATTTGAAAAATTACAATTTAGTCCCTATAATTACCCCTTTTGCAAAAACTACCCATTTGGGCTCCAAAAATTCTAAAACTTTGCCCCCATTGTCTTTAGTAATATTATAGAGCTAATGCAAAAAGAATTATATTTTTCTAACCTACCACGAATATTTTATAGATTTTTAATCGAAATCAGGCACTAGATAATTAAGAAAAATGAGGGTTCGGGTTTACCTATGCCAATTCCGACCTAGAAAACGCATCCAGGATGTCTGAAAATGGTGGGATGACCTATACTCTCGGCTCGATTTTGAAACATTCCTGGTAGTCTGTCTGCTCAGCTCGAAATTACAGACCTAAGCAACCATCGAATTTCCACTAATTGAATGTACCTAGCGAAGCCCATAACACGGGAGTTTAGTATATAATTTTTACGAATTTTCTAAACTCATTTCATGCTCGAAAAAACACTGCGAAGTCTCGCGGGACCTACCAAAAAACGGTGTTGAAAAAATTTGAAATGAGTATTGCCGCGAAACTCTCGACGAGTGGAGCATTCTAGTACTCTCAGATTTTTGGTAGGGTTTACGGTTTTCGAGAAATCTAGCCCAAAAATCAAAATAGGCTAAAACTTCCTGGGCAAAAATTGAATAAATCGCTCGATGGATTTTTATGTTCTTGGTGTCTATGAAAAGCTCTCGAGGTGTATATGTGTTTTGGGATAAGACCCGGTTCGATTGGTGGCCAGATCGACCGAAATTTGACCGGGAAAACGAAAGGATGCGCGCATGAGGGGAGGGGTTTAGCAGGATTTTTCAGTGGCCTGGAGGCCTGCCGGCAGAGGGGGAAGGGCTGGGGAGGTCGGTGATGGCGCAGGGAGGGGTGGGGGAACGGTGGCCAGTGCGGAGGGAGAGGGAGGAGAGAGAAACGAGGAAGAGAAAATTGCGTCGGGGAGAGAAGAAAAGAGAAGAAAGAAGAGAAGAAGGGACCAGTTCGATTCGATCGGTCTGATTAGATTCGGTTCAGTTCGATTCAGTCGATTCGATTCAGGATACTCGAAATTGAATTTTTACTCTATATTGAGACCGAAAATGATGCCCAAAAATTTCAAAAAAATTCTAGAAAACTCAGAAAAATTCGTAGAGTCTAAATATATTTTTAGTTTTGGCACGTAGTCTTTAAATAAATTTTTAAAAATCATTAAGTTTTATATTTTTGAAAAATCGAGCCCGATTTCAAAAATTTTAAAAATTTCAAATAATTTCCCAAAATTTAAATAAAATAAAGTATTAATATCTACCCATAAAATAATTAATTTAAAAATTAAGGGTGTTACATAAACCATGACCCTATGTATGGTATGTATGGTTAAGGTTCATGAGTTAAGGATTAATTCACATCTAATTGGGTAGTCATGAAACATTATACTAGATGTCAACCATTATTGATGAGAACTAAAAGTGAAAAGGAAATTTCACTTTAAATATGGAATAGTTCCAATGATATTAAATAGGGGAGAGTATTCGATCGGTTTGGTTCTGAACCGAACCGAATACCAAAAACCTAAAAATTGAATCGCTTAAAAATATAAACCGAACCGAACCGAACCGATCACCTAAGGAGAACCAAACCGAACCAAATCGAAAAATATCAGTTTGGTTCGGTTCGGTTCTGTTGCATTAAACTGAAAATATTAGAATTTTTATTTTTTTGGGCTGGGTTATGCATTTTGGGCTGAGTTATGCATCTTGGGCTAAAAAATTATTTGGGCCATTTTACTATTCAGTTTAATCAGTTTTAACCGATAAAAAACCGAACCAAACCGAAAAATGAATATGTTCAAAATTTCAAACCGAACCAAACCAATAAAACTAAAAAACTGAACCAATTGAATCGAAATGGCTCGGTTCGGTTTGATTTTTCGGTTCACACCGAAAACTGCACAGCCCTAATATTAAAGAGTTAATATTATTCTCATTGCCAATTAGTAATGAACCTAAGAAGTCACACACAAAAATAATAATATGATCAAAGCAAAATTAATTTGATTAATTGATTAAATAGTTTGATTAATTAATCAAATTAGTATTTTTTTTGTTTGTAATTAGATTGCAAAGTCCCTAGCATGAGTTGAAACTAAATTTATTAATAAAAGTATTCAAGTTAATATTTAAATTATTTAATTATAAACTTGATTAATTATTCATAAGGTTAAAAATTAATTTGGTTAATTTGACTTGAAAAAAGAAAAATGGGATTCTTCTTCTTCTTCTTGGCCGAAACTCTCTCTCTCCTTCCCAAGAAAAATTTCTCCATCATCTTCCTTGTGATCTTAATTCAAAAGGAATTTTAAGTTGTAACTCTTGAATTAAAGGTTGAGAAATTATTTCTTCATATTTCCATGAGCTTAATCCTAGAAAATCCTAAATACCACCTTTGTGCAAAGCTTGGCCAAATCAAGAGGAAGCATAAAAGGGAGTTTTTAAGTTGAAAGGAAGCTTTAGTCACCTTGTTTGTGTGGACAAACTAAAGGTTCAACACTTGGTGATCTACATTACCTAAATTGAGTGTTTGAATTTAATTATGCACTTTTGGGATAAATTTCTTAATCTCTATCTTGTTAATTTTAGGGCTTTAATTTTCTAATAGCAATTAGGTTTGTTAGCAATTGAAATATAATTTATTATGACCAAAACATGTGTTTTATAATAGTATAAATGGTTTGTATATTGTATAAAATACTAAGTATTAAAAATTTATAAATTGCTAATTTTGCACCTTAAGGTGTATTATTCCATCAATTAATTGTAAGTTTTATTTTTTTTTAACAATAAGAGATATTTCATTAAGAGAACAAACATGTAAGGCCCTTGAAACCATTAAATAAAGATATGCTACAAAACTTAAAACCTAGCTCAGAACCAAAGACTCATAGTCACCCACAATGAAGCCCTAGAACCAAACAGGTAAGACACAGAACCTCCACTCCAACCTCCCTAGCAGAGACAATAGATTCATCTAGAGTAAAAAATGTTGAGGTAGTGGGTGTAGAATATGTTTTGAGGTGTGATGAATCACTATCTTTAAGGTATTAATTGCCTCCACTAGATTGCTGCAAGGTTATGGCAATATACCTCCAGAATACAACAAAGCCTGAAATCTGCAGATAACAACTCTTGAAGATTTCCCTTAAGAACTCTTTATATGAACCAAATTTAAGAGATTAGAAGAAAAGAAGAAGAAGTAGAAGTAGTATATATCTGGATTAAAAAACTCATTCATATTTATAAAGAATGAAAAGTTATGGCACCTTTTCTAGATAGACACACATCTATCTATCTCCAATAGATACAACTGTTTGTGTAAAAGAAATGTCTATTTATTAACAGATACCTATATAAATAGTTGTGACTGCTTGTATAGAATAGACATGTCTATTTATTAACAGACACCTGTACAAACAGTTGTGATTCTTTGTATAGAATTGACATGTCTGTTTATTAATAAACATATCTACTTGTTAATAAACATATCTGTTCGTAATTTATTTATGAAAATTACAATAAGATAATTATTTTATTTCACACATATACATGCCAAGTATCATAATAGAATAATATATATTTATTTATATATATTTTTTTCTATACATATTCCACTCTTGCCATTCCTTCACTTTCTTATATTTTAATAATATAGGAATTCTTTCTCTCTATACTATCTAACATACAAGCTATTTATAACAATTCCCCAGTTAGCTTGTATTGTTAGATCCCATTGTTTCATGCATAATAAAAAGTATCTTTCGATTTAAACTTTTTCTTAGTGTAAGTATTTCAAAGTTCTAAAGAAATCATGGTGGCCTTAGCTTAAACCTAGATTCCTATTAAATAGAATCGAAAATATTACACACACGAATCAATTAGTTCGACTTAAAAAGTTCAATAAAATTTTAGCACGAATATGGCCTTGTACTACCTCCTGTTTTCATGAACATTTACAAAAGTTATTCTCACTTTTGTTGAAGCGACACCACTTCTTATGTTCATATAGGTGAAGTTTCCTTTGTAATAATATTCAACTTCATTAAGAGTATAAATACTCATCCTCATTCCATTAACTTAGTACACTAAGTACTTAATTACAACATTTACTAATGACTTGTTGTTACCCTTTAAACTTTATTTAGTAATAATACTCTAAGTAGGGTTCCCACCAGTAGTAAATTTAATGGAATATTCTAAATCCTAATCAGCACATGTAATTATGATCATAACTCTCGAGAGCCCTTTTATTAAAGGATTTGCTAGATTATTATAGGATTTAACATAAATATGGTAATAACACCATTGGAGACTAATTGACTTAGTCAAATCATGATGGCTAAAGCTTATAATAAAATATACAATATAAAGAAATAGATGGCACAGGTTGTGGCCACAACTTAATATCTGATAACAAGTTTCTCAGTCATTCTGCTTCTTTATCAACATTCGCCAAAGTTATAAATTCGGATTCTACCATAGAATGAGTTATACAAGTTTGTTTCTTTGATACCCAAGAAAAAGAACATCTACCTAAAGTGGATACCCAACCAAATGTTGACTTATTATCCTTAGTACTACTTATCCAATTGGCATTTGTATAACCCTAGGATCTCTACCATATTTATTTCACTAGTCAACCATATAATCACATGTTTATAACATGAACTATATAAATAATTCACAGTTAAGATATATACCTTATTTGCAGAAATAAAATACTCCATAACTTGTTTAAAATGAGAGTATCCAAAAATAAAGAACCAAGCTAAACTTGCACACACACACAAATGTATACTCATTTGTCATTTTGTCACTTCTTACAAATGACTTGTAAGGCTTTTATTTTTACTACCCAAAAAGTAACAACCTTTTGGCCAATAAATTCATCTCTTCATACATGTAACTATTCAGAAGAATAACATCTTTTAATTTGGTTATATCTTTTGGCCAAGGGACACAACTCTTTGCATAGATACAACTCTTTATATGGTTTTAACAAAATTGAAAATTTATTACAGAATAATCTATAGTTTATAATTCCTTTTTTAAATATCTAAAAACTCTTGAAATTTCTTTCCAATATTCCACACTAGGATTATTATTATATCTTAACAATTTACATATTACAAAAATAATATCAGGAGTAGTGCAATGCATAGCATACATTAAGCTACCAATAGCATTAGCACACTCAATTTGAGTAATTATTCTACCAAAATTTCCAGTCAATTTGTAATAAATATCATATGGAGTATTTGCTTCCCTCAATATAATGAAATTGACAAAGAGTAAAACCCCCACTATGTTACAGCTAGGTAGTTTTAGACAGATCCCTCAAGGATAATAACAAAAATATAAATCTAGACAGCAATTTTAAAATTCTCCCAAGAATAAATTAAAGAATAATAATGTTGATTGTAGGTAAAAATGAAGAGAAGAGATAAAAAAGAAAAGTTAATAGATTTTTGTTCCAAACTGTTATTTATAAAATATTTGCATCTCTTCGAATATATACAATAGTTCACTTTGTATCTATTAGAATAATTATATCTGTTTACTTGCACCTTTTAAAATAAATACAATCGTTCACTTTGTATCTCTTAAAATAATTACATCTGTTCACTTATACCTTTTACAACAGATACAACTGTTTACTTTGTATCTCTTAGAATAATTACAACCATTCACTTATGCCTCTTAGAACATATACAACCATTCACTTATACCTTTTAGAACATATACAACCATCCACTTATACCTCTTAGAATAGATACAACCATTCACTTATACCTCTTAGAACAGATATAACCATTCACTTTGTATCTCTTAGAATAATTATATTTGTTCATTTACACTTTTTAAAACATATATAACTATCGGTAATAAATAGTTCATTTTGATACCTTTTAATGAATAGACATAACTCTTTCAAAATGAGACAAATTTTCTTATCACTAATATTTTTAACAATATCCCCACCTAGTTAATGATAGACACAATCAATATGAATTAGGATTTATGCATATAAAAAGTGTTTTTCGACTTATGCACATAAATCTTATTACCTTTTTTAACACATTCACCATGAGCTTTAGCTGTCACGACCCAACCTATGGGCCGGACCGGCACTAGGACCTGGGCCAGCCTAAAGCCCCCGAGGCCCGTAGTAAGCCTTAACTGTTCATTTACCCAATTCTGAGGCCCATTGGGCCCAAATTCAAGAAACCAAACAGACAGAGTCCGGCCATAAAATGGACTTTCCAACGGGGAGTTTTTGACTCACCCGACCTGTAAACACAATAAATACTCAATTGGGGAGCTCAGCTCACCCTCCACATACTCATCAACATAAAATAAATGGGAGCTCAGCTCCCTCATCCAATCCATCAAACATACATAACATATTTAAGTTTACAGGTCCAACATGATAAAAGTATTACAGACCAAATTCAAATAAATACTGCTAACACATGCGGAAATTCTAGGAGTAATTAAAATTACACAAACATGGATAAACAACCTGCGAAGGATAAAAGCAGGTTAACCCAGAACAAAATATCCTCCTGTGGCCTGTAAAAATTTTTGAACAGGAGTGAGCGTTCGACTCAGAGAGTAAAATATCAATCTTAACTATAATCTCTATAACTATCTGAAACTAATGCAACCTGTAGAGTGAAATGCAACATTAACATCATATTCACATCATAGCATCAAAAGGTAATTTGGAGCACTCACACACCTGTAACATCATTCATAGTATATGGAGCCGATCCCTATCTGACTCTCTTAAATCCAATCTGGTGCCGTGAAGAACTCACTCGGACTTCCACTTAAATACCAAATCGGGGTCTGAAGAACTCAAGCCGTGTCTACCCGAAGGACCGGGTCTGAAGAACTCAAGCCGTGTCTACCCGTCCTATCCATAGTCCACACCACATCACACGCACGCCAACGCTGCTGCTCCAAATTACCACAATAACACTCATGGCACATTATGATTATCAATGCAACATAATTCGTGCCTAGAGTTTAACTACATAAATATATGCATATAAGTGATGCATGTGCTTGCTGAAAATATAATAATATCGAAATTACAGTTTAAATTAATATTTTACTCACAAACTTGACGACAAATTCTTTGTGGTGGCGAAGGAAGAAGGTCGGCTCACACGACAATTATATTACAATTATTTATCTGATCGACTCAATACAAACAAAGAAAAGATCAACGTCCTAAGTCGAAAATCCGTGAGTCTCCCTATACCTAGGACCTACCCAACTGAAAAAGGGCTAAAAACGCACTTCTATATTCACAATCCATATATCAACAGTTCAATCATATCACACGCCCCTCCCGGGCCCATCAAATCAATCATCCATCACAATACGAAAAATTTCAATTTAGTCCTTATTATTGATCATTTTTGCAAAAGCGCCCAAACAAGCTCTAAAAATTATAAAACTTTGCCCCACGGTCCTTAGCAATATTACTAAGCTATTGCAAAAAGAATCGTAATTTTCTAAGCTACCACGAATATTTTATGGATTTTTAATCCTATTTAAGCACTAGAAAATTACGAAAAAGCAAGGTTGGGTTTACCTTTGCGATTCCGACTTGAGGCAGCGCTCGGGGCGTCGACAATGGGGCTAGCCAAAACCGGTCCAATTCGGAGACTTTTCGGCGAAATTTGCGCCAATCGTCGAATTTCGCGAATCGAGGATACCTACGAAGCCCATAACACGGGTTAGTACATAAATTTTAATTTTCTAAGCTCATTTAATGCTCGAAATTACACTGCGAAGTTCCGTGGGACCCACCAAAAACGTTGTCGGAAAATTTTGAAATTAATATCCCGAAGCTCGCCGAGTGGAGCGTCTGGTAGCCTCGGTTTTCTCGTGGGATTCACGGTTTTGAGAAATCTAGCCCAAAAGTCGAAATGGGCGAAAATCTTCCCGAGCAAAATCGGACAATCCGCTCGATGGATTTCGGCGTTCTTGGTGTCTATGGAAAGCTCTCACGAGTAGATGATTTTAGACACAAGACCGGTCCAATCGGATCGGCCGGAGAAACTGAGCGACGCGCAGGAGAGGAGGAGAGAGAAAGAAAGAGGAAAGAGAGACGCGCGGAGAAGAAAAAGGAAAGGGAGCCGGTTCGATTCGACCGGTCCGATCCGGTCCGGTTCGATTCGGCCGGTTCGATTCGAAATACAAAATTTTGAATTTTTACTCTGCCTCGGGACCGAAAACGAGGTCCAAAAATTCCGAAAAAATTCCAGAAAATTCAGAAAAATACGTAGACTCCAAATATATTTTTAGTTTTGCCACGTGGTCTTTAAATTAATTTTTAAAAATCATCAAAGTTTATATTTTCGGAAAATCGAACCCGATTTTTAAAATCCGAAAAATCTCAAAAAAATTCCTAAAATTTAAATAAAATTTAAATATCAAAAATACTCATAATTAATAAAATTTTGGGGTGTTACATTAGCATTATAATATAACCTTAAATTTCTTCTAATTATAAACATGTCATTAATATAAAGATAAATTATCATATAAAAAACTTTTAATGTGTAAGTATTTCTGAATCTGTTTAAGAGAAAAGTCGTATCTGGCATACAGTAATTTCTTTCTATAATCATTCAAACTAGAAGTATGATGGTGATTTAGGAATTACCACTTTCAAATCCTTAAACTTTGAAACAAAGATATGCAACTCATGGAGAAATTTATCAAGTATAAATTTATCCATAACAATCATATTATCAAGTATTTAGAATTCAAAATATTTCATAATGAGAAATTTATCCATACCTTTTTTTTATTGTATACGAATTCTAACGAATTTCAGATTTCCTTTGGAGACTTGACAGAGGTAAACAAATCTTATAGCCTATCTGATGAGTTGTTGAGAATATGACCTCTACATGGCAATTCATGTTCTTTTTTCAATCTGCTTTCACTTTCTTAGTGAAAATAATTTGTTCCTTAAAATGATCAAGTTTCACGAACTGTTGATTCATCACGGAAACAGCCTTAGACTCCATTGCAATTAATACCTTAAAATTGTTGACGTAGTGGGTGTAGAATAGGCTTTAAGGCATGATGAATCACTATCTTTAAGGTATTAATTGCCACCACTAGATTGCTGCAAGGTTATGACAATATACCTCCAGGATACAACAAAGCCTGAAATCTGCAGACAGCAACTCCTGAAGATTTTCCTTAAGAACTCTTTATATGAACTGAATTTAGAGAGACTAGAAGAAAAGAAGAAGAAGTAGAAGTAGTATATATATGGATTAAAAAACTCATCCATATTTATAGAGAACTGTTTGTGACACATTTTCTAGATAGATACATCTATCTATCTCCAATAGATACAACTGTTTGTGTAAAAGACATGTCTATTTATTAACAGACATCTATACAAATAGTTGTGACTGCTTGTATAAAATAGACATGTCTGTTTATTAACAGACACCTATACAAACAATTATGACTCTTTATATAGATTGACATGTCTGTTTATTAATAGACATATCTACTTATTAATAAATATATCTGTTCGTAATTTATTTATAAAAATTACAATAAGATAATTATTTTATTTCACACATATACGTGCCAAGTGTCATAATAGAATAATATATATATATATATATATATATATATAAAATTCTATATACATTTCACTCTTGTCATTTCTTCACTTTCTTATATTTTAACAATATAGGAATTCTCTCTCTATACTATCTAACATACAAGCTATTTGTAACAAAAAATGTCGACTACGTAGAAAGCTACACAACTTATATGATACACATACAAAAGCTCAAAAGCAGCAAAGGGAAGTGCAACATCCCACCCCTAAAAGGCCGATCTCCTCATAGCAAAACTTTCGCCCTAGAGGCCACAGGACCAAAGAGTCATGTAGCAGCCAAATAAACTACCAGAGCTAAGAGCCAGTGCTGGAATGAACCAGGATAAGGCTTAGCGACATGAGCTTCTCAATCTCATATAGCTCAGACGGAGATGAAGTCGGCAACCAAGGAGGTCCAACACTACCGTACGCCAGCTGAAGGGAAGATACCCAGAAATGGTAACTAAAAGGTTGGACCGATTTTGTTCAAAAGCCCTCTATTGAAGCACAAAGACTAGCAAACCAGTCAACCAAACCCTAACTCAAAAATTATGCATGCCCATCAATGGGAAGAGGGCAGAACACCTTCGAAGGGATGGGGCAGGGGACGGTCTCTCCATCCCTCCAAGGGTGTCCTGCCCTCTTCCCATCGGTGGGCACTGCATAAAAATTCATAGGGCAAAGAACATCAAATAAAGCCTATGGCTAGAAATATATACCTACCCAAAACAGGCCCACCCTCAAAGCGTAAAACTCAACCCAGCAAAACTTTGCCTTTGAAACCTGAGGGACATGAAACAATGAAACTCTACACTTTTTGTCGCGCTGCCCTCATCGAGATCCATTGGAAAGGGTTGCTCTTGTCAAAATCTTGCTAGCTTGTGCAGGATCTCCCAAGGACAAGAAAGAAACCCAACACCAAAGAAAGACCCATCTCCTTCTGCAGAAGCACCAAGCTCCACCGAACTGTCAATAGAAGATAAGAGGAGGACAGAGGCTATGACATTCTAGACATGAGAAAACCAGCAAAAAACTTTCAAATGCTCGCTCTAAGCCCTCATATTTGTCTTCCTTGAACCTTTTACCTTGTTGAATGCCTATTCTTCCCACCGAAACAAAGCAAACCAGCACCCAAGGAAGAAACAACTATGTTCCCATGGTTTCTTTAGGGCCATACCGCACGACAGCACTAGATCCCTTTTCAAATCGCTCCACCCGCAAAATCAAAACCAAACACAACTATATACAGCCTCACCCAGAACATGAGGAGGGAACCCAAACCCTAGGAAGGAGAAGAACCTTCGCTTAGATCAACCGAGACTCAAGGGTCAGAAAACAACCAAGACCTTTTAGATTTATTAATTAATTCCGAACCACCTTTATTTTATTTTATTTTTTTAACGGAGGAGGTATATAAGTGTTACGAAAGATGAGTGCAAAATTGAAATTATAAAGTTTTGTCTCTCCTTATTGGTCAACTTTTGTATCATTGATTAATGATAAGAATATGAAAATTTTGATAAAAAGACTACTTAATAGAGAAATTAAAATCTTAAAAATTTTAATGTAATTATCAATATATATATATCACTACAAAAAAACAATTGTTTCAGAGACGGAATTTGCGACGGAAATAAATCCGTCAGAAAAATTTTTTTTTAGCGACAGACTTTCAACGGATTAGTGACGGGTATCAAAATGAGAGAATAGTGACGGATATTAAACTAATCAGTGACGGGTTGTGGACGAAATTTGTGATGGACAATATTTTCGTCAGAAATCCGTCATAAATTTTGAATTTTAAGACTTAAATCCCTAATGTTGAGGGCCACTTTTTATCCTCTTTCTTTCAAAACGGCCCTTCCTCTCTCCTTCTCGACAGTAAGGATTTGCTCCCTCTTTCCGTTTGTGACAATCCACCACTGTCGTTGCCGTCACAGGTCACTATTATCGATTGTGCACAAAGCCCAACTGTCGTTATCAAGTTCCTGCTCTGGTTTTAGCGCTCAACAGGTAAGTAGTTTGGTTTTAATTTTGATTTGATTTTAGTTTTAGGTTTAGAGTTGGTTCTTTGATAATCCTGTTCACTGATGATTTCGATTGCACTCTCGCTATTAAGCATTTTTTGTTGTGGAATTAAAAAAATGTGGAATCAAGAACACGATGATGTATGGAAGTTAAAAGTTATGAGCAACTGGGTATATTTTCCTTGGAGTTATTATTATTTTTTTTTAATGATTATTTTCATTTTTGAAGGAATTCTTGATGTTATTTCAGTTTTATTGAGATTTACATGCGTGGGTATTGTTTCTGATAATTTGCCGTGGATCTATCTTTCATACTCTGTTAAATGATTGAATATTGTGAATGGCTGTGAGCAAATTTGTAAGTGATTAGATGCATACGTTATCATTGAAAGAATGATGCAAGTATCAAGGTTCATGGGTTGTGTGGAGTTCTGTTTACTTCCTGAACATGAATGAAAATCTTTGAATCAAATTCATTATCATATATTTTCTATGAATTTGAATTGGTAATACTTATGAAATTTGTTAGTTATAGCAATGGCTGGCATTAATTTGGGTATGCATGCATGCAATAAGCAAGTTGATGTTGTGAAGGTGATCTCAGTTAATACAACACTGGTTTATGCAGTCTTTGCTATTGTGGAACCAAAATTGAACAATATGCAGATAATTGTTACTTATTTTGTTTTAAACAAAATCCTGTCACAATCTCACTTACATTTGACATTCTGTTCTTCTCTGTGATATGCTTTACCAAATTCTAAATCCAACACAATTGTGTTATTTTCTTTACTGTAGAGAAAGAGAGAGAGAGAGAGAGGGAGAGAGAGAGAGAGGTGATACTGTGTTGTTGTTGTATTAGCTTATGTATAGCTCATTTATTTACATGCCATGTCTATTGGAGATAATAATCCACTACAGCTTATCCACACCCTATATCTCTTTCTATAGCTAACACTATCACTTGATGATAGAATGCATGGTATCTATTTCCCCATCTGATAATAAAGGCTGTATTGGCTGTAGTGCTGCAACAAAAGCAAGGGTCACCAATGGCAGCACATAGAGAGAAGAAGGGGAGGATATGTTTAAAACCAGGTGGTTAGCGCTTCTGTGGGCTGGGAAATCTTGAATTGTGGACATGGCATTAACACAATATATTACATAAGATCTGAGAATATAGAGATTAGGTGCTGACATATAGCAGGTGACCATTAATTTCATTAATGAGTAGCAAGGCAAGTAGAGCAACTATAGCCAGGTCCTCAATCTTTTGCTTTTTGGCATCTCCTTTTGTATGCTTATCCAAGACAAACAATGGTTCTTCGTGATTCAACCAGAATCAGTTCTTCCAACATTAATTGTTTTTGTTTCAGTTTTAATGCTTTGCTCAATACATATATGTATCTGCACAAAAACCAGTGTTGTTCTTTGCATGAAAGCAAGCTATATTAGGCTATTATTTATTTATTTATTCAACCACCCCCATCCAAACTAAGAAATTAAAAATATATATACATAATCAATTAGCTTTAATTTAGTGGTATACAAATAGATTTCAAAATTGTGAGTCATTGAATTTTACTTCCAATGGAAGTCAATTATATATGTATCGCTATTTCATTAATATCTCAAAGAAGTTAGGATTTGAATTTTTTTCATTTACAAATAAATTTTATAGTATATATATATATATATATATATATATATATATATATATATATATATATATATATAATTTAATTCAAAATTATTAATTAATTTCATAAAATTAAAATATAAAATTTTAAATGAATTTTTATATATAATCAGCACATTAATTGTAAATATATATGAATTGTATATATTTATACCAAATAAGTTGTAAAATTTATGTATATAAAAAAATTTATAATGTAAATAAATTATTTTATTTCACTTTATGTTTTGACTTAAGAGCCCATTTCATTAGTTGTGGACTATGTATGAAGTATGGAATTTGTGAATTAACTAGCATAAAACTCACTCATGATAATATGTTTGTCATTGAATGAAAAATTAATTGTACAGTATTTTGTATTTTCCCCCCAACTTTCTTTCTTTTCTTTGTAAAGATAAATTAATTTATGGTGCTAAAAATATTTATGCCTTATACTTCTTTATCTTCATAATTGAAGAATTCAGGTTCTAGTTTTCTAGGGAGTTTTGATTTATAGAAGAATTCTAAGTTTCTAACAGTGTTCCTGGCAATTTTTGTTGGGTTGTGTTGTTTTGCACGACATGATATAACCTGTTACCTTCCTTGGTAGAGACCAAAAAGTTCTAAGAGGATTTTAGTGCCTCGCTTAAAAAATCTTCAGGGTTCTATTTGTAAGGAGAAATCAGAAATGTAAAGATCTTCATCCTCATTCCCCATTTTATATCATATGAGGGTTCTTGTAGAAGCTTTCGATTGTTGAAGCACTGGCTATGCAATAAAATTAAAGTTTTTGTTGAGTATCATCACAAATTTTCTTGGTATGAGTTCTTGTTTTAGTATCCTTCTGAATGTCAGTTTTTTTATTATTGAAAATATGGAATTCGTGCACTCCTTGTCTTTCCATATGGCATTCGTTAAAACGATTGTAAAATTTTGTTTTATATGATGCTCATGTGATATAGAACACTGTTAACTGCTGTGCAAGCAGTGGCATTGTGGAATGAATGATACTTATATGGAGATAAAAAGGAAGATGATCTCATGTAAATATGATAATTGCTACTCACTAACTCTGAATATGATAATTGCTAAGACCTCAATAAGCTGGTAAATTTTGGTTGAGACAGTGTGATATAACCTTAAAGCAATATAACCTTAAAGCAAAAGGTCTAGTTTTGCAAATTTTCTTCAATGTTTGGCTGTATGTTGCCTTGTCTATTTCTCATCTTAAACGATGGCTTGATAAGTAGATTTGCTTCAATTTCCTACTTCACCAAAAGTTCCTAATTCACCAAACGCACACATATGTAAATATGAATGCTCAATTTGTGTTAATCCAAATATATTATCAACCCCCTATTTCTTTTGTTGCTAAGTTATTTTTTATTTATAGTTATGCATTTTGTTGGTTGTAAAATTGTTTAGTGTGTATTTTGTTAATTACACAATATGATAATTTTTATTTTGTAGACAAAGAAGTTAGGTCGGCCACCAAATAAGATTGAAGTATTTCGAGCAACTCACACCAAAAAGGGTACTGATGGTGTATTCATTGATGGCAAATCACAACGGGTCGATGTAAGTTTCTTTGAAAATATTAATTTTACCACAATATTTTTCCAATTTAATTTCATTGTCATTAAGTTGTATTAGACTATAATGTAAGGTAATGTGTGTTGGCTATTCATTTAATAAGTTATTACTGTATTTCATTTGTTTAGGAAGATTATGCAAGTGCAATTGCAGAGAAATATGATTCTAATTCTGAATCCCCGCCAATATTTGATATGGATAAGTGGATAGAAGTATCTGGAGGCTTTAATAAAGGAAAGGTGTATGGTTTTGGGTCTTCTACAAAATCTCAAACATATGGATCATCTACCTCTCAATCATGCACATCTGCTTATCCCGGATCATCTTCTTAGCCTGCGATGACACAAGAGGAAATTCAACAACTTATAGATGAAAAAGCATCACGAATGAGGGCAGAGATGATGACTGAAATACTTGATCAGGTGCGAAAGGAGTTAAAGACCACAGGTGGTACTCAGTTTGCAACATCTTCTCATCCAACCACTTCGGACTCCATAAATCCATAGGATAATCTAGATAATTGACTATGCTATTTATGTTTCCGTTTAAAGATATTATTATGTGCGGAATATTAATAGTACTTTTTCTGAATATGATTATATTTTAACTTACATTTTATTAATATTAGCTACTTTGTATGGATTATTTTACAACTTTATGAATATGTGCATTTTAATTATGCTGATTAAGAAAATCATAACTAATATATTGTATTTATTTATGGATTTTTTATTAATTTATTCTATAGGAATAACAAAATAATTAAAAAATAATAAATTTAATAATAAATAATATTACTTTTTTGACAGATTTGTGACGAATTAGCAACGAAATTTTAAAATTATTTAAAATTTTAAAAATTATTTATGCATTATCGACAGACCATATAACTTTAACGATGGATTTAGTGACAAAATTAGACACAGATTTGTGACGGATTAGCGACGGCATTTTTCTGACGACACTAGTAACTGAAAATTAATTCGGTTTCATTTATATTAGTGACGGCATATTTCGTCGCTAATTCCGTCGCTAAATATTAGCGACGGATAGAATTTTGGTCGCAAAATTTTCTGACGAGTGTTTTAGCGACAAAAATGTATCCGTCGTAAATCAGTCATTAAAATTTTTTGCGACGAAAACTAGCTCATCTGCGACGGATTTTTTCCGTCGCAGATGGTCTGTTTTTTTGTGGTGTTATGGATGAAATAATGAATAAAGATAAATCTAGAGGTCAGAAGATAATTCACTCTAATTTTTAAAAGGTATAAAAAAAAAATGCGAGATTTCAATTTGAACTCATCATCTATTATTATGGGAATTTTTCATTTTTATATAATGAAAATTATTAAAGAAAAAACGCTCATCACCCTATTATATTATTAATGTAGTTTAAATTTGTTTATTAATCCTTAAAATGTTGTTTAATAATAAAATCACACGAGTGTACATTAATGCTAATCGGCATAGGACTTCGAAACTACGATAATATCACATGTAATTATTATAATAATCTATTACATGGTTGAAAAAGTCTACATGATAGCACCCGCAGTAGTTCATGTGATATATCTCACTTATATTCATGTGTGCTACTGCTTCATATCATGCTTAGAAAGAAAACCTATATCCTCTTTCTCTTCATAGGCACCCCATCTAATTAATCAACTATACCAAGCAAGAGGATTTTGATATTCTCCTAAGCTCTTTAATATCTTTCTTAAATAAACATGATAATTAACACCTAATAAGAGCCCACCAATTTGTGATTAGATCATGCACTCGAGTCCAAACACGTGCCGCATATTGCTCTCATTGCTATATATGATGATAGTTAAAGAAAGCACCCTTGGGAAAAAAAAAAAAAAAGGAAAGCGTTACGATCCCACTTTTCACGCTCAGTGATAAAAATGAATGCTTGTTAAAATCATGGTAATTTTAACAAGGTTTTTATTTCTATATAAGTTACAACTTTTGAGATTCCACATCGGTTGTAAACAGCGTACGTATGTGGCTTATATAGAAATAAGGACCTTATTAAAATTGTCATGATTTTAACAAGCGTTTATTTCCGTCACTGAGTCGTGTGTGTATCTATTTTTCAACAAAAAAAAAAGGTGTGACCTTGAGTGAAAACAAAAAGTGAGGTTGAGTGTCCCGGTGTGGCCCTAGTTGAGATCCGTGAGTGGGTGGTCATTCGGGATCCTACATCGGTTGTAATCCCACATTGTTGAAAAACAACTTTAGTGAGAGATTAATAAATTTTTAGGCATATTTCTCACATAATTCAATTACATGAAAAAATGTTTCACTTTCGTATCTCATCTTCATTTATTACAACAAAATCCTGAAACTTCAAAAATATTAAATGAAAATCTCTAAATTTTGAAAATATTATACTAAAATCCCTCTTGTCATTTTTTCTGATAAAAAAAAAATCTCTTATCATAATCTAATAAAATTCTAATAAAATGCTTATAAGACAGTGCCATGTATCAAAAAATAAAATAAAAAAGCGAAACTTTATGTAGAAAGTGAGTAACTAAGAGGTGTTATAAGTGGACAAGTATGAGCAAGGATAAGGAAAAGAAAGTCTTGTCTATGGAAAGAAAATGCGGCAAAGGAGTTAAGACAGTAATATTTTTATTTTATTTTTTATAATGTGACATTATTATATAAGTATATTGCCGAAAAATTAACAAAATTTTAGCATGAGAAATTTTATTTTAATGTTTTCAAGATTTTAAAATTTTATAATAATAAAATAAAAATGAGAAATGAAAGTGAAATACATCAAAATTAAGAGACTAACCGATAAAAATTACCCTCAAGAGTTATATCCCCTCTTGAAAATAAATCCTGGCGATTGTTATCACATCACATGCATCCACCCTCACTTTACACAGAAAGAATGTGAAATTTTTGGTTTTACTCTTCTTATTGTCCTAAAGAATTTAGAAAAAGGCAATTAATTTCAATAAAATTAACCCCATTAATCATATATGTAAGCCTGAATCACTATTTAATCCATTCACTTTTTCTTTTCCTTTGGTTTTAACAAGGTAAAAACATGTCTCATCATAAAGTTATATAATTACATCAAACTCTATATTTATGATTAAGCACATCCAAATCTTTAGGTGTCGATCTTTCCCTATTAGTTACTTACTATTTATCATAAAGTAAATAAATATTAACTCAACTTGAATTTAGTTCGAATATATATCAAATTATTAAAATCGACCCTATTTCTTTCGGTTTCACGATTATTGATTTATATTATTACATTCTATTTCTTTTAACAATTCAATAATAATAATGCATTGACAAAACTAATGAAGCTCCAATCACTCAAGGTTAACATATCATGGTCGATTGAACTTGTGCTACCAAAAACGTGCTTTTGGCATGCGCATCTATAGCTTGGAAAAAATGGTCATTTTCAAAACCCTAATAAGTAATAACAAGAAATGAACATCAAAGAGAACTACTCTAGAAAGTCCATTTAGGTAGGGGCCAAATATCAACGACGTATAGACTATTCTAATTATCTCTCTCTCTCTATTGATGATGTGATTGAGCAATCGATTCAAAAACATGGTCCATATTAGTTGTTTAATTATCATAATCAAGATTTTGATTGAAAATGTTAATGGGTATTTGGTGGGGAAGTGGCCCCCTTCAAATTTTATTTTTAAATCTTTTGGCAATAAATGATAATTGACTAGTTGGGTTCCAATTAGTGAAAGGGTTGAATGTTAGAAAAAATCTCCCTTTGTCTCCTAATTACCAAGACAAAGGATAAAAAAAGGACATAAGCAAACATGGAAAGTCATACTTACACACCTAGCTAGTGCTAATTTATGTTAGTTCCTAAAAAGTTGTTTAATCTTCTTTGATTATGTGACAGAGCTTAGAGGAGATTAATTTATTGAGGAACAAAAGGCATGAAATGAGGGGAAATGTTTTTTACTTGATGCTGTATCCATTGTTGATGCCTGATTCTTTACTTTTGTTTAGTGTTAATTAAAGCTTCTGCTTCCCTTTTTTTTTTTTTTTTATTCTTTAATCATTATTGCATAAAGATAATCGTATTGGTGTCTGTTTTTCTAATGAGTATAATATTATACTTATTAAAACTCATTAAATATATTTATTTATTACTATTTTGTATTAAAAATTATTAATATTACATTTATAAATATAGTCTTTTTATCTCATTTTAAGTAATGTTTTTAAATTTTTTTTTTTTGTCTCACTTTATTTATTATTTTAAAAAAATTAAAATTTTTTTTTTTATTTTTCTCTTATAATTTCTCTCTTTTTTTTTATCTTTCTATATTTCAAAAATATTATGAAGATATTTTTATTAATTTTTTTTGTCAAAACTTTAATCAGTTATTAGCAATTTTTTTTATAAAATTAAATTATTTTTTTAATTTTTATTTAAATTTAAAAAGCTTTTGAAATAGAACCCCAAATATTAGGGGTGTGTTTTAAAAAATTTAACCGAACCGATTAATTCGGTTCAATTTTTAAAATTTAATTTCGGTTTATAATTTTGACAATTTTCGGTTATTTTCATAAAAATCAAAAAATCGAACCGAACCAAATTATTAATATATATAGGAAATCAAAAAATCGAATCAAATTGAATCGAACCGAATCGAAAAATCAAAGGAAACCGAACCGAACCTAAAGATTTTTAGTTTTGATTTCTAATTTTTTTTTTTTTTTTTATTATTTAGATTTAATGTTAAAAGATGAAATTTTATAAATTTCGGTTTGATCGTTTAGAACCGAACCAAATTTATCGGTTCGGTTTTCTCTTATCAATCGGTTTTCGGTTTTTAAAATTTTTGATTTGGTTTTATCCCGACCGTTTGCACACCCCTACCAAAAATTATATTAAAAAAAAGTATAATATCACATAAAAATATAATATTTTACTTTATCAATTCACTATTAAACAAGTATAATGTTATACTTCTTAAGAAAATAATAGTATCATTACACTATTATTTTTCACAAAATTTACTAAAAATTTATTTAACTCATCTATCGCAATTGATGTGACACCCCTCACTGACTACAATGTAGCCGAGTAAGGCGTGCTACATTCGGTGCTGGAGCATCCTATCTTATCTTACTTTATTCTTTTAATAATTTGTTTTTGTTATATTTTAATATCAATTATTTTTCTAAGGAGAAACCAGTGGAGTTTCTCCTGTTTTATTACCAGTTAGCGTGTTTCACTATTCACCTGTTTGAAATTTTCAATAACATTCTACAATAAAAATCTCATAAATTATTCTCATGATCATCTCATATTTCAAATATCATCCATATATTTCAAATTTCATATTCATTTCTATGCATTTCCATTCATGCACAATTTATATATAGAAATTCTCAAGTTTCATTAATTTACATGATTTACAGACTGATTATATAAACTCATAATTTACATGATTTACAAATTAATTACAATTCCATAATCTATGTTTCAACATACAATTCATAAATTACATTACAATACTATAACTAAGCATTTTATACAAAATACAAAAGATGATCTATATAAGCCCTGTCTACATGCATTGCTGAGGAGGTGACAACCTTGAATACTTCAGACACTTCTGCAGATTAAAACTCCAAAATCTCTGTTTAATATTCACTGAACTTTACCTTCAGTACCTGCGCGAGAAAACAAATCCATCGCGCTAAGCATTACTGCTTAATGGTGCAATAATATAATAAGAAAATAATATACAAAATATAAATGGCAATAAAACATGGTTCAGATAGTTTAGATCTAATTATGCTTCAATAAAGTTTCTAAAATTTAATATCCTTTTTTTTCTTTTTCTTTTTTTTTTCCTAATTTAGTCCTCTTTGGAGGTGCGTAGTTCATAAGGTTACAGTAAGAATATACAATATACTAATATTCTAATAGCATTATTCTTAACTTAATATTATTATGAAAGGTATATTTGTAACATTTATTTAAATCATATTTCTATTATTAATCTTTCTGTATCATTTAATTCAATACCTTCTAAGTTATCTTAAATTATTTCATAATAATTAAAGTTCCCAGTGCATTCAATAATAGATAACTTTTCTCTTTTTTTTTTTTTAATCATCAGTACAGTTCATTTCAATTCTTTCTAGCATTTTATTAATCGTTTTCTTTGATGATTTTAAGCCTCATTTTATTGTAATCATTCTTATTCTTTATTTTGATATTTAATTTCCTTATTTCCTTTAATAATCAATTCAATTACATTTATACTTTTCCATGCCCAAGTAACCTATACAAATTGATCGGACTGGATAAATGGGTAAACTAGCACTAGGTACCAGGTACCTCGGGCCGTCACACCATCGGTCACAATGTGTCTCCAGGTGTACAGACAGAATGGCTAATAAGCCATAAAAGCAAGAAGCATAAAGCCAAGTATAACATCATAATCAGTATAGCCATAGACTATCATATCACAGAATGGCATAAAGCTATATGCATTACTGCTATCAGAACCCTATTGGCATGCCAACCTATCCAAAATAATCACACTAGGCCTACTAGGGTATTTAACACTTTTAATTTATTTAATTCTTTGAAATTGAACTTTTATGGCTACTATTCATTTCATTAGTCAACTAAAATGTTGACTTTTTCATAAACAATAAGTATATTGGTTCTAATATCACCAACATATCACATTTTGCATTCTAAAGTTGTTGGCATTGGTTGCCAATTCCATTTCAAAGCTTAGGGTTGGTTATTTAAAATTTTCAGATTTCAAGTACTTGGTTTACTGTTCCATTGGTGAATTTTTCAGTAAGAACTTGGCAATATTGTCTTCATGAAAATTATTCCTTTATATGTCTTCTTTAATTCCCTTTTTGAATTACTCCATTTGGAGTTTTTTAGATCAAGATATGCCACTTTCAGCAAGGCTGGCCGGATTGGTATCTATCCAGAAATTCTAGGCAGAATACCATTCTGCCAGATTTGGTAGTTCAACTTTAGCCAATAATTTCATTTGGTTAAGTTCAGAATTAGAGTTTGTGTTCAACATAAAAGTTGTTCTAAATTGTCTAAGCTTTTTATTGATATAAATTTTAGGTCAATTGGACCTTTCTACACTGAGTTATGACCAAATGAATGAACATTGTTCATTTAGTCATTTTGCCCAGGCAGAATGTATGTTACCCGGATTTGATCAATTTTTAGGGCATCCTAAGTTTAGTTTCTGGACAGGGTTCCTTCATAAAAGTTGTTCCATTATGTGTCTAATTTCATGTCCAATTAGCTTTGCACCAATTGAACCTACACAACTCAAGTTATAGCTGTCCAAACATACTGAACTCACATCTAGACCTGCAAAGCACTCAAGGCAGCACACCCAACCTAAATTCCCTTGGCACCATTCACTCAATTTCCTACTCAAACATGACCAAATGGTCACTAATTGACCATTACAACTTCTTTTCAGCAATACATAAACAAAATCCAAATTTTGGTGCCCAAACCCTAACTCTCAATTCTAGGTTCACCCAACACTTATCAAATTAAGCAAACTAATCAATTTCTAATTTATGCTTATACATCAATCACCATTTCTAAGCCTTTCAAATCCATCAAAACTATCAAACTACCATTCCCATAAAGCTGGCAAAAAAAACCCAATTCTTCATTCATGCATCATTTATATAATTTTTCATGAACTTCACCTTTATTCAACTTATTAGTTTCAACATATGAAAAAGAAAAGAAGCAAAAGTAAGGCACTAACCTCTTTGAGCAAAATTTTTCCTTAGCTAACTTCAATTTTTTCTTCACTTTTTCCTTTTCTACCCAATTTTAATTCAATTTTTAGCAATATTTATTCATATTTTACGTCATATAAATTATTTATTTAACTGGACAAGTTGGCCAAAAATCATCTCTGAAGACGAAATGATCAAAATGCCCTCCGTTTGGCTTATTGAGCCAAAATCGTCTGCACCTATCTAAAAGTTTTTCTAAACATTTTCTTGGTATTCTAATATCATCGAAACCTCAATGACTCTTCTCTGGAGTCCCAAAAATTATTTTATGAATTTTCTCCTGGGTTTAAGGCTCTTAGCTGCGAAGACCGCAACTTCCCACTGGGTTACCCATTGCTAGGGCACCGGATCATTTAACTTGGTTGTATTTTATTTCTAAAATTTTTCCTAAATTTTTCTTATTAATATTTGGTCTATTTATGACTCCTCACTCTAGTTTAATTATTTTTCCAAATGTTCTAGTTGTCTAGACAGACACTGGTCACATAAACAGTAGAATGTATGGAATTGCTACAGTGAGGGTATTACAACTCTTCTTCTCTAATTTAAATTTCATTCTCGAAATTTACCTAGTGTAAATAGTCGAGGAGCTGCTAAATCCTTATTTCTTCACCTTACCAGAAAAACAGATCTGCATTAATATCACCTCGACTCATATGAATGTAATGCAAGTTATGCACACAATCCCTTTCCATCTATCTATGTCTAGGAACGCCTAAATCGTGCTCTGATACCAATAAATGTGACACCCCTAACCCGACTACAGTATAACCGAGCAAAGCGTACTACATTTGGTACCAGAGCACCCTATCTTATCTTACTTTATTCTTTTAATAATTTATTCTCGTTATATTTTAATATTAATTATTTTTCTAACGAGAAATCAGCGGAGTTTCCCCTGTTTTATTACCAGTTGGTGTGAAAGTTGTGCCATTATGTGTCTAATTTCATTTCCAATTGGCCTTGTACCAATTGAACCTACACAACTCAAGTTATAGCTGCCCAAACATGCTGGACTCACATCCAGACCTGCAGGGCACTCAAGGCAGCACACCTAACCTAAATTCCCTTGGCACCATTCACTCAATTTCCTACTCAAACATGACCAAATAGTCACTAATTGACCATTACAACTTCTTTTCATCAATACATAAACAAAATCCAAATTTTGGTGTCTAAACCCTAACTCTCAATTCTAGGTTCACCCAACACTTATCAAATTAAGCAAACTAATCAATTTCTAATTAATATTTACATATCAATCACCATTTCTAAGCCTTTTAAATCCATCAAAACTATCAAACTACCATTCCCATAAAGCTGGCCAAAAAAATCTAATTTTTCATTCATGCATCATTTATATCATTTTTCATGAATTTCACCTTCATTCAACTTAGTTTCAACATATGAAAAAGAAAAGAAGCAAAAGTAAGGCACTAACCTCTTTGAGCAAAATTTTTCCTTAGCTAACTTCAATTTTTCCTTCACTTTTTCCTTTTTTTTCTTTTCTACCCAATTTCAATTCAATTTTTAGCAATATTTATTCATATTTTATGCCATATAAATTATTTATTTAACTGGACAAGTTGGCCAAAAATCATATCTGAAGATGAAATGACTAAAATGTCCTCCGTTTGGCTTATTGAGCTAAAATCATTTGTACCAATCTAAAAGTTTTTCTAAGCATTTTCTTGGTATTCTAATACCATCGAAACCTCAATGACTCTTCTCTGGAGTCTCAAAAATTATTTTATGAATTTTCTCCTGGGTTTAAGGCTCCTAGCTGCGAAGACCACAACTTCCCACTGGATTACCCATCGCTAGGGCACTGGCTCATTTAACTTGGTTGTATTTTATTTCTAAAATTTTTCCTAATTTTTTCTTATTAATATTTGGTCTATTTATGACTCCTCACTCTAGTTTAATTATTTTTCCAGATGTTCTAGCTGTCTAAACCGACACCGGTCACCAGAACAATAGAATGTACGGAATTGCTATAGTGAGAGTGTTACAACTCTTTCCTCTAATTTAAATTTTGTCCTTCAAATTTACTCGATGTAAATTGTCGAGGAGCTGTTAAATCCTTATTTCTTCACCTTACCAGAGAAAACAGATCTGCATTAATGTCACCTCAAC
The DNA here is from genome assembly GCF_030052815.1 of Hevea brasiliensis. Classification (NCBI taxonomy): domain Eukaryota; kingdom Viridiplantae; phylum Streptophyta; class Magnoliopsida; order Malpighiales; family Euphorbiaceae; genus Hevea; species Hevea brasiliensis. The sequence continues at coordinate 60,643,554 of NC_079507.1, read as the reverse complement.
TCATATGAATGAAATGCATGTTATGCACACAATCCCTTTCCATCTATCTATGTCTATGAACGCCTAAACTGTGCTCTGATACTAATAAATGTGACACCCCTCACCCGACTACAGTGTAGCCAAGCAAGGTGTGCTACATTCGGTGCCGGAGCATCCTATCTTATTTTACTTTATTCTTTTAATAATTTTTTCTCGTTATATTTTAATATCAATTATTTTTCTAAGGAGAAATCAGTGGAGTTTCCCCTATTTTATTACTAGTTGGCGTGTTTTACTATTCACCTGCTTGAAATTTTCAATAACATTCTACAATAAAAATCTCATAAATTATTCTCATGATCATCTCATATTTCAAATATCATCCATATATTTCAAATTTCATATTCATTTTCATACATATCCATTCATGCACAATTTATATATAGAAATTCTCAAGTTTCATTAATTTATATGGTTTACATGTAACACCCCCGTTGTATAGCCTGGTATATTTCACTGTTCCGGTGACCGATGTCGGTCCGGACAATTAATGGGATTAGTGCCACACTTAAGACAATTTGAGAAGCCATAAACACAAATAATTAGTAATGTTTAATTAGTTAACTATAAATAAGAAAAACAGAACATAAGAGGTTAAGAGAGTCACGGCGATGAGTGACCTCAAGTCGTTTTAAACTCAAATTTCAAAAAGTGACGCTGTGGTCCTTAGGACCCTTATGAACACAGTGGAAAAGAAAATCATGAAAAGAACAAATAATTAGGTCGGGAGCGGAAGAAATATTGGATTATTTGCAAACCGGGATGAACCGGCGAGGGGCAATTTGGTCAATTGACCCCGAGAGCTGACTCCTGACCTAACTGTCAAATAAAATCGGAGAAAAGAAAATTTCGGAATCGACAATTAAATTAAAGAACTAATAGAAAAATAAAGAAAAAAAAGAAGAGAAAATGAAAAAGTTGAAAAGTTGATGACATCATCATGATGATGTAACTATGACTTCATAATTAATTTTAATTTAATTAACTAATTGACTAAGTCAAATTAAAGACTAAAAACAAAATTGAAAAGCCAATTTTTTACTTCTTCTTCTTTCTTTTTTCTCTCTTTCCCGTAGCTCTCTCCTCTCCCTCTCTTTTTATTTTGTTTCACCATTAAAACTTAGATTTAAGCTTCTTAAACTTTAGATTTCACCCCCTAATCCTTGAAAATAATTATAGAAACCATTAAATTGACCCTCAAGAAGAAGATTTGGAGCAAGAAATTAAAAGAATTTGAAGATTTGAGGAAGATTGAAATTCAAAGTTTAAGGTTAGTGAATTTAAAATTGAAAATTATGTTTAATATTTGTGTTCTTGTTGTATGTAACTTAGATCTTAACTTAAAATAAAATGAAATTAATTGTAGGAGGACTAAACCTGGATTTTGATCAGCTAGGGTTTGATATGTAAGTGCATGAATTTGATTAGATTATAAGTGTAGGCAAGCTTATATGAAGGTAGATGTGATGTTGGTATGCTTAAATGTGATTAAATGAAACAATTTAGTGTGATTAGGGTTTCAATGCTAGGGTTAGTGAACCAAAATTTGGAGAAATGCATAAATGGCATGTTTGACCTATTATGAAGTGAAATAATGGTCAATTATGATCAAATGGATTGTGTGGGAATGGTAGGAAATTAAACCAAATTCGTAGGTTAATGGTCACATGACCAAACCCACTTTGAAGGACCAAAACTCAAATTTTACAAGTCCAATTGATATGCCACCAATTGGAGATGAAAATAGACATAAAGAGCACAATTTTCATTAAGGAACCATAGCCAAAAACTGACCAAAACTTGGTGAAACAATTGACCAAAGTGAGTTGATAGCAGCTGCCATCGCACTAAATCGACCAAATGAACAGTAACTGTTCATTTGGTCATAACTCGAGCTAGGTAGGTCAAATTGACCTGAACTTTTACAAGAAATTATAAATGATATAGACCTAAAACTTTCATGAAGAACACCAAACCAAATTAGGCCATTAACTCATTCAAATAAATGAGCAAAGTTAAATTTGAGATTCTGCAGAATTTTCATTGAGCAGCAATGTTTGGATGGCTATAACTCTATCTAGAAAACTCGGATTTAGGCGATTCTTGAACCGATGGAAACCTAAGACATAGTAAATGATTTGATATGAAGTTATTGAGACCAATTTATGAACTTAACTTGATTATATTATTAACCAAAGTTGGACCAAAACACCAAAATCTCGTGATTAAACTTATTTTGGCCATAACTTGAGCTACAAAACTCCGATTGAGGTGATCCAAAAATGAGAATATACTTAAGACAATAAGGAACATTTTCTATGAAGGAAGTTTTGTCAAATTTCAACAGTAGACCGACCAATGAAACAGTGCAACTTCGGAGAACCAAAACCGAAAATTGGCAATTTTGCCAAAATGACCAAAGCTTTAAACAAATGACTAAAACCAACAAGTTTGGTGACCAAAATGTGGTATGTGGGTGAAGTTGGAGTTCCCATACCTATTAAGCCTTAGAAAGTCAATAATTTGACTTGAATAGTGCAGTGAATAGTAACCCGAAATACAAAATTTCGAGAACGTCGCATTTAACACGTTAGAGCTAGGTAAATGTGAAGTTAAGTTTATTTTGGATTTATTTTAAGTTTTAGTACTGAAACATTGGAAAATTTCGTGTTTCAGTGAAAAAGAATACCGGGACAGAACCCAAGGAGTCGAGTCAAGGCCAACAGGCGACTCATTTGAGGTTTGTGCACAACATATACTTTTATAATCATCTTTTGCATATCGTTTTGAATAATGTGAAATATTGGATTATGGCATTCTTATGATGTTTGATCTAAATTGTTGAAATTTATTATGTATATTTGAAATGACAATGTTTAGCAAATTGTTAAGATAAGTTTTGAAACCACAGTATCATGACCATATATTTGAACACCTCACTAGCACGACTAGTGGGGGTAATTTGTTTTGAATTTTGATTCCTTCTCTGGAGAAGTGTTGAGGTGTGCCAGTAGAAGAGGATGTGAATGGATATCCATATATTTGAGCTAGCTAGCCTTGTGATATGATTTCTCTTTAGCCTCTAGCTATTGAGATTCTATTTGTTTCGAATGGCGTGATCTAACTGTGGGTTTTATGAAATGTGTTTTGATACTTTGAAATGAACTTGGTTTACATGTAAAATCTTAATATTCATTTTTGTTTTATATTTTAATGTTTAGACAATTTTTTGAATGAATGTTCTTTAAGTTTTTAATAAAGATTATTTTTGTATATTGTGCACCGAGTCCTAGTACTCGTGATAGCTTTATTCTAGAAACTAGAGGAGAGGTGTGAGAAGCTACACCTAAAGTTTTCGAGTATAATTTATACCCTAACTGTAAATACTTCTTTTGATGTATATATTGCACATAAATGTATGGACATGTAAAAATGGGTCTTGAGCAGCTTGTACACAAATTTGTATGAAGTTTGTAATAAAGTTTAGTTTGTGTTTCTTTTGATATAAATTTGTAAGGTTGTGTATAAATTATTTTGTTTTTAATGAAATATGAATGATATTGATTGACAGTATTTTGAGAAATTGATTGAGTTTGATTGTGAAACCGAAGTAGGGGTTGAGAAAAACTTTTAGAAGTGCTTTTTACAGGTATTTGAAGAACGGTTTTCTCAAAATACAGAGGAAACTCTGTCAAAATTTTTACAGAATTTGCGGAAAACTAAAATGGACCAAAAATATTAACTAGTTTTAATTTTAACTAAATGTTTTAAATACTTATTAGAAATGCTCACCACTTGTCAAAGATAAGAAAATTGTTTTAAAATCCCTTGTAGGGTACTTAATGAGTTATCGGTAGGTGAAGTTCGGTGGTTCATTAGGTATTCTACGGGATCATGTTATGCCTTACAGAGGGGTAAGGTGTGACATTACAGACTGATTACATAAACTCATAATTTACATGATCTACAAATTAATTACAATTCCATAATCTATGTTTCAACATACAATTCATAAATTACATTACAATACTATAACTAAGCATTTTATATAAAATACAAAAGATGATCTATATGAGCCCTATCTACATGCATTGCTGAGGAGGTGATAACCTTGAATACTTCAGACACTTCTGCAGATTAGAACACCAAAATCTTTATTTAATATTCACTGGGCTTTACCTTCAGTACTTGCGCGAGGAAACAAATCCATCGCGCTAAGCATTGCTGCTTAGTGGTGCAATAATATAACAAGAAAATAATATACAAAATACATATGGTAATAAAACATGGTTCAAATAGTTTAGATCTAATTATGCTTTAATAAGATTTCTAAAATTTAATATCTTTTTTTTCTTTTTTTTTTTTCTAATTTAGTCCTCTTTGGAGGTGCTTAGTTCATAAGGTTACAGTAAGAATATACAATATACTAATATTCTAATAGCATTATTCATAACTTAATATTATTATGAAAGGTACATTTTTAATATTTATTTAAATTATATTTTTATTATTAATCTTTTTGTATTATTTAATTCAATACCTTCTAGGTTATTTTAAATTATTTCATAATAATTAAAGTTCCCAGTGCATTCAATAATAGATAACTTTTCTCTTTTTTTTTTTTAATCATCAGTACAGTTCATTTCAATTTTTTCTAGCATTTTATTAATCATTTTCTTTGATGATTTTGAGCCTCATTTTATTGTAATCATTCTTATTCTTTATTTTGATATTTAATTTTCTTACTTCCTTTAATAATCAATTCAATTATATTTATACTTTTCCATGCCTAAATAACCTATACAAATTGACCGGACTGGATAAACGGGTAAACTAGTACTGGGTACCAGGTACCTCGGGCCGTCACACCATCAATCACAATGTGTCTCCCGATGTGCAGACAGAATGACTAATAAGCCATAAAAGCAATAGGACATAAAGCCAATTATAACATCATAATCAGTATAACCATAGGCTATCAGATCACAGAATGACATAAAGCCATACGCAGTACTACTATCAGAACCCTATTGGCATGCCAACCTATCCAAACCAATCACACTAGGCCTACTAGGGCATTTAGCACTTTTAATTTATGTAATTCTTTGAAATTGAACTTTTATGGCTACTATTCATTAGTCAGCTAAAATGTTGATTTTTTCATAAACAATAAGTATATTAGTTCTAATATCATCAATATATCACATTTTGCATTCTAAAGTTGTTAGCATTGGTTGCCAATTCCATTTCAAAGCTGAGGGTTGGTTCTTTAAAATTTTCAGATTTCAAGTACTTGGTTTACTGTTCCATTGGTCAATTTTTCAGTAAGAACTTGGCAATATTGTCTTCATGAAAGTTGTTCCTTTATGTATTTTCTTTAATTCCCTTTTTGAATAACTCCATTTGGAGTTTTTTAGATTAAGATACACCAATTTGAGCAAGGCTAGCCGGATTGGTATCTACCCAGAAAATTCTGGGCAGAATACCATTTTGCAAGATTTGGTAATTCAACTTTGGCCAATAATTTCATTTGGTTAAGTCTAGAATTAGAGTTTGTTTTCAACATAAAAGTTGTTCTAAATTGTCTAAGTTTTTCATTGATATAAATTTCAGGTCAATTGGACCTTTCTACACTGAGTTATGCCTAAATGAATGAACACTGTTCATCATACTGAACTCACATCCAGACCTGCAGGACACTCAAGGCAGCACACCTGCCCAAACATACTGGACTCACATCCAGACCTGTAGGGCACTCAAGGCAGCACACCCAACCTAAGTTCCCTTGGCACCATTCACTCAATTTTCTACTCAAACATGACCAAATGGTCACTAATTGACCATTACAACTTCTTTTCATCAATACATAAACAAAATCCAAATTTTGGTGCCCAAACCCTAACTCTCAATTCTAGGTTCACCCAACACTTATCAAATAAAGCAAACTAATCAATTTCTAATTTATGTTTACACATCAATTACCATTTCTAAGCCTTTCAAATCCATCAAAACTATCAAACGACCATTCCCATAAAGCTGGTCAAAAAAATCCAATTCTTCATTCATGCATCATTTATATCATTTTTCATGAATTTCACCTTCATTCAACTTAGTTTCAACATATGAAAAAGAAAAGAAGCAAAAGTAAGGCACTAACCTCTTTGAGCAAAATTTTTCCTTAGCTAACTTCAATTTTTCCTTCATTTTTTCCTTTTTTTTTTCTTTTCTACCCAATTTCAATTCAATTTTTAGCAATATTTATTCATATTTTATGTCATATAAATTATTTATTTAATTGGACAAGTTGGCAAAAAATCATCTCTGAAGACGAAATGACCAAAATGCCCTTCATTTGACTTATGGAGCCAAAATCGTCTGTACCGATCTAAAAATTTTTCTAAGCATTTTCTTGGTATTCTAATACCATCGAAACCTCAATGACTTTTTTCTAGAGTCCAAAAAATTATTTTATGAATTTTCTCTCAAGTTTAATGCTCTTAGCTGTAAAGACCGCAACTTCCCACTTACCCATCGCTAGGGCACCGGCTCATTTAACTTGGTTGTATTTTATTTCTAAAATTTTTTCTAAATTTTTCTTATTAATATTTGATCTATTTATGACTCCTTACTCTAATTTAATTATTTTTCCAGATGTTCTAACTGTCTAAACTGACACCGATCACCGAAACAGTAGAATGCGTGAAATTGCTACAGTAAGGATGTTACAATTGATTATCGATGATTATTTTAAAACTAAAAATTGATTAATAAAAATCAACTTCAAAGATGTTATATCCCATGCGTTAACTTTTATTGGTTGTATTTAGATTTTTTTTATTTAAAATTATTTATCATATTTAGAAAATTAAAAAATATTAATTATATATTTTTTAATTTTATTATTTATTTCTACTTAAATATTATAACAAATATTTATATAATTTTCTAAGTAAGAGGGTGTTTATCATAGTAAAAATAGCTCATAACCTTTTGAATTTTTTATTTATAATAAATTTTAAATTTATAAATTGAGGTTATAAGCTCCAAAAAATAATACGGAGGTTTCAACTTTTTTATTTTGATGCCATGCACTTATCAACTAATTTAATTAAATATTTTATTTTATTATTTTTATTTAATTTTTAAAATTTATTATAAATATTATTTAATATTTAAAATTTTATTATAAATATGAAATTTTATTATTAAAATTTTAATTATTTTAATAATAAATGTACTTATAAATATTTTTTTCTAAATATATTAACTGCGTCTTAGTCACTTAGAAACACTTTAATCAAATATGTCACTAAATAAAATTTTAAATACTTATAAACTTAAATTAGTACTTTTAATTTTATTTTCATAAATTAAGTGAAATATCCTTTAAGAAAAATAATAATTTAATCACTTATAATTTTATTTTATAAAAATATATTATTTAATTATTTTTTTAATTATTGTATTAAATCTAAGTAAATAAAATGAATAAAAGAAATATAATTTTAAAGATGGTTGACTAAAAGTTATATTTACTTAGCAGTTGAGGCATGCATAGAATTAAAAATGGATTTTCTTAAAAAAAGAAAAAATTAAAAATGGTTATTAGCTTTTTTTTAACAGATAAAATGGATTATTAAATATTCAGTCTTTCAATCAAAATCATATTATTTATGTCAGAATTAAATAAATTATTACAATATAAATTTAAAATTTAAATATTAATGAAAATTATACTATTGCTATTGCAACGACACGCGATTTCGTCAAAACTGATGGGCCCCATCACTGCTCCTAGTTCACGCGTGCTTCGTCATCTAACGGCCCACATCCCATCCCGCATTACACGGATGGGTTCCCAATGCCCACCAAACATCCGACGACCCAGATTCTCGGTATTTGACTCTTCTCTGCCTGAGAAAAATGCACCCATCCCCATAAAATAATTTTTTAAATAATTAAAAATTATAGAATTATTTATATTTTTGGAAATAAAAATCGACGCTCACTCATTCGCTGCTGCTCAGCACACCACTCACATTTCTACACTAAAACTCTGTCTTCATCTCTCCATAGATCTTCAGCGAATATCTAGGGGATTTTTCTTCAGATCTTCAATTTTGAGCTTTGGGTTTCTGTTTTCTTGGAGCCTTTATTAGGAAAGGATTATGAATTAGGTCTGGATTCTTGTGGGAATTTGTTATTTTTTACATGAATATATAGATTCTTGAGTTTTTGGGTTGGTTCTGTAAAGATTTGAGATTTTCTCGTTGTTTAATGGCCTAAAGACTGAATTTTTTACGTTGTTTGTGCTGTTAGGTGTGTCGAGATCATTTTTTAGTTGTTGATTGGTTAATTGTGCTATGAAGCTAGGATTTTTTTTTTTTTAATGTAATCGGTCCTGGTTTGGTTGATCTATGTGTCTACTTGGGTTTTGTTGCTTGCTGTAAGTTTCTGATTCTCATGTTATTTGTTAGCTTAAGCTTCATTTAATTTATTTTTTTCCTCTAAGATTCAAAATGATTAAAAATTCAATGATCATCATGATTTCTAGGCTTCAAGCTTTTCTGTGAATGGATTTTAGGTTCTTTTTTATTTATTTATTTATTTTGAAAAAAAGCAGCATAATGTTTTTGTTGCTGTCTCATTCATTTTGCTGACTAGTGACCCTTGTGGGCTGTGCTTGATATCGAAGAACCATAGTTCTTTGATTGGATATTTGATTGTTACGTGTTTAATAATCAGGTTTATTCATTTGTTTTTTTATTCCTAAAACTCATTTTGGTGATTTGTAATCTATTTGGCAGTAGGCTTGAAGTTCATTTACGTACTCATTTGGATTTGGAGAAGGAAAGCAACATGCCGTGGGCTTCTTCATTTGTGAATTACAGTCGGAACTGTATTCGCCTGGTGGTTTTCTTTCGTGTCATACTGTAAATAAGATCGCTTTGGTAGTCTCTCTGTCTCTCTCTCTCTCTCTCTGTGTGTGTTGTATATTTTGAATTTTCGATATTGTATGGTTTTGAAACATGTTTATATATACTTGTCAATGGAAATGAAGATTTGCTAGTGTGTCAATTTGTTGCCGCTGAACTCAGAGATTGAAGGAAATATTTTATGGTTATGCTTTGTCACTATTTTTCTTACAAAATGGAAGGCCAATTCTTTTGTTTTCTTTAATCATTCAAGGGCTTGTGCTTATTATTTCAGGTAAATCCTTTTTGATTGGTGAAGGAACTCTTATATCTAGTGCGGTTTCAATTTAAAAGCGGTTTGAGGAGTGAGAATGTACATTGCGGTAACCATAAAGAGGTATCGAGCTGTGAAAGAAGTAGGGAAGATTAAAATGATTGTTGGGATTACTGCATGTTACCAAGTGATGCAAGTTTGTCAGGTGAGTGTCATCTATGTTTGCTTAGCAATTTTTTATTGTATATTTTTGGGGTTTTACTCTTGTAGTTCTTTGGATATACGTTCCAAGGTTATTTTTGTTACTGGAAAGGGCATTCCTTGGGTTTGGATGATATTTACAGCCAATAGAGTTTTATGCTTTGCTCCCACTATTTACACATTGGTGATTTCTTGAATTGTACCTGACAATCTCTTGCAAAGTTCAATACTTTGTAAATTCTGACCATATTACTGATTTTAGACACACTTTAATGTTTATTTCAATTTGCCGTTAGTTTTATGTAGTCATTTTTTGTGATAAGAGACAGGTGAATGGAAACATAATTAGAATGTTTCCCTCGATGTATTACTACGAGATTATGTTTGAATGTGCCTGTGCTTCGATGATTTCTCTTCCCTGCTTGTGTGTAGGATAGGAAAACTGGGGAACCAAGTTTAAGTGAATTAATGATTAGAGACAAACCCCTTTTCAATTGTTTCTCTCTGAAGCAGTTGTATAGCTGTTGCCTGTTGTTGTTGGTTGAACTTCTATTTATTTCCCCTGATGTGGTGAAGTGATGACTAAAGCCCAACAAATCACAAATTTAGGAATTGTGGGATTTAGAAACTTGATAAGATGTATGCTTCGATGAATTATTGAAGTTGTGTGAGATTGAGCTAAACTTATACCCTAATCCTTGTAGAGTGTATATTGTTATGATGTTATCTATCTGCGGAAACATAGTGCTCTATTTGCTGTATATACTGTTATGTATTATCATCTCCTTTTTCTTGTTTGCTTCTCTTTAACAATAGCTTATTGGGCTTTATCGTATTGAATTTTGTCAATAACAATTTTGAATCACTATTACAGGCTGAATATTTCCGCCAGTTGCTTAAGCCTGTTACGTAGTCTAGCATTACTAAGCTCTGGGGAATTGGGTTTTGGGACGAATTGCCTCTGGTTGTGTTCATACGTAAGAAGCCGATGACAAAGATGAACTATTTGATTCTGGTAGTTGTTCATTTAGAATAGACAGCTATTTATGCAGGATGGCTATATGTGGATTTGCTATATAGTGTTTTTCTCAGTTTAGAAACCTTCTTCGAATTTGAAACCAAATAACCACCAATCCAAAGCCAAAAAAATCCATCATTTTGTTGACTTTTTCTATCCAAAGTGGGCTTCTGATGCAGAGTGACCAACGATTTCAAGCCAAAAAGGCAGTGCCCCACGTTGCAAATCAAAGGGGTAATAGTTACATGCATATTCCAGTTGCATCTTCTTTTGCTGCAGCACTACCTCCCGCTGCAAATCATTTGATGCCTGTTCATGGCATTGAATTTCAACCTTCTGAGGTTTGCCCTCAAAACTTCATTATTTTCGATCAGAATCATCATCGAAGCCAAATTATGTTCCATCCCACAGTTGCCCACAAATTCAGTGGTTCTGGCTTAAATATGCATACAAGTTACATCCAAGAGAATTTTTATAGAAAAGAGATCAATGATATTGAAAGAGAAATATCTGCTTCTCTAAAGGAGGATTCTGAAGATATTGATATGTTGTTGAGCTTAGAAGAGGAGGAACAAGATGAATATGATGAGGAAGAAGTCAGCACAGCTCGAACTTATGGAAATCATGGAAGCAACTCACCTGATTCTTGCTCAAGTTATGGTTCCAAACCCAGGAAAACTGGATCTTCTTTTCAGAAGTCCTCTGGAAGTTGTAGCAGCTGTAACAGTGAAAGGAAACAGCAGAAAATGAAGAAAATGGTGAAGGCACTAAGAGGAATTGTGCCTGGTGCTGACCAAATGAATACTGTCACTGTTCTTGATGAAGCAGTCAGGTATCTAAAGTCTCTCAAAGTTGAAGTGCAGAAGCTTGGAGTTAGGAATTTGAAGAATTAAAATTAAAATTTCTGGTATTGAACTCCATTTTCTAAGATGCAGATAATTATGCACCAATTAGGTTCCCTCTTTCTTGGTGGGTTGGTATTAGGAGAATAATGATGGCAGGTATTGGGCACCCATGTTCATGTTCCAACGATCCAATTATAGGTTGGTTGCCACAACATGAAGACATTAGTGGTTATCATCTCTTAAATTTCTCTGTAACCTCAGTTTGTATGTACTCTTTGGTGGTGTGAAGATTGGCTTGATGTTTGATTTGTGTTACTCTTCCACTAGTAGGTATTCTGTCTGGCCTGTTACTAGTTAGTACTACTTTTAATGCAATGTTGTACTGTAAACTTTTAAGTCTATTTGACTGTTCTTATTTCCTTTGCCTTGTAACAGTGCTTTATGTGCTTCTTTATGTCTTTAGCATATGCTCATAATCAATGGCCCCCTTGGTACTCTCTTGGTGCTGGATCCAGTTGTACTTGTTATTACTGAAAAATCTGCCACTGTCCGTTTCTTTTTATATATTTTTTTAATGCTTTAAACATACTTGTGGTTTCCCCTTATCCTCTGTGATATTATCTTAAATACTTAATGTGCTGGGAATTTAGAGACATGATGATTTTGATCATGCATTTATGGTGCTTTGCCACCTTTGTTGCAGTGCCTATAGGTAGTGGTGTCAGTGGAGCACCAGGGCAGTATCAGCATCTTTTTATGCAAGGTTGGATCCAAGTTGTAATTCTTTTTGAGTGAACCTAAGTGGGCAGTCCATCACTTCACGTGAGCATGACTTAGCTCAAATCTCAGGCTCACTGTCTTAGACTCTCTTTTATATATACTTTAAATATGTGCCCTTTTTATCCTCTATGTACTGGAATTCTAGGGACATGGAGATCATTGTCAGCATCTTGCATGCATGGTGCTTGCCTGGCTTTTATTTATTTTTTTATCCTTCACAATTCACATGCCCTCTACAGTGCCAATTGGTATTGATGTTAGTGGGGCACCCCCTAAAACCCTTTTTGTTGGTATATGCTCCATCCCTTGTCAAGCTTTGTGCTTCTAAACAGAACCTCATTGGAGGATCATTTAGGTCAAGCAGAGCTGAGCATCCTTCGCTATCCGTTCCCCAAAAAATTTTGACTCTTCTGCATTATAGTGGTAGTGCCTTAGTGACTTTTTTCCTTTTTCATTATCTAAGTCAATGGGGTGACTTTCTCCACAAGTTGATGTTTGTACTAACAGAAGTAATTTCATATTTGTACTGTCCAATGCAATCAAGATAAATTTGTTCTGATCTCAAGAAAAAGTATTCAGATATGTATATACTAATTTTCAGTTTGGATTTCCAACCTTTAACCCTATTTATCAACAAGTTAAAAAAAAAAAAAAAATTCATGGGGTAAATAAATTAAGAGTTGAAAAAAAAAATCATCAGTTCAATGACAATTGTTTAAATTCCCCACCATAATCATTATTTACTATTTTCAAACGCGCATTGTATAAAAGTTCTTTCATATATTCATGTCCTTATCAAAACCATTTTCTTCCACTCCATAATTCCACTCATCTTAGCAGAGATTTCACATTACTAAGAGAGCCAAACACTTTAATAGAAACTAAAGGTGACAAACTTAGACCTTTCCAAAGGTTAGGTTTGTGCTGTTATGGACTTTGGACTTACTAAAGAGTTTCATTACCTTTCTAATTATCATTAATGGTTAAAAGTTGAAAATGGGGGAAGTGTAGCAGCAATTATGAAGTACCACGCTCAGGTGCAGAATAAGATTAATTATCACTCATTTGCAACAACTAATTAATTAACAATACCAGTAACTCACATGATAATATTTTTTATTCCCATTGGAAAAAAAATGGAGCTAACTCAACTAAATCTGAAACTCAACTAAATGTGATTTGAAGGGGAAAAGAAAGTATATCATCCCCAATCACAATGGTGTGCCCTCCTGAAGGCAGAACAGAATATGCATTATAGTCTATTAGACGCAAGCTTTTGCACAGATTAAACTTAAACTTGACCAACTCGCTGCTTCCTGCTTGAATGAACACCCTCTTGAAACCAATCACCTGCTTAATAGGAGCCCCCACGATTCCTTTTGGAGGCTTGGCGTAGACCATGATAACTTCACTTCCATCCCTGGAACCTACATTTTGTACTTCAACTTCGAACGTTAAATGATCATCACAGGATAAATGTTCTGTTCGAACTGATGGGCATGAAGGCATAAAGGTGTCCTTATCGTAACTTAAATGATGGCAGTGCTGAAACCTGTTCAGTTTTATTGGAACGGACGATAATGAAGATGTTAAATTGTACATGAACTTGGTGTAGCTAAGTCCATAGCCAAATGGGTAAACAGTGGAACCATTGAAGAATTTATATGTTCGGCCTGGGTATCCTAACTTGTCATCTGGTCTCAGCTGCAAAGATGTCATGGGCAGCTGATCAACATAATCAGCTTCATGCCAGGTAAGTGGTAATTTTCCTCCTGAAAACACACAAGATTACTATTTGCAATAACTGGACATTAGTGAATACAATTAAAAGTTGCTTGATTAATTACCAGGATTGTATTTGCCGAAAACTACATCTGCAATTGCGCGGCCACCTTCCTCTCCAGGGTATCCAGCCCACAGAATGGCTTTAATATTAGTGTTGTCCTTAGCAAAAGAGATATCTATACCTCCTGCTGACATGATTACGAGAATCACCGGACCTTTGGCAACTTTGGCAACCTGGTTGATCAACTCAGTTTGGTAACCAGGAAGGAGGAGATCTTCCCTGTCCAAGCTCTCAGCCTCAACTGACAAGTCTATGCCTGCTACTATTACAGTGGCATCAGCTTCCTTTGCAGCTTTCGTAGCTGGGAATATCAAACTCTGATTCTTACAAGCCACATCACAGCCAATTTCATAACTCACATTTGCATATATTGAAAAGCCATCAATAGGAGCAACAATTCTGCACGGAACACCTGCAATTAACAAAATAAATGCAAAAGATTCATTGTTAGAGTACAATAGAGTAGGATTTAATTAGCATTTTCTTCCTTTATAATTTATTTATATTTTATAGCTACCTGCATAATTTCCAAGCATAGCCTTTGTAGCATTAGCATGAGGTCCGACTACAGCCAGGGAATTTATGTTATTAGAGCTCAAAGGCAAAGTTTCATCATCGTTCTTGAGGAGGACGATTCCCTCTCTTGCTGCTTGAGTAGCTAATTCAATGTGTTCCTTTGAACACACATCAGCCTTGCCAAGAGATTGGAATTGAGGGCTTCCATCGAAGAAGCCTAGCCTCATGAGAACCACATAAAGATATGTCAGTGACCTGTCTATGTCTTCCTCCCTTGCCTTCCCTTGTTGCACTGAGCTTTCAGTGTAATTGGTGTAGTAAATGCCACAGTCCAAATCCAAGCCTGTTAAAACATAGACCAAAAAATGAAAGAAAATGTCCAAGACTATTAATAAGATAGAACTTGGCATAAGATAATGAAGAAATCATTGCAAGAGGACGAGAACAACTAGCCTGCTTTAAGTGTCTGTGCAACTGCATCCTCTTTTGTGTCAGAAAGATATTTATGGTCATCAACCATAACCTGAATAGAATCACAGTCTGCAACTATATATCTGGTGCAAAAAAGAAATTAAAAAAGTGATGTTCAATTATTATTGACAATTTTCAATCTTGCATAGAATGATGGAAATTGGAGTTCAAACTGTACCCATGAAGATTCCAATCTCCTCTGATAGTTTGGTTAAGAAGTTTTGGATCAGCACATGTAGGTACACCATTAACGCGATTGTAAGAGCACATGATACTGCTTACATCACCATCTTTGACGCACATCTCAAAAGGTCGAAGGAAAGTCTCTACCATATCTTGTTCTGTCACCTACGTTCAGCCAAAAAAAAAATAAAATAAATAAAGATCTTAATCATTTTGAAAATAATAAATTCTGTAATCAAGGTTTTTCTCTAGGAAATTTTATTACTCTAGCATCGAAGCTGTAGCGCTCAATTCCTTGCCAATTGTCAACATCATAGGCAGCAAAATGCTTACAACAGGAGGAAACTTTGAGAGGTCTAGAGTTCAAATCTGTGTAATTCTCAGTCCCCTCAACATCCTGCAAGCCTCTCACGTAATTAGAAGCGTAACTGCCAACAATGAAAGGATCTTCTCCTGGTGTTTCAATGGTTCTTCCCCATCGAGGATCTCTTACAACATTAATAGTTGGACTCCAATATGTTAAACCAGCCCGACCTAAGTTGTACATTGCCCTTGCTTCTGTTGAAACAACCTGCAATAACCCAGCATTAAACTCCATTTATTATTTGTATAAATAATCCTTCATCGTTATTCAAGCAATCTTTTTCTTCCAGTAAAATCACCTTATTAGATTATTATTAAAAAAAAAAAAACTAGCTAGCTTGTCTCATTTACCTGACCAATGTTTTTCCACAAAGAATCGTTAAAAGATGCTGTTGTTAGTATCACTGTGGGAAAGCTAGTTGCACCAGGAACAAGATCATCAAAAAAAGTTCCTGGGCCAACATTGGACACACCATGGAGGGCCTCAGACCACCATTCGTATTCAGGTAGCCCCAACCTAGGCACCCCATAAGCACGATCTCCAAGCTGCTGCACCTTTTCATGCAGTGTCATGTGGTTCACCAAATCCTTAGCCCTTACATGATAGGAGAGGGACGAGTCACAAAAAGCAAAATTTGACATGTCCAACCCCAGGCTAGAATACCTTGAAGGGTTGCAAACAAAACTGAAATTAGACCCAGTTAGGGTGGCGTCACCATGACCTAATATAGTTGCATCTAATGTTGAGTATGAAGATTTTTTCAAAGCATTTCTAGCAGTTGCAATAGAGATCAAATAAGTAAAGAAAAGAAAACGTAGAGCTTCGGCCATGGCTTTGTTAAAGAAAATGCAGAGAATGCCTAATGAGCTTTCTTTACTGCATCAATTTATAGAGCTGGTTCAGTTCATTAAAATGTTCAAAATTTGAGTTGGTTATTTGTTGATATGATAGCATCTGTATCCACTTCTGTTAAGATTTTATATGATAATCATCTTATCTTTTAGTTTGATCCATTTATCTGATAAATCTTTTAACTCCTTTTTTTTTATTTTTTAAGATTTTTTAATTAAATAATGTCTTCTTATTTTATTGGTTTAAAAAATAAGATTAGGATAAATAAATAAGTTAATTGTACCCAATAATACACCATAAGACAAATACACCATCTAATAATTGTTTAAACATTTAAATTACTTATTTATTTCTTTTAATATTTTTTTAATTTTAAAATCTAACAGAAATAAACATTTAATTACACAGCTTAAAATTTATACCTAGCATATTTTGGATTCTGTTATTATTAATTAATTAATGCAATGCCGCTAATAAAAGACCAAATGAAAGTTGAGGTCCAATATTTAATTTTACATTAATATTATAAAATATAAAATTTTATGAAATTGAAATATTTTGTAATTTCATGATTTTAAAATTAAATATATAGTTTAAATTTCAAAAACTATCAATTTAATATCTCGTCTATTACATTAGTAGGAAATGAAAAAACATAGTTTATATGGTAAAAATTCAACAATTAAAAATAAACTGAATTTATTATTTTGAACTAAATGATTTAGGGCCTAAAAATTATTCAAGTTGATTGATTCTAAGAGTTTATCTGGTTTAGTTATTGGATGCAGCTAATCATTAATTAATAACTGTAATGTTGGCTGATAACTGATTAAGTATTTAATAAAATTATGTTTATCTATCAGTGTTGATGTATAAAATCACTAATAAGGATATATATCATATAATTTATTTTATTATTAAAGTAAATATAAAATTATAAATTTATTATATTATATTATATATTTTATTATTAAAATAAACATATAATTATTAATTTAATCTATTATATTATTTATTATATTATTAAAATAAATATATAATTACTGATTTATTATATTATATTATTATTAATTAACAAAATAATTAAATAACATTTAAAATATAGTTATAAAATAATAAAATAATTTTTTTGGTTATTAAAGAAAAAATCATATAATTTTAAATTTTAGACATAAAAATATATTTTTCCAAAAAAAATAAGTATTTTATATTTTCCCTTACTGATCGAAAAATATTCTAACAAAGTTATAATACTTTAATTAAGGTGTTAAGAATACAAATGAAAAAGATAAAAACAAAGAGTATTAATAATATTAATTTTTAAATTATATGAAAAAAGATAATGTAATTTAAATAAAAAAAAATCAAATTAATTATTAAATTATTTTTTTAAGATAAATATTTTAATTCATATATTATGATATCTATTAATTATCAACTACACTTAAAAGATGAATCAAACCTTAAGAAATTATACTAACCATGACCAGAGACAAGGTTACAATGTCCTAAAATTCTTGACTTAGCGATTATACTCCACATAGTATAATTTTAAGCTATAATTATTAATACAGAGGAAATATAAAGTTTATGTAGCCTAAATTGGAACATCTAAAATAACTTCTATTAATCAAATGGCTCCCTAATATTAAGCCCAATAGTTTTGGGCCTAAAAATTATTGACACCAATGAAATATGGAGTATTAATATTCAAACATAAAATCCATAATTAAATCTTTCATTTTCAATTGAAAGTTTTCTATTTTTATATTTATTTTATTGTTTTATAATTATTATTATACACTAAATTATATACTAATAAATAATAATATAGATAATATAAAAATAATTATAATAATAATAGATAAATATATAGATAAATATAATAAATATAAAATAATAAAAGATAAATAGAAAAATAAGAGAATTATGAACGTAATAAAAAAAGAAAAAAAGCTTCTTCTTTTTTTTCAACTTGAATCGATTCTAAGCTATAGTTACTAAAAATAAAATAAATATTCTTAAAATCTCTTGAAAGTAATTTAAATTTTATTTTTAATTATTTAAATAAAATTTTAATTGCATGCCAATTATAGCATGCGTCTTGTTCATTCGTTTGTTTGAAAAAATTTGTGGGAATATTAGAGAGTCGCATTAGGTGCCCTCCCTTCCTGCATCAATTTATAAAAGCTGGTTCATTTCATTAGAAAGTTTAATTTCAGAACTTTGAGTTGGCTATATGTTAATTTCATAGCATATTTTATGGATTTTCAGTTAAGATTTTGTATAATAATTTTTGTATGGCAAGTATTTTTGCTCATGGGTGCCTTTTTTTTTTTCTTTCGTATTTTTATATTTATTTTTTACTTTTTTAATAATCTTTAAATTTACATATTTTTTTATCAAATTTATGTTTATCTTCAATTTATTTGAGTTTTACCTCTTCTTTAAAAAAAAAAAAAAAATTATTGTCTCATCTTTTGTAGAATTTGATCCTTATTTGTGAAAATTTATTATTCCTTTCATTGTGAAGATTTTATTTTTATGCTTTTACAAATATAAATTTATAAGGCATGAGCTGATTAAGTTTTTTTTTAAATTATTTTTGTTAATAAATTTTGTGATGTTGATTGACTAATTCATTAAATTATTTAACAGAATAAAGATTAAGAATTTAAATGATTTCATATTAAAATGTAGAGATTTAATAAAAAAAATACATTAAATTTTAATTTATTAAAATAAAATCTCTCAATTTTAATTTTAATTTTATTTTAAAAAAATCTCTTAATTTTAATTTTAATTTTATTTAAAAAAAATCTCTTTTACTTGCTGTAGTCCGTTTCCTGTTGCAATCATTTTCCTCCCTTTCCCCTCTCTCACCTTGTCTCCTTTTCATCTTTCTTTCCTTCATCCACCATTTTAGGTGACATAGGCAAAATAAGCTGGTCACCTGAGAAATGGGTCCAACACCGCTGAAAAAAATAAATAAATAAAAAATTAAAATCAGCCGGAACGATGTCGAGAAATTATTGGCCTGACCTTCTCTCTCTCTTTTTTTCTGTCTCTTCTTGCGTCTTCACCAATTGCTCATTGCTGAATATAGAACCAAAAATTTACAAGGGGAGGGTCACATGGCATGAATATGGATGCTTTATGTGCCAAGATTCACTCAAAATATATTTTTTATTTTTTTTATATCTCTATATATATATATATAATATATTATATTTTAAATTAATTATTAAAACATTAACAAATCAAAATATTATTAAATAATAACTTAATAATAGAATTAAAATAAATTTCAATTTAAAACACATATAGTATAATATAATAATATATCTAAATTAAATTACTTGAATATTTATAATATTAATAAAATAATATTAAAAATAATACTAAAATTTTATAATAATTATTTTTAAAAAAATTGAGTTGTTACATGAAGCTTTCATGTGCATTTGAGGATAATGGAAGCCCTACCAATTTAATAAATATTAATTTTATTAAAAATAAAATAATCTTATTAGTAGTTAATTACTAATTAATTTAATTATAAAAAAAGAAATTGGGTAAAATAATAATTTTCTTTTTAAAAATAATAAAATAATAATTTTATTTTTGTACCTATCAACCTATTATTATAGATAAGGGAATTTAAAAAAAATTAAAATTAAAGAATTTTAATTTAAAAAATTAAAGCCTGAGATGGAAATTAAATACCCTTTAAGTTTGGACCCAATTGATGCAATTAAAAAAATATTGTTATTAAATTATAGTTTTTACCTCGTCTCAGGGTTTAATTGGTAAATTAAACAAAGCATAAAAATGACAAACCCCTCGCAAAATTTGAAGCTCAGTCTGGCAGAGAGGGTCGGAGAAATGGGCCTCAGAAATCTAAAACAATGGAAGAGCTTCGCCATAGAAGCACTGAATCAGTCATTTTTGGTCGCCAAATTCCTCTGCTTCCTTCACGTCACCAACACCTATCTCTGCACTGTTGCTCTAGTAAGTTTTTTCCCCATTAATTTTTGCATGACACTAAAATTCCAATGCAAGACTAATCTCATCCGGTAGCATTGCAGACCTATGGCCCCAGTATGCTTCCGACTCTTAACCTCACCGGTGATCTCGTCCTCGCTGAGAAGATCTCGCCCCGGATTGGCAAGGTGGGTCCTGGCGATGTCGTTCTTGTGCGGTCCCCTGTCAATCCTAGAAGGGTAGTGACCAAACGCGTGATTGGCATAGAAGGTGATAGTGTCACTTATGTTGTTGACCCCAAAAACAGCGATAGAAGCGATACTATTGTGGTATTTGTTATAAATTCCGTAAATTTTCTTACTTCTTTTTAGATATGATTTTCTTTCACGGGTTTTATCAGTTCTGCTTATTTTTTGCTGTTGCTTGTGTTTTGCTCTTTGTTATTATTTGGTTGTTTGCTTAACGGGTTTATTGATTGTGCTTTACTTTGCTAATGTTTGATGTTTGGCTTTAGTTTGTGCTTTTTTTTGTTATTTTTTCATGGATGGTAGAGATTGTGCTTCATTTAGCTTGTGTTTGATATTATCCTTTCTCTTGTTATCTTTTGACTCGTTGTTAGATATTTTACTGGATATTATGCTTATTTTGATTTGCTTTGCTTCAAAAATTTTTGCTATGGTTTTTGAAATTTGTTGATTGATATTGCTCTTTCTATTTTAGGTTCCTAAGGGGCATATTTGGATAGAGGGAGATAACATATATGATTCGAATGACTCAAGAAAGTTTGGGGCAGTTCCATATGGCCTTCTTCAGGCAAAAGTATTTTGGAGGGTAAGGCTGGTGTTTTCATGAGCTTAATTTTATAGGAAGTTCCATTTCGTTTGTCATGGAAAATTTGTTGAATATGAATAATTTGAAAATAATGAAGAATGTTGTCAAATATGATGCATGGAATGAGTATAGAATGATGGAGAGCCATCTAAGATGAGGCAGGCAGCATCTATTGTCAAGCTAAGAATAATTTTGATTATCAAGCTCATGTTGACTTCATTAGCAGTTGGGCTGCTGGTGTACATGTTTAATTAAGTTCAGACAAATTTTTATATGTTAATTGTGATCACAAATGGATCAAGTAAACTCTCTTTGGGAGCTAACAATAATGAATGCATTTATGCTCTTCTAATCTCTTAGTTATTTGGCAGAAGACTCATCTTCATACTTTAATACTATTTTTTTAATTACTTTTTTGTCTTTGCTCAATTTGTTTCCAGGTATTGCCGCCGAAAGATTTTGGACCTTTGGGACAAAGAGCGAAATAAATGAATGACTATGTAAGATAAAAATTTTAGACACATGTTGATTGTTCTATGTGCTCTATTTGATTTTCTGAAGCTATTGCTACTATTATTCTTGATGGAATATCATTGAGCTTGGCTTATTTGTCACTGGGTATTTCAGTGTATGGAATCCAATTTTGGACATGAATAAGTCCAAGTATCGACATACACTAACACTTGCATTTAAACCTTATCTAATGAATGACTTTCTCACCAATATTTCCTCGTCAAGTGCTTTGCCCAATTGAGGGAAGCAAGTCTTTGTTTGATACTTCCTAACTCCCCCCCTTCTTTTCCTGTGGGAGAGCGCAGCAGAAAATTTGCTATACATAGTTTCAAATCTGTAGATTGTATTGCTCGAGTTTAATTTCCTTTCTGAGTTGGGTTGAATGCACTTGACCAATATCGTAAACTACATGCATTCTCATGTCAATGATATGTCAATTAAATGCCTACCGTTTTTGCTTGTGTTAGGAACTAAAAGAGGAGGGAGGGGGACCCTAGGCATAAGAAGAAATAAAGTTCATAAGTTCTCTTTCTGTGTTTTGAGCAACCTATATCTAAGGCCTAGAGAAATATCTCATATTTGGTTTTGAACTTCATACATTTTTATGCTTTGGCCATCAAAATTGTAGATTGCAATGTGCCTACCACTTTATCACCATTGGAGGATTTTCTTTGTAAGCATTGATGTCACTTGTCTTCTCTCAATATTGGCTAGTGGAAGTGCAGTTACATGGTAAAATCATTATTTTTGTCTCTAAGCATTGCAAGAATTGTCATCAGGGTGAATCAATCTTTGAGATCTTTGAACCATGGTTTGGATTGAAGACATTGGGTATGAAAGATCACACTTGTTAGAAAGTTCTGCTTCTTTGCTTATATTAAAGAGAACCAAGTAGCAGGCGTATCATGGGACACATCAATGAAGGCTGGCAATAAACTTTCATTTTTCTCATGCTGTTGTATTTTAAGAGGAATCTGGTCTGTAAGCCTTTGAAATTGGCAGGGATTTTCGGTCTTTGTAAAACTACATTAATAAGCACAGGCTTAATTAGTCCAACCTTTTATTGAATTATTTGTCTCACCTCTTTTATGCTAAGCCTTGGATTAAATTCAGGCTATAAATTAGGATGGATAATATATGGCTCGGTCCAACTATAGTATTTGGGTTGAATTAGAGATTGAATTCTTTTTTTTTTTTTTTTTTTTTGGTATTTAACAGTGTTGTGCTTCTAACGGGCTGGAACATGTTGAAATTGCCTGTCTAGACCCAGCGTGTGCATGATGATATTTGAAAAACTGACCCTTTCATGCCTTGTACTTTTGCTTTTAAACTTGGCAATTTCTTTATCTAAATTTGCATAATTTTTAGAATTCTAGTTGAGCTGTAGAGATTCAAATGTGAATTTGAATGGGGTGAGTATATTTATTTGATTTCTACTCAAGTCTTATTTGGTTGGGGGTAAGTGAGCTAAGAAGTTTTAAATTCTTGAAAGTGCACTTTCGAGGAATTAGAATTTCCAGGAAGTGATTTATTTGAATCAAACGAGACTTCAGATTTCTACCCCCTAGCAGTACCTAGGACAGTTGGCCCTAAAGCACTACAGATTCAGGGTTAAACAGTAAAGTAAATGATGTGATGGAAAGCAGTGTCGTTTAAGCATTATATGATCAACTTTTCAAACCTCATTATTTCAAAAGGGTTTTTTTTTTTTTTTTTTTTTTTTTTTTCATGGAAACCAGCTTGGGAAATTCCTTTATAACTTCTGTGTTGACTATTGTTTGTAGATCAACCATGCATCCACCACAGGATCAATATAATTGTTGGTGCATCGATTTAGCTTAACCGGCTAGTTCCTTTTAGTCATTACTCAGCCTGTTATATGCTTCTAAGCACATGTCAACTTTGGAATCACTTAAAAAATTTACCGTATCGCAAAAGTGCAGCTAAAAGATAAATGAGTAGTTCGATAACAATCAAGTTAACAAATGGAAAAACCCACATGATCACTTCGTATCAGCCAAAAATTCAAAATCATGTAAGAACACCCTATGCTGAACAATGCATCAACGAAGTTTTTGTGAATGAAGAAATGAAGGGGAGATATCCCCTATTTAGCATTTGTTGGTATATACACGCCCTAAATGTCTAACATGGCGATGGCAACCTTACGGCTGTATCGCATCTTCGTGTCAGCAGCTTCTTCAAGACTCATAGTTCACGTCTTCTTTGTCAAAATTGTTAATTCCAGCAAGCTTCAGATTTAGCAGCCAGACAAGACGAAAGTCACCGGGTCATGGTTAATGCAATTATATAGGGCTGCCTCTTGATATCTGCACTTACAAAGCTGAAGTCACTATCCCTTATATCTGTCCTATACAGTCATCTGAACGACCATCCAACAAAGATAAAAAAAAAAAAAAAAAAAAAAAAAATTTAGTTAAGAAGCACGTAACTGGGTTTAGGTCAACATAGAGAAGCAGAAATCCTAGCAGACAACAAATTAAATGAGCAAGAACGAAGAAGATTAAGACATCTTTCTTGATCATTGGCAAGAATGAATACAAACACATAAAATAGCACAGAAAATTTAATATTAGAGTTAGAAGCAATACTTCAGCTACAAATCTGTATAAAACTTGTTTTTGCCACCATTTTCCAGCAAGAAAGAATATTTAAATCATTCATGTTTTTAGAATATTTTATTGTAGTTTGTTTGATGAGTAATGTGTTTCCCCAGGGAAATAGCTCTCTGATCAGTACAGTAACATAGATTAGACTAACCTAACAACTATTTTGTTTTCCAATAAAAGAAATCATTATTCGAGGGACATCAACTGCATAATGGCAAAAAACACCGCTCGCCTCTTTGTAAAGTTGGGATTCCCTACGCATAATAAGAAACAACATCAGACAACAGTGCCTGTTTGTCCACAATGGAAGTGATGCAAAACATCCAAACTTCTCTGGATGACTGGCACTGTAAATTTCATTTTGGACCAGAACTGGATAATTTATATTGAATAAGAATTTCTTCAGCAGCAAGCCATGAACAATAATCTCCTATGTATAGTTTGATTACAATAGTGTTACTTTATTTAATGAAAAATATTGCATCTATGCTGCAAATTACATGGAGACCAAATCCAGGCTATTCAAGGAACAGGTTTTGCTATGTATAGTTTGATTACAATAGTGTTACTTTATTTAATGAAAAATATTGCATCTATGCTGCAAATTACATGGAGACCAAATCCAGGCTATTCAAGGAACAGGTTTTGCATGAAGAGTTTGAAGTCCTCTCCCTCAAACTGCGCGCGCGCGCGTGTGTGTGTGTGTGTGAGAGAGAGAGAGAGAGAGAGAGAGAGAGAGAGATCAATGTTGAGGAGAAGACTACGCTAGAGGATAAATTAGTGAGTAAAACAACCATAACCATATAAATTCAAATAGACATGAACTATGAGAAAACTAAGAAATGAACCTGATTCTGCAAGCTTGTTGCAGTAGTCCAACGCTGAGGAATATGTGCAACTACAGAAGTATCAGTGATGTAAGCAATTGTTCTCGACTCTTCATGTACATCAGGCACTATAGCTGGTGGTAATTCTCTCATAATCCATAGTATAAATGCTGAGGGTACTGAGGAACCTAAAACAATGAAAGAAAATCTTAAAACAATTTCTTAACTACAGACATATAGAACTAAGAGTGAAATTTCTCCGAACAATTTAAACAAAATTCCTATAGAAAATGAGAAATAAATAACATTATGACGAAACTGAATTCTATATCCCAAGTAAGAAAGAAAAGTAACAAGCCTTGTCTCCTCCTAATTTATTATTTATTTAAGTTCCTAAAATTCAAAATGAAACATAGTATCTCAAGACATTTTTGAAATCTTAAAGGGAAAAGCTACACTCAGTACCTATAAAATAATATAAAATCAGTAGAAGAGAAGTAACAAGACCATTATAGTCAAGTTTTTGGCAGTGATAGAGGATCTGCAATCACAACCACACAGTTAAGTTCAATAATTTTGGTGCATGGAAATGCAAGCAAAAAACATATAGTTAACAGAAAAGTACATACTGGAATCTGAGTAAAAAGAGCAACAAACGCACTTGAAGTGAAACATATAACTGAGACAACTGCCAAACCTGCAACCTGCACATGCAGCATCCTTTCAGGAATCATCACAAAATTATGTTTTCTTTTTAGAGAAAAAAGGCTGTCAACTAGAATTCCACTAGATTTAGATTTCAGAGACACATAAGATTAATCTCCATTGTATACACAACAGATATAGACCAAATAGTACTCACTGATAAGACCAAAGTGGATATATCCATCTTTAATGTAAAAAGGAGCTACAGACTAAATACCTTCCACATTTCTGATGCAGCTCTCTCAGATCTAACTCTTCTCATTTTCGCGCATATTAGAAGTCCTAAACATGAAACATATCCAAAGATAAAGATCTCTATAAAAATAACATTAAAATAAAAAAAGAAGCAATAATAGTTTAACTATACATATAGTTAAGATACCAATTTTTCTTGCCGATACCAATTGGTTTTAGTAATAAAAACAAGAAGCATATCATCAATTCAATCATAAGCCCTACAATTAGCCAAATTTAGCAATGCCCTGCAAAACTGCAATATACTGTCTAGAAAGTAACTAGATGCCTCTTGGGGAGAGGTTCAACCACAAATTCTTCATAGTGGGTTCACAAATTATCTGATTCCTATTTAGCTCCCCATAAATATGAAGCAAGTCCTAAAAAATGCAACAGCCTCTTGCTGCTGTACATTTGGTTTATCCAGAAAAAGAAAAAAGTTTTACTCCACGTCTGAAAAATAATTAAATAATGCAATAGGCATATGTAGATTTCCTCTCGATGTAACAGTGGACAGGTACCCTTGATTTTTACTAGTTAGCTTTAAAAGACAGATCACTTAATTTTAAGAGATTCCAAAATTTGACAACATAATAATAATATAGTACTTTAAGTAGTTTTGTTGTATCAACCTCAATATATCATTCATGTTTCAGATTTCATGCAAATTGTTGCTCATAGCAGTGTAGTTCATTTAGCTTGCAAGAAGATAATTTCCAGATCATCCCACCTAAACATGAGTATAAAAAGATAGTTGCTTACCATAACATGCTAATGCTCCTCCCAATAATAGCAAAGCTATAGCAAAAACATCTACATATGCCTGCATGACATTACAGTCGTTACATAAATGATACAACTTCAGTTGCCATTCACTAAAAATAATACCAATAAACTGTTATTCACTACCAAGTTTTAACACTCATAACCTACTTTAAACTGCTTTTTTACAGTAACATATTTTGTATCAGCTATTATATCCTAAGAATTGGGTAACTTGTATTGCATAAAAGCAAATACTTTGTAAGAGACCAGTATGTTGCTCCACCGCAACTAATGATGACCTATTATGTGAGTTAAACCGGAAACTTACAGAATTTCATGTGAAACAAATTTGTTTACCTTTCTATCTGAAGCAAAAATCCTAATTGCCAGATATCAGAAAACTACTACACTCTATTAAAAGAAAATTTCCATTTGAGTTCGATGTCGCCTATGAAAAAAATAAAATCTTCTATTGGAACATGCAAAGTAGACCTCCAGGAATTGCTCATGACTAACATCACATGAAACCATATTGTAGAATGTTTATGGCCATGTCTGTTTACAGAAATAGCATACCAGCAATATCCAATAAAGCAAATGTCAACCAAATAAATGGAGGAATAATTTAAAAGCACTCTTCCGCAATATGAATGAGAAAAATGTCAACTTATAAATGTCCATACCGTGGCCAATGATGGTGAATCAATAAAATCATTTCCCATCCCAATCCACATTAACACAGCAAATGCTATCGTCAAAATAAATACTAGGGCAGTGACCTGGTGAAAAAGAGGAGAGTTTATGGTGTGAGTATTCATCAAAATATGTGATTAACATGAGCAGTAAACGTAAATATGCCTAAAAATACTTATGCATGAGATAAGGAAACACAGGAGAGGAAACTTTTCATCATATCCATACCCAAATTACAATTTTTTGACGGCTTCCCACACGGATTGACCGAAAAGGTAAACATATTCTTTGACTATCTGCATGTGCTGAAGTTGGATCATCTAATCTCATTTCCAACAAAGCTTCATGAAAACTAAAGTCTTCCTCTTCACAATCCTCATCATCTGCCTGATGGTGAAGGTCAACCCTATAAACATTCACCCAGAGAAACATAAAGAGCATATTTATGAAGAGAACAATTTTTAATCTATATGAAAAAAATATAGCACTTTTGATAAAAATAACATTAGTTAAAAGAAAAGTAACAAAATTGCAGAAGAATAAATCTTGAATTACGAAAACAAGCACTTTTCAGCCCCACTAAAGAGTAAAGACATTTAGACATTAGCAAGACTACGTCCATCATAGTAGTGTTCCAGTCCATTGGCTCCAGATCACAGCATCCAAATCATAAACATTGTCACTTAACTTCTATGAAATGGAAATTACTAATTTAAGACACATCTGACATGTGGCACCCATCATACACAGATCCCACCTACATGGCCATATTATACATTTACAATCTTTTGATATAATCCTGTAAGAAACCTGGGAGCTAGGAATACCAATATTTAAAAGCTAGGATATATATTCAGACAAAGGCTAAAATGCTGGTATATGTGAAGATATACAATTTCCAGCAATCCAGAAGCAAAATTGGGCCAAACAACAACCTAACAGAAGAAAAAAAGAAATAATAAACCAGATTTTTTTCTCATTATGTGACTTCAAATTCTTTCGAGTCATTATTTAGACTTCAAAAACTTGGTTCCAAGTTCCAAGTTCATTTAATTCTAGAATTCTTTGTTCAACTCATATCAAATGAAGCAGAAATCAATTCACTAACTGACACAAATTAACATTGAGATTTGACAAGAATTAGTTTTATATTCTTGAAAGCCTGATTCCATCTAAAAAATTTAAATAAACCAGAGAGAGACAGAGAAATAAATGCAGTATTTTGTTGCCAGAACCACATAAAATTGAGAAATGACAATGATGCATCCTGATTGGCTATGATCTTCAACTGAAAATGACAGGGTAGGGTCCAAAAATAAATTATTTATATTAAAAATTAAGTATTTATATTGTTCCTGTATGAATAAATAGGAAAAAAAAAAAAAGAATATTTACTCAGCATTACCAGCTCAATTCCCTCATGAACTTGATAAAAAGATAATTTCTTTACCAAAAAATATCTATTTAGGCTCAGCACTTCTAGTTCAGCTCAAACACAGATTTAATGCAAATCTCTAGCCAAGGACATAGAAAAAAAAAAGATAAACTCAGTAGATCATTCTCACTGAGATTAATAGATGCTCCTCTTCATTTTGATAAACTTTTTCGAGAAGATGCAAAGGAATCCCAAATAAAATCTTAAACCATCAGACTAGATATTGCACCTAAAGTACAAAGGAACATTTACAAACATTTTGTCCCCACTTTCTGATTATCTCAGATAGGTGAATGGAAATTAATAACAACATAGAAAACATACCAGAAGGATAAAAGTAGAAGAAATGCCGCAAAAGACAGAATTTTTGGTAAGGCTGAAAAGAACAAATTCACAAGAATTCAGATACTTTCACTAAGGTCACAAATAAGAATCCAGTTACAATTTGAAACAGAAAGCATACCCATGAAGATAAAGCCACAAGAATGTGACCAGCATTGCCATCTCTTACAGATAGTAATTATAGTAGTGAGGAAAAAGACAAAGTAACCTGCGAAACTTAGAACTAAGTAATTCATTTTGAAACAAATATACATGAAACAACATACACACTATGTACATGCGTACTTGTGTTATGCTAATTCTATAATAATGTGTAGATGATAAGGTACGAAATTTAGGTGTTCATCATAAAATACATGGAGCATATAATTGACAAAATAAGAAAATCTTCAAGCTATTAGTAAATAATGCAAAGAAAAGGAGCCCAAGCTAAATACACTTGAAGACTAAAGCAATTAAATAATAATTATGCTTAAAGCACAAGAAAAGCATTCATTCCAAGAAATTATAAAATTGTACAGATGTTCATAAACACATAAAAATAAGTAAAACAAAGTAACCACACATTAAACAGACACAGGCTCATTATAAGTAGCAAAGCTAGTGGCTATAAACATTTATCAATGCAGCATAAAAGCGATTGTGGCAATGTCATGATACAAGTTCTTACCTGTATTAGAAGAGGCAATCAATAGATGAAACACCTGTAATTTGACATAATTTGTCAAGACCATGCCATCATAACAAAACTGAATACTGAATAGTACAAGGAAAAATATTTCTCTCAAATGCAAGCATCACAAATTACTTGGGTAACTCAATCTAAATAATGAATCCAAATAAGAGACATTACAATATTGATGCTCAACCACCACCACCCCCTCTCTCTCACTCACTCTCATTCTCTAGCATGAAATGCCATGGTTGCTAAATTGTCAACACTCTACCTCTTTTGTGATTTAGCCACCACTGCATCAATTGAAATGGCATTTTTATCATTCCGATAGGAACCAGTTTGTATTGAAACCAAAAGAAGTAGCAACCATAATATTCTTTTCTTTAATTTTATCACTAGAAAAATATTAATATAGAAATAACAAAGTTCCATGAAAGTTGATTTGTCTCACTTTCATAATTGGGAAACAGAAGACATGAAAATAAACTTAGAATGGTCCAATATAGAGTATTCAATCTGTGTGTAAGACATATACATAATAACCATACATATAATACACACACACGCACACACACAGAGGCACCTCCTGAAGACTAACTAAGGGCAAGATGTTTGAAAATAAAAAATTACTTGTCTATATTTTGACTTTCACAAAAGTTTGCAGCATTGGTTGATTAAGAGAAGTTTTACAATCAATGCAGATAGATTCACTTGGTATCTGCTTTAAGTTGTCATAAAACTCACTTAGACTGGATCATGGCACAAGTTCACAATTGAACCAGGTAGTCTGACAACAGTGGGTTAATCTAACTGGCCAAACAATTAGTTTAAGCTCACATGGAGAATATGTTTAGATTGGATAGAAGCTAAGTGATGATTAACTTACTTTTTGTCGAGTCCAACCAAGTTGTGAATTCCTTGAATGGATCCTTATTAGCTGGAAAAAATGGGTAGCAACCATTAATAGTCATTTCAATTAAAAAAAAAAAAAAACTACAAATAGGAACTTTTAAAGGCAAGTTATAATCTTCATCTGCCTCCCCCCCAATACACACACTTTCTCTGTGTGTATGTTTCCCTCTCTCCCACATTTAAATATATTCAAGGATAAATGTGGTATTTTGATAAAGAGAGATGATATTAAGGCCTTAAAGTACAAAATCAGTTAATTGTAGAAAGCATAACTAACACATAACCATAAGCAATGTTAAATCTTTAAGACATTTAACTCATGCACATAAATAACAGCTTCATGCATCGCAGGACATGACAGTTATGTCAAAATCACATCTTAAATCGTTGAATGTGAGTAAAGTAGGAAATTTGGTCTAAACTTTTTCCACTTGATCAAGTTCCTCTTGTGATGTAAACAATGAAATGAACTCATGCTTGGCTCAGAAAGCTCAAAAAAAAAAATTACCGAGAGTAGAAATAAATTTAATCCTTTCAACCAACATAAGTAGTGAGAAAGCTTGATAAACATAAGTTCAACCTTTCTTATCAATCATCCACTTGTGGTATAATGACCAAGTCGTACATAGCTTAGGATGGCTTGATAAACTAAGCTACAGGTAGTAGTATTTTTTTTTCCAGTTTCAGTTTTAATAGCTAACTCTTAAATTGCCATAATGAAATTCTCTTTCAGTTTCTGAAAATTGATTTTCAGAGTTTGTAAATTCCAAAAATTGTTGCCTTTTATACCTAGTTTTTAGTAAAAAATTACTAGTGCAGAAATAGAAGAATCATCCCATTATATTCAGCCCAAAGTACTTTCTTGCACTTCCCATCTATGCTTCTCATTTCCTTTGCATGGTATGAAATGTGAAAAAAAAAAAAAAAAAGCTGTCTAAAGCTCTCAGTGATCACATACATAACAATGTTGATTGATGTATAGTTAGCAAACACCATAAAAACCCAATTTGACAATTATAGAAACGGCTGGTGTAGCATATTGCATATATATTTCCTATAAGCCAATATGCATTTTAGTTATCCTTTGAACATCTCCATCACGCTTGGAAGGTAAATATAGCATTCTCTGATGGAAGCAATAAAATTTTAAACAGCACATGACATAATTGTTTTCATTCAACATTAGAACTGAATTACCAATCCATCAAGGTAGCAAATTCCCCTTCCTCATAATCATGAAAAAGAAAACGAAACTCATTTCAAAATTTTTAATCTATCAAAGCAAAACAAAAAAACAAAAGGCCATAATACACACTCCGACTCGCAAATTATATTCTTAAGATACACCTAAATACCTACATTTACTTTTTTTTTTTTTTAAAAAAGTTCAACCATAACCCATGATCCCAGACGATCAATAAAGTTAACAGAAATTCAAAGGCTAAGCAAAACAAGAAGAAAACAAAGCCATTGGCATTTGGCAACAAAATAAACAGACACTTTTGAGGCCCAAAACTAAGAAAAAAGCCAAAGAGAAATCAAACCTGAGAGAAAGCAAGAATCGCAATAATGCCATCAACACAAGCAAGACCCACATTCACACCGAGTACCTCTCGTGGAAAACAACAATACCTTTCTCTTACTTCCAACATCTCTCTCCCTCTCCCTCTCCCTCTCGTGGACTTTCTCTCTCTAGAAACAGGTCATAGACTGATAAAATAGGCTGAGCTAAAACAATATTTTTGTGTTCTTTTGAAGAGTATGGACTGAAAACGCAATCTTTTTGAAGGTATCTTTCATGGAAGATCTGTTTATTGCTGATTCTATGCGTTTCCCGTCTTAGTATTCTCCTTTCAATGCTTTCCCATATATAGAGAGAGAAGGGATATGTTCAGGTTCTCTTATTTATTAATTTTTAATTTTGTTATAAAGGGTAATTTTTTACATATATTACTAAATTTTTGCGGGTGTAGTAATGGCAATGAAATTAAAATTATTATAAATTAAGAGGGCAAAAGGGTAATTATGAAAGGATATAATTGTGGAAAATAAAAAACAGATACGGGTGTTACTGTCTGATAGCTCAGTCACAGGCAGGTGTCCATCGCCACATATTCCATGTGATACTTTTTGACATTTCTTGCCTTTTTTTTTTCTTTTTTTTTTTTCCATTCTTTCACGAAAAAATGATACACCCACACTTAAATTAAGAATATAAATAAATTATATTTCTAAATTATGAAATTTTAAGGAGATATTTATTTTTATATAATTAAAATATATTTTATATAATTTAAACACACGCGTATTCTATATCTTATATGAAATCTCGAAGTATCAATCTATGAACATGCACCACATGAGACCTTAACTAAGGCCTTAACCATACCGATCACTCTATAACAACAACAATGCCTTTTTTTTTATGAGATAAAGATATATGCACACTTAGATCATGATCAGAAATAAACTATGCCTCAAAATTAGCAGGACAATCTTAAAAATATCTTTATTTTTATATAATTTAAATGCACGCACACTCCACAATCGATGTGAGATTTTATATGATCACATTTTTGGCTTCTTGACAATTTTAATTACCTTAATAAAACCTTATTTTATTCAAGGCTTTGTTTGTTTATTCCTAATTTTGTCACATGATCATTGAAGTTTTTGGCAATTCAATTAGGCTATTGTATTCTTGTTGATCGTTTACTTGACCCTTTTTAATAACTTTTGTTGTTTTTGTGTTTTCATAAAAAGAAAATGTGAAATTATGTATTTAATATTTAAATATGAAGTGTATATATGTGTGAGTTATATAAAAATAAGAACATTATTAAAATTATTATAATTTTAATAATGATTTATTTCTGTCACTAATTTGTATGTGTGTGTGTTTTATTTATTAATAAAAAGAATTTATGAGAAATTATATATTTTAATTTTATTATTTTTGTGGATTTGTTTCTTTCTTGTCAAATTCAGATTCCTTTTCATGTGATTAAAAAGATGAAAAATACATAATCAACAAATTTCATGAACATGTGATCAACAAATTGCAGAGATTCAACACTACTCGTGAGATGTCACGACCCAACCTATGGGTCGGACCGGCACTAGGACCTGGGCCAGCCTAAAGCCCCCGAGGCCCATAGTAAGCCTAACTGTTCATTAACCCAACTCTAAGGCCCATTTGGGCCCAATTTCAAGAAACCAACCGGACAGAGTCCGGCCATAAAGTGAACCTTTCAACGGAGAGTTTTTGACTCACCCGACATGTAAACAAAATATATCATCAATTGGGGAGCTCAGCTCACCCTCCACATACTCATATCGGCATAAAAATAAATGGGAGCTCAGCTCCCTCATCCAATCCATCAAACATGCATATAATTTTACAGGTCCACATGACAATTTATATTACAGACCCGAATCATTTAAATATTTCTAACACATGCGGAAATTCTAGGAGTAAATAAAATTACAAAACTATTGATAAACAACCTGCGAAGGAGAAAAGCAGGTTAACCACAATAAAATCCTCCGTAGCTTTGAGAAAAATATTGAGCAGAGTGAGCGTCGACTCGGAGAGTAAAATATCAATTTTAACCATAATCTCTATAACTATCTAGAACTAATGCAACTGTGGAGTGAAATGCAACAGAACCATATTTTCACATCATAACAATAAAAGGTAATTTGAAGCACTCACGCACTCGTAACATCAATCATAATATATGGGAGCCGATCCCTATACTCTCTTAAATTCAACTCGGTGCGTGAAGAACTCATTTCGGACTTCCACTTAATAACCAAATCGGGGTCCCAGCGAAGAACTCAAGCCGTGTCTACCCCGAAGGACAGGGTCCCAGCAAAGATCTCAAGCCGTGTCTACCCGTCCTATCCATAGTCCACACCACGTCACACGCACGCCAACGCACGCACACTGCTCCAAATTACCACAACAACATCCATGACACGCTAATGATTATGAATGCAACATAAATCGTGCCTAGAGTTTAACTACATAAATATTTGCATATAAGTGATGCATGGGCATGCTTGAACATATAATAATATCGAAATTACAATTAAAATTAATATTTTACTCACAGACTTGACGGCAATCACTGTGGCGGAGGAGAAGAAGGTCATCGGCTCACCGACAATTATATTACAATTATTTAATACAAATGACCCAATACAAATCAAGAAAAGACCCAATATGTTCTAAGTCGTGCGAAAATCCGCAGAGTCTCCCTATACCTAGGACCTACCCAACTGCAAAGGGCTCAAAACACACTTCTATATCCACAATCCATATATCCACAAACTCAATCACATCACACAGCCCCTCCTGGGCCCATCAAATCAATCATTCATCACAATATGTAAAATTTCAATTTAGTCCTTATAATTGATCATTTTTGCAAAAACTGCTCAAATAAGCTCTAAAAATTATAAAACTACGCTGGTCCTTAGAAATATTACTAAGCTATTGCAAAAGAATCGTAATTTTCTAAGCTACCACGAATATTTTATGGATTTTTAATCCTATTTAAGCACTAGAAAATTACAAAAACAAGGTTCGGTTTACCTTTGCCGATTCCGACTTGAACGCTCTCGGAAGCCCGACAATGGTGGGGTAGCCAAAACCTCGATCCAATTCGGAGACTTTTCCAGAGTGGCGGAAATTCACATATCCGGACAACTGTCGAATTTGCGCTAATTGAGGAGAACTACTCGAAGCCCTCTAATAATAGATAAAAATTAGGGGTGTTACATTCTTCCTTACAGAAAAATTCGCCTCGAATTTTACACAAGGCGAGAATAAAGTACATGATTACACATTGAGCAGATAAGGGTACTTGCTACGCATGTCCCGCTCGACTCCAGTGCACTCTTCCACTTGGCTCCTCCACAAAACCTTAACCATAGGGATCTGCTTTTGATCTTAGCTGTCTCACTTGGTA
Source organism: Hevea brasiliensis (assembly GCF_030052815.1). Classification (NCBI taxonomy): domain Eukaryota; kingdom Viridiplantae; phylum Streptophyta; class Magnoliopsida; order Malpighiales; family Euphorbiaceae; genus Hevea; species Hevea brasiliensis. The sequence goes on along the minus strand of NC_079507.1, from coordinate 60,607,727 downwards.
GTCCACTATGGCTACGGTTGCTCCTCAAATGTCAAGTTCTCCTTTAGTTCTATTACATCATTGTAGTACATGAGAAGGATCGGGAATGTATTTCCTGAGCATAGAGATGTGAAACACGGGATGAAAGTGAGAAAGGTTGGGTGGTAGCTCCAACCGGTAGGCAACTGCTCCAACTCTATCAGTAACCTCAAAAGGTCCAATATACCGAGGTGCCAACTTGCCCTTCTTTCCAAATCTCATGACTCCCTTCATTGGAGAAATCTTCAGGAATACATAGTCGCCAACTGCAAACTCCACATCCCTCCGTCTGGGGTCTGCATAACTCTTCTGCCTACTGAAAGCTGTTTTCAGTCGTTCCCTGATTAAAGGAACTATCTCTGAAGTGTACTGCACTAGGTCTACATAATGCACCTTCGCTTCCCCCATTTCCGTCCAACACAGAGGAGACCTATACTTTCTTCCATATAGTGCCTCATAGGGTGGCATCCCTATACTGGAGTGATAACTGTTGTTGTAGGCAAACTCCACCAAAGCTAGCTGCTCATCCCATTGATCTCCAAAATCCAAAACACTCATGCGAAGCATGTCTTCCAGTGTTTGGATTGTCCTTCAATTTGTCCGTCATGCGAGGGTGGAAAGCCGTACTGAAGTTCAACTTTGTGCCAAGTGCCTCTTGCAACTTTCTCCAAAACCGAGAAGTGAACTGGGGCCCTCTGTCAGATATTATGGGCGGAACTCCATGCAATCGACTATTTCTCGAATGTAGAGCGGGCGTCTTGTGCCACAGAATATGTAGTCTTCACAGGCAAGAAGTGAGCTGATTTGGTTAGGCGGTCTACAATTACCCATATCGAATCATATCCTCGCGTGGTACGAGGCAACCCAGTCACAAAATTCATAGATATCATTTCCCACTTCCATTCTGGGATAGGGAGCTCTTGCAACTTTCCTGACGGTCTCTGGTGTTCAAACTTCACCTTCTGACAAGTCAAGCACTTGGACACAAAGTCTGCTATGCCTCTCTTCATGCCATTCCACCAATAGCTATCTCTCACATCATGGTACATCTTGGTGGAACCTGGGTGGACACTGTACAGTGTATAGTGTGCCTCTCGCATGATTTCATTCCTGAGGTTGTCCACATTGGGCACACATATCCTAGAACCTTGCACTAGGGCGCCATCATTGGCAAATCCAAACTCACCACCTTCACCCTGCTGTACTCTTTCTATGATCTTCATTAATTGTTGGTCTCTGTGTTGGGAAACTCTAACTCTATCTCGTAAGTCTGGCCTCACTGAAAAATGAGTCAACAAGACCCCCTCATCTGAAAGATCTAGGATTAAACCTTGATCCATCAACTCATGTACTTTCTGAATCAACGGTCTCTTCTTTGCTGAAATGTGCGCCAAACTGCCAGAAGATTTTCTGCTTAAAGCATCTGCTACTACATTGGCCTTCCCAGGGTGGTACTGGATGGTGCAATCATAGTCTTCCAGAAGCTCCATCCATCTCCTCTGTCTCAAGTTTAAATCCCTCTGTTGGAAGATGTACTTCAAACTCTTATAGTCGGTGTATATCTCGCACACTTCACCATATAGGTAGTGTCTCCAGATTTTTAGTGCAAAGACTACAGCCGCCATTTCCAAATCATGGGTGGGATAGTTCTGCTCATGCCTCTTCAGCTGCCTTGAAGCATAAGCCACTACTTTTCCATTCCGCATCAAAACACACCCTAGGCCAACTCAGGCGTCCACGACACGGTGTATCCTTCACCGCTCATAGGTAGTGTTAAAACAGGGGCAGTGGTTAGACACTCCTTATCCTCATCATTATAACTGACTCTATCGAGCTCTCTTCCTGTCCTTTGGATCTTATCCACTTCCCTTTTCCTATTTTTGGTATTATTGGTATCTTTTCAACCTGCTGTACTTATTCCTTAATTTTAGTCCTATCTCATCCTTACACCTTTTCCTTCAAAGATGTCTATCCCATCATCAACTTTAACTTTCTTTTTATTTCTTAGTCTTATCTTGATTACTAGTTTCATTACTTCGAGAATTCTAACCCTATGATTTACTCCTACCAGCACATTCTTCACCTTATGTAACACTTATAATTACCCATAGAGAATTTTTTTTTTTTACCCCCTTTTTTCCAACTTAACTATCAGAACATTATCATTCCCTACCAGCCTTAGTAGGAAATTGCTTATCCTGGATGAATATGAGCCCCATAAACTATAAGTTCCATCTGAACTAACACGGCTGTAGGAAATATGTGTCATGCCTTAATTCCAAACAAGATACTTCACGTGTTCATTCTCCTTAATATAATCATATATACTGCCCATAGCTTTCTAAACTTCAACCTCAAATTACCCATCAGCAACAATTTCATCTATTGAAACTCATCCATAAATAGTACTTCATCTAGCTCATAGTTTAAAGCGATGCAAGCCTTAGTAGCTAACTCAATTTAACTCATGTCATTACTCGATCGTCCTTTCATACTTAACACTAGGTATGCACTTCTTGTCATTCTCATATCGGAAATTGTATATGAATTGGTGCCTATCAAAATCTCAAATAACTAGGTCTCCTTGCCTCTGCTCCTTATATAACGCTCGGAATCAAAAACACGAGCTAACTTGAAAAGAAAGAAAAATATCCTCTATATTCAACTACGCGATTGTCCATATAATAATGTTTAACCTATGTTTCTTAGATTTTCTCTTCAAATTTAATCATCTACTAGCACAATTGTGCTCTACCTATATGGTATCTTCTGCATGAACCCTTTCCGAGACCCTCGTCCTGCGTGACTTAATTTTTTATAATTTATTAACTTTACTTATACTCGACCTATGATTCATATCTATCATCGTTTATATTGTGCCCTTAACCCTTGTTGAATCTGAAAGATTTCTCTCGCTAATAGATTCTTCAAACACTAATTCCACCCTTATCTATGGTCATTAATTTGATCCTTAAACTTTCTAGTGATTTATTACCATCCATACTTGTCACTTTTTATTCTACCCCTATCGTTGCTCTGTCGTTATTCACCGCAAAGTGATTCATTGATCACACTAAAAATGTTTGGACATTCATAACTAACCTCTAACTACCTTCTCACTATCTCAAAAGTCTAACCTAAAACCTATGTGTCATTATCTATCATTCTTTTCCTCTCATCATACCTATTTGATCCCTTAGTGACTTTTATTCAACTTATCGCTTACTAACTTCTCTTTCTCTACCTATTTAGGTAGTCCGCAATACCATCGCACACCTTCTAACATTTACTCATTATTATTGTATTCCATACCTCTATCACTTTTCTCACTAATGTGGTCCCATTTTGGGTTTTCCATCCTTGTCATTCTCCTTGCCAAGAATAACACTTAGCCTATCCTATATCTTAACTTTGTTCCTTTTATTATGCGCTCTTTAGGTTGTCCTTTCATTTATTTCCTTTGTCTTACCCAAAATAGAACTTGACTATTCTATCCTGGTTCCATTCTTCTTCCTAACATAATATTGTACTTGCTAACTATATCTTGAGTCTCTATCGCGTTATCATATGTCTGTGCTACTCAGATTTGGTCCTTTGACCACTCTAGCTAGTACTTCCACTAGCATTTAGATTATATTGCATCTGCAATCAATTGTCCAAACTTTTATTCTGCACTTTCTTTATCCATTGGCCTTCTGTGATTTATTTTCGCTAATTTATTACTCTTAACACTATTATAATTAGATTATACTATTGTTTTGAATAATTTGAAATTAGAAAGGAACTCACAAATTACTGATCATACTTTTATTGTATGATCTCTATTCTTATCCTTTAGCTTACATAATACCCTTACCACCTCGAGAACCGATTACGTAGTAATTTTATTTATTTGTTATTATTATTATTATTATCCATGTTTACTCAATTAGCCAAAACTTAAGGTTAGCACCCAAACTGTCATCAATTCAAAGGATTTACATCCATCGTGATCGATTATATATGATTCCTATAATAGAACTTGCATCCTCCGCAGATACCCGAGCCAACTTCTCTCTACCACACTCTACAGTCCCATACTATTTTGTTGGTCACTATTATTAGTAATAACTTTGATCCCTTACGAAAAGATAGGACTATACCCTAACTTGCTGCAACAAAGATACTACATTTACCACCTTGCCCAAAACTATGTCAAATTAATGACTCTCCTATCATATTATAGCTCTGTGAATCATCAATTCATAGTTTCGACTTTCCCTAGGTAGTAGGGTTGTACTTTATTTCATACTGATACACACAAGGTATACTATTCTCACTAAGTTCTAACCAAATGTTTGTCATCTTGCAAAACCATCCAAAATTCCATCTTGAATGCTAGATAATCTCACTCTATAGGTGTCACCTTTACTTTGCAACTAATCCAAACCTGCAGTCCGATGGCAATTCTTATTGTAACTCTAGCTCATGCTAGGGTAATCGAGTCACCGACTCTAGTTATCACTTGCTGTGACCTCTCAATATTCTAACTCTAGACCCCTAACTAGGAGTTCCCAACTCTTCTGCAGATATAGAACTCTATTATGGTATTACTGTACCAAAACAGAGACTGCCTGCAAACATCCTCATCATAAGCACTACAGGGAAGTACGCAGCTCTACACAATAATCTCATGTCGGTACTATAATCTGCAGCTTACAAAGCAGACATCGAGAACATTGTATAGTTACTACGATACGTGAGACTATGTCTCCTAATTTCTTATCTCTCCTGAATCTTCTATTATCACAAACTTATTATGACTGGGTCATCTACTGATGACTGCCAGTAGTGGTATCCTCATCCTTATCTAAGGCAACTGTACTTTTAAGACTCACTTTTATGTACTCGTGCCTTACACGAAATGGGCACACCATTTAAACCCATACTGATAAAAATATAACATTTCTTGGAGTACGTATCCTCATGATAGACTTCACATGTCTACTAACTCTATTTCACATTTCTGTGTACTCCATGAAAATCAAGACACTAACTGAGGTAATCTTATATTTCCTGAGGTATAACGTAGAATCTAGAAACAAAGAATTACAGGAAAAGACGAAACAGAATCCTATACTCCGCATGTGACTCCTAGTAGACTCTTCCCAACACTTAGATAATTTTTCCCTATGAATGGAGCCTAAGCTCGATACCACATTTGTCACGACCCAACCTATGGGTCGGACCACTAGGACACAGGCCAGCCTAAAGCCCCCGAGGCCCGTAGTAAGCCTAACTATTCATTAACCCAACTCTAAGGCCCATTTGGGCCCAATTTCAAGAAACCAACCAGACAGAGTCCGGCCATAAAGTGAACCTTTCAACGGGGAGTTTTTGACTCACCCGACCTGTAAACAAAATATATCATCAATTGGGGAGCTCAGCTCACCCTCCACATACTCATATCGGCATAAAAATAAATGGGAGCTCAGCTCCCTCATCCAATCCATCAAACATGCATATAATTTCTGAGTCCACATGACAATTTATATTACAGACCCGAATCATTTAAATATTTCTAACACATGTGAAAATTCTAGGAGTAAATAAAATTACAAAACTATTGATAAACAACCTGCGAAGGAGAAAAGCAGATTAACCACAATAAAATCCTCCTGTAGCCTGAGAAAAAATATTGAACAGGAGTGAGCGTTCGACTCAGAGAGTAAAATATCAATTTTAACCATAATCTCTATAACTATCTAGAACTAATGCAACTTGTGGAGTGAAATGCAACAAAGAACCATATTTTCACATCATAACAACAAAAGGTAATTTGAAGCACTCACGCACCTGTAACATCAATCATAATATATGGGAGCCGATCCCTATACGACTCTCTTAAATCCAACACAGTGCCGTGAAGAACTCAGCTCGGACTTCCACTTAATAACCAAATCGGGGTCCCAGCGAAGAACTCAAGCCGTGTCTACCCCGAAGGACCGAGTCCCAGCGAAGATCTCAAGCCGTGTCTACCCGTCCTATCCATAGTCCACACCACATCACACGCACGCCAACGCACGCACACTGCTCCAAATTACCACAACAACATCCATGGCACGCTATGATTATGAATGCAACATAAATCGTGCCTAGAGTTTAACTACATAAATATTTGCATATAAGTGATGCATGGGCATGCTTGAACATATAATAATATCGAAATTACAATTAAAATTAATATTTTACTCACAGACTTGACAGCAATCACTGTGGCGGCTGGGCGGAGGAAGAAGGCTGTCCCGGCTCACCTGACAATTATATTACAATTATTTAATATAAATGACCCAATACAAATCAAGAAAATACCCAATACGTCCTAAGTCGTGCCGAAAATCCGGCAGAGTCTCCCCTATACCTAGGACCTACCCAACCTGCAAAAGGGCTCAAAACACACTTCTATATCCACAATCCATATATCCACAACTCAATCACATCACACAGCCCCTCTTGGGCCCATCAAATCAATCATTCATCACAATATGTAAAATTTCAATTTAGTCCTTATAATTGATCATTTTTGCAAAAACTGCTCAAATAAGCTCTAAAAATTATAAAACTCTGCCCCGCGGTCCTTAGAAATATTACTAAGCTATTACAAAAAGAATTGTAATTTTCTAAGCTACCACGAATATTTTATGGATTTTTAATCCTATTTAAGCACTAGAAAATTACGAAAAAACAAGGTTCGGGTTTACCTTTGCCGATTCCGACTTCGGGAACGCGCTCGGGATGCCTGACAATGGTGGGGTAGCCAAAACCTCGATTCAATTCGGAGACTTTTCCGGTAGCTGGTCTGTCTGGCCGGAAATTCACATATCCGGACAACTGTCGAATTTCCGCAAATTGATGATACCTACACGAAGCCCAATAATAATATATAAAAAATCAGGGGTGTTACATGAGATGAGTTGAAATTGATGAAACGAGGATATTAATTTATAGGAGTCTAAAGCTTTTCAGAAACTTTAGACCTTGATTCAACGGTTAATTAGGAATCTCAACCTAAAATTAATGGCTCATATTAACTCAATGTAAATGTGAGAAGCCTAATAATTTCTTATTAAAAAGCTTAATACAGAAACAAGACCAAACTTTTCACACATTTAAGCCTCAAATAGATTATAATTTTTTTTTTCATGGTGTCATATTAATTAACATGCATTTTCAACTTATATATACAAAATGATTAAATAAAAATAGTTTTTTATTTCAAACATTTAAATTTTAAATTAATTAAATTTCATAGTATAATTAGAATATTTCAAACAATTACAGAATATAAATAATTATAGAGTTTAAGTATAATTTAAATATTGAGATATATGGATTTTAGCAAAGACCTCCAAAAAGGTCAATTAGAACTCCAAATTTAATCTAAATAGATAAATGTTTAAAGGTAGGCTTTTGGAGCTTATATAGTATTAAAAAAGAAAAATAGATGTATAGATACTAATTACATGTAGAGTAGGGATAATTGTGTCTTTTATAACCATACACATTCGAAAGTATTCCCACAGCACCTATATGTGTTGGAGTCAAAGCTTAAGTTTAGTTGCATATCCAAAAAAAATCATTTTTTTATGGGTCAACTTGTATAAAATATAATAAATAGAGAGTAATATCATTAATTTATTATTTTTATTAGAATTATGATTCAAAATTATGGTGAAATTTGAAGAGATATTTTTTCTTTATTTGAGGGAAATAAATATTTATTAATAAGTGGAATATTATTTTTTATATTATGTAAAACTCTTATTTTAATATTATTTATAAATTAAGTAATATTCCTAGTTAAATTAAAACCGAAAGAATTAATATTATAAATAAGAGAATTGTAGAAAGATTTTTTTTTTTTTTATCCATGGATAAAGGCTTTTGCTCATTGCAGGAAAGGGCTTTATCCAGTAGGGAGAAATTACTTTCACCTATTGTGAGAAAAAGGGTTTTGCCCATTAAGGAGAGTGGCACTTGTCTATTGTAGTCACATGGAAAGAGAGAGGTTTCAGCCCAAGGTTTATAATTTCATAGAGGGAGAGAGGTTTCAGTTTAAGGTGAAGAATAACATAGTCCAAAAGGAATGAACTATTATCCATATAGTTGAAGACACTATTTATGTTGTATAAAGCAATTAAAATAGTAAATATATTGAGTTATGTCTAAAGGATAATAAGAGAAACTAATTAGCATATTTATTATAAGCCAATTTGTAGTGAGTTATCTTTTAGGTATAATTGAGATGATTCGTTGTATAATTTGAAATTTGTAATTGATAACTTTATTTGATTATAATAAAAGATGATATATTTATGGATGTAAACCTATTTGGAGTGAACTATATAAATATTGGTGTTTTATATATTTATTTTATTGCTTTGTAGTTACACACTTTCAAGATGTATAACAAATTTTTTTATTATGTAATTGGTCATATTACAGAGTGATGGAATTGGAATCCATTCACTTCTCCCATTAAATTGCCTTGTGAGATTAGAAATAAAAAAATATTATTATATGTCTAATTTTAATTTTATTAAAAAAATATAATAAATAAATTTATTAAGAGTCGATTTAAATAATTATATATAATAAATTTTTTAATAAAAATATGAATCAATGAATCTCTCATTATAAAAATACATTATTGAAAAACAGTAGAATTCAATATTTAAATTTAAGAGCGTCTGATAAATATATATATATATATATATGGGAGAAATTTCAAAATATATGAGAGGTCAATTAGCCTCTCCTGTTTATGAATACATCATGCCTAAAATACTTAGATATAGATATACCACGACACTAAAATCTTTCAGACTGAATGAATCTCTTTTATCACTTTACCCAATCAGGGCTATTTCTTTTTCTTTTTCTTACATAAATTCTTGTTTTCACATTTTGTCTCTCCCCCTCAATCTCTTGTCAAAATTAAATTGCTGTTACATGAACCTTTGTCATCTCAGTATGACACAGAAGAATACAAGTTTTAGCTATAGTTGACATAATAAGAAGCTCTGCTATTTTTTTGGATGAATTGGTGAACTGAAATTGAAGGTGCCAACGTAATGAATTTATTGTTTTTTTAGGATATATAAACGTAAAGCATTTGTTTGTTATAAATTAATAGTGTATAATATGGAAAGAGGACAACCTAAAATGATTGCTTCATGACCTTGCACTTGCACCATTTAATTTACTTGAGCTTCTCTTCCTATATATGCAAACCTCAATCCAAGCCATAGAAAGCATCAATAAATGTTTAGTTTCTTCCTTTGTTATGTGCTTGAGCTTTTGTCAATGGCAGCTGATCATCAAGGCAAGAAAACAAAAGGCAGGCAAAAAATAGAGATGAAGAAAATTGAAAACGAAGACGATAGGCTTATCACTTTCTCCAAGCGTAGGTCAGGGATCTACAAGAAAGCTAGTGAACTCATCACTCTTACAGGTGCAGAACTGGCTTTTGTGGTGTTTTCGCCTGCTGGTAAGCCATTTTCTTTTGCTCATCCTTCTGTGGACGCTGTTGCTGATAAGTTTCTTGGCAAGGAACCTGAGGCAAACGCAGAGAGCACCACCCATCCCCTTGTGGAAGCCCACAGGCAGATAAGGATCGAGGAACTAAACCAACAGCACAATGAACTTATCCGTCAATTGGATGCAGTGAAGGAGAAAGGAAAACAGCTGAAGCAGAGATTGAGAGGGATAGAGAGAAAAGGGTGGTGGGATACTCCAATTGAAGAGCTGAACGTGCAAGAAATGATACAAATGGAAGCTGCTTGCGAGGATATTCAAATGAACTTGATCAACAAGCTCAAGGACAAGACTTCTAGTGGAGCTTCTTCTTCTGCTGCTGCTGCTGCTGCTGCTCATCATCAGGCCCAAATGATCAATCCTTTTGCTCCCATGAATCCTAATGAGGCCAAACCGCCAGTGTTTCCTCCTGGTTATGATTAGTTCTAAGCAACCCGACCATGTTTGGAACCAATATTCAACAACGATAATAAAATGGCTTTGCCCTATACTAGCTAGATTATGGGAATTTGGAATCGAGTCCTTGGAGGTTTAATAATTTAATAAATGCAGCACTAAACTTGACTGCTATACTGCCGAATGTTTCGTTCGTTCATAGGAAGCGAATTGTTTGGCAAACCATTTGGCAAAATGGGGCTCTAGGAGGCAAGATGATTTCATTGCTGTCATTTTAACTAAGGGTTTTCATTGTTCTATTTTAAACTGTTTTTGCATCGTTTCTCTCTCTGTGATTTCATCAGCAGGGATTGGTAGTTCTATAGATGGGTGTACATGGGTGAGTCTATTGGCTTGGGTTCCCTTCCCTGCTGGTTTTCCCCTCTCTCTTCCTATGTTTTATTTCTTCTCTGTTCCATTATAAATATTATGCTTATTAGCATTGAATTTGAATTGCATACAAAGAAATTATTCTCGTTCTTCTCTGTTCCATTATAAACATTATGCTTATTAGGACTCGAATTATTTATTATTATTTATTTTAATAATACAAATTAATAAATATTTTTATATTTTTATAATTATATTATAAAATTATGTTAATGAATAAATTTTAATTAATTATAATTTTATTTTAGATAATAATAAATAAATAAGTTAATTAATAGAATATTTTTTAAATTAATTAACATATACCAATAAAATGATAAAAAAAAATACATATATGCAACACTATGAATATCATTATTAAAATTTTTATACTTTAAATATAAAAATTGTTTTAAAAAATAAATTTTTAAATTTTATAAATAGTTGTTTATATATATAATTTTTATAAAATAATTCAACATTTTTTAGTCTAATAAAAAAATTATTTAAAAAAAATAGAGATAATATAATGAGCTGAGTTTTATAATATCTAAAATTAAAAACTTAGAAATTTTAAAATTTTTTAAAGAAATTGTAACAAATAAAATTTTAGATAATTATTATTTTTACATCTGATATAAGAATTTGAAATTCAAATTTATAAATATTTAAATGAAAAATAATATTTAATATGATAAATTATTTTTAAAATTTTTTTATTAAATGAGGTGACACGCTCTTATAAAATCATTTTTAAGACTTAATTATATATATATATATATATATATATATATATATATATATATATATATATATATTAATTTCTGCTTGTAGTTCAGAACATCAATGGAGTAGTTAATTAATTAGCCGGATTTCCATCAATTTTGCAATTCGTTTTAACTTAGAGTTCAAGTATTAAATTTTCATTAACATTTCTCTAAATCTAAATCTCATAAAGATAATAGTCTAATATTAAATTTGAATTATATGCAAATTCATGAGCCAAAATGAAATTTGATAAATTTTTTTTTTAACAAAGAAAGGTGGAATTCATTAAATAAACACTGGCAATACGAGGCCCACGGCCATTACATTCATAATTTCTAGTGCAACTTTAACTATCAAACCCCAAATAATAAAGCCCATAGCCCACTCTAATTAAAACCTAATATCAATTGTTTAGAATATCACATGCTCGGTCCAACTGAAAGAATGACGGCAGCATTGCCACCGTACCAGAAACCAGCAACCACCAAACCCAAAGAGAGCAGCTCACAGCACTGGGAAGCACCAACAAGAAAACTCTGCCAGACTGCCACCACAAAGGACAAGCGCAGATCAAACACCACACCACCCCAAAGAAGTAGAGCTCCCCAGGGAATTTGTCACCCTCAAAAAAACAAGCAAACCCAGAAAATAGGCTACTGCAACACGAGAGAAGAAACTAGGAACAATGGAGATGCCGGTGAAATTGACGAAGGAATGACAAAGCTTGGGCCTCTCATTCCCATATAGTTTACAAGGAAACCGGTGGCTAAAGACTAATCACCAATGCCCTTTGAGATGCCTTCCAAGAGGGAAGCCCTTTAAACCACTGAAAAACACTTACAAACCAAGCAGATCTTAGGGTTCAGAATACCTACAAGTAGAGCAGCCAAAAAAAGTCCCATCCAAATAAAACGGCTAAAATCAATGTATGCACGTTCGTTTCACTAAATAAAAATTCTATTCAAAGAGGAGTACTAAAACTTCAAAGTTGAAGATAAATAAGTAAGGCAACAAAAGAAATAGCTAAATAAACTAAAAAGATAAAATAATTTGACTTAAGAGTATATATTATTCAATTATAATTGAATAATTTTACTAAACTAATCAAATTTGATTATTTTATTTAAAATAAGTTTGATTCGATTCAGTTCAATTTTCAGCTAATGATTATAAATTTTTTTTGATTTTTTATTATTATTTCGATTACTTTTAATTTAGTAATACAATTGACGAAATAAGTAAATTTATATTAATTATATTTTTATTAATCATATATTATTTATAATTATTATTTTTATAATCTTATTAATCATATTTACTTTGTAATCATTCTTTTATTACTAATAAATTATATTTATTATTTTTATAAATAAAAATAAATATTATATTCTTTTAATTAATTCAATTATAATCGATAATTAATGATGCTCGTATATATCTTAATTTCTAAAAAAATAAGTGTTTGTTATATGCACACATGCACATACTTACATTTATGCTAGTAACACCTCGTTTGGTGCATTAATTACGGACTCTAATGGATCCTTTTTGTTGGGCATGTCTTTTCTTTTTTTTTTTTTAACGAAGATATTATGGGTTGGGTATAATTGATGGGCCATATAATATTGCTGTGATTCTCTAGGTCTTGAAAGATGGATGTTAAGTTCATAAATTGCCTAAAATTAAAGAATAAGGTGAGACTCAGTAGCTATTGGATAGCCATTCCAATGCTCATATCAGTAATCAAGTTTTTTATGATACAAAATGAGTTAATAGCATTTTTTACTTAATGAAAAGATGTTCTTGGGCAAATCCTTGAAACCTATTTATGTAGAGATAAGAAAAAATAACTATAAATTACAACTAAATCTTTTATATTTTCTTAATTTTTATATAGCGGCATGTACTTTAATTAGAGTGCTTGATTACAGCCATGACCCTCAAAACAACAATATATATGGTTATTCCGATCTCATATCAAGCACGGACGATCTCCTAAGTTATTGTTTTCTCACATTCAGACTTGTTAGAGATCGAAGATAAACTGCTTGTTAAGGATGGCCTCCTACCTAACTGATGTTGCTTGGCTTCGATCCATGGAAGCTCGGAAACGAGTTTGGTCGACATGACCCATGGAGTTCAATTTTTTTGGGCTAGACTATATCACTATATAACGAAAAGTAGTCATCTTCCTAAAGTTGAATAATCTTTAAATAGGTAGATAGAGAGACTTAAACCCTAAATCTTCCTACTTTAGTACTTTAAAAGTAAAGAAAGATCAATCAAGTTATCTCTGATTGCTTGCATGTCTTATTTTTTTGATAAAATATTCCTTGGAAGATAATATTTTTGAATTTCGCCAGATTGCATATGATTGTAGGCACCTTTTATTATATGGGTTTGATTAGACTTTGGTTTAAATTCAGCGACAAACTAATATGGCGGCTTATACTTTTATTAGGGGAACCACGTATATGCTAGTCCTAAATTTTGGTCTGAACTCTCTATATAATATATTATTTTCTTATGTTGTTTCGTTTCTTTTCACCTAAAATTTTAGATCTAGATTAGGTATATTGAGATAGCTTATTGGCCTTGGACCTGATTTATTAATAAAAATATAATTTAAAAAAGGGAAATTTAGGAAATATATCAACAATAAAATTGTAATACCAAATTAATTGAAAACTATACTTATAGCCAGCATGTGTGCGTGTCTAATATATAAGAGTGTTATTTCAATTAGCTGCGCCAATTTTCTTTTTATATTATTTATTAAGTTATGAATGCTAGAATCAGATGAGATTGTTAATTAGGTTATATAATTTTTTTTGTAAAAATTATATTTGTGTGAAAATTTTTTATTTTAATTGAAATAGTGAAATGAAATTAATATAATGAGTCAATGTTGATTCAGCATAATTAATTAGGTTAAGTTCTCATTTCCTTAATCCCATTTAATATATAGTGAGAGCACAATTTTCAGAAAAAAAAATATCTGAAATATTTAACAGTGATTTAAGATGCCAACCAAAAAAAATCAGAGGAAAAATGAGAAAACATACGAGGCAAACCGAGAATTTTTAATTGCCAACTAAAATATTCATCCTCCACAGATTGCAAGCTGCAAACTATGGAAAGAAGCCAACTTTGATAGGTATTTTCCATGACATATCACCATTTAATCATTTGTCAATTTTCATATATATATACACATTTCATCAAACACCAACATAAACCCAAGTATATTTTTCTTCTACAGAAGCTCAATTTTTGTGATTCATGGCAGCCAAGCAAACCAAAGGCAGGCAAAAGATCACAATGAAGAGAATAGAGAACGAAGACGGCAGGCTAATCACTTTTTCGAAACGCAGATCTGGGATTTACAAGAAGGCAAGTGAACTGGTTACACTGTGTGGTGCAGAGGTTGGTGTGCTGGTGTTTTCACCAGCAGGCAAGCCCTTCTCCTTTGGCCATCCATCCATGGAATCCATATCAAATCGTTTCCTTGGCAATAACCTAACACCCATTGACAGTACACACCCTCTGGTGGAGGCTTATCGGAAGTTGAGGATTAACGAGCTAAACCAGAATTGCAATGAACTGCTTAGCCGACTGGAAGCAGAGAAAGAGAGAGGAAACATGCTGAAGCAGATGATGAAAGGGAAAGGGAGGCGGCAGCAGCAGCAGAGTTATTGGTGGGAAGCTCCTGTCGATGAGCTTAACTTTCAAGATCTTCATCAAATGTATGCTATGTTGGAAGACCTTCACAGTAATTTATGCAGGAAAATCAATGGACCATCTTCGTCCAGGAATCCATTATTTGCCTGCACCAATCATCAGAACGATCCTGCTGGCTCCTTCCCTCATGGATTTGATTATGGGCGCAGGCATTTTTAGATAATTTTCCTTTCTTAATTTTTCTTTTTCGATTAGAGCGCTGTGATTCCAACGTAAACTTAATTATTATTAAGAGATCAGGTCGTTGTTATACCATGGTATGGGAACTATATTATCAAGAGCAAGTGATGGAAGTGAAAGTACTAATATTTTTGCATCTAATTTTTGAAGGCATGCAGTCTCAGAAATGAAATTGTTATTTTTTGAAATTAATCAGCAATTAATGACATAATTAAGGAAAGTGATGAAAGGTAGTATTTTTTTTTTCTTTGTATCACATTTTTTTAGATATTTATAAATTATTTTAACTAAGCCACAAATTTGAACATACCAACATTAAAACATGAATTATTAGCCTTAAATCAAGGACATTAAAGTATGTAGCATCCCTAATTTTCAAATAATTATTATATATATATATATATATTATTTATTTTAACCCTGGTATTGTGGACTTCGCGTATGTACTTTCATTTCATGGAAATTCGATCGTCTCCCGAATCTGCAATTTCGGACCGAGCAGGTAAGCTGCTGGAACCATTTCAAAACCGGGTCAAGATTATAGGCTACCCCATCATTTTCAGACATTCTGGACGCATTCCAGTTGTCAGATTTGGCATAGGTAAACTCGAACTCTACATTACTCTAATTTTAATTATAATTTCGATATTATTATATATTCAAGCATGCCCATGCATCATTTATAAATATGTATCATTATAGTTAAACACTAGGCACATTTTATATTGCATTCATAATTGTTGAAGTGTCATGGATGTTGTTTGTGATAATTTAGAGCAGTGTGTGTGCGTGGCGTGCGTGGCGTATGGTATTGGATATGGATAGGACAGGTAGACACGGCTTGAGAGACACTTGCTGGGACCTGGTCCTTCGGGGTAGACACGGCTTGAGAGACCTCGCTGGGACCCCGCATTTGGTTTATTAAGCGAAAGTCTGGCTTGAGAGATACTCGTTAGCAGAGGTTGGATTAAGAGGGCTGTAGAGGGGATCGGCTCCCATATATGTATTGCTTGATAGTGTTGGGTGTGTGAGCACTCTAAATTACCTTTTTACTGTTATGATATGAAAATTATGACGATGTTGCATTTCACTACACATGGTGCATTATCTTTAGATAGTTATAGAGATTATGATTAAAATTGGTATTTTACTCTCTGAGTCGAACGCTTACTCCTATTCATCTTATTTTTTCAGGCTATAGGAGGAGAACTTTTTCAGAATAACCTGTTTCTTTCCTCGTAGGTTATGAAAAAATTTCTTAACTGTATTATTATTATTATTATTATCTAAGTTTGTAATTTAGAACTCCGCATGTACTAGTAGTAGCATAAATCCTGTCAGGGACTGCATGAATTTAAGTTTTTGTATTAACAAATGAAAAATTTTTATGAGTTTTAAATAGTTTGTAAATGATGTAACAGGATTGAGTTGGGCTCCCCAAATTTTAGTTTCTGATAATTATCGGGCTAAGTTGGCCCGAAATAAAATTATAATAGTTTAATTTAAATTATTTGATATGCATATTGGGCCTAAATTGTGGGCCTGGTCATGGGTTTGAGAACAGTAAGGCTTACTACGGGCCTTGGGGGCTTTATATCGGTCCAGGTCCTAGTACCAGTCCAGCCCATAGGTTGGATCGTGACAAAGTAAGAGTAAAAAAAAAAAAAAAACACTAAAAGCACAATTTAATCCTAATTTAATTGGACAAACATTTCTAAATTAAAAAAAATCTTAATCCCGTGTTTTTAGACCTTAAACCTTCCACTAGATCATTTATTTGTTGTATTTTTAATAATTAATTTTATAATATTTCATATTTATTATTTTCTCTTTTAATTTAGATGCTATACATGTATATAAGGAAATACTTTCAATTTTAGAAACAAAGAAAAAAAATTATTTAATTTCAAGCATGCATTAAATGTGATGAAATATAACAAAAAAAAAAAAAAACATTACCTCTGTGTACTTTTATATGTCATTTTTATAAAATTTTTTGGTCTAAAATTATTTGTTACTTTGAGAAGTTTAATAGTGCATTAATTTTTTTTTAATTTTACCTTTATTTCTATTATGCACAATAATTATTTCTATAATTTTTTTTAACCTATCTTATTACCTTCTTCTCTCTTTTAATTAGATGAAATAAAGGGTAATTTAGTCAAATTATAAATAATTTTGTTATAATTTAAGTAATTTAATTATTTTCTTAATTATTGTATAAAAACTTTAAATAACAGATAAAAATGACCTAAAATAGTATTATTTTAATTTATATAAGATGAATATTAAATGCATAGTATGAAATAACTTAGACTGATTAAAACTGAAATCAATAAATATAATTTATCATTTTATGTAAAGCATTAGTGAATAAAAATAAATTTATATACTTTTTACTATTTTCAAAATTAATATATTAATAAAAATATATTTATTAATATTAATTAATATTAATAATATAAATTAAAATTTTAATCATATTAAAAATTTTATTTTAAAATTAATTTCATGTGTATGAGAAATTCTATTATAATTATTATATAATTTTAAAAAAAAAGTTATCCCACTTACATAAAAATTCTATCCCTAATTAATTATCTTTATATAAATCAAATACAATTAAAATTATAATATTATAAAATTCTTATACTTATATATCAATATAAGTTTCTAGATATGCTAACTTTTATATATTTGAAGAGAACAAAGAAATCCTTATAATTTTTTTATATTTAAAGTAATTCAAGTTAATTTTTTAAATTAATATGTATATTATAAGTAGTTTTTAATCTAATTAGGAAATTATTTAAATACTAATAAAAAGTTACATAAAATAACAAAGAGGACAGTATTTTATCAAATTTAATCCAAAATAAAATCAACCTTAAATCTATGCAAATTTAAACATTTTCCATACTCATTTAAACTAATTTTATCTTGTAAATGTGTTATTAACAGTAACTTT
Organism: Hevea brasiliensis; assembly: GCF_030052815.1. Lineage (NCBI taxonomy): Eukaryota > Viridiplantae > Streptophyta > Magnoliopsida > Malpighiales > Euphorbiaceae > Hevea > Hevea brasiliensis. Next base: position 60,589,672 of record NC_079507.1, on the reverse strand, counting down.
ATACTTTATTTAAACATTAGTATTATTTTTTATTTCTATAGCAAATTAGTTTATTAATATTTTATTGAAATAATCTACCAACATAAAGATTAAGACTATAATTTAATTTTATTTTTTTTTATTTCTTTTGAAATAATATATTTGATAGGTAATAATTTCATATATTATTATTATTAGCATCCTTCGATTCATGAGAAACTCCGACAACAATAAGTGAAATTGTGACACCATTTACCCGTCTATAGTGTAGCCGAGTAAGATATGTCACACTCGGTGCCGGAGCACTCTATCTTATCTTATCTCAATTTATTACTTCTTAATTATCACATTCAATTTTTATAAATTTATGTGGAGAAACTGACAGAGTTTCCCCTCATTTCTTAATAATTTGACAATTTTTCACCTGTGTGAAACAATTATAATTATGTTTATATATATTATCAAATTCATTTTCTCATTCAGAACATCAATAAGTTTCACTCATATAAATACATAAGAAATTTAAATCATTTTCATACATACACAATTTAAATATGAAATTTGAAATTGTATTAATTTACATCATGTGCACATTTAATATACAAAAATACATAATTTACATTATATATCCAAAATTTAATTACAATGATCAAAAATAAAATACAAGTTGGTGGACACTATCAAAATATGCACTGTTGAGAAGGTGACACTCGGGTTCCAAATGCATATCAAAATTTCTAATCTCCTAGTCTATGGTCTACTGGGTTCTCTGGCCAAATTTTCAGTACCTACGCGTTGCAAAAGGGACGAGCTAAGCATAAAGCTTAGTGGTGCCAATAATATAAGAAAATATAACATGTAAATAAAAGTAAAAATTTCCTAGTTATTGTGCTTATAAGAAATAAATAATTACTAACTTATTATTTAGTCGAAGGCTAATTACATCTTATGATATTAACTCTTTCTAGCATTTTATTAATCGTTTTCTTGATGATTTTGAGCATCTTTTTATTGTAATCATTCTTGTTCTTTATCTTGATATTTAATTTCCTTACTTCCTTTAATAATCAATTCAATTACATTTATACTTTTCCATGCCCAAGTAACCTATACAAATTGACCAGACTGGATAAATAGGTAAACTAGCACTGGGTACCAGGTACCTCGGGCCATCACACCATCGGTCACAATGTGTCTCCTGGTGTGCAGACTGGCTAATAGGGCATAAAAGCAATAAGGTATAAAGCCAAGTATAACATTATAATCAGTATAGCCATAGGCTATCATATCACAGAATGGCATGAAGCCATACGCAGTACTGCTATCAGAACCCTATTGGCATACTAACCTATCCAAACCAATCACACTAGACCTACTATGGCATTTAACACTTTTAATTATGTAATTTTTTTGAAATTGAAATTTAATTATTACTATTCATTCCATTAGTCAACTAAAATGTTGACTTTTTTATAGATAATAGGTATATTGGTTCTGATATCCCCAATGTCACGACCCAACCTATAGGCCGGACCGGGACTAGGACCTAGGCCGGCATAAAGCCCCCAAGGCCCGTAGTAAGCCTTACTGTTCTCAAACCCATTACCAAGCTCACAATTTAGGCCTAATATGCATATAAAATAATTTTAATTAAACTATTATAATTTTATTTCGGGCCAACTTAACCCAGTAATTATCATAAACTAAAATTAGGGGAGCCCAGCTCAACTCTGTTACATCATTTACAAACTATTTAAAACTCATAAAAATTTTTCATTTGTTGATATAAAAACTTAAATTCATGCAGTCCCTGACAGGATTAATACTATTACTAGTACATGCGGAGTTCTAAATTATAAATTTAGATCATAATAATAATACAGTTAAGTAATTTTTTTTCATAACCTGCGAGGAAAGGAACATGTTATTCTCAAAAAGGTCTCCTCCTATAGCCTGGAAAAATATGGTGAACAAAAGTGAGTGTTTGACTCAGAGAGTAAAATACTAATTTTAAGTACAATTTCTATAGCTATCTAAAACTAATACATCATAAAGAGTGGAATGCAACACTATCAAAATTTTCATACACATCACATCATAATAGCAAAAAGGCAATTTGGAGCACTCATACGCCCAATACTATTCAAACAGTACATATGTAGGAGCTGATCCCCTATACAGCTCTCTTAATCCAACCTCTACTAGCGAGTGTCTCTCAAGCCAGACTTTCGCTTAATAAACCAAATGCTGGGTCTCTGCGAGTGTCTCTCAAGCTGTGTCTACCCCGACTTATCCATAAAGGATCGGGTCCTAGCAAGTGTCTCTCAAGCCGTGTCTACCCATCCTGTCCATATCCAATACCATATCACAAGCATGCCAATACACGCACATTGCTCCAAATTACCATAAATAACATCCATGGTGATTCATCAATTAATAATGCAATATAAAACGTGCCTAGTGTTTAACTACATAGATACATATTTATAAGTGATGCATGGGCATGCTTGAACATATAATAATATCGAAATTAAAATTAAAATTAATATTTTATTCACAATACATCGAGGACTATTGTGACTGCTGGATGCAGAAAAAAAGTTAACCTCGATCACCTAAATAATTATATTATAAATTTATTATTACTAAGTCAAAATAAAACTCTAAAGAGACAACAGACAACCTAATTCATGCCGGAAATCTGACGGAGTTTCCCCTATACCTAGGAACTACCCAATCTGCACAAAGATTCAAATAACACTTCTAAATTCTCAATTTCTACAATCACATCTCATCAACATCATATAGCCCCTCCTAGGCCCTCCAAATCAAACAATAGTCATAAACTTGAAAAATTACGTTTTAGTCCCTATAATTGACATTTCATAAAAATTCACTCTGAAAAGCTCTAAAAATTCTAAAATTTTGCCCCGCGGTCCTAAGCAATATTATAGAGCTAGCGCAAAAGGAATTACAATTTTCTAATCACCCATGAATATTTTATGAATTTTATTCTAACTCAGTACAAGGTAAAAATTGAGCAAGGTAGAGTTCCGGTGTACCTATGCCAAGTCTGACACCTGAAACATGTCCAGAATGTCTGAAAATGCTATAATTAACTATAATATCGATCACCTGAGATGGGCGGCCGACCAGCCAGATTTGGCTGAAATGCAATCCCGACGCCCGTGAGCTATCCTTGATCCGATTGCACCTAAATTAAGTCCAAATTGTATTAATAATTATCATAAAATTATTTTTAAATTTTGGGAATAAAAAAAGTGCAAAAATCTCACCAAGCGATCTAGACCGTCCGATTATCGCCTTTTCAAATGATGTCCGATCGGAGCGGGACTGGTCCTATCTGGAATATCTCATCCTCCCGAGTCCATCGGTGATCTTGGATTTCCGATCTGACTGTCGGATTGACCGAAAACTTATCGGAAAGTTCCCTGCCCAAAACTTTCTCTCTCTTTTTTCTCTCTCCTTGGAATTATGGTTGCCGGCGACGATTTGAAGCACCACCGATTGGGAAAAGTGCACCAAGTCATGAGGAGGTGAACACCGATGGGACTATAGCCATCCGGTGTAGAAAACACTGGGAATCGAGGCCCAAAGCTCCGATTGCATGCTGCTTCTCTCTCTCATCCTTCCTCACGTTTTTACGGTAGGAGCTCGCCATCGGGGCATCATCGGAGGTCATTGGTGTAGGGGGTGGTGGTTGGAAACGCTGGCCAACGATGGGTGGCGGGGACGGTGGCCGGAAGCAAAGGAGAAGGGAGGGAGAATGATGGAATCAGGGAGAGAGAAAGAAAGGTGGGGAGGGGGGGCCTATGCACTTCTAATTATACTATTAGCCCCTCAACTTCTTAGAGGTTTACAATTAGGTCTAAAATTATTTTATATATTAAAGTTTAATAAAATTCTAGTAATAATAAAATAAATATAATCTAAGAAAATTTAATTATTTTATTCTCATTTAATAAATTAACTTTAATTAAATTTTTTTATTATTTATTTATTTATTTATTATTATTATTATTATTATTATTATTATTATTATCTTCCTTTATTTTAAAATCAATTCAAATAAATCCTATAATATTAATAACATAATATTTTCTTTTTATTTTATTTATAATTTAAAAATTTTGGGTTGTTACACCTAACATACCATATTTTGCATTCTAAAATTGTTGGCATTGGTTGCCAATACCATTATAAAGCTTAGTGTTGGTTATTTTAAAATTTTCAGATTTCAAGCACTAAGTTTATTGTTCCATTGGTTATTTGTACAGTAGGAATTTGATAAAATTCTCTTCATGAAAGTTGTTCCTTTATGTGTCTTCTTTAATTTTCTTTTTGAATCACTCTATTTGGAGTTTTCTAGCTCAAGATATGGCCATTTTAACATAACTAGTCGGATGGACTTTTACCTAGAATTTCTAGGCAATTCTGGTTTTGCCAGATTTGGTAGCTCAATTTTGGTTAGCAATTTCACTTGTTTAAGTTCAGAATTGGAGTTTGTGTTCTATATGAAAGTTGTTCTAAATTGTCTAAGCTTTTCATTGATATAAAGTTTAGGTTAATTGGATTTTTCTACACTGAGTTATGACTAAATGAATGAATACTGTTCATTTAGTCATTTTGTCCAGCAGAATGTGTGTTACCCAGATTTGGTCAATTTTTAGGTCAGTCTATTGTAGTCTTCTGGGCAGGATTCTTTCATCAAAGTTATGCTATTATGTATCTAATTTCATGTCCAATTGGCCTTGCACTAATTAAACCTACACAACTCCAATTATAGCTGCCTAAACTTGCTAGACTCACATCCAGCCCTGCAGGTCACTCAAAGCAGCACATCTAACCTCAATTCTCCTGTCACAAATCACTTCATTTCCTAATCAAACATAACCAAATGGTCACTAATTGACCATTAGAACTTCATTTCACTAATACATGACCAATATCCCAAATTTGGTATCCCAAACCCTAACTCCAACAACTTTAATTCTCCATATACATGCAATCAATGAATTAAGACATCAAATTCATGTTCAATGGCAGCCATGTATAACTATATTTTAATCTAATCAATGAAACCCTAATGTACCCTAAGGCTGCCAAAATTTCATGGAATATAATCATGCATTTTTCGTTCAATTTCTATCAATTTTTTAACTTAACTTAGCCTAAATTCAAGTTTAGAAGGAATTAAGAACAAGGACTATGGCACTAACCTCTTGGCTGATTTTCTAGCATGTTCACCCCTCACTTTATTTCACTTTCTCTTCTTCTAATTGCTGCCCAAGTCTTGCTCTAGTGGTAAGGGAGATTTTTCGTGAAGAGAGGGTGAGGTTTTGAGGTGAATTAAAGTGGGATTCAAAGCTTATGGGAGCTTTAATGGTGGAGAGGGTTTGGGGACTTGGCTCAATGGGATAGAGGTAAGGGAAGACAGAAAAATTTGGTTCATTTTCTGCCCATTGGACTTCTTGAATTGGGTTTAGAATGAGGTGTCACAATGTGATTGGGTGGGGGCACACTAATGACATCATGTGATGTCATAATTTCCTATTTTCTTTCTTTTTCTTTTCTTTTCTTTTCTACTCATTTTCAATTAAATTTTTAGCAATATTTATTCACATTTTATATCACATAAATTATTTATTTAACTGGACAAGTTGGCCAAAAATCATCTCTGAAGATGAAATGACCAAAATGCCCTCCGTTTGGCTTATTGAGCCAAAATCGTCTGTACCGATCTAAAAATTTTTCTAAGCATTTTCATGGCATTTTAATGCCATCGAAATCTCAATGACTATTCTCTGAAGTCCCAAAAATTATTTCATGAATTTTCTCCCCGGTTTAGGGCTTCTAGCTGCGAAGACCGTAACTTCCCACTAGGTTACCCATCACTAGGGTACCGGCTCATTTAACTTGGTTATATTTTATTTCTAAAATTTTTTCTAAAATTTTTTTATTAGTATTTGAGTTATTTATGACTCTTTCCTCTAGTCTAAATATTTTTTTCAGACGTTCTAGCTGTCTGAACAGACACCGATCACCGGAACAGTAGAATGTACGAAATTACTACAGTGAGGGTGTTACAACTCTTGCAGCGGAAACGTGGTGGGCCCATAACCCATAAGTCCCTGGATCGAAACCAAGCTCTGATACCACTTAATGTGACACCCCTCACCCGTCTACAGTGTAGCCAAGCAAGATATGACACACTCGGTGCCAGAGCACCCTATCTTATCTTATCTTAATTTATTACTTCTTAATTATCACATTCAATTTTCATTAAATTTATGTGGAGAAATTGATGGAGTTTCCCCTTATTTCTTAATAATTTGACGATTTCCCACCTGTATGAAATAATTACAATTATCCTTATATATATTCTTAAATTCGTTTTCTCATTTAAAACATCAATAAGTTTCACTCATATAAATACATAAGAAATTCAAATCATTTTCATACATACACAATTCAAATATAAAATTTGAAACTATATTAATTTACATCATGTGCACATTTAATGTACAAAAATACATAATTTACATTACATATCCAAAATTTAATTACAATGATAAAAAATAAAATACAAGCTGATGGACACTACCAAAATATGCACTGCTGAGGAGGTGACACTCGGGACCCAAATGTAGATCAAAACTTCTAATCTCTTAGTCTATGGTCTACTGAGTTCTCTGGCCAAATCTTCAGTACCTACGCATTGCAAAAGCGATGCGCTAAGCATCAAACTTAGTGGTGCCAATAATACAAGAAAATATAATATGCAAATAAAAGTAAAAATTTCCTAGTTATTGTGCTTATAAGAAATAAATAATTATTAACTTATTGTTTAGTCGAAGGCTAATTATATCTTATGATATTAACTCTTTTTAGCATTTTATTAATCGTTTTCTTGATGATTTTAAGCCTCTTTTTATTGTAATTATTCTTATTCTTTATCTTGATATTTAATTTCCTTACTTCCTTTAATAATCAATTCAATTACATTTATACTTTTCCATGCTCAAGTAACCTATACAAATTGACCGGACTAGATAAATGGGTAAACTAGCACTGAGTACCAGGTACCTTGGGCCGTCACACCATCGGTCACAATGTGTCTCCCGGTGTGCAAACAGAATGGCTAATAAACCATAAAAGCAATAAGGCATAAAGCCAAGTATAACATCATAATCAGTATAGCCATAGGCTATCATATCATAGAATGGCATAAAGCCATACGCATTACTGCTATCAGAATCCTATTGGCATGCCAACCTATCCAAACCAATCACACTAGGCCTACTAGGGCATTTAACACTTTTAATTATGCAATTTTTTTGAAATTGAAATTTAATTGTTACTATTCATTCAATTAGTCAATTAAAATGTTGACTTTTCATAAATAATAGGTTTATTGGTTCTAATATCCCTAACATACCATATTTTGCACTCTAAAATTGTTGGCATTGGTTGCCAATACCATTATAAAGCTTAGTGTTGGTTATTTTAAAATTTTTAGATTTCTAGCACTAAGTTTACTGTTCCATTGGTCATTTTTACAGTAGGAATTTGATAAAATTCTCTTCATGAAAGTTATTCCTTTATGTGTCTTCTTTAATTTCCTTTTTGAATAACTCTATTTGGAGTTTTCTAACTCATGTTATAGCTATTTTACCATAACTGGTCGGATGGACTTTTATCCAGAATTTCTGGGCAATTCTGGTTTTGCCAAATTTGATAGCTCAATTTTGGTTAGTAATTTCATTTGGTTAAGTTCAGAATTAGAGTTTGTGTTCTATATGACAGTTGTTCTAAATTGTCCAAGATTTTCATTGATACAAACTTCAGGTCAATTGGACCTTTCTATACTGAGTTATGACCAAATGAATGAATACTATTTATTTGATCATTTTGCCTAGGCAGAATGTGTGTTACCCAGATTTGGTCAATTCCTAGGTTAGTCTATTGTGGTTTTTCGGGCAGGATTCCTTCATCAAAGTTGTGCCATTATGTATCTAATTTCATGTCCAATTGGCCTTGCACCAATTGAACCTGCACAACTCCAGTTATAGCTGCCCAAACTTGCTGGACTCACATCCAACCCTGCAGGTCACTCAAAGCAGCACATCTAACCTCAATTCCCATGTCACAAATCACTTCATTTCCTCATCAAACATAACCAAATGGTCACTAATTGACCATTAGAACTTCCTTTCACTAATACATGACCAATATCCCAAATTTGGTGTCCCAAACCCTAACTCCAACAACTTTAATTCTCCATATACATGCAATCAATGAATTAAGACATCAAATTCATGTTAAATGGCAGCCATGTACGATTATATTTTAATCTAATCAATGAAATCCTAATGTACCCTAAGGCTGCCAAAATTTCATGAGATATAATGATGCATTTTTCGTTCAATTTCTATCAATTTTTCAACTTAAATTAGCTTAAATTCAAGTTTAGAAGGAATTAAGAACAAGGACTATAGAACTAACCTCTTGGCTGATTTTTTAGCTTGTTCACCCCTCACTTTATTTCACTTTCTCTTCTTCTAATTGCTGTCCAAGTCTTGCTCTAGTGGTAAGGGAGATTTTTTGTGAAGAGAGGGTGAGGTTTTGAGGTGAATTGAAGTGGGATTCAAAGCTTATGGGAGCTTTAATGGTGGAGAGGGGTTTGGGGACTTGGTTCAACAGGATAGAGGTAAGGGAAGATAGAAAAATTTGGCTCATTTTCTGCCCATTTGACATCTTGAATTGGGTTTAGAATGAGGTGTCACAATGTGATTGGGTGGAGGCACACTAATGACATCATGTGATATCATATTTTCCTATTTTCTTTCTTTTTCTTTTCTTTTCTTTTCTACTCATTTTCAATTAAATTTTTAGCAATATTTATTCACATTTTATGTCACATAAATTATTTATTTAACTGGACAAGTTGTTTAAAAATCATCTCTGAAAATGAAATGACCAAAATGCCCTCCGTTTGGCATATTGAGCCAAAATCGTCTATACCGATCTAAAATTTTTCTAAGTATTTTCATGGCATTCTAATGCTATCGAAACCTCAATGACTCTTCTCTGGAGTCCCAAAAATTATTTCATGAATTTTCTCCCCGGTTTAGGGCTACTAGCTGCGAAGACCACAACTTCCCATTGGGCTACCCATTGCTAGGGCACCGGCTCATTTAACTTGATTGTATTTTATTTCTAAAATTTTTTCTAAATTTTTCTTATTAGTATTTGAGTTATTTATGACTCTTCCCTCTAGTCTAAATATTTTTTTCAGACATTCTATCTGTCCGAACTGACACCGGTCACTGAAACAGTAGAAGGTACAGAATTGCTATAGTGAGAGTGTTACATAAATTTAAATTGAAAATGGAGGGTATCAAGAATTGAATTTTAACCATTGAAAAAAAAAATACCAGTGGCTGTTTTTTTTTTCATAAAGTAGTTTTTGGATCAAATTAAGGTGCAGATTTTTGCTTGCTGCCCCATAGTTGAAGTCAATCATTAGCCACTGTTAAGATTTTGAACTTAAAATATTTTTCTCAGTGACATTTTCACCAAAACAAAAAGAAAAGAAAAAAAAATTAGCAATTGATTCAGTTGATCGCAATAAGTCTGGTTACAAATTGCAATCAATAATAAAATTGATTGTAAATAGCAACCGACAATCATATCGATTGCTAAATTAATTAAACTTAAAAAAAACATTTGGAAGAAAAACTATTAGTTGCTATAAGCAACCGATTTAACAACCGAAATATAATTAGTTGCAAAAAATTTGGTGTCTTTAATTTTGTAATTTTGTAACCATTTTGTAAATCGATTGCTATTTGCAACTAATTTAGTAACCGAAAAGTCGGTTGCTAATTTAAAAAAAAAATTAAAATTTCAAATAAGAGATAAAAAGTTAAAATAAATAAAATTTTCAAAATTACTAAAATAATAAACTATTAATGAAAATTAGTACTAAAATTTAATATAAAAATATTATAAAAAAATTACGAATAATAACTATTACAAAAAATATTAACAAAAAATTAAATATAAAAACATATTTATAAAACAAATTACTAAAAAAATTACCATATATATATATATATATATATATATATATATATATATATATATTATAATAAAAAATTAGTAAAAATTAATGCTACAAATAGTTTACTAACAAAAGATATATTTGTACAAAAAATTTTATTTTATATAAAAGAAAAATAATTTAAATAAAAAATATGAGAAAGAAAAATATAATGAATAAGAAAATAAATGAGAAAGAAAAAGATGAAAAAAAATAGATAAGAAAAAAAATGATGAAGAAAATAGATGAGAAAGAAAAAATATGAAGAAAATAAGAAAAGATTATGAATAAAAAAGATGAAAATAAAAAAGACGATGAAGAAAATGAGAGAAAAGAGAAGAAAGAGAGAAAAAAAAAGTAATAGGAAAAGAAAATGAGTAACAGTTTACATAAGTGAATTAACAACTAATTATCGGTAGCTAATTTATTTTAAAAATTGGGTGAATTTTACATAAGGAAAAGTTTTACAATCGATTCACAATTGGTTACAAAATCGATTACTAATAACAACAAATTTCGATTGCAGCAATCAGTTGCTGTTATCAACCAAATCAGTTGTAAATCAAAATAAAAAAAAAATGGACAAAAGTTTTTTGAAGGAAAAAATCAGTTTCAAAATCAGTTGCTAATAGTAACTGATTTTAATCAGTTATAAATTAAAAAAAAAAAAAGAAAACAAAAAATTGGCAAGAGTTGCAAATTAAAAAAAGAAAATAAAAAATTTAACAGGAATTTTTAAAGGGGACAATCGATTGCAAAATCGGTAACAAAAATCGGTTGTTGTTAACAACTAGTTCACAAATCAGTTGGAAAGTAAAAAAAAAAAAGGGTAAAAATTTTTTTGGGAAAAGAATATGTTGCTAATAGCAACCGTTTTTAAATCAATTGCAAATCAAAAAAAGAAAATAAAAAATTGAGTGGGAATTTTTGAGAGGGAAAATCGGTTGCAAAAAATCAATTAATGTTAACAACCGATTTGCAAATTGGTTGCAAAGCAAAATAAGGAAAAAAAAGGTTGGGCAAAAATTTTATAGGAGAAAAAAATTAGCAACCGATTTCCAATCGATTGCAAAAATTGGTTGTTATTAGCAACCGTCAAGGATTGATTGGAAATCGATTCTAATTTTTGTAGATGATTGCAAATTAGTTATTAACTCTGGTGCCAATTAAAATAATTTTTTAATTTAACAACCGATTCCCTAAATTTCAAATTGATAGCTAATCGTATATTAAAGTTTATCTAATATCAATTAGTAACTGATTTAGCAACCAATTATAAATCAGTTGCTATTAACAATTGATTTTAATAACCAATTATAATTCGATTGCTAATAACAACTGATTTAACAAACGATTGAAGAATCGATTGTTAAATTTTTTTAAAATTAACTATTTTACGTAGAAAAAACTAAAATCACAAATTAGTTATAAAATTGATTGCTAATAGTAATCGATTTTAGTCAGTTAAAATAATCGATTGTAAAATTGATTTTTTTATAGCGTTTAATTTTAAATATAGGGACTTAAATTCAAAATGATGATTCCAATACTAAAAAAAAAACCTACAACCTAATGCTTATAATAGGGATGGTAATTATTTTTGACTCTAATTTAAATTTTCCTAAATTCAATTAATTTTCTCTAATCCCAACCCTCATCGATAATGTTGCGGTCCACAAAAATTTCTTGTGGTATGGACTTGCAAAACCAAAAAAAAAAGGGTCAGAGGTTCATTGGGTATGAATGAACCCAGTGAGCACCCTCCAATGCTCAAGTTAGAGCGAGTATGAGAGAATAGTGTATTAGATTGATTAGGGAGAAAGAACATATCTCCACAGATGATCTGATCTCTTTATATAAGATATGGACAATGGTTGATTATGGTAAGTCAACTATGTGATTAATATGGATATTATTAGCTAACATAATTATAAGATTATATTTTCATTTATAGTGCATAATTATAGACATTGTTATATTTAGCAATCCTATCAAAATTGCTTATCTTTAATCAAGATTTTTTCCTTTTATCGAGTGGGTCTTACAGTGGTTGAACTAATTGAATGAATCTCATGGTTGAACCATTATATATCATTAGGCTTATGGGCTATCTAAAAACCCGAGTTATTGGATTAATTATATATATTTTGAGGAGCTATATCATTAGTCCCTCCCTCGAGTATGAATCTTTAGGTTCGTTTACATGTCGAAGCTTTGGTCATCACCCTAATTTTTTTTTTCGAGTGCGTACTATTGTCTTAATAAACTTGATAATAGTAGAGTTTTTACCTTAGGTAGATTTGCACCTTTGATTTGCTTAGTTTGGTAAACTATTTCTTAGGTGGACTTACACCTTTAATTTACTTACTTGATCAGCTATCATTTTAAATGGGGTAAGCACCTTTGTTTTAGCCTAATAGACTATCGTGTAGATTAGCTAAGTATCTTTGTTTTACCCTGGCAGACTATCACCTTAAATGGGTTAAGTATATTTCTTTTAACCTGGCGAACTATCACCGTGGATGTTTTTTAGCCTAGTGAAATATTATCGTGGATGGGCTAAGTACTATTTATTTTAGCCTAGTGGACTTCACCACGGATGGGTTAAGCACTCTTATTTTATTTAGCCTGGCAGACTATCGCCATGGATGGGCTAAGTATCTCTTATTTTAGTCTAAAGGATTATCACCGTGCATGGGCTAAGCATCCTTATTTTATTTAATTTGACAGACTATCGCCATGGATGGGCTAAGCACCTTTTTTTTAGCCTGATGGACTATCATTGTGCATGGGCTAAGCACCCTTAATTTATTTAGCTTGGCAAACTATCGCTGTGAATGGACTAAGCACCCTTAGTTTATTTAGCCTGGCGGATTATTGCCTTTGATGGGCTAAGCACCCTTAATTTATTTTTAGCTTGGTAGATTGTTACCTTGATAATCTTGATAATGGTGAATTATCACCTTGAAGCTATTGGCTTTTTTGAAATTATCTGCAAAAATAATGCTTGTACAAACAATTTTGTGAAGATAATCCATATAATGTATATTGTAGATTTATCCAAGATTTCTCAATAAATAATATTATAAATGGAATGTATAATGTATATTTCCAAGGGATTTACCAACTAATTTGATGAAAAATAAAAGCCTTTAGGTTTAAAGAATATTTGTGAGTGATATGTTATTCATAAATATATATTCATATATAAATGGGTATAAAATGAATTTTAATTTTAATCACATCTAAATTCTATAGTATAATAAGTAGGAGCTAAATAGAAATCAAAAGCAATGCTAGATCATGAAAATTAGATCCATAAATTTTAAAATAATTTTAGGTATCTCCAATTACCATTTATCTTAAAAACAAATTTAGACTATAATTTAATCTAATGGAGCTTAAGCTATTGCCTCAAATAATTCTAAAAATTAATCTTTAGAATCATATAATTTTTTCAAGTCCCATTAAACTAAAAAATGATCACAATTTCTATTCGTTTAAAATCAAGCAATGATTTAATTTTGATAGCAATAGAAATCTATGTCAAGAAAATTGACTAAAATTCATATAATGTTGATTAGAAGCATTATAGATAATTTTTAATAAAACAAAGCAATAGCCCACAATACAAAACTGAAGGTGCGGTGATGGATGGACTTATTAAATGTGGCTCTTTGATAGCTATTAGCATAAATCGAGATTATTTCCTTACTATAGAAATATTGACAATTTTGCAAAATAAACAAAAATTATCAAATAAGAATTTTTATATTCAAATAATTTGAAAATTTTAGAACTTCACAATGATCTCCCGTCAATTGTTAAACTATTAAAAATACGCCATAGTAATTGAAAATGTGATTTTTTTTATGTCAAATCTTTATAAAATAAATTATGAAAATATTGCCTGAAGCACATGGGTTATATATAGGTAGTAATAGTGTAGACCCTTATTTTGTGATGAGTATGTGCATTGAGGCCGTGGGAAACCCGATGATGAAAAATTATATGACTGTAAGATGTAATTGGAGGCATGGAGCTGAATTATTAATTATGTGGCATGATCTTGAAAAAATAAAAATAATAATAAAGTTTTGGGGAAATTAATTTAATTAAATTTAAATAAAATTTTATTTTGTTTAAATTTAATATGGGTAGGTCTTAAATGGATCTAATTAAGTTTAATTGGGCTCCATGGGCCTAAGAAAGTCTAGTTAGGAATTTTAAATGGAACCCATTTAATTATTTTCTGAAAATTAAAATAATAAAATATCTCTCTCCTCCTTGGCCCCACTCTCTTTCTCACTTCCTATTGGTGCCTTCCATTTTTTCCTGTCTTCCTATTGGTTGAAGCACCTCACCCATATCCCAGTCTCATCCAAATTCATCAATCCTAGTCATTTAAGTTATCTGAACTTTATCACACTAGGACTCCAAATCCTACCATACTTCTTCCTCATTCCCTATTGGTACCTTCCATTTTTTTCTGTCTTCCTATTGGCTGAAACACCTCACCCATATCCCAGTCTTATTCGAATTCTGCAATTGTAGTTGTTTAAGTCATCTAAACTTTATCATCCTAAGACTCCAAACCTTATCACACCTCTCTCCCAAAATCCTATAAATACCCTACTAGAGAAGAGAAGGAGGATGGGAGGAAAGAGGAAGAGAAAATTCAGAGCTATAAGAAATTTAGAGATATTCAAGACTCTTTGAGTTCTTCCTTATTTTTTCTTTTCTTCAAGAAGATTTTCATACAAGATTTCTAGAAGGTCAGTTTTTATTGTTTTCTTTTCAAGATCTATGCCACACAATATTTTAATTCTATGCTCTTTGTCTTCAATTTATTTTATATGTTCATATAGATCATGTAATCATGTTTAATTTGAGGGGATACACAACTCTGCACATGTTTAGTTTCTGTCTCTCGTACTTTTATTATTTTTCTTTGTTTTCTTTATTTTTTATTACAAATAAAAATTGGTAAGTAGCCCTAAGGTAAGTACCAAAGAGGGCATTTGCGCGGAGCTTATATGGAGCTAAACGGGAGTAAGCCAGGGATATCATTGCCATACTAGAAGAGAAGACCCTTTTTTAAGGATAGCTTGCCCAATGGCAACTGCATTTACTAACAAGTAAGTAACTCTAAACTTATCGAATAACCATTGGCATGAAATTGTAGTAATAATAGAACTTTTATTTGGTAAATTAAAATTAACTTTATTTTTTGTAACAACCCTTAAAAAAAAAAAAAAAAAATTGAAAGTGATTTGACTGTTGGCGTGTGACAGTGGGTTTCCCACTGTCACTGCCAACATTTATTAAAAAAAAAAAAAAAAAAAATTTTGGTTCAAAAACGGGAGGAGAAACTTCCCCCCCCATTTTCTCTTTTCCCTCCTCTTCTTCCCTCTCTTCTTCTTCTTCCTTTCTCCGGTGACCGGCCGGCGACGTCCCAAGAAGCTCCCCACCGGCCGGCGACCCTCCGGCGACCACCAGGACCACCAGAAATGGCGGCAAGAGAGGAAGAGGAGAGAGAAAACGCGCGCACAGTGGGCAGCGACTTTCCGGCGCGATTCCGGTGGCGTTGGAAAGCTTGTTCCGAGAGCTTTCTTTTGACACCAATTTTGAAGCAAATGGAGGTCGGATGAGTGAGATATGGAGGAGAGAAGTTTCGGGTTTTTCAAGCTTTTTCGTCAGATCTACGATGATCCGACCGTTGGATCGACGATCCGAGACCACATATGGACTGAGGAAGAGGAGAGGAACATGGGGGTATGATCAGATTCGGAAAATGTTGCCGGCGACAGGCGGCCGGCCACCGTCTTGTGGTGGTGCCGTGATCTGGTGAGCTATGGAGATGGTTCAACTTCCAGAGGCTTCCTCATAAATTTTTGGAATTTTTGAGACACAGATAAACTTCGGGTAAGACAATTTTTATTATTTCTCTGTCTGTGGAGCATAAATACAGTGTTTCATAAACAGGAAAAATTGGAGAAAAATTCTAAGAAAAATATATGATGAAAGTAAAATTATTTGGAGATATTCTATGGTGTTTGTTGAATTTTTGGGTGATCGTAGAATATTTTTGAGAAATATGGATGGATTTTAGTTAGATTTTTAGCATATAGGCATATAAGATTGTTTGAAATTAAGATGTTTAAATTTTATATAATTGGTTGAAGCTTGAAGATGGAGGTTTAAATATGTGAATATTAAATTGGGTTGAATTAAGAATATGTTAGCTGTTGGAAACTTATGGAATTGAGTAAAATTCTTGAATAAAATATTCATGGGTGACTAGAAAATTACAATTCATTTTGCAATAGCTTTATAATATTATTAAGCACCGCGGGGCAAAATTTTAGAATTTTTAGAGCTTGTTTAAGTGGATTTTTGAAAAATGTCAATTATAGGGACTAAAACATAATTTTTAAGATTTTGAGTATTGTCTGATTTGGAGGGCCCAGGAGGGGCCATGTGATATTGATGAGATGTGATTGTGGGAATTGAGAATTTAGAAGTGTTATTTGAGCATTTTTGCAGGTTGGGTAGGTCCCAGGTATAGGGGAGACTCTGCCGAATTTTCGGCATAAATTAGGCTGTCTATTGCCTCTTTAGAGTTTTATCTTAACTTAGTACTAATAAATTTATAATTTAATTATTAGGTGATCGAGGTCGGCTATTTTTCTGCATCCAGCAGCCACAATAGTCATCAGCGTACTGTGAGTAGAATATTAATTTTAATTGTAATTTCGATATTATTATATGTTCAAGCATGCCCATGCATCACTTATATGCATATATTTATGTAGTTAAACTCTAGGCACGATTTATGTTGCATTCATAACTGTTGATGTGCCATGGATGTTGTTGTGGTAATTTGGAGCAGTGTGCGTGCGTTGGCGTGCGTGTGATGTGGTGTGGACTATGGATAGGACGGGGTAGTCACGGCTTGAGTAATTCGCTGGGACCCTCGATTTGGTTATTAAGTGGAAGTCCGAGCTTGAGTAATTCGCTGGCACCAGGTTGGATTTAAGAGAGTCAGATAGGGATCGGCTCCATATGTTATGATTGATACTATAGGGTGTGTGAGTGCTCCAAATTACCTTTTTGATGTTATGATGTGAAAATGATGTTGATGTTGCATTTCACTCTACAGGGTGCATTAGTTTTAGATAGTTATAGAGATTATGGTTAAAATTGATATTTTACTCTCTGAGTCGAACGCTCACTCCTGTTCACCACATTTTTCAGACTCTGAGGAGGAGACATTTTTCAGAATAACCTGTCCCTTTCCTCTCAGGTTATGAAAAAGATTACTTAATTGTATTATTATTCTCTAAATTTGTAATTTAGGACTCCGCATGTGCTAGTAGTAGCATTAAGCCTATCAGAGACTATGAATTCAAGTTTTCATATTAATAAATGAAAAGAAAAATTTTTTTATGAGTTTTAAATGGTTATAAATGAGGTAATAGGGTTGGTGGGCTCACGATTTTAGTTTTCTGAAAAGTTCTGGGCTAAGTTGGCCCAAAATGAAATTATAACAGTTTAATTTAAATTATCTTATATGCATATTGGGTCTAAATTGTGGGCCTGGTTATGGACTTGAGGAATAGTTAGGCTTACTACGGGCCTCGGGGGCTTTAAGCTGGCCTAGGTCCTAGTGCCGGTCCGGCCCATAGGTTGGGTCGTGACAAAGTTGGTATCAGAGCTTAGGCTCTAGATTCATGGGAAAGAATATACTTGGGAGTGTAAAAAGAGTCTTGTTAGGATGTTACATGCGGAGTATAGGATTCTATTTTGTCTTTTTCTGTAATTCTTTGTTTCTAGATTCTGCGTTATACCTCGGGAAATATAAGAGTACCTCAGTTAGTGTCTTGATTTTCGTGGAGTGCATAGAAAGGTGAAATAGAGTTAGTAGACATGTGAGGTCCATCATGAGGATACGTACTCCAATAAATACTATATTTTTGTCAGTATGGGTTTAAATGGTGTGCCCATTTCGTGCAAGGCACGAGTACATAAAAGTGAGTCTTGAAAGTACAATTGCCCTAGATAAGGATGAGGATACCACTGCTGGCAGTCATCAGTGGATGACCCAGTTAGAATAAGTTTGTGATAATAGAATATTCAAGAGAGATAAGAGATTAGGAGACCTAGTCTATCAGGACGTATCGTAGTAACTATACAATGTTCTCAATGTCTGCTCTGTAAGCTGCAGATTACAGTACCGACATGAGATTATTGTGTAGAGCTGTGTGCATCCCCGTGGTGCTCCATAATGAGGGTGTTTGTGGATGGCTTCTATTTAGGTACAATTATGCCAGAACAGAGTTCTATATCTGCAGAGGAGTTGGGAACTCCTGGTTAAGAGTCTAGAGCTAGAATATCGAAAGGTTACAGTTGGGTGATAACTAGAGTCGATTACCCCAAACATGAGCTAGAGTTCTGAAAAGTTGCCATCAGACCAGAGGTTTCGGACTAGTTGCAAAGTAAAAGTGACACCTATAGAGTGAGACCATCTAGTCTTCGGTATGGAATTTTGGATGGTTTTTGCAGAACGATAGACGTTTTGCTTAGAACTTAGTGAGAATAGAATACCTTGTGTGTATCAGTATGGAATGAAGTACAACCCTACTACCTAGAGAAGGTCGAAACTATGAATTGATGATTTACAAAGCTATGATATGATGAGAGAGACATTAATTTGACATGGTTTGGGCAAGGTGGTAAATGTAGTACCTTTGTTGCAGCAAGTTAGGGTGTAGTCCTATCTTTTCAGAAGGGATAGAAAGTTATTACTAATAATGGTGACCAACTAAATAGTGCCCCAGATGGGACTGTAGAGTGTGGTAGAGAGTAGTTGGCTCGGGTATCCCGCAGGGGATACAAGTTTCATTATAGGAATCATATATAATCAGATCACGATGGATGTAAATCCTTTGAATTGGATAACGGGTTTGGGTGCCCGGAATCTTAAGTTTTGGCAAATTGAGTAAACATGGAAAATAATAATAATAATAATAATAATAATAATAATAATAATAATAATAATAATAATAATAATAACAAATAAATAAAATTACGGCAGAATCAGTTCTCGAGGTAGTAAGGGTATTATGTAAGCTAAAGGATAAGAATAGAAATCATACGATAAAAGTATGACTGCAATTTCCTGAGTTCCTTTCTAACTTCATATTTTTCAAAACAATAATATAATCTAATTATAATAGTATTAAGAGTAATAAATTAGCGAAGATAAATCATAGAAGGCCAATGGATAAAGAAAGTGCAGAATGAAAGTTTGGACAATTGATTGCAGATGCAATATAATTTAAATGCCAGTGGGAGTACTAGCTAGAGTGATCAAAGGACCAAATCTGAGTAGCACAGATATGTGATAACGTGGTAGAAACTCTGGAAGATATAGTTAGCAGGTACAGCTGTCATGTTAGGAAGAAGAATGGAACCAGGGATAGAATAGTCAAGTTCTATTTTGGGTAAGACAAAGGAAATAAATGAAAGGACAACCTAAAGAGCGCATAATAAAAAGGAACAAAGTTAAGATATAGGGTAGGCTAAGTGTTATTTTTGGCAAGGTGAATGACAAGGATGGAGAACCCAAAATGGGACCATATTAGCAAGAATAGTGATGGAGGTATGGAATACAATAATAATGAGTAAAAAGTAGAAGGTGTGCGATGATATTGCGGACTATCTAATTAGGCAGAGAAAGAGAAGTTAGTAAGCAGTAAGTTGAATAAAAGTCAATCTAAGGGATCAAAAAGGTATGATGAGAGGAAAAGAATGATAGATAATGACACAGACGCTTTAAGTTAGACTTTTGAGATAGTGACAAGGTAGTTAGAGGTTCATTATGAATGTCAGGCAAACATTTTTAGTGTGATCAACAGAATCACTTTGTAGTGAAGCAATAACGACATGACAACAGTAGGGGTAGAACGAGAAGTGACAAGTCTGGGTGGTTATAAATCACTAGAAAGTTCAAGGATCAAACTAATGACCATAGATAAGATTAGAATTAGTGTTGGAAGAATCTATTAGTAAGAGAAATCTTTCAGGAATCAATAAAAGTTAAGGCACAATATAAACGATGATGGATATGAATCAGAGGTCGAGTATAAGTAAAGTTAATAAATTATAAAATATTATGTCAGGAAGGACAATGGTACGGTAAAGTGTTCATGCAGATGATATCTTATAGGTAGAGCACAATTGTGCTAAGAGATGATGAAATTTGAAGAGAAAGACCAAGAAACATAGATTAAACATTATTATATGGACAATTGGCGTAGTTGAATATAAGAGAATATTTTTCTTTCTTTTCAAGTTTAGCTCGTGTTTTTGATTCTAGAGTATTATATAAGGAACAGAGACCGAGTCAAGGAGACCTAGTTATTTGAGAGTTTGGTAGGCATCAATTCATACATAATTTCCTGATATGAGAATGACAGTAAGTACGTACATAGTGTTAAGTATGAAAAGACGATCAGAATAGTGACAAGAGTCAAATGGAGTTAGCTACCAAGGTTTGCAATCGTTTTAAATTATGAGCTAGAGGAAGTACTATTTATGGATGAGTTTCAATAGATGAAATTGTTTCTAATGGGAAAAGTTGAGGCTGAAGTTTGGAAAGTTATAGGCAGTATATGTGATTATATTAAGGAGAATGAACACATGAAGTATTTTGTTTAGAATTAAGGCATGGCACACATTTCCCACAGCCGTGTTAGTTCAGATGGAACTTATAGTTTCAAGGGCTCCTATCCATCCAGGATGAGCAATTTCCTACTGAGGCTGGTGGGGAATGATAATGTTCTGATAGTTAAGTTGGAAAAAGGATATACAAAAAAAAAAAAATTTCTATGGTTAATCACAAGTGTTAAATAAGGTGAAGAATGTGCTGGTAGGGGTCAATCGTAAGATTAAAATTCTCGAAGTAATGAAACTAGTAATCAAGATAAGACTCAGAAATAAGATGAAAGTTAAAGTTGATGATGGGATGGACATCCTTGAAAGAAAAAGGTGTAAGGGTGAAATAGGATTAAGATTAAGGAATAAGTGCAGCAGGTCGAAAAGATATCAACAATAGCAGAAATAGGAAAAGGAAGTAGATAAGATCCAAAGGATAGGAAGAAAGCTCGATAGAGCTAGATATAATGATGAGGATAAGGAGGAATAGGTATGCTAGGAACACACTAAGAGATGTTTAAAACAAGTTATTATGAGATGATAGATTAAAGGAGTAGTAGAGCCTCGATCTGAGTGCCAATGTGTCAGAAGTAGGCCATATACTAAGAAGCTAAAGGAAGAAGTCTAGATATTTCCATTCCAGAGAAGGAGTGAGAATTGATAAAGTCGCATGGATTGAGTTGTCAGGGAATATAAACACTTTTGTTACCTAGAAGGAGAAACCCAGTTTACTTTCCAATGTTGATAAATGATACACTTAGCCCTTAGAGGAGACTCTACCTGACTAATTACATAAGATGGATAGAGGTTAGTCTAAGTACCTTAGTAATGACACAAAGGAGATTAAAAATTTGAAGTATCATGGGAGGAGAAGATTTATAGGTATTGACCACTGAAGTCATAGGAAGAGTAAAGATCTCGAACAAGATGCCTAGATTAGGTGCTACAGGAAAGCTACTCATAGGATATCATGGAATAAGGAACATAAGTTATGTCATTGGGGAAAACAGAAATTATTAAAACAAAGGAATGATGACTGAAGTCACCAAGAGACATGATGGGGCGTAATAAAAGTGAGGTAAGCACCAAAGTTGATTGAAGTTATGAGACATCAATGCAAGAACAGTGAGGTATAACGAATACTTGAAATGTCAGAAAAATGGTCAATGAATAGTTACAAGATAAAAGCCCTCTAGAAAGAGATGATGACAAATAGGACACTATAGTAGAATCAGAGAGCGATAAATGTCATATATAATGTACAAAGAGTTTGAAGAATAAATGTTTTACCAATCTCTGCATAGCTCTAGAAGTAATGATTGCACTTGTTCCGATAATCTTCTTTTCCATATCTCTTGTTTCTTCGAAAATTCGAGGACGAATTTTTCTTAAGGGGGGAAGAATGTAACAACCCTTAAAAAAAAAAAAAAAAAAAATTTGAAAGTGATTTGACTGTTGGCGTGTGACAGTGGGTTTCCCACTGTCACTGCCAACATTTATTTAAAAAAAAAAAAAAAAAAAATGGTTCAAAAACGGGAGGAGAAACTCCCCCCCCATTTTCTCTTTTCCCTCCTCTTCTTCCCTCTCTTCTTCTTCTTCCTTTCTCCGGTGACCGGCCGGCGACGTCCCAAGAAGCTCCCCACCGGCCGGCGACCCTCCGGCGACCACCAGGACCACCAGAAACGGCGGCAAGAGAGGAAGAGGAGAGAAAACAACGCGCCTGATGGCGGCGACTTTCCGTATGATCGGCTTCATCCGACGTCCGATCGAGGCGATTCCGGTGGCGTTGGAAAGCTTGTTCCGAGAGCTTTCTTTTGACACCAATTTTGAAGCAAATGGAGGTCGGATGAGTGAGATATGGAGGAGAGAAGTTTCGGGTTTTTCAAGCTTTTTCGTCAGATCTACGATGATCCGACCGTTGGATCGACGATCCGAGACCACATATGGACTGAGGAAGAGGAGAGGAACATGGGGGTATGATCAGATTCGGAAAATGTTGCCGGCGACAGGCGGCCGTCTTGCGGTGGTGCGTGATAGCTCCGGTGAGCTATGGAGATGGTTCAACTTCCAGAGGCTTCCTCATAAATTTTGGAATTTTGAGACACAGATAAACTTCGGGTAAGACAATTTTTATTAATTCTCTGTCTGTGGAGCATAAATACAGTGTTTCATAAACAGGAAAAATTGGAGAAAAATTCTAAGAAAAATATATGATGAAAGTAAAATTATTTGGAGATATTCTATGGTGTTTGTTGAATTTTTGGGTGATCGTAGAATATTTTTGAGAAATATGGATGGATTTTAGTTAGATTTTTAGCATATAGGCATATAAGATTGTTTGAAATTAAGATGTTTAAATTTTATATAATTGGTTGAAGCTTGAAGATGGAGGTTTAAATATGTGAATATTAAATTGGGTTGAATTAAGAATATGTTAATTTGTTGGAAACTTATGGAATTGAGTAAAATTCTTGAATAAAATATTCATGGGTGACTAGAAAATTACAATTCATTTTGCAATAGCTTTATAATATTATTAAGCACCGCGGGGCAAAATTTTAGAATTTTTAGAGCTTGTTTAAGTGGATTTTTGAAAAATGTCAATTATAGGGACTAAAACGTAATTTTTAAGATTTTGAGTATTGTCTGATTTGGAGGGCCCAGGAGGGGCCATGTGATATTGATGAGATGTGATTGTGGGAATTGAGAATTTAGAAGTGTTATTTGAGCATTTTTGCAGGTTGGGTAGGTCCCAGGTATAGGGGAGACTCTGCCGAATTTTCGGCATAAATTAGGCTGTCTATTGCCTCTTTAGAGTTTTATCTTAACTTAGTACTAATAAATTTATAATTTAATTATTAGGTGATCGAGGTCGGCTATTTTTCTGCATCCAATGACCACAATAGTCATCGCATCGTGAGTAGAATATTAATTTTAATTGTAATTTCGATATTATTATATGTTCAAGCATGCCCATGCATCACTTATATGCATATATTTATGTAGTTAAACTCTAGGCACGATTTATGTTGCATTCATAACTGTTGATGTGCCATGGATGTTGTTGTGGTAATTTGGAGCAGTGTGCGTGCGTTGGCGTGCGTGTGATGTGGTGTGGACTATGGATAGGACGGGGTAGTCACGGCTTGAGTAATTCGCTGGGACCCGATCCTTCGAGGGGTAGTCACGGCTTGAGTAATTCGCTGGGACCCTCGATTTGGTTATTAAGTGGAAGTCCGAGCTTGAGTAATTCGCTGGCACCAGGTTGGATTTAAGAGAGCTGTATAGGGGATCAGCTCCCATATGTTATGATTGATACTATAGGGTGTGTGAGTGCTCCAAATTACCTTTTTGATGTTATGATGTGAAAATGATGTTGATGTTGCATTTCACTCTACAGGGTGCATTAGTTTTAGATAGTTATAGAGATTATGGTTAAAATTGATATTTTACTCTCTGAGTCGAACGCTCACTCCTGTTCACCATATTTTTCCAGGCTACAGGAGGAGACATTTTTCAGAATAACCTGTCCCTTTCCTCTCAGGTTATGAAAAGATTACTTAATTGTATTATTATTCTCTAAATTTGTAATTTAGGACTCCGCATGTGCTAGTAGTAGCATTAAGCCTATCAGAGACTGTATGAATTCAAGTTTTCATATTAATAAATGAAAAGAAAAATTTTTTATGAGTTTTAAATGGTTATAAATGAGGTAATAGGGTTGAGCTGGGCTCCACGATTTTAGTTTTACGAAAAGTTAGGCTAAGTTGGCCCAAAATGAAATTATAACAGTTTAATTTAAATTATCTTATATGCATATTGGGTCTAAATTGTGGGCCTGGTTATGGACTTGAGGAATAGTTAGGCTTACTACGGGCCTCGGGGGCTTTAAGCTGGCCCAGGTCCTAGTGCCGGTCCGGCCCCTAGGTTGGGTCGTGACATTTTTAATTTAACTGACTTTTGCATGTAATTAATTTAAATAAATACTTTGTAAATTAAAATTAATCTTGTTTGTAAATAAAACTAACATTGGCATGTAAATAAATTTAATTTAATACTTGGTAATTGTAAAATAAATTTGCATGTTAGAAATCTTTATTAGGTTGTGATTGTTTGGGCCTTATGTGATATTAGAATAAATTACACATGTACATAATTAACTTAGTTTAATTATCCTTAGGGTAACTTGGTGAAAATTAATTAATTAGGCTAAATAGAAACGTAGGGTTATTTGAAATTGAATTTGTTTGTAAATTAAATTCTCAATAATAAATTAATTTTAGTCATCTGGTAAATATCATTTAAATAATTAGCAACCCCATTGATAGGAATTACTTGTGCATGAAAATTGTGTGTAAACAACAATCCTTTTGTGAATTACTTGCGTGTGTAGGATTAGAATTGCATATTTAGGATAAAGTTTAATAAAGGAATAATAAACAAGACTTCTAGAAACATTAGTAGAGGACTGGCACTCGAATTAACGAGGTTAGACCAGGCATAAGGGGTGCCTAACACCTTCCCCTTACGTACCCACTATCCCGAACCTAGACATTGGGCTATGGTAATGACGGTTGTGGAAACTCTGCAAGGAGTAAGTTGCCATCCATGACCCTCGGAAGAAACACTGAATATGTCCCGGTTATTACCTGGGTGGCGACTCCTATCTATCTATGCCTTCGTGGCATAAATCCTTAGTACCGTGGTAGTGTTATGGGAAGACGGTACTTACCAGTGGTTTGATTCTATTAGGATTGTATGAAGTGCATGTCTAAGAAATGCTGTCTAAGGAGGTGGTACTTAAGTGAGACCATTGTGACTCCACCATCTTTCCTGGGCATTACCTGATGCATTTTATATAATTTTAATGGATGATATTTCACCTCACGCCCCTTGCCCTACAGTTTGGCGACTCCGCTGGGGACTAAATGGATAGTTACCCCAACATGTTTCTATTAGTCTAATATTATTCCTTTGTTAAACTTTTTGCATTGCACTACACTATCACACGGATCACCCTTACCCTTTTAGCCTCGTTAGTACTAGCCAAGGAGACCATGGTTCTACTCGAGCTATGACGAATTGGTGAATGCTAGCACCCCATGCCCGTACCTTCGAGTATATAAAGAGCCACGACTCGGCCGTTGTGCTTAATGGACAAGCTCTCGCATGGGTAACCCTTTTCCTACCCGATGAAGCCCATGAGCCATAGATTTTAACCCTAGGTACCCCGTAGATTTTTGTTGTGCTAGATTTATAACTTTACTGTTCAAACCATAAGTTCTAGTGGTAGTTGAGATGAACCTAGGCCTATGCATAGGCCCAATGTGTGTATAGGCCCAAGTCCATTTCAAAACCCATGTTAAGCAAGAGGATGCTTACTTATGGTTAAACTTTAAGGATATAAATCCTTTGTTTGTGAGGGAAGGATCGTCCTGGACCACCCCCTGTTGGTGTGTCCAGTGTACCATAGCCTAGGATAGATTTTTTTTTCTTACCCTGCACGTGAGAGTTGAAGGTATAAGGGGGCGAAGGTTCAGTTCTTGAGATTTTTTTTTCGGTTTTGATTCAGTCTTTGGTCCGATTTTAGTTCAATTTATATGGTCTGGTTTTGGGTTCAGTTTTGGTTCTATTGGTATGGTTCGGTTTTGGTTTTGTAAAAGTAAAGGCAAAAAAAGAAAAAAAAAAAAAGAAAAAAAAATGGTCCATTCATGTATTGCATTCATGTACATAGCATGCTTAGGTTAACCCTTAAATCCTATTCTTTTGAGCAAACATAGCCTCAAAGCACACCAAAGAGACTTCCAATCAGGTCACTTGGGTTAGGGAAGGGAAGAGACTCGTAAGGATTTCACCTGTACTACTTAAAATGGAAGAAACTATGACCGTGCTTGATGAAATATTGAACGCCAAAATGTTTGAGCTAGAAGAGAAAATTGTGGTCAACTTTAGAAAGAGGCCCCGAGGCAGGCTAATTAAGTGGCATTAAAGTTATTGAGGTTCAAATTGTGTCTCACAACCCAAGGAGATTTTTCCAATTCAGCTAACCCTTATCTGAAGTTTTGGAGTGTCTCAAAGCTCAAGACCTCCTACAGCTCTTAGCACCCAGACCACTACCAAATCCACTCCCACCTAGCTATGATATCAACCAATGTTGCTGGTTCTACCAAGCCCACAGTCATGACACCGACTGATGCTTTCAACTTAAGCATGATATCTAAGACCTAATTGATGCCAAAAGGATAATTGACCCAGAAAATCAACCCAAAGCCTCATGCCTAACCAAAATTCCACCTACACCAGGTCTCTACATGATCTCCATCACCCCAAATAACCCTAACAGAATTATTGACTTTATCCAACCCATCCAAAAGCCCAATGAACTTATCCAACCCATCCAAAAGCCCAGTGAACCTATACAACCCATCCAAAAGCCCAATGAACCTCAGTCTATAATGGTTGTTGACATTTGTGATAATTCTAGCTATGATGAGGGTCCTTTGGAAGTCTGGACTGATTCTGATGAGGACATAGTTACATTACAACTAGATGGTTCAGTTCCACTAGTATTTGATTTTCAAGTTGTTAGGATCTATGAAAAATAGATGGATCTAAAAGTGGCTACTATGAAGAAAGGGATAAAGTATTTTCCTAGCATAGGCCTAGGAAAAAGTATAAATGGCTTGGTGACTTTTCTTGAGATGAAGGGGCAGATCACGAGTTATGGTTTAGGCTATGAGCCAAGTGAAGAGAAAGAAGAACAAAGCCTCCTAAGTCCCTGAAAGAGGGGGCAATTACTTGAACATATGATTAAGGGTTACCACATGTGAAAGAGCTAAAGCAGAAAATCAGCACCATTAATCTAAGGACTGCATGGGAAGCCAAACACCTAAAGCTACACCCCTAAGTTTGAGTCTGTCTTTTGTAATGCTCACAGTAGTGATACTAATGTTTCCAATTCTGATGTACTTGATAAAGATTTTGAGGCAAAGATCAATAACATGACCAGTCTTTTTGCTTACTTATTTGATGTTTATTCTGATGGGCGTATGCATGGCATTCATAATCATTTAGAATTTATTTCTATTAATACATCAAAATCGATCTCTATTAATTTGGGTACACCAAATAATCCTAAAGACATTAAGTTAGCTGAAGATTTAACCCAAGAAGAAAGAGATAAATTTATAACCTTGTTAACAAGGTACCAAGAAGCACATGCCTCGAGCTTAAAATTAGATGGCCAATTCCCAAGCCAAGCTAGTGTCTCCATAGGAAAAGAATGATCAAAAGTTGACTTAGCTAGTTATCCTAATGAGGAGTAAAATTTCATGCTATGAAGGATTAATAGTAGCACATGTGGACCTAGAGGGAGAAGGAAAATAATGTGAAGACATAAGGAGGTCTTTGGAAGTGAGAGAATACTCGCAATAAGCCTACAAAAAAGATAGAGCAACAATTCACAGATTAGTCACTCAACTTACTTTAGCTGGGGGGCAATTCTACAAACTCTTATGTGTGATAGAAAAATAGGCTGAGCAAATAATGAAAGAAATACATGCAAGAATGTGTGGTCCCCATATGAATGGAAAGATTCTAGTTGGGAAAAAAATGTTCAAAACATATAAGGATAGGCCTGAAAAACTCCCTTATGCTCTTTAAGGTTATCGTAGTACTGCAAGGACATCCATGGGAGCAACCTTATTCTCTTTAGTGTATGGGACTAAAGCAGTGCTATCCATTAAGCAAGAGGTCAAATCCTTAAGAGTGATGCTAGAAGCTAAGATCCTAGAAAATGAGTGGGCCTAGAAGAGATATGAGGAACTAGCTTTGATTGATGAAAAGAGGATGTGAGCCTTGTATCGTATGCAGGCTTATCAGAGGAAGATAACTAGAGCCTTTAATGAAAAGGTGAAGCCAAGAAAGATCAAAGAGGGAGACATGGTTTTGAAACAAGCTCGGCCCGTCCCTTTTGATTTAAGAGGAAAGTTTAACCCAAGCTAGGATGGTCCATACATAGTCAAAAAGATCTTGCTACTGTAAGAATATCAGACCTGGATGGGAATGAATTTCAAGAACTAGTCAATTTAGACAGGCTCAAATGGTACTTTGTGTGAGACAGGCCCGCTAGGCTGAAAACTTACAAAAGATAGTCTAGGCAAAAGTAAGGGTCAAAGAAAAAAAAAAGAAAAGAAAAAAAAAATGCTAGATTGAAAACCTGCAAAAGGCAGTCTAGGCAAAAGGAGAGATGAGAGAAGATCTGGATGGAAAACCTGAAAAGGCCATTCGGCAGGTTATAAAGCTTATTTCTAACTTTGGAAGGTTAGAAATTTGGCAAAACTAAATGTAAGAGGGAGTAATGGTGTACCTGAATAAATAAAGAAGTTTTTATTGCATTAACCAGGAATATGTTTTATTTAATTATGATTGTGAATGTTTGCGTCTTGAGGGATACATCAAAAGATTAAGTAATTAAACTACATTGTATTGATTTAACATATTGTCTTGTGAGCATGATAGAATAGGTGCTTGATATGAATATCCTGGTGATTGTCTAATTTCAAAAAGAAAAAAAAAAGAGAAAAAGAATAAGAAAAAGAAAAGAAAAAAGAAAGCTCGCTAAGTGGAAAACCCGAAAGGGCCGCTTAGGCAAAAGTTAGAGCAAGCCTGCTGAGATGAAAACTCTAAAGAGCATTTCAGGCAAAAGTTAGGGCACAAAGAATTGAGTTCATGGAAGAGAAAGGAGTCAAGGCAGAAAAAGTTTTGAAATAGCTGTAGAATAATGAAGCATGGGGGAGAGAAGAAAATGAAAAAGAAAAATCAGAAGGAAATTGTGTTGTGACCTTAAGGAAGTCATTTTTGGTAAACAGTTCTTCTCAAAAATTTTGAGGTTATAAGAAAGTTTTTGCAAAAAGAGGTCCCTCAGAGGACTAAGTTTTTTTTAGAATCTTTAGTAAAATCAGCATGCCCATGATAGGAAGTAGCATACAGGAAACATAAAAATCAGAGAGAATTTTGAGACCCAATCATTCTAAATTTTTCAAATCATGACAGACATTTTTTGGTAAGTCCTTAGACGTTGTTTAGGGCGCATGACATAGTTGTGTAAGGCATAGAAGAACATGCATCAACATGTCACCTGTAGGTGTGTAAGGCATAGAAGAACATGCATCACCACAGTTTCAAGTGTCAAACTACGAGGGGGTCTGATTCTTCCTCAGGATAGCGAGGGAGATACGTAGGTAGTTTAGGACCGCGGTCCTAAATACGAACCCATAACATTTCATGACAGATATTTTTTGGTAAGTCCTTAGACATTGTTTAGGGTGCACGACATAGTTGTGTAAGGCATAGAAGAACATGCATCAACATGTCACCTGTAGGTGTGTAAGGCGTAGAAGAACATGCATCACCACAGTTTCAAGTGTCGAACTACGAGGGGGTCTGATTCTTCCTCAGGATAGCAAGGGAGATACGTAGGTAGTTTAGGACCGCGGTCCTAAATACGAACCCATAACATTTCATGACAGATATTTTTTGGTAAGTCCTTAGACGTTGTTTGGGGCATATGGCATAATTGTGTAAGGCGTAGAAGAACACGCATCAACATGTCACCTGTAGGTGTGTAAGGCGTAGAAGAACATGTATCACCACAGTTTCAAGTGTCGAACTACGAGTGGGTCTGATTCTTCCTCAGGATAATGAGGGGGATACGTAGGTAGTTTAGGACTGCAGTCCTAAATACGAATCCATAACATTTCAAATCACACAATTGCCATTGTCATGAGACCGTAGCTAGTCTCATGACACAGAGTGTATCGACAGAACAAGATGCACTCAATTTTCACATGACACAGTTATCACTGTTATGAGACTGTAGCTAGTCTTATGATGCAGAGTGTATCGACAGAGCAAGATACACTGATTTTTCACATGACACAGTTATTACTGTTATGAGACCGTAGCTAGTCTCATAACATAGAGTATGTCGACCGAGCAAGATATACTTGATCCTCATAGCCAATGTTTCATAGTTATTAGAAATTTGAGTTTCACTTTGACGAAACTTGAGCAATGCTTTCGCATTGATCTCAACTTTCGCCAAAGTGGGGGGCAAACTGTAGACCCTTATTTTGTGATGAGTATGTGCATTGAGGCCGTGGGAAACCCAATGATGAAAAATTATATGACTGTAAGATGTAATTGGAGGCATGGAGCTGAATTATTAATTATGTGGCATGATCTTGAAAAAATAAAAATAATAATAAAGTTTTGGGAAAATTAATTTAATTAAATTTAAATAAAATTTTATTTTGTTTAAATTTAATATGGGTAGGTCTTAAATGGATCTAATTAAGTTTAATTGGGCTCCATGGGCCTAAGAAAGTCTAGTTAGGAATTTTAAATGGAACCATTTAATTATTTTTTGAAAATTAAAATAATAAAATATCTCTCTCCTCCTTGGCCCCACTCTCTTTCTCACTTCCTATTGGTGTCTTCCATTTTTTCCTGTCTTCCTATTGGTTGAAACACCTCACCCATATACTAGTCTCATCCAAATTCATCAATCCTAGTCATTTAAGTTATCTGAACTTTATCACACTAGGACTCCAAATCCTACCACACTTCTTCCTCATTCCCTATTAGTACCTTCCATTTTTTTCTGTCTTCCTATTGGCTGAAACACCTCACCCATATCCCAGTCTTATTCGAATTCTGCAATTGTAGTTGTTTAAGTCATCTAAACTTTATCATCCTAAGACTCCAAACCCTATCACACCTCTCTCCCAAAATCCTATAAATACCCTACTAGAGAAGAGAAGGAGGATGGGAGGAAAGAGGAAGAGAAAATTCAGAGCTATAAGAAATTTAGAGATATTCAAGACTCTTTGAGTTCTTCCTTATTTTTCTTTTCTTCAAGAAGATTTTCATACAAGATTTCTAGAAGGTCAGTTTTTATTATTTTCTTTTCAAGATCTATGCCACACAATATTTTAATTCTATGCTCTTTGTCTTCAATTTATTTTATATGTTCATATAGATCATGTAATCATGTTTAATTTGAGGGGATACACAACTCTGCACATGTTTAGTTTCTGTCTCTCGTACTTTTATTATTTTTCTTTGTTTTCTTTATTTTTTATTACAAATAAAAATTGGTAAGTAGCCCTAAGGTAAGTACCAAAGAGGGCATTTGCGCGGAGCTTATATGGAGCTAAACGGGAGTAAGCCAGGGATATCATTGCCATACTAGAAGAGAAGACCCTTTTTTAAGGGTAGCTTGCCCCAATGGCAACTGCATTTACTAACAAGTAAGTAACTCTAAACTTATCGAATAACCATTGGCATGAAATTGTAGTAATAATAGAACTTTTATTTGGTAAATTAAAATTAACTTTGTTTTTAATTTAACTGACTTTTGCATGTAATTAATTTAAATAAATACTTTGTAAATTAAAATTAATCTTGTTTGTAAATAAAACTAACATTGGCATGTAAATAAATTTAATTTAATACTTGGTAATTATAAAATAAATTTGCATGTTAGAAATCTTTATTAGGTTGTGATTGTTTGGGCCTTATGTGATATTAGAATAAATTACACATGTACATAATTAACTTAGTTTAATTATCCTTAGGGTAACTTGGTGAAAATTAATTAATTAGGCTAAATAGAAACGTAGGGTTATTTGAAATTGAATTTGTTTGTAAATTAAATTCTCAATAATAAATTAATTTTAGTCATCTGGTAAATATCATTTAAATAATTAGCAACCCCATAGATAGGAATTACTTGTGCATGAAAATTGTGTGTAAACAACAATCCTTTTGTGAATTACTTGCATGTGTAGGATTAGAATTGCATATTTAGGATAAAGTTTAATAAAGGAATAATAAACAAGACTTCTAGAAACATTAGTAGAGGACTGGCACTCGAATTAACGAGGTTAGACCAGGCATAAGGGGTGCCTAACACCTTCCCCTTACGTACCCACTATCCCAAACCTAGACATTGGGCTATGGTAATGACGGTTGTGGAAACTCTACAAGGAGTAAGTTGCCATCCATGACCCTCGGAAGAAACACTGAATATGTCCCGGTTATTATCCGGGTGGCGACTCCTATCTATCTATGCCTTCGTGGCATAAATCCTTAGTACCGTGGTAGTGTTATGGGAAGACGGTACTTACCAGTGGTTTGATTCTATTAGGATTGTATGAAGTGCATGTCTAAGAAATGCTGTCTAAGGAGGTGGTACTTAAGTGAGACCATTGTGACTCCACCATCTTTCCTGGGCATTACCTGGTGCATTTTATATAATTTTAATAGATGATATTTCACCTCACGCCCCTTGCCCTACAAATAGCAAAGAAGAAAGAGTGACGCAATGATAAAGCATTTATACGTACTACAAGAAAAATGTCATTGATTGATCATCCAATAGGATATATAGCCCTTTGAAAAAATTAAAACAAAACTCATGTGACTGTAAATAAATTTTTTAGATTGTACTTGAGTAAATCTATAAATTTCTAGAATATGACAAAAAAAATTTTGGTCAGGTTATTGCAAACCTCAAGCCATCCTCTCACTTGGTTCATTCTCCTATTTTGAGCTCAAAATATAAAGAATATAAGAGAGAGACACAGCTTCTTGTGTCATTTCCCACAGACAGCGCCATTATTGCAGTTCACGAAAATTTCTTGTAGTATGGACTTGCAAAACAGAAAATAAATGGGTCAGAAGTTCACCAGGTATGGACTCGATGAGCACCCTCTGACGCTCAAGTTAGAGCTAGTATGAGAGAATACTCAACTCAACTCAACTAGGCCTTTATCCAAAAAATTTGGGGTCGACTATATGGATTCACTTTCTCCACTCCAAACGATTTTAGGTTAAATCCTCAAAAATGTGTAATGCTTCTAGGTCATGTTGTACTACTCTCCTCCAAGTCAATTTAGGTCTACCCCTTTTTTTCTTTCTATCCTCTAACCTAATGTGCTCTACTTCTCTAACTGGAGCCTCCGTATGTCTACGCTTCACATGACCAAACCACTTCAATCTCCTTTCTCTCAACTTATCCTCAATTAGCACCACTCCTACATTTTCTCTAATACTCTCATTACGGACTTTATCTAGTCTAGTATGGCCACTCATCCACCTTAACATTCTCATCTCTGCAACTCTTATCTTAGACGCATACGACTCCTTTAGTGCCCAACACTCACTACCATATAACATAGCCGGTCGTATGGCTGTACGGTAAAATTTTCCTTTCAACTTATTGGGAATCTTGCGATCACATAAAACTCCCGTGGCACGTCTCCACTTCAACCATCCAGCTTTAATCCTATGGATAACATGCTCCTCACATCCCCCATCTACTTGAAGGACTGAGCCGAGATATTTAAAGTGATTACTTTGGGACAGTACCACTCCATCCAAACTAACTCATTCCCTATCACTAGTTTGGCCTTCACTGAACTTGCAATGCATGTATTCTGTCTTCGTTCTACTTAACTTAAAGCCCTTTGACTCTAGAGTACTTCTCCAAAGCTCTAGCTTTCTATTGACTCATTCTCGCGTCTCATCTATCAGAACAATATCATCTGCAAACATCATGCACCAAAGAATACTCTCTTGTATATATTTCGTAAATTCATCTAAAACTAATGTAAAAAGGTAAGGGTTTGTAGCTGATCCTTGGTATAATCCAATTGAGATCGGAAAATCTCTTGTATCCCCTTCCACTATGTACACAATAGTAGTTGCTCCTTCATACATATCTTTCAATACTTATATTTACCTAATAGAGACCCTCTTTTATTCTAACACACTCCATAAGACATCTCTTGGAGCACTATCATAAGCCTTCTCCAAATTAATAAAAACCATGTGTAGATCTTTCTTCACATCTCTATATTTCTCCATCAAGCTTCTAATGAGAAAGATCGCTATCATAGTTGAACGATCAGGTATGAAGCCAAATTGATTGAGAGAGATAGAAGTGTCATGACGTAGTCGATGCTCCATAACTCTCTCCTACAACTTCATAATATGGCTCATGAGTTTAATTCCCCTATAGTTTGAGCAAATCTGTATGTCTCCCTTATTTTTAAAAATATGTACTAAAATACTCCTCCATTCATCAGGCATTTTTTTTGAGTTTAGAATCTTATTAAATAATTTAGTTAACCATACCACTCCCATATCTCCCAAACACTTTCACACTTCAATTGGTATTTCATCGGGTCCACAGGCTTTACCCACTTTCATTCTCTTAAGTGCTTCCTTTACTTCTAAAGATCTAATCCTTCTAGCTAGTATGAGAGAATAATGTATTAAATTGATTAGAGAGAAAAAACATACCTCCACATATGATATAATATCTTCATATAAGATATGGACAATGGTTGGTTATGGTAAATCAACTATGTAATTAATATGGATATTGTTAGTTAGCGTAATTATAGGATTATATTTCCATTTATAGTGCATAATTATAGACATTATTATATTTGGCAATCCTATCAAGATTGCTTATCTTTAATCAAGATTGTTTCCTTTTATTGAACATGTCTTATAGTAGTTGAACCAATTGAATGAATCTTATGGTTAAACCATTAAATATCATTAGGCTCATGGGCTATTCAAAAACCCGAGTTACTAAATTAGTTGTATATATTTTAAGGAGTTATATCAGATAATAACATATTATTATTTTTATTAAAATTAGTTTATTTTTTACATTTAAATATTATAATTTTAATAAATATATGTGTATATTATTAGAATCGTGTTTAGAACTTATAAATTATAAATTATTTTTAATAAATAAATTTATAATGTATAAAAATAAATTGAAATTAAAAAAAAAAAGAAGAAAGAAATTTCCTTAAAAAACAACCCGTCCAATCTATTTTCTGGCAAGAAAATTCACATCTCGACCCTAAGTAAGGCAAAAATAAAAGAGTGATCTTCGCTCTTAACCTGTCATATTGCCATCCTTAACTTATGATCTTTCATAATTATATATAACATACGACTGATTTTCATATTTTAATTTATAATTTCATAAAAATATTTTCTTATCATATGTTATATAATAAATTTAATATAAAGTAAAATATTTTTAATTAATATTTGAAATATATATATTAGTTTTTTTAATAACGTGCATTGCACTTTTATATTTTTTATAAATATTCATAATTTAATTATTTAATATGCAATTTTTTCGTTAATTTTTTTATATAATATAATATTATTATAATATATTAATTTTCAAGAACAAATTTTAATATGTTGTGATCCAGATTTTTTTATTTAAGAATATAAATAAAAAAATTTGTAAAAATTTCTTTTTTAATAAAATAAAGTTCATTTATCATATTATGTTTGAAATTTTTTGTTTAAATATTTAATATATTACTATCTTTAAATAAATATAATGAAAATGTTCATGGACATTATTTTATAGTATTTTAAAATAATATTGACAATAAATGTTTTGTAATTTTGAACGACACATATTTTAATGATAATAATAATAGTATCCATAATGATATATTAATATGTCAATTAAAATGATTTATTGTTCTAAAATAGTAGTGTTTATAATATAATAAAATATATATAGAAGATGCTTAAAAATATTAATAAAATAAACTAGCACAATAAAATCTTTTACTATTTTTTAAGAATAGTGTTGATAGAAAAAAAAAGAAATTAATAAAGATGTAAGAAATATTTATAACTAATTATCTTTATATTATGTGCATCTGATTTCCTGTTGAAATAATTCTAATATATTATCACCAAGTATAATTATTATTAAAATAATATTAAAAATTTTAATTTATGTTAAATATTGTAGTATTCAAAATTGAAATTTTTAGAGATTTAGTGACGAATTTTATCGTTAAACATTATTAGCGACGATACTGCATGGTCTTGTTCATAAAAGTATTAACGACGAATTTTGTGTCGCTAAAAAATGATATTGTATGGATAAACCTCTTTGATGAAGCATTAGTGATGCAATTTGTGTTGCCAAGCGATGAACTGATATGGCTTAGCAACAAATTCTTTGTTGCTAATATATGTTATTGGCGGCAATTTTTTTTTTTTGGCTGTACATACGATTTTGGTATTTTTGTAAATAATAAAGATAATGAAAGGCATTTTTTGAAATCCCAACCTTCCCACTTTTATATATATTAAATAGAATATTTAATTTTATAATTATAAATAAATATTTTAAAATTATAAAAAAAACTTAATTAGATAGAATTTAAATATAAATAGAACTAAAAAAATTTAAATCTATATAAACTTTAAAATTAATTAGATAAAGAAAATATAGCTGTAAATAATAAAAATAATGAAGGATATGTATACATAAAATAGAACTTCATGTGATGGAAATAAATAATTGGGATTTTTTTAGGTACAATATGGCATATATATGATTGTACATTACCATTTAGGTGGCCTAAAACCTTAAAAAATGATGTAGTGGGCATCCCATATCAAGAGCCTATTTCCAAATAAATTTGGCATTTATTGACGAAAAAAAAATTGGTATTTATGTATTAAGAAACGTAAATGATAATGAAACATTAGCAAATTAATAACTACAATTATTAGAGCAATGTAACCCTTTTTTTTTAAGTATAATTGGATTGAGTTGATATTCAAATTTAAGACTTCATATTATTTTAGACAATTTTAATACTATTGAAGTAAAGCCTATTAGTGAAGAAATTTTAATTATCCTTTTAAAAATGGTCAAAAACTATGTATTGACACTAAGGTTAAGTTTGATATAGCGTAACATAATGCAATATGATCTATTATATAATATAACAGAATGTAATTATCATTACATTACTATATTTGGTTGTAAAATAAAAATATATAATTAATGTAATGTAATAATAATTTTTGTTTTAATATTTAATTTATTTATGGTGTTTAATAATAAGTAGTAATGGTTGAAGTGATTACGTGATGAGGTGAAAGTAGTGATGGTGGTAATGGCGTGTGGTGGTGGTAGTGGTAGTGGCTAAGTGGTTATAGTGTTGATCAAGTGGTGACGGTGGTGGCCGTAATAAGGTAGTACTGATAGCCAGATAATAGTGGTGGTAATAATATTGATAACAAATAAATAAAATCAATACAAGTCTTTTGTATGTAATGGTTATTATAGTTGATTATATGATATAATTGTCATTTAATTACACTAAAATTTTTTTTATGTATTAACAAATAACGTAATCAAATATAAATGTAATCACGATTGCATTACAACTTTGATTTCCTCATACTATACATTATCTAAGATTTAAGTATTTTGCGGTTAGAATTTAAAAATTCTTCCACTCAATAAACCAAAATAACAGCAGAAAATGGGCTTCAAAAAACTAAAAATGTAACTATATATATTTATTATTTTTTATAAAAAATAGTATTATGGGATAATTTTCATGCTAATTAAATTTACCTTGTAATTTAAATAAAGATTAATTATTTATATGAAAATTAAAAAAAATTTATGCTAAAATTTATTTTGTAATAATATTTTTATCAACTTCGCTAGATCTTACAGTCAAAATGGTTCTACTTTCCTTAGCAGAAGAGGTCACCTTTCTCTTGCCAATTTAGGGAGAAATTATGCATTTAATGATAATTTTATGTAAGAAAATTTATATAAAATGATAAATTAATGAAAAATAATATTTATATATAAGTGGCCCCATAAAATTATTACTTATATTTATTCATAAATTCATGCAATGCACCTATATTTCTTTTTTTAATACCCATACATATATAAATACAATTTTTTTTTTTCCATTTTCTATATGTATTTTTTTTTTTTTTTGAAATGTAACACTCAATGAGGAAAATCAATGTAAAATTAGCTCAACTTTTACTTGGTTACCAAATATGATATATGGTCCACTAAGAATTAATATATATAGTTATAAAGCTTACCATGTATAAATTTTTTTTCAATGGAAAAAATCCAATATTAGAAATGCCCTTAAGTTTCCAATTATATAAAGCCATCCAATACACATTGAGAGCTATAACAATCTCCATCTCTTCCTCTTCAGATATCTCCAAAATCTTGAATAATAATGGGCAGGAGAAAGATAGAGATGAAGATGGTGAAAGATAGCAATTCTAGGCAAGTGACTTTCTCTAAGCGTAGGAGTGGTATTTTCAAGAAAGCTCATGAGCTTGCAACCCTTTGTGCAGCCCAGATTGCCATTGTTGTTTTCTCTCCTGGAGGCAAACCCTTTTCGTTTGGCCACCCAAGCGTCGAGCCTGTTGTTGAGCGGTTTTTGAATGATAAGGGCAAGAAATCGACTAAAGTTTATAATTTTTGTCGATCAGAGGCTAGATTGGAGAAACTTAATAACCAACTCCTTGACTTGCAGAGGCAGCTTCAGTTTGAAAAGAAGAAAGAACAGCTGCTTCAGAAGGCGATGAAAGCAAATGAGATACCAAATCTTGAACCCCTGGATGAGATGAGTGTTGATAAGCTTTTGAAGTTCAAGAAAGCGCTGGAAGAGCTTCGTGAGAAAATGAAAGCTCGTGTTGTTGAAATGGAGGCATCATCTTCTTTGCTCCTCCTGTCAAAGAACTGTATTCAAGAAAATAATCATCATTAATTTTCTTGAAAAATTGCAAATACATGTCATGGAACTTAATTTGTAGTAGCACCGATTGATGTCCAACAATTATAATCCAGTAAAAATGGTTATGCTCCTAAATAGAATTATTGTGATCGGTGTTTCATTTCTTTCTTGTTTTGATTTAATAATTCAGATGCCTGCATGGACGAAGATGAAATAATTAGCAAAAATAGTTTTAGGAAATGGAGATGAAAATAATTGAATTAATTAAAAAAAGTTTTGAGAATTTACAAGCCAAAAATTTTTCCTTTTTCTGCCCATTCTTTCTTATTTAAGAAACGTCATGCTTAACAATTATAATATGCACCATTTTATGATGCCGGAATTTCTATCATTGATAGAAATTTCAGAAAAAACTTAGGATTTTATGGATGATAGAAATAGTGATAAGAGTTTAAGAGTGTTTTAATTATTTGTCAGAGGGCCTAGTAGCTTTAGACATGAGGTTTTAGTGTTAAAAATGAAAAAGGAGATAGAAGGACTTTTGGCTGTCGAAGTCTCTCTCATACCACGGGTATATAAAGAGCCAAGATAGGCAAAATTTGAGAGGAATTCTTCATTTTATCTGTTCAGGTATGATTTTCACTTCAAAATTTCAACTCTCTTCCAATGTTTTCCTTCTTTGGGTTAAATCTTGACTAGTTAGATGACTTTTTTTGCTAGAGTTTATGTGAGAAGAAGTGATAATAAGGGAAGTTCATGCTATTAGGGTGTAGGAGTTAAAGCTTCAAAGATGTGAGAAATTTCTTTTGCATGTGCAGTTTGAAAATAAATCTTCCCTTAATAGCTTGATATGATATGTTTTAGCAAAGAAAAATGCAAGTTTCAACTTTTTAAGAGATTGAGAAAAAAGGGTATGCAAGTGAAACATATTTCAAGTGGGTTTTGCTATTTTAGCAATGTATGTTGTTTTTTCTTTTTGTTTCTTGGGTTCTAATGTCTTGGAAAGGGGTATAGACTGCCCCAGTTCTTGTTGCAAGTTGAAGTTATGAATTGAAGATTTTGGAGGAAATGAATTTGATTCTTATGTTTATGATCTTTTGAGGGAATGATGAACGCATGTTGTGATTCCAAGTTGTTTTGAGTCAATTGGCATGATGATTAAATGGTTATATGGTCGAATCAAGTTTTGGAGCTTTAGGGATGAGTTGTTGTGCTTTGGGTTTGAGGATTTGCTGCAGAATTTAATTGAAAATTCTTAGGTTCGACTACTGAAAACTATTATTTTGACTGTAGAAATGGCTACTGCCTCCCAATGGCACTTTGAGTTCAGGAATTCAATAGTCGAAGTTGCTTTTACTTGCCTTATTTCTCTTTTTATTTCAATGCTCCTAAACCTGTTTTTAGACACCAAAAGGACCTTGAATAAACTGTATGATATGTGCATAGAGTATTAGAAGTCTAGATAACCCATTAGGGTTCATTTTTTATAGGATCAGACATGAGGAACCCAGAGAGTTATAATTAAGGAAAAAGCCATAGTAAGTGTTGGTGTTTGATAGGCTTCAAGAGGTGAGTAACAATAACCTTAATAAATGATAATCAATTCATTTAATTATAGCAAGACTCATGACCATCAACATGCATCATTACATAATATTATTAGGTTATATGTATCTAGCACACGAAGATGCTATATTATTGCATAAGTAATTGTTGATGCTCAATAGATTTGGATGACCCACTGATTTTTCCTATGATATGGATATGTTATGATTATGTATGATATGATTTGGTAAGATTAAGTGAGGCCTAATAAGCCCTGACTCACTATTTATGATAGAGGAAGTCCCGAAGAGCTTCTTTATGAGCCGAGTGTATTAGTTTATGTTATGTAATAAGAAGTTCTGAGGAGTATCTTAATGATCTAGAAAAATTGGTTTTTTTGGGAAATCACTAGTGACAAGTCTATTTTATGTGAATTGTTTGTATTGTATAAAATTATGTACTTTATGCATTGCATATGTATGAATTGATTTAAAAAAGAATATGATAAACTATTAGTTTATTCACTAAACTTCCCAAGGCTTATCCTCTTCCCTTAATCCCTAGATGTAGAACAACAGGAATAAAGGTAGCAACAGAGAGAATAGCCTTGCAATGGATTAGCACTACTTAATGTATGTTATGAAGTTTTGTTATGGGACATGTAATTTAACAGTTTAGTACCGTGGCTGTAGATATTGTAAGTTACGTAATATAAATTATCTGTATGAACTTTATGTTATCTCACTCTAAGCAGTCTATTAGTATCATGCATGATTAAAGGGGCCATATTTTAACTTTCTTAAATGGTCATGAAGAGGCTTAATTTTAGAGCTACGTCTAAAAAAAATGATAAATGTTTATATATAGAAAGTTAGAGTCTAGTTGTTGAGTTGCTATGAGTTATTGTTTAAAATAGAATAAATAAATATTTTTAACAGGTTTTTAATTCCAACAGCCTAAAATTGATTCATTCCCTTGTGTCGGTAACGACCCCTTAGTTGGGTCATTACAACAATCCTTTTACTGCTTGTAGTTGAATTTTGGCATTTATTGTTATTTTATTTTATAATGAAATTAGATTTAAAATTTTAATGTTATTCAAATTTAGAGATACACTTACCATTAAATTAAATATTTGAATAGTTTAATAATTTTATTATATTTGAAATTATTTATATGACTATGAAATCAATTTTAAATTTTAATTGATATAAATTAGGGAAACAAATATTAGTTATTGGTGGCACCCATAGTTTTCATACCTCATCTGATTTAAGAGTAAGTGAAAACAGAAAGCTAAGAAGTTAAAATTCACCCTTCATCGAACTGAAATTTAATCAGTATATTCTTCCTCTTGTATATATGGTTTAATAAATATTATATTTATATATAATTAATATTTTTTACATATTACTATTAATATTAGTGTATTAAATTAATAATAATATTAATATTTTAGTTTGTATATTAAAAATGACCTTTTAACATTTAATCAACTTGTCTGAATATTTACCTTTAAACACCAATTAATACTGGACAATTATTTTTTATTTTTTATAAGCAATACAATTTTATTAATAATTTTAAAAAAAATTAATACGAGCGTCATCGTCTAAACCCGATAATATATCACCTGAAAACATCCAACCAAAGATGATAACATGCTGAATGTAAAAACTTGGAAAATCTCATTACAAAATTAAACTCGATACAAATGAAAAAAATAAAAATCCAAACTAAGATCAGGAAAACAGTAGAATACTCAAAAACATAAAACCATTAAACCAGAACCAGCAATGCAAACCAAAACATAAAAGTGACGCAAACCAAATCAATAAGCACCCCAAACCAATAAAACAAGCAAGCCAGCAGTGCCCAGAAATGATGGGCGGGAACAAACGCCACTCAGCAAACAAACCAACTAGCAGTACCCAAAACCAATCAAAGTCAAGAGAAGAACCAAATCCTCATAACTAATAGAACAAAACCGGGCACCGCAATCATAATAACCCCGAAAGCTACATCCAAACAATGAAATCCTTTGATCGGCTCAATTTTTGCTTAACCAAAGCATTTGCTGTCCAATTCGCTTCTCCAAGGACATGTTGGATGGTAAAAGCAGGAAGAACTTTTGAGTTACACACCAGAGTTGTAAGTTGCAACAAGTTTCTATGGATGCGAGTTCGGGGAAGATACTCATAAGACTGCAACCCGTTAGTCAGTTTTCAAAATAACCCCGTTTTTGAAGACCATATTTCGGTTTTAGTTTCAAGGCCTTTGTCAAAATATTTTCATAAGTGTTTTTATATTTTAATAAAATTATTAAAATCTAAAAAATATTTTTTTCTTTTCTTTCCTTTTTCTTTAGGACCTCTTTGAATTGAAACATAAAAAATGTCAAAAATATTTTATAAAAAAATATTTTCTATAAAACAAATAAAGTTTAAAGTACAACATTTCTTCTCAATTTTAAGATTTTTATGGGATTTGA
This sequence comes from Hevea brasiliensis, assembly GCF_030052815.1. NCBI lineage: Eukaryota > Viridiplantae > Streptophyta > Magnoliopsida > Malpighiales > Euphorbiaceae > Hevea > Hevea brasiliensis. The sequence goes on along the minus strand of NC_079507.1, from coordinate 60,546,162 downwards.
ACTCACAATCCGAGCCTAAGTTCCGTTCAGGTAAGGTCATAGCCCAAGGCCAGATGGCCCAGTGTATGAATCTATACTAAGACGATGTCAACCCATATATATCAGAGACAGAAGGGACGTGCAAGGTGTAACCTTACCCAAAATCTTCAACCTTAGTTATTTGATCTTTTTCTTTTCATTTATATTTTATTTTTCCCCAAGAATTCCATGTGACATTGGATCACTAATCCCTCCCATCTTATAATTAAGTTTCATTTTTCATCTATATGTGAGTGATTCAAATGATTTAAACTTTTTTTTTTAAATTAAATGTCTCTCAAAAATGAAATCAAAATACCAAGAATTACTAGCATTTTAAATCACTTACGCTAGAAGATAATCATTCAACAAATGTCAAAATAATTTATAATTATATTTTTGATATAATTGACTCTGAAATTAAAATTTGGTGAAGTATCGTAGACAATTTCAGTATCATTAAACTAAAACTCATTAATAATTTATAAATTAATTTTATATATAGCAACCATCACATTAATTCAAGGGAAGGAATAATCATGGATATAACATAAGTTGTATTTGGATATGTACCTAATGTTGACAGGGTGACATGATGAGGCATTAGGCAGCCAAATGCAAAAAGAATTGGTGCATTCTATGACTTTATATAAAAGTATGCCAACCCAAAGCTATGGATTAGATTACAAGGTTGACGAATTGAATAATGGTGTCCTAATCTTCAAAGAACAAACAAGGCCACATGCATGAGAAGATTTGGTAATTAAAATATAACTGTTCTTGGCCTTGTGGACACGGGCTGGCATGGAAATATTTCAGCAATTTCTTGAAACTGTAGGAAAAAAGAGTGACCAAACTCATCATTTTCATTTCCTTTCTTCTATTGCAAGGACAAATCATATATTTTCTCTTTTTCCTATATATTGGACCACTCTTTCTTTGAAATGGAGAAACCAACCTTCAAACACATGCATTTATTCTTTGTTTTAGTTGTCACCCAAACACATATTGTATTAAATGTGAATTTTTTGTATACCTTTAATTTGCTAGTTTTTTTTTTTTTTTTTGGAAACTGTATATGCACTCCTTTAAAACAATAATATATGAAGGTTTTAAGCATATATCTTAGAGATTAGAGAGAGAGAAATGGCTAAATACATATGAAAAGCAAGGACAAAATGATTATTCTCAAGTGTTTAGGTGGTGAAACTTTTAAAGAAAGTATAAATTGAAGCCGACAATATCATAAGCATGGAATCCACGACTAATAAGAACCTTCTCTTTATAATTGAAAAGCTGTAAGCCAAACTAGAATTTAAAATTTGCTTTCATATAATATAAATTAAATAAGCTTCTTCAACTGAGACTTTATGCCAAAAAAAAAAAAACAATGATAAACTCGATGAGTCCAATCAACTCATATTGTAGACACCATATTTTGGCCGACCTTCGAAGGTAAGGTTTTTTTAAAATTAAAACTTTATTATCCGTTCTCGACCGATGTCCCGATCACAGATAGCTTTTCCAAACTTATTGCTAGCTCGTTCCTGGGACAAATAGATCTCACACTCAAGTTAGATTGCTTTCTGATCCCATGGTCTTTATTAGATGAGTTCGAGTCAATATTTGATCTCCGGACCATCCAATCTTGCCTGTTGTTGTTCTCCGATCTCTCTATGTACAAATATCACAAAATTTCATTTGACTAATATTATGATCGGGCTTCTCACTTGAATTGCCCAGATATTCCTCAAAATAAAGTTAAGGTTTTTATCTGGTCTAATAATGGTTTCGACCTTAAAAGTTCAAGTCAGTGTCAAATCTTTGCGATTCTAATATTCTAAAGTTCCATTCAGTATTTGGTCATGGCTCCGTCTGATCTCATGTTCGCGTGTAATATTTTTTCGATGTCTAAGAGTTGATGAAACTAATGAGGGAGATGTCCCAGAGTAAAGAAACCATTCGACCTACACCAGAACCAAATCTACCAGTACTTCCCCCACTCGCAACGACGGTTGATTCCCATCAAGCTTCAACCTCTTTCACCTTCCAGCCTCCTATTCCTGATCTGACAATCACTGTCAGTCCAACATTCCCAAATAATGACTTACCCGTTTCTTATCATCCGGCTGTCTCAAACGCTGAATTTCACCCTTCCACACCAATCCCTTCAGTTTACCCTATAACTAATTTCCCAAATAGAGGCATGGCTTATGTAGCAGGGGGTAAAAATAAGGAAAAGGAAAATGAGAAGTTATCTGCTCTAGAGGAAAGACTAAGAGCTATAGAAGGTCTGAACATGTATGGCTCAGTTGATGTATCTTCACTGAGATTGGTACCGGATGTAGTAGTACCACCTAAGTTTAAAGTCCCGGATTTTGACAAGTATACCAGAAATTCAGATCCCCGCATCTATTTGGCCACTTACATAGCCAAAATGTTCACCCTCACGAAAGATGATAGACTTCTAGTCCATTTCTTTCATGAAAGCCTCTCCAGGGCAGCCTTACGATGGTGCATATAGCTGGATAGGAGTAAACTATGCTCCTGGAAAGATTTGGCTGATGCTTTCCTCAAGCAGTACAAATTCAATTGCGATGTCACCCCGACACGAAGAGACCTTCAAAATCTGGTGCAGAAGGAGAAGGAGAGCTTTAAGGAATATGCACAGAGATGGAGAGAGAAGGCAACTGAGGTATATCCACCACTCCCTCAAAATAACTTTCGACCATACCCTCCAATTCAAGGTCCAATAATAGCAAATGTTCCGCCCCCTTTTCCAAATTATCCTCACCCTCGCCCGCAATATCCACCTCAAGCTGCTCACCACCCCAAAGCGCCTACTCAACTTATTCAGTTAAGACCACCAACTCCTCAAACCAACCTAAGACCACCAAGGAATCCTGATCTACCCCTCCCCCTTCCGCTTAGTAAAATCTACCAATACCTATTAGGTATAAATCAGATAGTGCCCATCCCCCTTGACCCGGTTCAGCCACCATATCGTAGGTGGTATGATGCTAATGCCTGATGCGAATATCATGGTGGGGCAGTGGGACATTTAACCGATAATTGTGGAGCTCTACGGGGAAGGGTACAAGCTTTGATTAGAAATGAATGGTTAAAAATTGAGGGAAATGGCTCTTTTCCCAATGTCACTTCAAACTCATTACCTAATCATAATACAGGCAATGGCGTGAATGTGATAGAACCTTGGGATGAAAGATCAATCTTGGAGGTAAATCAGCTGATTCCACATTTTAAGGAGATTTTTGCAATTGCTATAAGAGAGGGATATCTATGCCCTTAGGGATCTGGGTCGGGAAGTGATCAGCATAATTCAGGATGCCCCTACCATGGAGGAGCGGCCGATCATGAGTTGCGCAACTATGATAAATTCAGGCAGGAAGTTCGGAGAATGCTATAACTCAGAATTTTGAGATGTTAGCGGAGGTCAAGGATAGAGGATGAAGTGAACACAGCCAGGTTTGGCCGAGATATCTCTACCCCTAATCCAAGAATAGTCTTTTTTGCTCCTAACACACCAACACCACCAGTACCACCAATAACAATCATCCGAACTCCGCCTTAACTCCCAGTCACTAATACCCATGCAATACCTTGGAACTACAACCTCCAAGTATTTACTCAGAGCGCATCCAACAGCATTTCAATTCCTACCCTTGACCATACCTACACTCAACCCATCACCTCTCCTAAGCCATGCTTCACCCCACAAGAGCATTTCAAGATGACCTATACAGGACCCTCCAACAATACTACTCCCCAACCAAACCCAAAACCCGTCACAACCAGTGACTCGCTCCCACAAGATTAGGAAGTAGAATTTATAACCAGGAGTGGGAGATGTTACAGAAATGATGAAGTAGAAAAGAAGAAGAAGAAAGTAAAAATGGGAGAGTCACAAGAAAATATGGAGGAAGGGGCTGTAAGGGTTGAGAAAGGGGAACCTAGTGAAAAGAAAGAAGAAGAGGAACTGCTGTTACAGATCATGAAACAAAGTGAATATGACATCATCAAGCAGTTAAGAAAGACACCCGCTCGAATTTCCTTGTTGTCATTGATTTTAAGTTCAGAAGTGCATCGCCATGCCTCACAAAAAGTTCTAAACCAAACCTTTGTGACCCCCAATATCATACCAGGGCAATTTGAGAAGATAGTTGGGCAAATTTAGGCATTCAATTTTGTCACTTTCTCGGAAGATGAAGTAGACCCAGCTGACTTGAAGCATACCAAAGCTCTGCACGTGACAGTTAAGTGTAAAGGGTGCATAGTTGCTAAAGTTCTAATTGATAATGAATCTGCCCTTAATGTCTTGCCTAATACCACCTTGGTGAAACTACCTATTGATCCATCAGCCGTACGCTAAAGTGCCATGATAGTAAGAGCCTTTGACGGTACAAAGAGAGAGGTACTAGGGGACATCAATTTACCACTTCAGATCGGGGCATGCACTTTTAATGTCACATTCCAAGTAATGGATATTGAGCCTGCATACACCATGTTGTTGGGGAGACCCTGGATCCATTCGGAAAATGCGGTACCTTTAACTTTGCATCAGAGGATCAAATACATCATGAGCGGCAAAATCATCACAGTAAGAGGGGAGGAAGCCATGCTAGTCACTAAGCCTCAATCGGTTCCTTATGTAGAAACAACCGAAAGATCCTTAAAAAGTTCTTTCTAAGCACTGGAGTTACAAGGAACTATCCCGAAGGATGAAGGAGCTGTGGCAATGGTTGCCAAGGTGATGTTGAAAAGTGGCTATGAAAAGGGCAAGGGATTGGGTGCCGCATTACAGGGGATTGTCAAACCTGTACCAGCTATTCAAAAGATCGGTCGCTTCGGCTTGGGATATGAAGAATATGCTCTAGTGGATGGAAGATTCTAAATGAGTAATATGCTCAAGGATCAAATGTTTGACAGAACATTCGGGAAAGTAAAAGTTGTCCCGAAAATCACAGATGTTTTTACCAAACCAATCATCGAGAATCCAAAAGAAAGTGAAAAGTCTCCTTTAGAACCATCCACCGATATCATACAGCTAGACTCCATGTCTGAGGTGCTGATTTCACCAATCGCTGAAGGGCAAGAGCTTGATAATTGGGAAGCAGAAGATATCCCTGTGCTTAATCTCGATTAAAGTATATTTTGTTATCAACACTTGATCATTCTGTCCATGGTGACAAGTGTAATACTGTAAATGGACACTTTTTTTATGATAAAGTATTAATAAATTAATAGCGCATTTTGTGTCTAATTCTCTTTTTCTTTCACCATTAAAATCCATTTTTTTAATATACTCCACTTTCATTTCTTCAGGACCATTGATCAATCCAAACCTAATAATTCAATTGACTCTGAAATTCCTTATGTTAACTTTGAAAGTCCCGTAGCTGCCATTGGTTCGAGTGATTCCGAAAAAGAGTCTATAGAAGAACAGGGCGAAAGAGATGAAGCTTCCCTGGTGCCTTGTGGGGATGAAATGCACACCATAAATCTAGGGACTGAGGAAATGAAGAGGGAACTTAAGGTCGTGAATAACGGAGAATTAGAGAGTATGATCAATTTGCTCAAGGAATTCATTGATGTATTCTCGTGGAGCTATGATAACATGCCAGGATTGGATCCTTAGATAATAACGCATAAAATCCCTCTGATTATTGGGACGATCCCAGTGAAACAGAAATTGAGAAGAATGAACCCCGACACGCTGCTCAAAGTTAGGGATGAAGTCAAAAAGTTGTATAATGCTGGATTCCTAGAAGTGGTGAAATATCCTCAGTGGATAGCTAATGTTGTCCCTGTAATAAAGAAGGATGGAAGAGTAAGGGTATGTGTTGATTACAGGGATCTCAATAAGGCAAGCTTGAAGGATGATTTTCCTCTCCCACACATAGATGTGCTAGTAGACAATGCTGCAAGGCTGGGAAGATGTTCATGTATCGACGAGGCATCGGGGTATAACCAAATCCCCATGGATGAGGGGGACAAAGACAAAACTGCTTTTATCACCTAATGGGGGGTATTTTGCTATCGGGTGATGCCCTTTAGATTAAAAAATGCCAGGGCTACCTACCAATGTGCCATGGTCACATAATTCCATGACATGATGCACAAGGAAGTAGAAGTATATGTGGATGATGTGATCATCAAATCCAGAGGGGCAGAAAGTCACGTACAGGTGTTGAGAAAGGTGTTCGAAAGGCTTAGAAAGTATCAACTGAAGCTGAACCCGGCTAAATGTGTGTTTAGGGCTAGGTCTGGTAAGCTATTGGAATTCATAGTAAGCGAGAAAGGAATAGAAGTGGATCCAAGCAAAGTTCGAGCCATTCAAAAAATACCATCCCCAAAGATAGAAAGGGAGGTGCGTAGTTTCTTGGGAAAACTGAACTACATTTCGAGATTCATCTCCAACCTCACTGCTAAAGCTGAGCCCATTTTTAAACTACTCAAGAAGAATAACACTGCCCAGTGGGATCAAGTTTGTCAAGAGGCTTTTGAAAAGATTAAACAATACCTGTCAAATCCGCCAATATTGGTTCCTCCGGTGATGGGAAGGCCATTGATTTTGTACATGGTAGTTCAACAAAGTTCGATGGATGTGTGCTCGGAATACACGATGACAAGGGGAGAAAGGAAAGAGTCATTTGCTATCTAAGCAAAATTCAATGAATGCAAGTCGAGATACTCATTCCTAGAGAAAACTTATTGCACATTGGCATGGACAGCAAATCTACTCAAGCACTACATGTTGAATCATAAAACGTGGCTCATCTCTAGAATGGACCCAATTAAGTATGTATTTGAAAGCCCATTCATGCCAGGGAGGATAGCAAAATGGTAGGTTATACTTTCTCAATATGACATTTTTTACATGACCAAAAAGGCAGTGAAAGGAAGCGTGATTACTGATCTCCTAGTAGAAAACCCGATCCAGGATTATGAAGCCTTGGATTTCGAATTCCCCGATGAGTATGTTAATGAAGTCAGCAGCGATAACAAAGAACTGAATGACGCATGAGAAATGTATTTTGACGGAGCAGTTAATTTGTCTGGTAATGGGATTGGAGCAGTTTTGATATCCCTAGATGGAAAATACTTCCAATAGCTATCAAGCTAAGGTTTGACTGCACCAATAACATCGCAGAGTATGAAGCCTGTGTGATGGGTTTACAGGCTGCTATCAAAATGAAAATCAAGAAATTAGAGGTCTATGGAGATTTGGCCTTTATCATTTATCAAGTCAAAGGGGAATGGCAAACTAAAGACCCGAAACTGATCTCGTATCAAAAGTGTCTCCTAGAATTAATCAAGAAATTCAAAGAGATTTCCTTCACTCACCTCAATTATGATAAGAACCAATTCACCGATGCCTTAGCCACTCTAGCTGTCATGACTCAAATGGAAGAGGGACAGACGACACAGGTGTTACAAATTAAAGCAAGGAGTGAGCCAACGTACTGCTTCATGATCGAAGAAGAAACAGATGGTAAACCCTGGTATCATGACATCCAGGTCTATATCAAAACCAGAGAATACCCTCCCGGGGCAAGCAGAAATGAAAGAAGAATTATAATGAGATTAGCACTAGGATACTTCCCCAGTGGTGAAATTTTGTACAAAAGAAGCTCCAATGACGAGTTGTTGAGGTGCGTGGATGCAAAAGAAGTAAGGAGGATCCTTTTTGAAACTCATGAGGGGAATTGCGCTACTCATGCCAATAGGCATATGATGACTAAGCAAATCATGAGACGGGGATACTTCTGGACTACCCTGGACAAAGACTGCATTGAGTACTTTCGGAAGTATCATAAATGTCAAATTTATGCTGATCCGATAAATGTCCCGCCTCATCAGCTTTTTAATCTTATCTCACCTTGGCCTTTTGCAATGTGGGACATCGACGTTATCGGTTCTATTAATCTCAAAGCATCCAATGGGCACAGGTTCATCTTGGTGGCTATTGACTACTTTTCGAAATGGGTTGAGGCAACGTCATATGCTAGTATCACGCAAAATACATTCCTCAAAATTTTCAAGAATAATGTTATCTATCGATATGGCCTTCCTAGCGAGATTGTCACCGACAATGCTAAGAAATTGAATGGCTTAAAAATCGAAAATTTATGTGACCAGTACAAAATCTGGCATCTCAATTCATCACCATATCGTCCCCAAATGAACGGAGCGGTGGAAGCCGCTAATAAGAATCTCAAGAGAATAATTAGGAAAATGATCGTCACTTATAAAGATTGGCATGATATGCTTCCCTTCGCCCTTCATGCTTATCGGACCTCCATAAGAACATTGACTGGGGCAACTCCATATTCATTGATCTACGGAATGGAAGTTATTTTACCTATAGAGGTGGAAATTCCCTCCCTGAGAATTCTGAAAAAGTTGGGACTCGACGAGTCAGAAAGGATTCAATAGAAGTTAGATCAGCTGAATTTAATAGACGAGAAAAGACTAACTCCGGCGTGTCATGGGCAATTATACCAAAGGAGAATGGCTAAAGCATTTAATAAAGAAGTTCGCCCACCCGAATTCCAATCAAGAGATCTGGTTTTAAAAAAGATCCTCCCAAACCAAAATGATCCCCGGGGCAAATGGTCACCAACTTACGAGGGACCCTATGTGGTTAAAAAGGCATTTTTTAGCGGTTCACTGATCTTGACTCATATGGACGGGGAAAAATTCCCAAGACCCGTGAATGCAGATGCTGTAAAAAGATATTATGCCTAAAAAAAAAAAGAAGTAGAAGTGAAAATCCGAAACGGCGCTCCTAACAAAATGTGTGATAGAGGGAGAAAACCCGCAAGGGCGCTTTCTCCAAAATGAGTAAGGGGTGAAAACCCGAAAGGGCATCCTGAAAAACTGAGCAAAAAAAAAAAGGATCATCCTCTAGGGGTAAAAACCAGAAAGGGCGCTCCTAGGACCAGAAAACGGAGAAATAAGGAAAGGGGCTTGAGACCAAAAGAGGTAATAAGTCACCACGGCACGAATGTTCGTCGAAAGATTACTTGAAATAGTGGCAGTTAAGGGAGTTCAAAGTTAGCTAAAAGGAATTTGTGAGATCTATTCTTGTACCATTTTCCTTTAAAATTGTACCTTTGTTTTTAAGCCATAATAAAATTGTTCCTTCACTCTAATATGTTTTTTTATATACCTTGATTTATGCGCTATTAATTCGTTAAAACTTTATTATAAGATCGGGATTTGAATATTGGTAACCTCATATATTTTGCTATGAGATTTGCAGGAGATAAATGATGGCCGGGGGATTGGTGTAAAAAAAAAAAATGTAGGAGTGAAAACCCGAAAGGGCGCTCCTAGCAAAATGTATGAAAGAGGGCGAAAACCGGTAAGGGCGCTCTCTACAAAATGAGTAAGGGGTGAAAACCCAAAATAGCATCCTGAAAAAGTGAGTATAAGGAGAAAATTGTAGGCCAAGCCTTGGAACTCGTTCTGACCATCTCCATTAACCATCTATCTTTGGGACCTTATTAAGTACACTTTGATTGGAGGAACATCTTGTGTCAGGTTTGCTTTGTGATCATTAAAGGTACAAACATAACATTTCATACCCTCAACATCTGAGTTGATTTAATTTTTAGCATTTCAATTTCCTTTTATCAACCTCTGGATTCAAGATCCAAGTTAATTTTAATTTTCAGCATTTATTTTCTTGTTATCAACCTCTGAATTCAATATCCAAGTTAATTTTAATTTCCTGTTATCAACCTCTAGATTCAAGATCCAAGTTGATTTTAATTTTCAGTATTTAATTTCGTGTTATCAACATTTGGATTCAAGATCCAAGTTAATTTTCAGCATTTATCTTCCTGCCATCAACCTCTGGATTCAAGATCCAAGTTGATTTTAATTTCCTGTTATCAACCTCTGGATTCAAGATCCAAGTTGATTTTAATTTTCAGCATTTTAATTTCTGTTATCAACCTCTGGATTCAAGATCCAAGTTGATTTTAGTTTTTAGCATTTATCTTCCTGCCATCAACCTCTGGATTCAAAATCCAAGTTGATTTTAATTTCCTGTTATCAACCTCTGGATTCAAGATCCAAGTTGATTTTAATTTTCAGCATTTTAATTTCTGTTATCAACCTCTGGGTTCAAGATCCAAGTTGATTTTAATTCTCAGCATTTATTTTACCTCCATCAACTTCTGGGTTCAAGATCCAAGTTGATTTTAATTTCTTGTTATCAACCTCTGGGTTCAAGATCTAAGTTGATTTTAATTTTCAGCATTTATTTTCCTGTTATCAACCTCTGAATTCGAGATCCAAGTTGATTTTAATTTTCAGCATTTATTTTCCTGTTATCAACCTCTGGGTTCAAGATCCAAGTTGATTTTAATTTTCAGCATTTATTTTCCTGCCATCAACCTCTGGGTTCAAGATCTAAGTAAATTTTAATTTCCTATTATCAACCTCTAGATTCAAGATCCAAGTTGATTTTAATTTTCAGCATTTATTTTCCTGTTATCAACCTCTGCGTTCAAGATTCAAGTTGATTTTAATTTTCAGCATTTATTTTCCTGTTTTCAACCTCCAGATTCGAGATTTAAGTTGATTTTAATTTTCAGCATTTATTTTCCTGTTATCAACCTCTGAGTTCAAGATCCAAGTTGATTTTAATTCTCGGCATTTATTTTCCTGCCATCAACCTCTGAGTTTAAGATCCAAGTTGATTTTAATTTCCTATTATTAACCTCTGGATTCAAGATCTAAGTTGATTTTAATTTTCAGCATTTAATTTCCCGTCATCAACCTCTGGGTTCAATACTTAAGTTGATTTTAATTTCCATCATTTGATTTCTTATCGATCTTTGGTTCTAATATCCCAGCAGCCCAAAATATGGTTCTGAATCTTTACATGATTCCTATACAAGAGAATTTCATTCTCTTTAATAGAAATTATGTAAAGAGGGGCAGCTGTAGACACTGTATTTTGACTGACCTTCGAAGGTAAGGTTCTTTTAAAATTGAAATTTTATTATCTGTTCTCGATCGATGTCCCGATCACAGATAGCTTTTCCGAACTTACTGATGGCTCATTCCTAGAACAAATCGATCTCACGCTCAAGTTAGATTGCTTTCTAATCCCTTGGTCTTTATCAGATGAGTTCGAGTCAATATTGGATCTCCAGACCATCCAATCTTGCTTGCTGTTGTTCTCTGATCTCTCTATGTACAAATATCGCAAAATTCTATTTGACTAATGTTATGATCGGCTTCTCACTTGAATTGCCCAGATATTCCTCAAAATAAAGTTAAGGTTTTTATCCGGTCTAATAATAGTTTCGACCTTAAAAGCTCAAGTTAGTGTCAAATCTTTGCGATTCTAATATTCTAAAGTTCCATTCGGTATTTGGTCATGGCTCCGTCCAATCTCATATTTACGTGTAATGTTTTTCCGATCTCTTGGAGTAATTTGATATCTTTTGATTAATAGTCACTCTCAGGTTCAATGTTCATCTGTATTCAATCAATTAAGTACTCAGACAATTTGGTTTGGATGCTTTCCGATCTTATCAAGAAATTAAACGTAAAAGACTTCAATTCATTTCAAAATAAAAAATGTACAAGTCATTCGGCAGGAGGGTCTCCCCTAACCTACTCTCCGGGTACATTATCAGTTCTATCACCGTCTCTCTCTCTCTCAAGCTCCTCCTCGCTCTCCTCTTCACCTCTAGGGACAAGATCCACCATCCAGGAGAAGTTTTCCTCAAGATAGCGCCTTATAAGCACGGCTAGAAGATCGCCAAGAGCATTCACATAAGCACCAGCTTCCCTCGTCATGGCCTCTTTTTCTTTCACTTTGATCTCCGTAGTAAGGCGACTGACATCGACAGTTTGGCAAGCCCTTACCGGAGTATGAATTGGTGCTTAAAAACGTTAGAAAGTGAGAGCGAGTGTTGAAATCACTAGGGGAAGGTCTGAAAATCACATAAGAAAACAAATGACTAACCTTTCCCCTATTTATACCCATTTGAGCATTAAATACTCACGAAGTCCCAAGTGACACATCAGTTAGTGGGACCGAGCCGCCTCCATGACACGTCACAAGAAGGTTCCAGAAACATAGTAAAAAGGTCCGATAAATGAGATCAATCAACAAAGGTCATCGGATTGAACAAATTTCTAAACCCATGGATCAGTAAATGGCGACTCGTTTAGGGATCAAATTGGGTACATGTATCAGAGTTCGGAAAGATAACCAATGCAATAATAAAACAAATATTCAAGTAAAATTTTATTTCATTTCCAAAAGATCGGATTACATCATTTGGGCGATCTCAAAAGATTAGATTACATCATTTGGGCTATCTCAAAAGATCATATTACATCATTTGGGCGATCTCTCAAAAATCAGCACTACATTCTACCTAGCTCAAGACTACTCCAAAGCCCAGAATGTTGGCCTACGTCAAAACCTAGTCTCATGGCTGAATCAAAAGATGTATTTGATCAGAAAGCCAGCAATAAATACTGGGCAGACGTACAGCTCAGATAGGGTGACTATGACTCTCATGATATTGACGGAGTCATAGCCGATGTCATTAACCAGAACCGAGCTGCAGTTGAGACGCTCGATATGGTTGGAAGCCAAATGAACTTCAAGAGGCAGTCACCGAAATCAAGATTGAAATTAGCTGTCCTCTTTTCTGAGATCGGTTTATCAATTTTACCAGTAGACAGATTCGAGATTGGCACGGCCGTCACTTTCAACCTTGATCGGTAAATTAGTCTAGTTCCCTCGCTGTCATTAGATGACATTCTCATAGCTCTCCGATCGCCGGGGTCATATATTTTCAGGCGAGGGACGAAGGAAAAAGTTGGAAAAAGATCAAAATGGCCATCATAATTAGAATTATCAACAAAAAGGCTAGAATTGGGAAAGTGGTGCATTGAAAATAAACTAGAAAAGGAAAAAGTGAAGTGTAAAGGTGATTTTCTATTGTTGCATATATATAGAGCCCTAGCATTTATTGCGGAACTTGAAGCAAGCTCATCGATAACCAAAGAATTTATTGCTTTGACCGATACAGGTCAGATTGAGTAGGAGGTTGGAAAATAGTGAGATCAGGAAATAAAAAGACCGGATGCAAATGAAGATAGAGATTGAAATAATAATCTTAAGATGGATCAGTCACAAAAAGATCGGAAGAAATAGGGGACGACCTATAGATATCCGAGAACGCAGAGGGGCTAAATAACTTTCGATCAGAACTTTCAATTAACTCCCTTCACCGTCAGATCTGAGTTAGTTAAAGCATTGCAGGCATGATCAAATCCTCACCACACATCTCATTTGTAAGGACGCCCTCCTAGCTGCCAGACACCAAACGGTTAAAGCAGCCCTGTACATCTCGATATACACCATTGATTATAATTGTAAAGATGGATCTGGAGCCCTTAGATCAAAAGCAGATGACAGATTCGACACCTTTTATTCCCAACCTTTGGATCTATTTTGTAAGGCGAGACCCTTGACCGTTAGATTAAGGGATGAAAGGACAGATATTCTGAACTGAATCTTAACCCTCCATTTTGATTCTCTTTAATTCTCAGACATCAGATTATGTCCTTTTGAATCCAAGCCTTCTGTCTCCCCCTGATAAGATCCTAACCATTCATTTTGGACACCCATTCCCTATAAATACCTACATGCAATACTGTAGAAAGCAGAAGGTGGTGATTATTGTGGAAAGACTCTGGACTTTGATTCAGTCTTGTTGCTTTTCATTCGGAGCTTTCAAAGTGTTGAGAAACTTTAGAAACCAATTTTCTAAAGTATTTCATTTCAAAGAGCTCCAACTCCTGTGATTTTCATTTTCAATACCCGTGCACTACCCTGTGAACCCATCTTCACTCTGCCTCATTCCCATCACTTTAGTATCTGTGCATTGCCTTTCGAGCTCAACCTTATTCCACTTTATTCCTATTACCTCGAGTAAGCTCAAGCTTTTCAGCCATCTGCTCTCAGCTCTCCAAGATTTATGGATACCGGAATTGGCTCGCCTGCCTCCCCAACTTTCCACAGGTAAGCGTCTAAATTGTCATTTTGTTGAATATCCTTGGTTTGTTTTCTCAAGTTTTCTTTAAAGTTTTTTTATCCAGTCACACAAAATCTCAGAATAAGTTATCTTAGCCCATAGTTATTTCCTTTGTCTTCTTTTTATTCATTCGTAAATTCTATTTATTGTAACCTCATTTTCATTCCTTTCGAGAGTAGATATTAGAGTCATTGGTGACTCGTAAATACTCTAAAAGAATATAGGCAGGAGTACTTTAACATGAGAGTTTTTGGTATGAATAAATGAAAAATGATAAAGGAAAATAGGTGTAGCAAAGGTCGAATAAGTCGAAAATAAGATTAGGTCAAACAAATAAGTTATGAGATCGGGCCTTAGAATGAGCCCAGACTATAAGACAACAGCTTGGGAATCAAGACGAGTTCGGATCTCGGATGAGTGACTAAAAAGAGATCGAATGTCGCAAACCAAAGAGTTATGACAAAGCGATCATGTGGAAGATTAGCAAGGAGTTTAGCCTATCATCTGCCATCTAGTTATAAAGTCCCAAGGGTTTCCTGTGTCTTCGGCATTTCATTCCCGTATAAAAGGGATCAAGAAAGACCCTTTACCTGAATCCCTAGTTCGAAGTTCTTATAAAACACCATTCTTATTAATATATTAAGAGATCGGGGGAGAGTTCTTCCCTGAACTCAGTCTAATTCTTAACGCAATATATTAAGAGATCGGGGGAGAGTTCTTACCCGAACTCAGCCTAATTCTTAATGCAATATATTAAGAGATCAGGCAAGAGTTCTTACCCGAACTCAGCCTAAATTTTAACAGAATACATTAAGAGATCGGGGGAGAGTTCTTACTCGAATTCTCCTCCAAAATCTTAATAAAGTATATAGAGATCGGGGGAGAGTTCTTACCCAAATTCTCAGTCAAAATCTTAATAAAATATATAGAGATCGAGGGAGAGTTCTTACCCGAAATCCCCAGGTTTAATTTTAACAGAATATATTAAGAGATCGGAAGAGAGTTCTTACCCGAATTCTCTTAGCTTAAATTCAAATTAAAATATACCAAGAGATTAAGGGAGAGTTCTTACCCGAGCTCTCGATTTAAATTCTTAATACACCAAGGGATAGGCGGGAGAGTTCTTCCCAAAGTGTTCCGAATATTAAGTTGAGGCCCAATGGAGAGTTCTCCTCAAAGCACTCATATTTATAGGACAAAAATTCCCCCCTGAGGATATTACAACTTCAGTATTCATATTAACCCCCTAAAAATCTATTACACAACACCTATTCACTAAAGGGTCATCTCATGTACTCGTGTTCTTGGGCAACCCAAAATAGTGAAATATCAAATATTCATTTTATCCGTACAAAAGATTAACATCATCACTCTAACCCCCAAATTATCAATTTATAAAGAGCAAAACATTAAATCTACTTATCCTCGTTGAGGGACGAGGTGGAATGCCTAACACCTTCCCCACTCGTATACGGACCCCTAACTAGAATCTCTATTTTCAAAGTGGTTTTTAATCTTTACAAATGGTTTTTTTTTAATTTCTCTTAAAATTAAAGTGACGACTCTTCACTTTTCCCACTTCGGTGAGAATCGTCCTGCGAATGCAAAACCCTTGCGACACATATCAAAGCTTGAAAAAATCCTTCTATTAACCCCTCAATTAATATTCTTAATACTTTAGCTAATTCTCAATAAAATAGTCCAAAATGCTTCATTTGGATGTTTTCTTTAATTAGAATCTTTTGTAAGTACAATAACTTTATGACCATAAGCTAAGTCATGCATGTATGGAATAATATTATACGTACATAGAAATTTTAAAGATTTTGAGGCTCATGGCTTCTTTTTACCTTTCGGCAAGATCCCAAACAATGCAAACACTAATGCACTGCACAGCCATGCTCTGCTCTGGTCTCAAATCTCACCAGAAACTTTCATGCATTGTTACTTGTTATTACGATCGTCAATTTTTTATTGGCATATTCTTCTTTTTTCTATCTAATATGTGTACTACTTATTTTCAATGGCCTATAAGAAAAGGAAAAAATGAATCTTTTTGGTGTTCATATTTCTTTAAGTTTACCATCTGTGAATTGCACAAATGGCCTTGGAGGCACCCACATCAAATGAAGAAAAAACAAGATTCTTATATATTTATTATCACATTAATAAAGTGAGCGTAAAAAGCATAGATTCTTTGACATGTTATTGGATAGCCAATGTATAATAGCTATAGCACATATATAGGTTATTATGGGATTGGCATAATGATATTCTCATAATCACATATACTGAATATTATAAGTTGTTTATTATTGTATCTTATTTATTAGACTTTTCAAGAATGGGTGTGTGTGCATGTGTGAAGTGTTAAACACAGCTTTCCAACCATCACAGATCGAGGCTTGCTCTTCATTCTTTTGCAATTTAGAAGCTCCTTAATTTAATTTACTTATTGCCGGTCCAGTCATGGTGAATTTCATTGGCACAGCAATAGATATGACTGCCTTTTGCTGTGGTGGAGAGGGTATAATAATAATAATAATAATAATAATAATAATAATTTTATTGAAGCTTTTTAATTAATTGTGATTTTTACATAATAAAAATGTTTCTTTTTAAAAAAAAAAATTAATATTCAATACAAACAGAATTTATACTTTAAACTTTGTGTTGAAAATTACTTGCAGATTATAATATACATAATGTATGCTTTTTCACTAAAAAAATGTTAGATTTTACATTAAATAAGAAAAATAAATCTCAGTGTCTCACATAATTATAAGTAATGGTGAGTGGAGTGAATAATTTATCCTCTTTCTCCAAAGTCCAAAACACAAGGACAAGGCATCTAGATGCTGTGAAGGGAGAAAAATGGGACCTGGAAATAGCGATAATTTTTCGATCCCGCGGCCCCATCTCCATCCACCCACAGAAGAGACGACCCTGATAACAAATCCACTCCTCCAAGTATACACAGAAACGCCACCTTTCTTGATTTTGACCAATCGAAACGCGGATCAGTTATTCCTTACGCTTCGTCTCTTAATTACCAAAACACCCTCAATAAATCCCATAAATCCCTCCCACTCCCTTTCGTCCTTTCATTTTTATTAAGAAACAACCGAACCTTCCCTCATCACCCTTATAACTACCTAACCCTTTCTTCTTCTCCCCTCGGAGGCCAGAATTAAGCAAGTCTTTGTTTTTGAGAGATCTAGAGAAAGTCCTGAAGAGTAAATACTTGATAAAAATATGCAAGAACAGATGGAAAAGAGAAGCAGCAGCAGGAGCAGGAAGATGAAGATTTGGCTCTTTGGAAAGCTGAAGATCAAGGAGTCTTGGAGATGGAGATGGAGGTTCTTGGGGTCTGCTTTCAAATGGAAAAGGATACACTTTCAGCTCTCTTTTGTTGATGATGTGCTTTTCAAGATTGTATCTGTTTTTGAAGCTATTGTTTTGGTGGCTACCTTGTGCTTCTTCTATCTCTGTTGCGGGTGCCACATTTAAACTCATCTGTAATTCTATTTTTGTCTTAATTAAACTTTCTTTATTTCCTTTTGGTTGTTGGTATATAAAGGGTTTCTTTTTCTGTAACTGTGAGCTTAATTACCTGAAGATGATGTTCGTTGGGTTATGTGGAAAGTTAGTTAAAAAGAGGGTTGTGTTCTGTGGGGAAGATAATGGATGGATTTTTACTTCAATGGTAGATCTATCAATGCAGCTTGTTGCTAATGGGAACTTGAAAGCTTTCTTGGGTGCTGGTCATTCTTTCGCTCTGGAATGGCACAACGATGAGTTTTTGAGTTTGAAATTGAGCTAATTTGAAAAAGAGTTAATTTTCCTTCATGTGAAGAGCTTAATCCATAACTGTAAAACCCTTTTCTGAAATGAATTTTTAGCGCTCTCTCTCTCTCTCTCTCTCTCTCTCTCTCTCTCTCTGATTTTGTGGGTTTTTCTGTGTTGCTTTGATTAATTGTTCCTCTGTTGCATGTGCTTGATTCCAGTAGAGGAAACAGCTGGCGTAAGGCTTAGTCCAGCATCGGTCCAGAACTGAGCCATCGTCATTTTTGACCTGTAATCTATGTTACGTTTCTAGAAAGGAAAGAAGATTGAGAAGGGATGTCGAATTGGTCCTGTCGTTGTACCAGTTTCAGCCAGTTCACGGACCCATTTGAAATTTCAAGAATTGATGCCATAAATAGCTGAATAATTACAACTCTAAAGAGGAATAATAAGGCACAATAATCAGCAGTCAGCTTCAGGATAACTATTGTTGTCCATGGTCATGGTTAATAGACTTCTCTTTACTTTCTGGGAAGGCTCCGTGGAATTGGGAAATACTGTTAAAACGAGCAAGTGGGTTTTGAGTTATGACTGCAACACCTGTCAAATAATAGTTCTCCACCATCCAATTTTAAAGAAGAGGAAACTCCAACTGTACAAACATAAAATAATAATAATAATAATAATAATAATAATAATAATAATAATAATAAGCCAAAGGGTAAAAATCAAAGGCACTGCAGAATTACAAATTGAGCAGAGCCTACACAAGCTAGCAACCATGCAAACTTTAAGGGAGACCTTGTTCAAGAATCAACCAACTTGTACAACTTCCATTGATTAGGGAAAAAAAAAAGGTTAAGAAGAAGAAGAAACTCTAGCTCAAGTGGCTGCCTTTACGTTTATATTTTATGATCCATCTTCCTATGAATCTTGTAATTATTCAATGCATTTCCTGCTATATTTTTTCAAATTTTATATGAACAAGGTCAAATATTATAGAGGCTAACAAGCTATTTGGATGTCAGCCAAATCACAGCTTGACTTGAACTTACAGAAACCCAAGCTTGTGGTCTTGTTGCTTATAAAAATGTAGAATTTCCCTCTCAATTTTCATAATTTATGAGAGAGTCAGTGTATATAAATTGGAGTTTCAATTTAAAATTTTACAATTTTAATATTATTAAATTAAATACCATCATACTTTCACATGTCTTAAAGTACTTGTTATGGAAATCAAATGGGCCAACTTAACTGTTTGATGTCCTATTAGTTTAGTAATTTGCATATATATCACATATTTACAAGCAATTTGAAATGTTTATATGAACAAATAAAGAATATATATAAATATATATAAGAGCTGAGAAAAAAAAAAGGAAACTTACAAGATTAAGTGATTTGATTCAATCGGTACTTAAAAAATTGTCACGTGTACATAGTTTAAAAGCTAAAAGTTAGATAATGACTTATAAAATTAAATCATCTAATTTAATAATGATGCATAAAAAATGATACGTGACATAAAATTAAAAAAAAATAATTTATTAATTAAATTATTTTAAATTTTAAAATTAAATGATATTATCTTTATATTTTTTAAAATATATATCTAACACTCAAATTTGAAAAATTTCTGACATAATTTGTTATAAATTAGAAATTAAAAATGAAAATCATTTGAATATTTCTCATCTATTCTCAATAAAATTGTCAATCATGTGATATGATAATATTTTTTTTTACATTGATTATGATTTTTTAATATAATTAATTATAAATTTTATAATTAATAAAATTTTGTAATATATTTTAAAAAAACATAAAATATTAAAATATTAAAATATTAAAATATATTATTAAAATTAAAATAATAAATAAATGCACGAGCAAGACAACAAATCATATAAGACACTTAAGCATTAATATGTATATATATATATATATGAAAAAGGAATGGGTCAACACAATAATCATTTTGGAGGAAGTAAATTTAAAAATGATAAATGAAAAATCAGCACTCCCTAATGGACAGAACACCAAGACGTTGGAGTACGCAGGATGGTCAAAACTTTCGACGAAAAATCTAAGACCTAAGGCGAATATATTAAGATACGTCCCGGCCTATTACATGAAATAGATATTTAATTAAAGAATAATAATTAAGATAAAAAAAAATAGATATTATTTTTAAAAGAAAAAATTGTTTTTAGTATGTGCATATAAATGTATTTTATGGGACCTATTATTACTCATTTGATATTTTATTACTAATTTATCATTCCATAAATGCAAACCTATATGGAACCATTGGGTAAGGATATAATTTCTCCCCCTAACCTGACTTGGTAAGCATTTGTAATTAGAATTTAAATCTCTACTCTCTTAATTATCCTATAAAAAAATATTAAAATATAATTTAATGTCTATTTAGCATTGAAATTAAAGGACTAAAATTATTTTTTAGAAAAAAAAATATCATTTTAAAAGTTAAAAAAATTAGTTTAAAAAAAATTATTTTAATATTTTTATAATTAAAGTTTATTAAATTTAATTTTAAATTATTTTTAAATTATTTTTAATTAATATATTTAAAAATATATTTTTTTTTACTGACAAATTTAATAATATTGCCAAACAAGTCATTCTGATATAATCTTCCAGACTTCGGATAGTTGGATTGTGTTGTATTAGCCTTGAACCCAAAGAAATCTTGCCCGCAATTTTGACTTAATATTAATTCAGCATTTCTGCTTGGCATCGTCTATATAAATTGTTTTGTCAATTAATAGAAACTCTTTTTATAGTAGTACACGCCCTCAATCCCCATATTCATTTCCGACGGGGTTTAATTTTCACTTTCTGCTGGACTTTTGGAATTGTTACTTGATTTTCTTTTCTTCTGCAAATGTGCCACATTTTTATAATTAGACTAATTTATTTATCTAACGTGCATTTGTACTCATTGTACATACATAAAATGTCACATTTAATTTTATAGCATTTTTCTATTTTTTAATAATATTATTATAGTAAATCAATTGGCTTCAAAATATTAGTTTATTATAGTGTTCAAGTATTATTTTAATATAAGTATCGAATATTTTGAGTATATTTGAATATAAGTTTTGTTTTTATATTATTTTTGTAAGAATAAGATCTCTTTATAGATAATATTCTTCATATGCGTTCCATTCTTTCTTTTTTTTTCTTTTCATCTTATTTGACTTGATAAGAACTTTTATTGTAGATATCAATATTCCTCTTGATAATGTTACTATAACATACATGGTGTTGATGGGAGAAAACATCTTTTTACAAATATACACTGATATTTGATATTGTTTATCCTTAAGCTTTATTTATTGTTATTGTAAAGTATAAACGAATTGATAATTGATTTTTTTTTTTGAAATGGAATGTATATTATTTATTTTTTACGTGTGATAGCGATATCCTGAATAAAAATACTTGATTCTTAGCATGTTGTCTCACTGTTATTTTCGCAAATATTACATTTCTCCCAAATTGGACACTTTTTATTATTAATAGGTTGTCAAATGATTTTGAGCCCTTTATATGACTTAATTGCAGTCTTAGATAGTACCTCTCACCCTCTATCAGATTCACTACTTTTACACAATGTGTTATTTACTTTACTTTTTGTTATGACCATAATCAATTATACTTGTTTAATTCATAATGTTTTAGGGATTCACTTTACAATAATCGTCTTGTATCTTTATCAATCAAGCATGTTCTAAAAAACTCTATTAGCATTATTCTCTCTGTATTATCTCATTGCACAACATGAGGATCGTGACAGGTATATGAATTATTTGATTAATTTTATTTTTATAGCTTTTGTATTTCATAACGAAAGAGCTTATTTCTGACTTTTGTAACTTATTATTTCACGACAATAACAAATATTTCTTAAAACAATTTGTTGGAATAACATATCCCTTGATAAAAATTAATGTTAAGGGTTTGTTTGACATTTTTTTTTTTTATGTATAATTGGCTTCAACTAGAACTCAAACTTGAGACTTATAACTCTGAAAATGATTCTAATATCACTAAAGTAAAACTTATTATTTTTTTTGACAATATTATTTAAAATTTTATTAAAACATTATCTTAAATATATTAAATAAATGTCATTAAATGTAAATATTTTAATAATAAATTTAATTGGTAATAATAAGTACCTAATATATATTTTTTTATTGATGTCTTTACTATAACACTCCTAATTTTTAGATTTATTATTTTATGGGTAATTATTTATATTTTGTTTTATTTAAATTTTGAGAAATTATTTGAAGTTTTTGGAATTTTAGAAATTGGATTCGATTTTCTGAAAATATAAAACTTTGATGATTTTTAAAAATTAATTTAAAAACCACGTGGCAAAACTAAAAAAATATATTTGGACTCTACGAATTTTTCTGAGTTTTCTAGAATTTTTTGGCCTCGTTTTCAGTCCCAAGGCAGAGTAAAAATTCAATTTCGAGTATCTTAAATCGAATCGGCCGAATCGAACCGGATCAGGTTGGACCTGTCGAATCGAACCGGCCCTTCCCTTTTTCTTTTCTCCTCCCGCGTTGCGCCACCCTCTCCTCTCTCTCTCACGTTTTCTCTCTCCTCCCTCTGCCCCTCCCCGGACAGCCACCACCCAACCCTCCCCCACACTCCGGCGCACCTCCCTTGCCTCTCCCCTGCCACTGGCAAGCCTCCAAGCCGCCGGAAACGTCGCTCGAAGCCCACCCAGCGCGTGCCCACCGTTTCGCCTTTCCGGCCAAAATTCGGCTGATCTGGCCACCAATCGGATCGGGTTTTGTGTCAAAATCTATCTACACCTCGAGAGATTTTCATAGACACTAAGAATACCAAAATCTATCGAGCCGTTTGCCCAATTTTTGTCTGAAAAATTTTAGCCCATTTCGATTTTTGGGCTAAATTTCTCGCAAACCGTGAACCCCATGAAAAAACCGAGAGTACCGGAGTGCTCCACTCGTCGAGAGCTTCATGGCAATACTAATTTCAAAATTTTCCGACTCTGTTTTTCGATGGGTCCCACGAAATTTCGTAGTGTTTTTCCGAGCACTAAATGAGCTTAGAAAATTCCGTAAAAATTATATACTAACTCCTGTGTTACGGGCTTCATGTAGGTACCTTCAATTCGCGAAAATTTAACGGTTGCCCGGATTTGTAAATTTCGGACCGAGCAAACAGGCTACCGAAAAAGTCTTGGAATTGGGTCGAGATTTTGGCTACCCCACTGTTGTCAAATGTCCCGAGTGCGTTCCCGTGGTCGGAATCGGCATAGGTAAACCCGAACTTAACTTTTTCTTAATTATCTAGCGCTTGAATTTGATTAAAATTTTATAAAATATTCGTGGTAGCTTAGAAAATTATAATTCCTTTTGCATTAGCTTAGTAATAATGCTAAGGACCGCGGGACAAAGTTTTAGAATTTTTAGAGTTCATTTGGGTAGTTTTTGCAAAAAGGGTTAATTATAAGGACTAAACTATAATTTTTCATATTGTGATTGTTGACTGTTTGGATGGGCTCAGGAGGGGCTATGTGATGTGATTGAGTTGTGGATGTGTGATTTGTAGATATAGAAGTGTATTTTGAGCCCTTTTGCAGGTTGGGTAAGTCCTAGGTATAGGAGAGACTCTACCGGATTTTAGGCACGACTTAGAACATCTTTGGTCTTTTATTAGTTTGTATTGAGTCAAATGTATTAAATAATTATAATAAAATTATCAGATGAGCCGAGACAGTCTTCCTCCTCCGCCTAGCCGAGACAGTCTTCCTCCTCCGCCTAGCCGCCACAGTGACTTCGGTTAAGTCTGTGAGTAAAATATTAATTTTAATTGTAATTTCGATATTATTATATGTTCAAGCATGCCCATGCATCACTTATAAATATATATCTATATAATTAAATACTAGGCACATTTTATATTGCATTCATAATTATTGAAGTGCCATGGATGTTATTTGTGGTAATTTGAAGCAGTATGTGTGCGTGGCGTACGTGTGATATGGTATTGGATATGGATAGGACGGATAGACACGGCTTGAGAGACACTCGCTGAGACCCAGTCCTTTGGGGTAGACACGGCTTGAGAAACACTCGCTGGGACCTTGCATTTGGTTTATTAAGTGAAAGTCCGGCTTGAGAGACACTCGCTGGCAGATGTTGAATTAAGAGGGCTGTATAGGGGATCAGCTCCTATATATGTATTGTTTGACAGTATTGGGTGTGTGAGTGCTCCAAATTACTTTTTTGCTATTATGATATGAATTGTATGAAAATTATGAGGATGTTGCATATCACTCCACATAGTGCATTAGCTTTAGATAGCTATAGAGATTATGATTAAAATTGGTATTTTACTCTCTGAGTCGAACGCTCACTCCTGTTCATCTATTTTTCTAGGCTACAGGAGGATTATTTATTATGACTAACCTGCTCTTTTTCTTTGCAGGTCCATTAATAGTATTTAATGTATTTTGTATAATTGAGTTAAATTTTAGACTTCACATGTGTTAGAAGCACTTATTTTTATTTTGGGTCTGTATTATAAAAGTTATGTTGGACCTGTAAAATTATTTACTATATGCATGATGGGATTGGATGAGGGAGTTGAGCTCCCATTTGAGTTATGACATTTTGATTATGTGGAGGGTGAGCTGAGCTCCCCAATTTATTATATATTGTGTTTACAGGTCGGGCGAGTCAAAAACTCCCCATTGAATGGTCCATTTTATGGTCGGACTCTGTCCGGTTGAATTCTTGAAATTAGGCCCAAATGGGCTTTAGAATTAGGTTGAGGAATAGTTAGGCTTACTACGGGCCTCTGGGGCTTTAGGCTAGCTCAGGTCCTAGTGCCAGTCTTGCCCATAGGTTGGGTCGTGACAAATATGGTATCAGAGCTTAGGCTCCAAATTCATAGGGAATATATGTCTAAAGTATTGGGAAGAGTCTAATAGGAGTCACATGCAGAGAATAGGGTCCACATTCATCCTTGCATTGTCATCTTTGCTTCTAGTTTCTGCTTTGTATAATTGGGTGTAAATATGAGTCTATAGAGCTGTGTAATATGCCGTTTTGAATTTTTGTGGGCTAATGCTATTGAATTTTAGGAAAATGCGTAGAAGCAGAAGAGCTACCACTGCACCAGAACCGGATGTGCCTGACAAGGTGTCAGCACAGGATGAGACACTGCCCCAAGGAGGCGGGGTAGGTGGCCTAGTGCTGCTCAAGTATAAGAGCAGCCGCCACCAGTTCAGGAACAGTCTTTTATGGCCCAGGGTCCCATGGACCCAATGGCAGCTACCTTAGCCGGATTGCAGAGAACCATCGATATAATGGCACAGTATATGGTTTACCCTCCCCAACAGCAGCATCCTACCGCACCAAAAAGGGAACCTTACAAACAAATAATTAATTTTAAGAAATTGGTACCTGGTACTTATAATGTGTCAGATGATGCCTATCAATTTTTGGATTCTTACAAATAGGCAGGGATGGAGTTGTAGTTGACTGATAGGATGCTTATAGAATGTGTGCAGCATGTCATGGGGCCTGTGCCTAGGCAATGGATGAATGACTACATATTACCTCGGATTGAAGTTTGTCTTGGACTCAGTTTGTGAAACTGTTTATCAACAAGTTTGTACCAAAAAGTTTCAGAGATCAAAAGCAGTGGGCCTTTGAGGCCTTAAGGCAGAATGGCAGATCTGTAGATGAATATGCTACAGAATTTCTGGAGCTGAGCAAGCATGCCCTTACAGTAGTAGCTACAGAAAGTATGAAGGTAAAGAGGTTCCTAAAGGGGCTGGACAAGAGGTATGTAAACCTGGCCATGATGTCTGATCAGTCTTTTGATATGGTAGTTGATCGAGCCCCACAGATTGAGATTAGCTATACAAGAAATGACAATGGAAGGGCAAAGAAGAATAAAGCAGAAGGTTCTTCAGGTGTTCCCTACACGGGTATCATGGATAGTGGCGGCCAAAGTCATTACAGAGGAAGAAGAGGTAGAAGCAACAAGAAGGGTGGTTTTAAACACAAATCTCGAGGATTCAGACTAGGGTACGGATCCAGCAGTGGTCACAGTTCGGGTTATAGCAGTTTTGGGTCTGGTTCAGGATCCTCCTTGGCACCTTGCACACAGTGTGGAAGAGGACATTCAGAACCTTGTATGATGGGTTTAGGAGTATGTTTCTAGTGTGGCCAGCAAGGTCACTTTTCTAGAGAATGTTCAGTATTCAGCGAGCCACAGATGGGGTCACAGGGTTCTGTTGCAAATGTTCCTCGTCAGTTGTATCCTGGTGCTTCCAGTATGGCGGCGATCGATTCGATGGCCAGGACGAGGACAAAGAGGACGTGGATTTGGAGGCAAGTTAGGAGGTAGAAGTCAATATCAGGGTTCTGCAACGCAGGGTAGGGGTCAAGCTCGGGTTTTCACCTTGACCTACCAGGATGCTCAGGCTTCCAATGCAGTTGGGGCAGGTATTCTTCTAGTCTATTCCTATGAGGCTAGTGTTTTGATAGATCAGGGTGCTACGCACTCATTTGTCTCCCCCGTTTTTGCCATGAGATTGGGTAGGAACCCTACAACTTTAGAATGCCCTTTGTCTGTAGCCACCTCACTTAGTGACAACATAGATATGGATATAGTTTTTTCGGGTAGCCCAGTAGTAGTGGATGTAAGGATCCTCCCAGCAGACTTGGTTCCTCTACCAGTAATGGATTTCGATGTGATTTTGGGAATTGATTGGTTGGCAACTCATTATGCCACTTTAGACTGCAGGAACAAAAAGGTGTATTTCCACATACCTGGTGTGGAAGAGTTTAACTTTGATGGTGAGAGGAGCATGGCTCCATATAATTTTGTGTCAACAATTAGTGCTAGAAAAATGTTGAGGCGTGGATGTCAAGGGTATTTGGCATTGGTGAGAGATACATCTATAGAAGGTGTTAACATGAAAAATATTCATGTTGTCAGAGAATTCATGGATGTCTTCCCTAAGGAGCATCCAGGGTTGCCACCAGGAAGAAAAATAGAGTTCTGTATTGATGTTGTGCCGGGTACAAACCCCATATACCAGCAGAATTGAAAGAGCTAAAGGAGCAACCATAGGAGCTTTTGGACAAGGGTTTCATACGTCCGAGCACTTCACCCTGGGGCGCTCCTATTCTATTTGTGAGAAAGAAATGTGGGTCCTTGAGGTTGTGTATTGATTATAGACAGCTGAACAAAGTGACTGTGAAGAAAAAGTATCCACTTCCTCGGATCGATGATCTGTTTCATCAGCTCCAAGGGGCTAGATTCTTTTCCAAAATAGACCTACGATCAAGCTAGCATCAGTTGAGAATTAGGAATGAGGATGTGTCCAAGACAGCATTCAGGACAAGATATGGTCATTATGAGTTCTTGGTAATGTCTTTTAGACTAACTAATGCACCAGCGGCCTTCATAGACTTGATGAACAAGGTGTTCAGGCCATTCCTAGACCATTTTGTCATCGTATTCATAGATGACATTTTGGTATATCGGACCGAGGAAGAACACGTGTGGCATTTGAGGATGGTGTTGTAGACTTTGAGGGAGCACCAGTTATATGTCAAATTTTCAAAATGTGAGTTTTGGCTAGAAAGCATCTCATTATTGGGACACGTGGTTTCTAGTGAAAGCATTCAAGTGGATCCTAAGAAAATGGAGGTTGTAACTGATTGGCTTAGGCCTACAACAGTCACTGAGGTGCCTAGCTGGCTACTATAGGCTTTTTGTGCAAGATTTTTTTGGGATAGCAGCTCCCCTAACTAAGTTAAGTCGGAAGAATATTCTATTCATTTGGACAAATGATTGTGAGGAGAGTTTCCAGAAGCTTAAGGAGTATCTAACCACTGCCCCTATGTTGACATTACCGATGAGTGGTGAAGGATATACCGTGTATTGTAATGCCTCCAGAGATGGCTTAGAGTGTGTTTTGATACAGAATAGAAAAGTAGTGGCTTATGCTTCAAGGCAGCTAAAGAGGCTTGAGCAGAACTATCCCACCCATGATTTAGAAATGGTGACTGTAGTCTTTGCACTAAAGATCTGGAGACACTACCTATATGGTGAAGTGTGCGAGATATACATCGACCACAAGGGTTTGAAGTACATCTTCCAATAGAGGGATCTAAATTTGAGACGGAGGAGATGGATGGAGCTTCTGAAGGACTATGATTATACCATTTAGTACCACCCTGAGAAGGCCAATGTAGTAGCAGATGCTTTGAGCAGAAAATCTTCTGGCAGCTTAGCGCACATATCAACGGAGAATAGACCGTTGATTCAGAAAGTACATGAGTTGATGGATCAAGGTCTGATTTTAGATCTTTCTGATGAGGGGGTATTATTGGCCCATTTTTCAGTGAGACCAGACCTGTGAGATAGAGTCAGAGTTTTCCAGCACAGAGACCAGCAATTGATGAAGATCATAGAAAGAGTACAGCAGGGTGAAGGTGGTGAGTTTGTATTTGCTGATGATGGCGCCCTTTGCAAGGTTCCAGGATATGTGTACCCGACATAGATAATCTTAAAAATAAAATCATGTGAGAGGCACATTATACACTGTATAATGTCCACCCAGGCTCCACTAAGATGTACCATGATGTGAAAGATAGCTACTGGTGGAATGGCATAAAGAGAGACATAGCAAATTTTGTGTCCAAGTGCTTGATTTGTCAGAAGGTGAAGTATGAACACCAGAGGCTGTCAGGGAAGCTGTAAGAGCTCTCTATCCCAGAATAAAAGTGGAAAATGATCACTATGGGTTTTGTAACTGGGTTGCCTCGTACCACGTGAGGATATGATTCGATATGGGTAATTATAGATCGTCTGACCAAATCAGCTCATTTTTGCCTGTGAAAACCACATATTCTATTGCACAGTACGCTCGGCTCTATGTTCGAGAAATAGTCAGATTGCATAGAGTTCCTGCTTCTATAATATCTGATAGAGGGCCCCAGTTCACTTCTAGGTTCTGGAGAAAGCTGCAAGAGGCATTTGGCACGCAATTAAACTTTAGTACTGCCTTCCACCCTCAGAAAGATGGGCAGTCCGAAAGGACAATCCAAACACTGGAAGACATGCTTCGCATGTATATTTTGGATTTTAGAGGTCAATGGGATGACCAGCTACCCTTAGTGGAGTTTGCCTATAACAACAGTTATCATTCCAGCATAGGGATGGCATCCTATGAGGCGCTATATGGCAGAAAATATAGGTCTCCTTTGTGTTGGATGAAAATGAGAAGAGCGAAGGTGCATGATGTAGACCTAGTGCAGTACACTTCAGATATGGTTCCTTTAATCGGCGAACGATTAAAAACAGCTTTCAGTAGGCAGAAGAGTTATGCAGATCCTAGATGAAGGGATGTGGAGTTTGCAGTAGACGATTACATATTCCTAAAGGTTTCTCCCATAAAGGGAGTCATGAGATTTAGAAAGAAGGGTAAGTTGGCACTATATATATTGGACATTTTGAGGTTACTGATAGAGTTGGAGCAGTTGCCTATCAGTTGGAGTTACCACCCAACCTTTCTCATGTTCATCCTGTATTTCACATCTCCATGCTCAGGAATACATACCTGATCCTTCTCATGTGCTACAGTCGGATATAGTAGAGCTGAAGGAAGACTTGACATTTGAAAAGCAACCTGTAGCCATAATGGACTACCAAGTAAGGCAGCTAAGATCAAAACAGATCCCTATGGTTAAGGTTTTGTGAGGAGCCAGTCAGTGGAAGAGTGTACCTGAGAGTCAAAGCGGGACATACGTAGCAAGTAACCTTATTTATTTAATGTGTAATTTTTATCTTTTATTCTGCCTTATATAAAATTCGAGGACGAATTTTCTATAAGGGGGGAAGAATGTAACACCCCTAATTTTTAAATTTATTATTTTATGGGTAATTATTTGTATTTTATTTTATTTAAATTTTAGGAAATTATTTGAAATTTTTCAAATTTTAGAAATCGGGTTCAATTTTTCGAAAATATAAAACTTTGATGATTTTTAAAAATTAATTTAAAGGCCACGTGGCAAAACTAAAAATTTATATTTGGACTCTACGAATTTTTTTGAGTTTTCTAGAATTTTTCAAAATTTTTGGGCCTCGTTTTCGGGCCCAAGACAAAGTAAAAATTTACTTGAATTGAACCGATCGAATCGAACCAGATCGGGTCGGACCGATCGAATAGGATCGGCCCTTCCCTTTTTCTTTTCTCCTCCTGCTTCGCGCGACCCTCTACTCTGTCTCCCCCATTTACTCTCTCCTCCCTCCGCCCCTCGCCGGCCAGCCGCCACCCAGCTCTCCCCCACACTCCGACGCACCTCCCCTGCCTCTCCCCTGCCTCCGATAAGCCTCCAGGCCACAGGAAATGTCGTGCGAAGCCCACCCAGAGTGCACGTGCCATTTCTCCTTTCCTGCCAATCCGATCACCGATCGGACAGCGTCTTGTGTCAAAAATTATCTACATCTCGAGAACTTTTTATAGATACCAAGAACACCAAAATCCATTGAGTGGTTTGTCCAATTTTTGTCCGGAAAATTTCTCACAAACCGTGAACCCCACGAGAAAATTGAGAGTACCGGAGTGCTCCACTCGTCAAGAGCTTCGCGGCAATACCAATTTCAAAATTTTTCAACACCATTTTTCGGTGGGTTTCGCGAAACTTCGTAATGTTTTTTCGAATATTAAATGAGCTTAGAAAATTTCGTTAAAATTATATATTAACCCCTGTGTTATGGGCTTCGTGTAGGTACCTTCAATTCGCAGAAATTCAATGGTTGCCCAGGTCTGTAAATTTTGGGCCGAGCAGACAGGCTACCAAAAAAGTCTTGAAATTGGATCGAGATTTTAGCTACCCCATCATTGTCAGACGTCCCGAGTGCATTCCCTAGGTCGGAATCGGCATAGGTAAACCCGAACCTTATTTTTTCTTAATTATCTAGCGCTTAAATTTGATTAAAAATCTATAAAATATTCGTGATAGCTTAGAAAATTATAATTCCTTTTGCATTAGCTTAGTAATAATGCTAAGGACCACGAGGAAAAGTTTTAAAATTTTTATTGTTCATTGGGTAGTTTTTGCAAAAAAGATTACTTATAAGGAATAAACTGTAATTTTTCACATTGTGATTGTTGACTGTTTGGATGGGTCCAGGAGGAGTTATGTGATGTAATTGAGTTGTGGATGTGTGATTTGTGGATATAGAAGTGCATTTTGAGCCCTTTTGCAGGTTGGGTAGGTCCTCGGTATAGGAGAGACTCTGTCGGATTTTCGGCACGACTTAGGACATCTTTGTTCTTTTTTTAGTTTGTATTGAGTCAAATGTATTAAGTAATTGTAATAAAATTATCAGGTAAGCCAGGACAGCCTTCCTCCTCCGTCCAGCTGCCACAGTGACTTCTATTAAGTCTGTGAGTAAAATATTAATTTTAATTGTAATTTCGATATTATTATATGTTCAAGTATGCCCATGCATTTCTTATAAATATGTATCTATGTAGTTAAACACTAGGCAAGTTTTATATTGCATTCATAATTATTGAAGTGCCATGGATGTTGTTTGTGGTAATTTAGAGCAGTGTGTGTGCGTGGCGTGCATGTGGTATGGTATTGGATATGGACAGGATGGGTAGACACGGCTTAAGAGACACTCGCTGGGACCTGGTCCTTCGGGGTAGACATGGCTTGAGAGACACTCGCTGGGACCCCGTATTTGATTTATTAAGCGAAAATCCGGCTTGAGAAACACTCGCTGGCAGAGGTTGGATTAAGAGGGCTGTATAGGGGATCAGCTCCCATATATGTATTGTTTGACAGTGTTGGGTGTGTGAGTGCTCCAAATTGCCTTTTTACTATTATGATATAAATTGTATGAAAATTATGAGAATGTTGCATATCACTCCACAGGGTGCATTAGCTTTAGATAGCTATAGAGATTATGATTAAAATTGGTATTTTACTCTCTGAGTCGAACGCTCACTCATGTTCATCTATTTTTCCAGGCTACAGGATGATTATTTGTTGTGACTAACCTGCTCTTCTTCTTTGCAGATCCATTAATAGTATTTAATGTGTTTTGTACAATTGAGTTAAATTTTAGACTCCGCATGTGTTAGAAGCATTTATTTTTATTTTGGGCATGTATTATAAAAGTTATGTTGGACCTGTAAAATTATTAACTATAGGCATGATGGGATTGGATGAGGGAGCTGAGCTCCCATTTGAGTTATGACATTTTAATTATGTGGAGGGTGAGCTGAGCTTCCCAATTTATTATATATTGTGTTTACAGGTCAGGCGAGTAAAAAACTCCCTGTTGAATGGTTCATTTTATGGCCAAACTCTGTCTGGTTGAATTTTTGAAATTGGGCCCAAATGAGCCTTAGAGTTGGGTTGAGGAATTGTTAGGCTTACTACGGCCCTCGGAGGCTTTAGGTTGGCTCAAATTCTAGTGCTGGTCCGGCCCATAGGTTGGGTCGTGACATTTACATTTTTTTTGAGAAATTAATGTCTTTATATTATATTGTTTCACTTAACATTTTAAATCATATATTGGATATATAAAGTGAGTATGTTAACCTGGGTGCAATATGAAACTTTTTTTTGTTAAGTTTTTCCTAATTATTTAAAACTAACAAAATATTTAATTTATCAAAAATTATTATTGATATATGGACTTAATATTCATTTCTAGAGTTAAACATGTATTTATCATCATTGTCACCATAGTTTTACTTTTTTATTTTTGCCTCTTGCAATTCGATTTATCTCGGGATTTGATGATATGGGTTTCGTTTTTGATGCCTCGCTAATGTGTTTTGATTTTCCTCTATGTTTCATATTAAATACTTGTGTTTGTTGTAAATGTTTTTCTTCTTCTTTGGTATTGTAATTTGGTTTCATCTTACTTGATCTTTCTTCTTTATGCTTCAGTTTCAATGAGAATCGCAATGTTATATAATTGTGAGATGTGATTATATGTACAATGTTTACATGTTACTTGATTCCTTTTATAAATACATCAAAAGCCCTATTTTGTTCCTTTCAATAAAATAAGCATAAACAACTATTTATCATGCGAAGGATTTTTCATATACAGACCATTCTATTAAGTCATTTATTCGAAATTATTTTTCTCACAATTGAGTCATTCTACTGGAATTATGACCTTATTCAAATTTGATATTGGATTTCTTCTTATTTTCCAACTCTAATGATGTTAGTCAACAACTTTTGGGATTCTAACATGTGATACAAAGGCGGGTAAACGTCATTTTATATTTATTTTTTTATTGGTAATAAGAAAATATATATTATGTGTATTTTTTTGGGTATGTATCGAAAAGAAAAAACAATTCAATTAGGATCCACTAACATATACATCTTTTAATATTTCACATATTCTTAATCTAATAAAAAAAATTACTATTTCTCTTCTATTCCTAACAAAGTACTATAACATTAAAGTATATCTTTTTTGTTATATATATTTATATTTAATTTTATAATTATAAATGAATATTTTGAATTATAAAAAAATTAATTAAGTAAAATTTAAATACAAATAGCACTAAAAATTTTTAATTTATATAAATTTTAAATTTAATTTAAATAATAAAAAATAATATAACTGTAAATAATAAAATTAATGAAGGATATTCCCCCTTTTCTCGCATTTAATTAAAATCTCAATATTTCCCCCTCTTCCCATTCACATAGTATAATTATTTCAACTCAATTCTTTTAAATGCGCTTATATTCATGCCCTATATATGACTATACTGCGGTGGTAATTTTAATTAAATCTAATTATTACAAAATTATAGTTGAAAATTGTAAAAGATTCCAATGAAAATATATGCATCCAATGAATTAAACTAAAAAAAAAATATATGTATGAATTAAACTAAAAAAAAATTATTTATTATTTTTAGCTTTTTATTGAATTTTGAATGAAATTTAATATTATCGAATGAAAATTTATTAGTCATATCAAATTATAAAAATCATGTATTTGGCCATATAAAAGATTCAATTAAACCAAAATCTCAAATTTTAAGAAAAAAACCTTGTAGGAATTTGGGATTTTGAATGAGTATTCAAATGAAAAAGAAAGCATAATAAAGTTCATGAAAGTAGTTGGGAGCCAAATCAACTAGAAAAATTCATGGAACAAGTTTTGTTCGTTACATAGAGCAGCCCATAGATACGATTAAGAAAAAGAAATATAAATCATGGACATATATCCCCATATATTCCCACACATGTTAATCACTACAATGAAGTTGATAATGATCCTTTGTGCATTGCAAATTGCTCCACCTCATCAAGACCACCATGATCATTATGCTCTGAGGGCGGCCGCCAATCCCTGAATTGCTCCCTTCCACGCCTTGAACTATCCGGCGTATCCACCGTGTCATCACCATCTTCATCTTCATCTTCATCTTCATAACCAGAATATTGTTGCACCACAATAACTGAACCCTGTGCGAAGCTTGAAGTAACCTGCAAATCCCCCGTAGGCCTCAGCTCTGGATTCTCGCACCAATCCATCAATCCTGCAGTGAGTGGAGAGATCATATTTTGTCCTCTACCCACCACATATAGGTCATAGATATGGTGCATTCCTCTCAGGGTTATAATCGTCGTTCACCACCTTCTCCTCGCACCCCATAAACTGTTCTCCTGCAGACTTGAGCCTGAATTCATTCACAATCTCATCGTCCAACCTTCTTTGTTTGTCAATGTATGTGAGAGCTGCTAGTAATCCCAGTGAATCACCAACTGGGGCTTGTGCTGCTTCAACACCTATTCCCTCGCCAGGAATAAACCTCACAACTGTTAAGCAAAACCCATGATCCATTGACATTCTCCAGTCATAAGATAATGCTTTGCGATCATCAGGGCCACCAATGAACAACATGGCTATCTGGTGCTCGGTGAGGTTGGATTCTCCAGTAGCTCCAAACCCCCTGCCTACAAAGATACTAACTATGCAGGGTGCACTGGCTAACACATTTACATTTACACCTGTAAATGAAGTGCTACCCTCCTCCTCTAATTTCCCAGCAGGAGTTGGTAGCTTGTGAAATGGGAGGATCATGAAACCCACTTCCTTGTCCTCAGCTAGACTGCAAATATCTTCATTGCATAGTGGAAAATGGGGACAGTGCAGTTACAGTCTGCATAGTAACTAGCCCATTCAAATTTGCATAAGTCTGGAGCGAATTGATTATCTGCTCAGAATAGGCGTTTCAGCGTCCACTGCTACTCCTGTTGGGATTGTGGACAATAAGCATGGCAGAGGCACGGCCAGTAAGCTCGACGAGGTGGAGCGCGAAGACGCTGAGAGGTGATTCTTTTGAGGCATTGGAGCAGTCTAAGACATTGATCATGCCAGAGACATTGCGATTGCTCTGGAAACAAGCCAGGATCTTGAATTCAGAGTCTGGTCTGGCTTTTTGTATTGTCCTCTGCTTGCATTGGGATAGACGCTTGTTTGGGTGGTAAATGGAGGATAAAATTGGGGGGACTGCTCCAGTCATTAGCAGAATAGCAAGCACCATTATCGCGTATTCTTCTCCTTGCAACAACTGCACCATTTTTTGCATACATAATCTCCTTAATTAGAAAGAATAAATTGATTTACTGGGCAAGAAATTTCCAGTATAATTATGTTGAGATTACCGATTTGTCAAAGCGCATGTTCAGGATGATCAATGCCAAGATGCCTTTGGTGTTCATAAGAACTCCAAGAGAAAAACCCTCTTGACGGGGCATCTTGCAGTAACGAGAAACCAAGAAAATGCTTACAATCTTAGCTCCACAGCACAAGATTATTAGAAGCAACGCCATACCCCAGTGGCTAGTTTTCCAAATTTCAAGTCTCATCCCCAGAGCGGAGAAGAACAGAGGCAACAAATAGGCAGTCACAAAGTCCTCAAATTTCTCCAGACGCACAATCGCAAGCACCCTATTTTGCATTATAAGCCCGAAAATGAAAGCTCCAACAATGGAGGTCGTTCCTAGCATGTCACTTGCCAGAGAAAAGAGACAAACTGACACCAGAATAAAACATAGATAATACTCAATGTACTTGTTTCCTTTCGAAGTCTTGCGGATTACGGTGGCAAGAGCTGGCCTAACCACGGTGAAGCAGAAAACTGCAAAACCTGCAGTTGCAGCAAGAGAAAGTACTGCGTTTAATGCGCTCACCCTGGCTGGTATCAGAATGGCTAGAAGAAGCCATGTAAATAGCTCACTCACAATAGAAATTGACATGGATAATCTTCCAGTATCGGTGTGAAGGAGCTTCTGATCAGCTAAAACTCGAGCAACCACAGGTTATCTTGTGACCGTGAGAGTTGCGCCCCAAAAGATGCAGCCAATGCTTCCATAAGGTTCTCCCCTGGCACAAGTGGAAATGAAATAAAGGGCAATGCCAATTATGAAGGGGAGGAGAGTGGCCGCGATGGTGAAGCGGATGGATATCTTGCCTAACCGAAGAATGGAAGCCATGTCCATTTCTAAACCAGCCAAGAACAAGTGGCAAGTCAAGGCCCAGTAGGACACCATTTCTACTATGAAAATGCTTCTCAGAGGAAACATCACCGCGAAGAAATGGGTTTTGCTGAAGGCACTCGGTCCTATCATTAGACCAGCCTGCAATCACAACCAAATCTCATCAAAATTTGTAATTGTTTTTTCCCAGTTTGTCTGCATAAAATTATTAATAGAGGCATATCTCTAATTGCAGTGATAATTACCAGAATATCGGTGACAATGCGAGGAGTACCCAAAGGCTTTCAGAGATAGAAGAGAACGCGGTTGATCATGATAACGACGGAGAGCTGCCATGCGAGGAGAGGGAGGGCTTGAGTCAAGGGGTTTTCACTTCGCCAGAAGCCATGCTCTACCGTGATGTTCACAACATAACAATGGAAAAGGGTGTTTTCTGGTACACGATAGAAATTTTGGGGGCTATTGATATCCATATTTCAGCCAGTACGTAGTCCTCCTCCACCTACAGCCAATGTAGACGGTGGTGGACGTGACAGCGGCGGCGTTTGGCCTTGAGAAGGGACTGGGTTTTGAGAATGGAGACTAAGCATGTAGGTGAGATAGAATTCATGGTAGTCCGTTGAACTTGGGTTGGTATTTCCGTTTTTCTGGTTGATTTTTGCGCCAATTGTTATGGTAATTAGATTTTGTTGGGATTTATTTTATTCTCACATCAGTTACTCCTTTCTCTTATTGTTGATAAGCAACTTAAATATGTTTTTCCAACTCACCAAACAGAAAATGATTTGCTGTTTCCTGTTTCCTCTTACCTCTTCTTTGAAGTTTAATTCATTAAAAGAGTTGGTGAATGTAAATATATGTGTATTAGTTGAACACAATTAGTGATGCTTAGCTAATTTACATAGGTAATAATTTTTTTTTTTAAATGGTTGCATAATATAATTTTTTCTATTTAAATTTGTAAAAATTAAATTGGAAATTTAGCAAAATCATAAAAATTGAACTGAAATCAACGTCTGACATTTTATAATTTTGAGTCACGAGGCAGAAAAATATCTTCTACTTCCACGAGAGGATCAGAGTTTAAAAGTGGCCAATATCTTATCTCTTCCCTCCAACTTTGTACATCTCCCGGGATACAGTGAAAGAGGCAAACAAAGAAACATGAACTCCTCTTCAATCTTCACTCCAATTTCATCTTCTTCTCACACTCTTCTGAAGCCAAACAATAACCCTCTAATGGGAAACTTAATTTCTTGTTTCCAGACCATGTTCACCTCTCAAGAGAAGAGCTTCTTTAACTACCCGAGCTCTTCTCTCCTCTGCCAAAGAGTCGGTGTTGAAGGACTTCCATGAACGAAGAGCTCTCAAGGTATGTTTGGTTGGTTGATAATTCTATGCCTCTTGTACAACTTGCTCAAGATTTTGTTTTCCTTAGTCAAATTCCCATTTCTTGAATTTGAATTATATTCTAATTGTATTGTTGTTGAAAATAT
Organism: Hevea brasiliensis; assembly: GCF_030052815.1. Taxonomy (NCBI): domain Eukaryota; kingdom Viridiplantae; phylum Streptophyta; class Magnoliopsida; order Malpighiales; family Euphorbiaceae; genus Hevea; species Hevea brasiliensis. Next base: position 60,508,149 of record NC_079507.1, on the reverse strand, counting down.
GTAATGCACAGATCATCTCAGGTTTGCAGAATTTTAACAAAGATAATGTTGCTTCAGTTGTTACTGCTGCAGACAAGGTTGGCTAGCTTCACATTTTATTCTTATATGTATTTTATTTATAAATGAACCAATGAAATCTATCATTTGAATGATTTTAACAATTAATCTCTATCAAAAGGAAAAATTGAAAATCTTCTGTTAGGGTCTTCTGATGCAGAGTCATTGAATCTAATCAAATGTAGGGGGGAGCCACTCATGTGGATATAGCCTGTGACCCAGAACTAGTCAAGCTTGCCATTAGCTTAACTCGTCTTCCGGTAATAAATTCTTCATTCTTCAAAAGGTATCTTTTTTTTTTTGTATGGATAATAATAATGCTTAATTACTCTCTCACGTTAAAAAAAATGATCATCTGATTTTTGAGTGAATTTTTGCTTAATAATGGAAAGATCCTGCTAAAGCTCAAGTTTTTTTTTTTTCAAAATTTTATGTACTTTCTTTTCTTTTCAACTCTCTTTCTGATTTAGAGTTAACCCATTTGCAGGTCTGTGTTTCCTCTGTGGATCCGGAAGCATTTCTGGCTACAGTTGAAGCAGGAGCACTAATGGTTTGATTACAAATTCATTTCCCATCATTTCATTTTCAGCCATTTTCAAATTCTGCCCAAGTTACATGGAAAATAAGAGTGCAATTTGTTGTTTCATATGGTTTCACAGGTGGAAATTGGGAATTATGATTCATTTTATGACAAGGGAGTGGTTTTCTCTTGAAAGCAGGTATCATCAAAGACATTTTTTCAAGTGCAGCTTGATCTGTTGTTTCTGCAAACAACTGATAGCTCTGATCACATTCTCTGCATTCTTATTTCCTGCAATCATGATCTTTTGAATTCATACGTTCAAAATTGCTTTTCGTGGTTTCTCTTATCTTAATTTTAGAAGTCATTTCTGCAGATAGTAAATCTAACTAAGGAGACTAAGAGGTTCCTTTCATCTGTTACACTATCAGTCACTGTTCCACACACACTAAGCCTCCCCGACCAGGTAATAAACTGCATTTAAATATATATCTGATGTGAACTAAGCGTGCATTTGTTTATTTATTTTTATTTATTATTTACAAATAGGTCAAGCTGGCAGAGCTTTTGGAACAGGAAGGTGCTGACATTATACAAACTGAAGGAGGAAAATGTTCTAATCCTTCAAAATCCGGTGTTCTTGGTCTGATTGAGAAGGTGAAATGAAAGAAACTTGTCTTTCTTGAACATTTAGTGAATTGTCTGTTTTTATTATGGAAGAAAAGTAATTTTATAATTTTTCCAAAATTCCAACTGATATTCATTGTTTCAACTAACAAATTTGCAATCACCATATCCGTAATTCTAGGCGGCACCAACCTTAGCTGCAGCCTATTAGATTACGAGAGCAGTCAATATTCCTGTAATGTGTTCATCTGGACTTAGTGCCGTAACAGCACCATTGGCAATCACAGCAGGGGCTTCTGGTGTGGTAAGCAAGCAATGCACCACTAGTTAGATAAAATGTAATTAACTTAGCTATAAGGAAAGTTATAAAGACTATTCCTGAGGTATAAATTACTCACAATACTAAAAATTTTTCACGGGGCGTGGGCTCAGCAGTTAACAAGCTAAATGATGTGGTTGCAATGATTGCAGAGGTTAGAAGTATTGCAGATTCATTAGGCATCTCAGCTGATATACATGCCACACCAGAAGAGAAAATTTTGACACTGTAGAATGTAGTGTTGCGTCTTGTTTATTTATGAGTGCTGGAACATGAACCGTTCCCAGGGAAGCATAAGTAGAATGTCAAAAGTCCTTCCATGTGATTAAATAGAAAATGCAGCGATAAAATCACAAAACTCAAAAGGCTTTTGCACCTCCAAAGCCAATCTCAAATGACTCCGCTGTTCAATCATTTTATTTCGCCTCTTTTTATTTGTCAAACATCTAATTTAACCAATTAAAAATATCCAGAGCAAAAGAAAGCAGCAAGATAAATTTAGAAAGAAAGAGCATGGGAATAAAACCAAGGAAAACAATTAATTCCAGGAGCTAAACATTTGGGAACAGTAACAATTCTCAATAGATACCATATTCTTCTTATTCACTTGATTCATATTAAGCATTAAATCTTCTCTGAAATCACCTAGATGCAATTGCCAAGTAGTAATTTACACAATTACACAAGAACGATAGACAGATAACCTCAATAAAAGAGATGACCAAAGTGGCTCATAAGTGGATATACAACTTGTCCCCTCATGTACCTCCTACTGCTACCGAAACAATGATTATCCAAGACAACAATCCTAGAACCTCACTCGTCAAACTCAGAGTCATCCTCAATTTCTTCACATTCACCGTTTTCCTGCAATCAATGTCACTTGACCATGTTACAACTGTGACATAAATAGGCATAAAAAAGATAACCAGTTTCTCAGTAAAAAGAACAAGATACATAGCAAGTGTACCTTTTTCTTAATATATTCTGCCATGGCTTTATCAAACTCAGCTCTTTTCTCTGTGGCGATATCATAATATTTAACCTTTTCCTATCACAGGCAAAACGATCGATTAGAAGGCTATTCTGATTGGCAGATGATATGGCTGTAAAGATGGAGTTTCACTAGGGCGACTTCATTAATGTGGCAATAGAGTTTTTTTTTTTTTTTTTTTCCATGTGGGATCTCACATCAGTGGGAAATATAAAGATTTTAAATACACTAGGCCTCAACTACTAAAATAACTTGGGTTACTATCAAACCATCTTAAACTCCAGAAACTAAACTACTAAGTAATAAAACCCTATGTTTCTCAGATGCGAAGGTAGGTAATCTTCATTTTTCAACATTTACTACTGAGTAACAAATTAAAACCTTTGACATCTCAGTATGTCTCAACACGATTATGATCTCTAGAAGTAATGTTATACACAGAACCGAAAGTTCTTTGTGAGAAAGAGTCATTTTTCCCATTATCATCTAGGGCTGTAGGGCATCACTCATGTATATTCATACAGAAGAATTCAGGATTTACAGTGACTCTAGACTAGTAAGTAAAACAGTTTCAGTATACTAGGGACAGCTATGTAGTTTGTCTAGTTGAGTTACAATTGTATTCTATCACTTTGTATGTGACATTCACATTAAAAAGAAAAAGTTCAGGTAACTCATACCACTCCGAATCTCAGATAAACAACCATCACAACTAATTTATAGCTTTGCCTACATGAAATTAATCATACAATGGCAATTATTGGAAACCATACTTAGGCTCCACAGTCCACCCTCTAGGTTATTACACTCATCAAAAGACATATGCACATATGCTGGAAAAGTATGGTGAACACAAACCTCATAATTCATTGTTTTCCACTTCTCACCACATGCCTTCCCAATCTGAAACAGAAAATTTTACATAATTCAATCACATGTGAATGAGAAAAACGCCCCCATGTGTGTAAGATAGAGAGAGAAACTAAGCTAAGTGTTACTTCAGTGAATAAACATACATCACGCATTGACTTGACATCCGGGTTCTGCTCTTGAAAATCCTTACGAAAATCCTCCCTTCAAAATCAAAATAAAATTCATTTAGCAGGATATATCAAAAAAAAAAAAAAAAAAACTAGTCAGTAGTCACCTAGATAACCAGCGTAGGTGACAACCATGATTTTTATCGATTTGGAGAAGACTTATGATAATATTAACAAAAGAGAGTATCTACTAGGTACATACAAATGTTGAAAGATATGTATGAAGGAGCAACTACTATTGTGCGCACAGTGGGAGGGAACACAAGAGATTTTCCTATCTCAATTGGATTATACCGAGGTTCAGCTGTAAGCCCTTACCTTTTTACATTAGTTCTAGATGAATTGACGAAACATATACAAGAGAATATCCCTTGGTGCATAATATTTGCGGATGATATAATTCTGATAAGAGAGTATCCCTTGGTGCATGATATAATTCTGATAGATGAGACGCGATAAGAAGTCAATAGAAAGCTCGAGTTTTGGATAAGTACTCTAGAGTCAAAGGGCTTTAAGTTAAGCAGAACAAATACAGAATACATGTATTGCAAGTTCAGCGAAGGCCGAAATGGTGATAGGGAATGAGTTAGTTTGGATGGAGTAGTATTGCCCCAAAGTAATCACTTTAAATATCTCAGCTCAATCCTGAAAGTAGATGGGGAATGTGAGCAGAATGTTAACCATAGGATTAAAGCCGAATGATTGAAGTAGAGACGTGCCATTGGAGTTTTATGTGATCGCAAGATTCCCAATAAGTTGAAAGGAAAATTTTACCGTACAGCCGTATAACCAGCCATGTTATATGGTAGTGAGTGTTGTGCAATAAATGAGCCGTATGTGTCTAAAATGAGAGTTGCGAAGATGAAAATGTTAAAGTAGATGAGTGACCATACCAGACTAGATAAAGTAGTTAACAAGAGTATTAGAGAAAAGGTAGGAGTGGTGCCAATTGAGAATAAGTTGAGAGAGGAAAGATTAAGATGGTTTAGTCATGTGAAGCATAGACATACGGAGGCTCCAATTACGCAAGTAGAGCAAATTGGGTTAGAGGATAGAAAGAAAAGAAGGGGTAGACCTAAACTGACTTGGAGAAGGAGAGTAGTACAATATAACCTAGAAGCATTACACATTTCCTAGGATTTAACCCAAAATCGTTTAGAGTGGAGGAAGAGAATCTATATAGCCGAACCCAATAAATTTTTTAGATAAAGGCTTAACTGAGTTGATTTGGGTTGAGGTAGTCACCTAGAACCTACATGAACAAGTTCAATTAAGGCAATACTGATAATTTTCCAGAGTAAATACTTAAGAATAGCAATGACAAACAGAATTAGAAAAGCACACAAAATAGAAACATGGGATCTAAGACAAAGGCCAACAAATTAGCTCCAATATGTCACATGGAAGTAGGATGAAATGAGCAATGGGATGAAATTGGCTATCTACTGGTGAATGCGGCAGGTATAACATAAATTAATAATGTTAATAAGGCACCAAGGTTAAGCAAAGTAAAATGATGTATGCAAAAATAACGAACTAACACAAACATGAAAGATAAAAACAAACGTGAAGCTATAGCCACGGAGCCATGAAAATTCTACCATGCTTATTGGAGAGCAGTTACTTCATTAACCATAAGATATTATCATTTCAAAAATCACACGAATATATACTGTTCCTTGGAGAAGAAAATATTCATAGAGCCATCCTTAGCATTTATATACAATTAGCACCATACTACAAGGACAAAGTCGCCATGAGCATCAAGTGCTAATTTAGAAATCCTACAAAAGCAATGTAATCATCAACAGCCAGAAAACACAAACTATATTGTTAAGGTTTTCATTTGGTTGTTTACCAATAATGAGAATGTAAGAAATAAAAATATTATAAGATTAAGAAGGAAAAACTCACATACAGGAAGAAGAAGAAAGCAGTCGGGGGCTTCTTGGGCTTTTTAGCATCAAGTTTCACACTCTTCTTCTTCGGTATCCTCTTCGGTTTCATTGCTGACTTCGATCGCTTCTCTTTATCACTACTAACAGAAAACCAAAATGAGAAAAAAAACTTAATCCAGCCATCCATCTTCAAATTTTCATCACTTGAAACCCAACAACAAACTAAGAAAGAAGTAAAAGTCACACTCAAATAAGCCTATAGCAAGTATTTCTCATAGTTAAGTCAAAGTGGGATTTCAAAAGCAATCAACCCAAAACCGCAAAACCCACAAGATTAGCAAAATTTTCCTTATAATTTATCTTATTCTCGATTTTCATTTCTGGGTTTTATTGGAAACCAGAAAGAAAATGATGAGCACCAACAAAGCAAATGCAAAGCAGAACAAGGCAAAAGAAAAACAGGATAAATGACGATACAAATTGGGTAAGCAGAAGTGTGTGAATGGTTACCCGTCGGAGATTTTTCTGATGGCGTTAGAAGAGGCGGAGGAAGCTGGAGAAGAGCGACGTCTCTTGGATTTTGGAGTTTTCCTTGCCATAATTGCTGCTGGGCTCTTTCTTCTTTCTCTTCCACTCTTTTCCCCTTCTACCTAGTGGCTATTTTTACTCCCTGCAGACAGCATCAGCCATTGAGCCATAAACCGAGCGGACTAGGACGAAACGCTACGTTTTGGCTCACTTTATTTTTGATAAGCCCATTAAGAGTAAAATATTTGAAAGATAATTAATTTGACTATAAATCAGAGAAAATTACTTATTCGTAAAAATGTATAAGTGGATTAATATTTAATTTAATTTAAAATTTAAAAAAATTAAAATAAGTCATAAATAATAAATAATGGTACTTAAAGAATATTTAGTTTAGCTTTATAAATTGATTAAACTTATTTATAAATAAAAAATTAAAAAGATATTAGTATTTAATTTGAGTTATTAGTTTAAAAAATTATTTAAAATAAATCAAAATTTATAAGTAAAATTACTTATAACTTAACTACTTATTTTAAAATTATATTTTAATTAAATAAAAAATTATATTATCCTAATAATTTTTTTAAAATATCAATATTATATATATATTAACACTTAAACTAAAGTTAATTTTAAATAATTTTATTAAATAATTAATTATTTATTTTTAAATTAACTTATAAGTTCAAAAACAAATATTTTAAGTCAAAAAAGTTAACAAAACTAAACACCCTCTTACTTCTAAACATCCTCTACACACTCCTGCAATTTAAACCAGTGGAATTGTCAATTTGGTACAAAGAAGTGTATGTCTCGTGTGAGAGAAAACTTTGGTGAAAAAATATACAATTTGATATTTGGAAAAGAACCTATAATTCCTTCTTGGCTACTTTTTCATTGACGAAGTGAAAATCAATTTCAAAATACTTTGTGCGGGAGTGGAAAATAGGATTAGCAGATAAATAAGTAGCACCCACATTATCACACCATAATACAGGTGTAGAGGAAGAGAAAATACCAATATCATGCAATAAAGACTCTAACCAAATAAATTCTTAGGTTGTAGCTCCAATAGCCTTGTATTATACTTCAATGGATGATTTAGCCATGTAGGTTGCTTCTTGGTGCCCCAAGAAATTAAATTGCTACCTAAGTAGACAACAAAATCAGCAAGTGACTTGCGATCATTTGGGTTAGTGGGCCAAGGCATCAGTGTAAGTATTAATATTATCATCGCGAGATCATCTGTCATAACATGTAATTGGATGATGTGAGCTTTATTGTGAGCAGCGGAGCAACATTCGGAAAGAGACATAGTGTTAGCGGCAGGAACAATGAGCATCTGATGCCATGTGAATGCTAAAGTTTTCATTAAAATTACAAATGTGTTTTGGTACACCTATATATACAATGTCATGTGATGTATTTATATTGGAGGAGGAGGGCACATGATACATAAAGAATTTGGTTTACATAAGCACAAGAATTTTAAGGCAATTATAACAGTTTCTATACTTATTTTACTTATTTTAAAATTATTCATTAACAAAATAAAAAATAATATTATTTTAATAATTTTTAAAAATACTTATATTATCCCTATTTTAATAACAACAATATTAAATTATATATTCTTTTTGATAATTTCAAACAATTAAATTTCTTTCAAGTAATTTTTTAACCAAACATATAAATTATTTAAAAGTTATTTTTATATATTTTTATTAAATAATTAACTACTTATTTGTAATTTAGCTCATAAATTATAAAAAATATATTTAAAATTAAAAGTTAAAAGTTAAACTAAATACTCTTTTAATTTTATTTCATTAGTAAAAAATATGTGATAAACGAGGTAAAATAAAAATAAAATGATCATTTAAATATTTTTATTGTGTAAAGAGAAGCATTTTAATATTTAAATAAAAATAAATTTAAAATTTTAAAAATATATTCGAATATAATATGAATAATGAAAATTTTTGAGATTTCAAAATCTCTTTAATTAATAATATGTTGAGCGAATATTTATTTATAGATTTATGACGATAGAATAATGAGACTCTTAAATTTTAATATGTATATATATATATATATATAATGAATTTGTTTGTTTCTATTTTATATGTGCTAATATCACGTTATTTAATTATTATTTTTAATTTATCACGTTGGAGGCGTTGTGGTGTCTGGTTCAAAGGAATAGTTAGTTTCCAACTTCTACGGTAGCTCAAACTAAGTTTTCTTCTTTCGCCACGGAATTGAAATCAAATTTTTGCTATAAAACATTTAGATAAATTCTTATATGCTCTTAGAAGCAATGAATCATTAATCATTCTTTTGGCAAATAAGAATTAACTATACTTAATTTTTCATGTAGTTGTCGATATGTTCTATCATAAAAATTTGATATTAAGTGAGTTGATCTAGCGATAAGCTAGTACAAGTTTCGCGGTATAATATCATATATATTTTGTCATTATCGATTTAAAAAAAAAATTAATTAAATAATTAATTAAGCTATAATTTATAAAATATTAGATTAAAGATAGAATTCAGCATGATATTAGCTTTTAAATTGAACTCAATGTGACATGATTTGAACGTGAATATTTTTACAAAAAAATCACGTTGACATGTTTCATGTAGATAAAATAGATTAGATCGTAATTATATTTAATGAAATTTAATAAAACTGTGTTTTTAAAAAGATTTTAATTTTTAATAAAAATTTATTCACAAAGGGGAATCCAAAAAAAAAAAAAAAAAACAGTCTCAAAGGGACAAAAATTTTTGCACATAGAAATTTCAATGCCAACGTGGCACACATTTAGCTGAAGTAGCTTAACAGCTCCATTGCTACTTATATTTCTAGCTAGCTCTATCCTTCACTTGTCACAAGCCATCGTTGTTATCGCCGTCTTCATCTTTCCCTGATCCTCCTCATCCATCATCACCACCTCGACCGCTATGCAAGCCCTGCAATCCCCATCTCTCCGACCATCCCCTCTAAAACCTTTCCACAGGAACTCTCACAATGCCACAAAATCCCCTACTAAAAAGCTCTCTTTTATCGCTGCTTCATCTACTAATAACTCTATTATTTCTGCTTCCAAGCGCGAGAAAGACCCGAAGAAAAGAGTCGTAATTACGGGTATGGGGTTAGTTTCTGTCTTTGGGAATGATGTGGATGTTTACTACGACAAGTTGCTCGATGGAGAGAGTGGGATCGGACTCATTGACAGGTTCGATGCATCGAAGTTTCCTACCAGGTTCGGTGGACAGATCCGGGGGTTTACTTCAGAAGGGTATATTGATGGGAAGAATGATAGAAGGCTTGATGATTGTTTGAGGTATTGCATTGTTGCGGGCAAGAAGTCGCTGGAACATGCGGATCTTGGAGGGGATAAACTATCTAAGGTTTGTTGAATTTGGTTCTGTATTTATATGGCTACTTTTGGTCGATTTCGCTTGTTTTTCTTGGTGGGTTTTTGATTTCGGGCGTTTATGTGTGGTGGGAATTTGGCGTTTGGTTTTGGATTTGGGATCTGAAGGGTGTTTGGTAGGTATTTTCCATTTGATACATAGAAGAAGAAAGAGAGCAATTATTATTATTATAAATTGTACTTGATCTTTCTATATTATGAAGTGTGTATCTTTAGGAAGATACTAAACATGCAGGTCAAATTGATTCCTCTTGAATGTTCCATTGTGTTTGTGTCCATTCGCTTTGGTGTTCATTTCATTTGATTGTTTTGTTATCATTTTACAATTACTTTTACTTGAGCATCATTGGAATTTTTTTTTTTAATTCACCATTGATTACACATGCATGTTTCAGCAACTACTAATTGATTGGATCAAAAACCGTTTGTTTCTATCTCAAAGCTCATAAGTTTGTAGTTCCTTTATTCTTTTGTTAATGCTACAAAATAGTGAAAGTAATTGCTCTGTATTTTTCAAAGATTCCTATTTTGATTTTGCTAAAATCCGCGTACAAAATGCACTATCTTCTGTTTTCTCGATTAATTTATATTTTTTTTTCTAACTTTTGTGAATTAATATGAATTTGAGCTGGCATTATAGTATTGTCTTGGTTTATGTGGCTTGTACTGAGATGTACTTTATTTCTTTCACAGATGTGTGCTTATCATTTTTTGTGGATTGCAGATTGATAAAGAGCGTGCTGGTGTGCTTGTTGGAACAGGGATGGGTGGTCTTACAGTTTTCTCAGATGGTGTTCAGGCTCTAATTGAAAGAGGATACAGGAAAATTACCCCATTTTTTATTCCTTATGCTATTACAAACATGGGCTCGGCCTTGCTTGCCATGGAAATTGGTTTCATGGGTCCGAACTATTCAATTTCAACTGCTTGTGCCACCTCCAATTATTGTTTCTATGCTGCTGCCAATCACATTCGCCGTGGTGAGGCTGATTTGATGATTGCTGGTGGAACTGAAGCTGCCATCATTCCCATTGGATTGGGAGGTTTTATAGCATGCAGGGCCTTATCTCAGAGGAACGATGATCCACAAACTGCTTCAAGGCCATGGGACAAAGGTCGAGATGGCTTTGTTATGGGTGAAGGTGCTGGAGTGTTGGTAAGCTTGTATTCCTCTTTTGTATTTTGGTCCTAGTTGTTATTAATAACGGAATGAAGTTCTACACAAGTGGGGATACTGTAACCAGACCTCACGTGATGTAGAACCAGGGGAACAAAGGGGAAAAGGGAGCGAGTAACAAATTCTCAAAGGGTAGAGAACCACATTCTCTAATGAAACAAATTCTCAAATCTTATTAATTGCAACAATTATCATAATTATCTCCTCTAAAATACCTAAAAGACAAATGTCTATAGTATATTAATTAGTCCTACTAATACTAGGATTGGAAATCCTTAAACAAGAAAACCTAATCAAATACTAATTAGGAATCCCAAATTAACACAAAATTCCTAAATAACAAAAATAAAAAACCTAATAAAACTCTATAAATATTCTCAAATAGTACTAACATTTCTAATCAATAGAAATCTAACCTTTCTAATTCTATAATGAATATGATTCTTAAGTTCAATATTCTTTGATTGCATCATTCTCTAACGGTTAGAGAAAACTTGACCTTGAGTCTTGTAGTGCAGAAGAATCAAGAACTGTATTTGGAGAACAAGCAACTCTATCTTCTTGGATGGTAGCAGTGAGCTTAAAACGAATAACTTTATGCTTGCCTTTGCATTCATTGAAACATCTGAATTTATAAAATCAATCATAAATAAAAAACCTAATAAAACCCTATAAATATTCTCAAATAGTACTAACATTTCTAAACAATAGAAATCTAACCTGTCTAATTCTATAATGAATATAATTCTTAAGTTCGATATTCTTTGATTGCATCATTCTCCACTGGTTAGAGAAAACTTGACATTGAGTCTTGGAGTGCACGGGAGTTTTATGTGATCGTAAGATTCCCAATAAATTAAAAGGAAAATTTTACCGTACAGCCATACGACCGGCTATGCTATATGGTAGTGAGTGTTGGGCACTGAAAGAGTCGTATGCATCTAAGATAAGAGTTGCAGAGATGAGAATGTTAAGGTGGATGAGTGGTCATACTAGACTAGATAAAGTCCGTAATGAAAGTATTAGAGAAAAGGTAGGAGTGGTGCCAATTGAAGATAAGTTGAGAGAAGGGAGATTGAGGTGGTTTGGTCATGTGAAGCGTAGACATACGGAGGCTCCAGTTAGACAAGTAGAGCACATTAGGCTAGAGGATAGAAAGAAAAAAAGGGGTAGACCTAAATTGACTTGGAGGAGAGTAGTACAGCATGACTTAGAAGCATTACACATTTCTGAGGATTTAACCCAAAATCGTTCAGAGTGGAAAAAGCGAATCCATATAGCCGACCCCAAATTTTTGGGATAAAGGCTTAGTTGAGTTGAGTTGAGTTGAGTCTTGGAGTGCAGAAGAATCAAGAACTGTGTTTGGAGGACAAGCAACTCTATCTTCTTGGATGGTAGCAGTGAGCTTAAAACGAATAACTTTATGCTTGTCTTTGCATTCATTGAAACATCTGAATATATAAAATCAATCATAACAACAATATTCTTTAATTTAGTAGGAAAAAAGAAACTTGAAAAGTCTTCAATTTATGTTGTCAGTTTCTTGGCTTGATGTTCTTCAACTTCCTTTAAGTCTCCATGGCTTGATCTTTTCTGTTCTCTAGGATAGAATCCTCAAGATTATTGTGCTCATTCTCATCAACTTCCTTTTCTAGAAGAGGTTATTCAACCTGTGAAGGCTCAACACTCAAAGCTACGGATTCAAGTTGCTCTTTTTGCTCTTCAAATTCAGGCTTCTCTTTTTGTTTTTTGCCTTGTATCTTTAACAACTCTTGATAACTCATCAGGCTCTGCTTTCAATTTAACACTTGATGACATCGTGTCAAACTCTGTTTTCAATTGACACACACATTTGTCCTTACAATCTTCCATTTTTCTTTTCCTAACTCATAAAATTTGTTGGATATCTTGATATTGCTAATGTAAATAATAATAATAATAATAATAATAATAATAATAATAATAATAATATATGTCAAGAACACCAACGTATTTGTCAACAATAACCAACATTTGTCCACAACATTTGTCCTTTGTAGTAATCAATTTTATCTTGTAGAATTTATTGTGAGTCCACAACATGGTCTTATTTAAAACACAAGTCAAAGTTCTCACCAGTTTTAAAGTCATTTTTACCCAAAACGAATGTCAAAACAGGTTGAAATTAGCAGGGAGAGGTCCTGCCAAAATTTTGCGGAGCTAAGGGAAAACTGAGCTCTAATACCAAATTAATGTAGAACAAACTTAGATATCAAATTGAAGTGGAGCAAGCTCTGGTACCAAATTGACGTAGAACTAGTGGAACAAAGGGAAAAAGGAAGGCAGAAACAAATTCTCAAGGGGTAGAGAAACACATTCTCTAGAGAAACAAATTCTTAAATGGAGAAGAGAAACAAATTCTCAAATTTTATTAATTAGTAATATATCATAATAATCTCTTCTAAAATACCTAAAAGACACAAGTATTTATAGTATATCAACAAGTCCTACTAATACTAGGATTCGAAATCTTTAAACAAGAAAACCCTAATCAAATACTAATTAGGAATCTCAAATTAACACAAAATTTCTTAGTAAAAAATTACTAAATCTAATAGATCTCTACAAATATTCCTAAACAATAATAGAATTCTTAAACAAAAGAAACTTCCTAATTCTATAATGAATATAATTCCTAAGTTGAATCTTCCTTAACTGCATCATCATGTTATTGGTCGGAACTCAATATTTATTTGTTCTGGTATCCTGGCAGGTGATGGAGAGCTTGGAACATGCAATGAAACGTGGTGCACCTATTATTGCTGAGTACTTGGGAGGTGCTGTTAACTGCGATGCTTATCACATGACTGATCCAAGAGCTGATGGACTTGGGGTCTCTTCATGCATAGAGAGAAGTCTTGAAGATGCTGGTGTGTCACCTGAGGAGGTAATTCTTTGTTTTATGAAGGCTAATCTTGTTTTCTGATTAGTGGGGTACTCAGAACAAAGTTGAGTTAATACAGTGTACAATTAGAACTCAACTTGATCTGAAAACTTGATTCAAATTCAAATTGAGTTTTATTTTTCATGCGCACACACAACTTGATCATATACTTCATTGGTTTCTACTGAATCATGTTAAAAATTTAGGTATGCTTGTTCGCTAATATCAAATCAAAACTGAACAATCTTGAGTTCAAGTTAGTTTTATTGTTGATATATTTCCCTGATGGCCACAAATTAACAAACTAAACTGGCCCTATCACTTTTTCAGGTTAACTACATAAATGCGCATGCAACTTCCACCCTTGCCGGTGACCTCGCTGAAATAAATGCTATAAAAAAAGTATTCAAGAATACTTCTGAGATCAAAATCAACGCAACCAAGGTAATCTTTGTGGGTATTGTTTCTTGTGTTTTCTCTTTCAATACACCGAGTTTTTAACTCTGAGAAGGTTGTGGTGTTGATCTCTTGCCATTGGTGATTGATGTTTTCTGCATTTATTTTTTCCAGTCTATGATAGGGCATTGCCTTGGTGCTGCTGGAGGCTTGGAAGCAATTGCCTGTGTGAAGGCCATAACCACAGGATGGTTGCATCCTACAATTAACCAATTTGTATGTGTTAGATCATTTTCTATTTTAGCTGATATTTTAATTTGTTAATCAATTAAGATCATCGTGCACGAGTCTGTACTTGAAAGATTCTTTGCCATGCCTGCAGGATCCAGAGCCTTCAGTTGAATTTAACACTGTTGCCAATAAGAAGCAGCAGCACGAAGTGAATGTTGGTGAGAAGGCGAAACTATTGAACATGGTGTTTTGATTCAGTTGGCTTAACCCATAATCTGAATATGTTCATTTTAACTGTGTTTTCAGCCATTTCAAATTCCTTCGGATTTGGTGGACACAACTCGGTTGTGGCCTTTTCTGCATTTAAGCCCTGACCATCTGAATTGTCTGCGAATCATTTTCTGCAATTCAAGGCTGGCTATTTTCCTTTTCTGCATTTATCGCAGGAACTAGTCTTTGCTTAATTGTGAGTTGCTTATCAACTAGACATTGAGGCGGCTGCATCGTTTTGCTGGGTAACTGATAATCATTCTCCTCCAACCATTTTTAGTTTTTACTCCCCAATAATTTGGGTATGAACTCTAGCTAAAGGTGATACTTTTTTTGAAGTAACATTTTCATTTTCGTTTTCCTTGTAACTTTAGCTTATTAAGATGCAGGGTTTGTTGAGGTTTAAATTATGTTGTGGACACAAGCAATGATAGAAGTCTTTTTCAATTATCCATTTTGCGTTAAAAGTTACGGTTTTTGTCACCTTCATTTTGGAATCTATAATTGATGCCCCATACAAGAGCCGTAAAAGAACTGGATGTTTTCTGCCTTCTTCTTGTTTCCATGAATAAGCAATTTTTTCCTTCATATTCATATACTTGCATGAGCCAAGAAAAAAAAAAATCATCCTAATAATACTTTTTTTTAATAAAAAAATTGGATTTGATGATGTAGACCGATTTTACCTTGTACGTCAATCACTTTTTAAGAAAATTCTTAAAGTTAAATTTTTTTTAAATAAAAAATTAAATTATTTTTAATTCAGAGGGAACGTTGATGCTTAAGCTGATTATGTTTTTGGCATTAAAATGGAAATTCTGGAATCTAAAGTAGAATATGGATAAAACAGTTAAATTTTTTTTTTAAAAAAAAAAAGGAGAAGGCCCATGGACCATGGCTTGGAGCCAGTCCGCAAATGGCACCCATCAATGAGTCGTTCAATTCCCGCCAAAACAAGGGTAGTCCTATCTCCCCTTCCCGCCAAAAACTCTCCCCTTAGCCCCCTTGATTGCGAAAACAGCTCACATTGCCCCTGCTCTAGAGTTTCCATCTCTCTCTCTATCTCTCTGTCTCTCTTTCTGCTGAGTGTACGCTGTCGCTGCCGGCCAAGGCTGAGAGATGGCGACCATGGACGATAGAAGCAGTCACAAGAGAGCATTCTTGGAATTTCTGGATCAAAATGTATCTCTGCCTTACCCCTCTCTCTTTGTATATGTAATGAATATCTTGTGCTTATTTATGTAATCAAATTTTCATTGATGTATGGATCAGATATACAAGGATGAGATAAAGGCCATGATCAACCACAAGCGTCGCCGCCTCATCATCAATATCTCCGATCTCCATGCTTTTCAGGACTTTGGTCCCAGGTTTTCTTTTTCTCTGCCTCCAAAATCCACCAAATCAATCAATCTGCACTCACTAATGAACAAAATAAATGAAAGAAGTTCTAAAGCGGAGATTATTTATTGTCGGAAAATTATAATAAAGGAAAAAGTCGGTCTTAAATCATCCAAACAATTCCCAAATGCCAGATTAGAGCGAATTTTAGCTCCGCAGCCGTTAAGTGCTTATGGTTTTCTAAGATATGAGGGTTTTGGGCCTTTTCCCCATCAATTGAATCTTAGTTTTGGGTTTCATTTAGTTGTGTGTTTTGTCTTTTCAATTTCGCCGGTGAGAGCTGTGGAATTCTAGTTATAAATTTTTATTCTATTTCTTGATACTGGTTTATTTTTTCTGTTGGATTTTAGGATTCTCAAGTACCCAAATGAGTATATGCAACCATTCTGTGATGCAGCCACAGATGTGGCTCGCAGCATTGATCCTAAGTACTTGAAGGAAGGAGAGCAAGTTCTTGTGGGTTTTGAGGGCCCTTTTGTCTCTCGCCGTGTCACTCCGAGGGAACTTTTGTCTGAATTTATTGGCTCCATGGTCTGCGTTGAGGGCATTGTCACGAAATGTACTTTTATTTTTATAAATGTCCTGTTTACTTTCTTTGCATCTCAGGCTTCACTGTATTCTACTATTTAATTCCATATTTTTCCCTTCATTTATTTGTCATTTTGGTTCACAAAAATTAATAACTTAAGTAAAAAAAACAGAATGCTGATTTTTCCTACTAATTTTATCATGCAAACATTGAAGGCCTGACATCTAATCTGCATGTTCAAAACGCTTAATTTTGCGAAACTAGGATCTCATTCTAAAGAGTTTATCATATGTTTTGCTTAATTAGACTGGTAACATGAAGATGACTTTTGAATATGATGTTAAAGTATGCACCTGGAATACCTTACTGGATTTTAAGCAGAAGTTATGTGCTTTTGCTTTGCTCAGTAATTCTTTTAATTTCTTATTCTTATTGTAATTGCATGTGTCTGAATCAAGTAAATGATGCACACTTCAAAAGGCAAAAATGCTACTTGTAGGTACTTTGAATTTTGCTAGAAAGTATTAAAGTACTGACATATGTTCTTGTCATGTCAACTCTCTTATACATGTGTAATCTACACAAGGGCTGCCCATGTGAAACTGAAAATACTGCATGACTATAACTAATGCCTAAAACATATTTCTTTGCAGTTTAAGCATGGTGCTAGATGTGCATAAATCCAATCTTGTGCTTCATTTTCAGGTTCTCTTGTAAGGCCAAAGGTTGTCAGAAGTGTTCATTTCTGTCCGGCAACTGGGGATTTCACAACTCGCGAATATCGTGACATTACATCTAATGTGGGTTTGCCCACAGGTTCTGTGTATCCTACAAGGGTATTTCTCAAAGTCCTTGACTTTTATGGTTTATGATCATCATTCAAGGAATGTCTTTCACGAAAAAGTTATGTTCAGGATGACAATGGGAATTTATTGGTGACTGAGTATGGTTTATGCAAGTACAAAGATCATCAAACCTTGTCAATGCAAGAAGTGCCTGAAAATTCTGCTCCTGGTCAGCTTCCACGAACAGTGGATGTCATAGTTGAGGATGATCTGGTTGATTCATGCAAGCCTGGTGATCGTGTGGCTATTGTGGGGATATATAAAGCACTTCCTGGAAGAAGCAAGGGTAGTGTGAATGGAGTATTCAGGTAGGACCAACAGAACCACATGAACTACTTAAGCCATTTTCTTTTTCTTCTTTCTGCCATCATAACTTCCTATTTGAAGCTTAGCAAAGAGGTCTTGATTTGCAGGACTGTTCTCATAGCTAATAATGTTTCTTTGCTCAACAAGGAGGCTAATGCACCAATTTACAGTCCAGAAGATCTAAAGAACATAAAAAAGATAGCTGAAAGGAATGACACATTTGATCTACTTGGTAATTCACTGGCACCTTCAATATATGGGCATTCTTGGATAAAAAAAGCAGTGGTTTTATTGATGCTTGGTGGAGTGGAAAAGAACTTGAAGAATGGCACTCATTTACGAGGGTGAGTTATATTTGTTACTTATCATTTCTCTCATTAAATCTTATATTACTGATTGTAATTGAACAAAATGTTGTTTTGGTTACTTGCAGTTTGATACAAGGTATCTAATTTCTTGAGAAGTTTCTGTTTTATCTGGGACAGTTTCTTAATGCCCCAACATAGGATTCCATTTTAAATCATGCTAATTAATGTCTTGTTCTTTTAGTGACATTAACATGATGATGGTTGGTGATCCATCTGTGGCCAAATCTCAACTTTTAAGAGCAATTATGAATATTGCCCCCTTGGCCATATCAACCACTGGTCGTGGTTCTTCTGGTGTAGGATTGACAGCTGCTGTTACTTCTGATCAAGAAACAGGTGAAGAACTCAATAAGCTAATATTTCTGAATAAGAATTTCATATATATTTACTTTTTAACTTTCATCAGGAGAAAGAAGGCTAGAAGCTGGAGCAATGGTTCTTGCTGACAGAGGTGTTGTTTGCATTGATGAATTTGATAAGATGAATGATCAGGATCGTGTTGCTATACATGAAGTTATGGAGCAGCAAACTGTTACCATTGCCAAAGCTGGTATTCATGCATCTCTGAATGCCCGATGCAGTGTGGTGGCGGCTGCAAATCCCATCTATGGAACTGTAAGTGTGAATTTTGTTTTTGATTCTAGCATTGCTGCCTGTGAGCAATTGTATCCTTGTATATTGGTTTTCTGATTGCTTACTTGAACTTCTGCTGGTTGCTGAATGGATGCATAGTATGACCGCTCGTTGACACCAACAAAGAATATTGGACTTCCAGACTCTTTGCTTTCTCGGTTTGATTTACTTTTCATAGTTTTGGATCAAATGGATCCTGATGTTGACCGTCAAATTTCAGAGCATGTCTTGCGAATGCATCGTTACCGTTCTGCAATTGATGGAGGTCTGTGAACTATTATGCTCATTAACTAAACACCATTCTAATATATGCTAAACAGGGGAAATTTAAAAATTTCAGGTGAGGGAACCCTTGATGGGGGTCCAAGATATGGAAGAGAAGAGGAAGCTGATGCTGATTCATCTGTCTTTGTCAAGTATAACCGAATGCTTCATGGGAGGAAAATAGAAAGGGGTCGCAAGTTTGATACCCTTACAATCAAGTTTCTTAAGAAGTATATCCATTATGCAAAACATAGGATTCAGCCTGAGCTGAGTGATGAGGTCGTTGTGCTACTCACTTTTTATTCTGTTATTTCATGTTTTATCCTTTCCTATAAGATGTTTATACTTGATTCCTCATCCCACCTAAAATGTAGCATAGCTAATACAGGGTTAACACCAACTTTTTGTCCTCAGGCATCTGAACATATTGCTACAGCATATGCTGAGCTCAGAAGTGCTAGTTCAACTGCAAAGGTTAGTTTGCAATTAGGTGTTATGTATAGTTGCTGCATGTTTAAATTCTTTTAATTTTCTGATATGATCCTTACTATTTGTAGACTGGAGGAACACTTCCAATCACTGCCAGAACCTTAGAAACCATAATACGTCTCTCTACTGCTCATGCCAAATTGAAGTTGAGTAGGAAGGTACTTGGTTTTATCACTATTTAGTTGAGCTATATTTTTAATGTGATTATGTGAGATTTGTGTTCATTTTTGTCTCAGTTTTCATTACCACCAGCTCATATGTCTTTATCTATGGGATTGGTGTTTATTCTTGTCTACCATGCTTTTTAGTGCATGATTTTCTTGCCTTGGCAGGTTTCCAAGTCTGATGTTGAAGCTGCCCTGAAAGTTCTAAATTTTGCAATATATCATAAAGAGTTAACTGAGATAGAGCAGCGTGAACAAGAAAGGGAAGGAGAACTAGAGAGAAAACGCAGAGCTGAGCGTCGTTCTGATAGAAATGATAGAGATGGCCACACTGCTGTTGATATAGAAGGGTGAGTAGATTTTGCATGAACATTTTACTTAAAAGGAAGGTTTCTTTTTTTCAATATTTACTACAATATTTCAAGAACAGTAATGGGCAGCTTCATCGCAACTCTTATTTGCATATATATTTCTTGAGCTAGACTATATTAACATTGAAGTATTTGTTAAACTAGAGTTGCTAACGATCCTCCAAAAAAAAAAAAAAAGATCAGACCATAACTAAGAGTAACTTAATAATTTTGTAAATGTCCCAACATGCCTTGAATCTCATGCTATGACTTGGATAAGTACATTTCTGTGTAGTTCCTTTGTCATTGACAGTTTGGTGGGCATGCTCGTAATTCAACTTTTGAAGATGTAATGCATAACTTTTACCTTTTTATTATTATTATTATTATGGACAGTCCAACAACGGATGCCATGGAAGTAGAAGACCCTCCTGCAGACGAAGCCACCACGGAGCTATCTCCAGAAAGGTCAGATATCAGCTTGCAGAATTGGGTTTTTCCCCTTCCCACCACCTCTTGATGTACCAATTACAGTTCAAAGTTCCTGATTTAATGTATCTTTATTATTTTTTGGGGCTTCTTCTGGCTTGCAGAATTGAAGCCTTTAATTCTACATTTCGTGAGCATATGCAGTACTTGGATAGTATAACTATTGATGACCTGGAGAAGGTAGTCAATACAGGAGCTATTCAATACTCAAGAGAAGAGATAATGGTACTATTAAAGGTAAGTTGAACCTTCTTAATTTTTTATTTGAGTGGTTGTGATACAGGAATTTTGGGAAATTTTGTTAGAATTCACTTAACTGACAAATTGGGATGCCTTCCTCTCCCCACCCCCAGAGTTAGAATGTACCTTTAGGCTTTAGATGGTGCAGTGTACTCACTTCGAACTCTATAATTTTTCAGAAACTGCATGATGAAAACAAAGTGATGATATTTGAAGGAAAGGTCCACATGGTGATATCATGAGTAGTATGAATTGTACTGGCAAATCTTATGCAGGTATTGTTACTTCAGTTCGCTAATGTTATAGATATTTCTGAAACTTATTTCAGTTAACAAATTGATATCCCTTATCTGAGCTAGGAAAAAATAAAATAAAATCCTCCAAGTCTCCCCAACCCATCTCCCCTCCCCCTAGAAGGTTATTTTTTGCGAGCATTCTGGTATAACATTTAGCAATCAACCCTCTTTTCTAACCGAATGGTGAAAAAGTATCATGTATCTTCTATTAGATTTTTGTTTAGAAAATTTTCTTCTTTTTATTTGTTATTTGACTTGAGAAATGAATTTCAGGTTCATGGGAACTTGTTTGGTGAAGCAGTCAATCTGATTTGGGAGGGGAAAATGAAATGAAGGTTTAAAAGGCAGAGTTCATGTGTACCATTGCTGAAGCAAGAGTCTGGAAGGAAAAGTGAAAGTTGGGAGTAAAAAGCTGCTGTAGCTTTTTTTTGACAGGAAATATGTTCCCTGGGGAAGTAAAACTTTATTCATTTTGATCACTTTAGTTAGGAAATCCCCAGTATTTAAGACTGACAGGATTGCTTTTTACTGTTTGTCATTGCACTATATCGAGATGGATGACAATTGACAAATCAAACAACAGGCAATAACCTTGCAAATTTACTTGTATTAAGGGTGCTGCTAATTATGTTTCTGAAATGTCTCGTAGATTTGTGCATTAGTATACCTTCTCTGGTGTATGACATGGAGAGCCTGTGCATGGTTCACGGTTCAAGTTGTCTCCAGTACAAAAAACAAAAAAAGGGTCGCGCATCGTGCACTATTTTATGTAGATGCCATCTGATACATATTCAAGATTAAATTCCTAGTCTGGAAATGCGGGTGGAGGCTTTGCACATGGTCAGATGATGAAGCTTATTACTTTTATTAGTAGTATCATTATTTTTGAAACACATGATGAAGCTTATTTGAAAAGCTGAGAAATGAAGCCTTTTCTTATGGTTGCGTTTTATGTTGTGGCAAAGCAGCATTACTTGTACGATCAAATTCCCATTAAACAGAAATATCATAATTAAAGCGTTGTCATTTGGTTCATATATACTCCAATTCTACATTTTTATAGAAATCACAAACTCAAGATTCGGATTATAAAACTAAAATATTAAATCTTATTTTGATTTTACATATTAAATTTATTTTTTAATAACATAAAATTTATTCATTTTCATTTGATGATATAATGAGACGGGCACTCTTATTAAAAGCCTCACGGGTAAGCAAAGTCATTGAAAATAGAGGTTTTTCTCTTTTATAATTTATATGAAAAAAAAAAAAAAAGCAGCGCAATGCCACGTCGTTGGGTTGCTACTTCTTCAGAGCTAAGGCAAGAAGAAATTTTGTGGCGGGGAAGCTCCAAGCTTAATTTTAAGAATCTGAAAACTATCAGTGTCACTTCAATTTCTATGGCTACTTCTTTGATGCTAAGATCCTCTCTTCTTTGGACTCTTCAAACCCATCACAAGAACCACCAACGCCAACACGCTTTCTCCAATCCCTTCTCCGATATTTCTTTCTCTACTGTATCAAAACCCACGTCTCATTGCCTCAATTCCTCTAAGGTATCATTAATGGACTCTTAATTTCAAGCTGTTCTAATGGGGATTCGTGGTTATAATCTCTTTCTCTATGTTATTAGATGGAAGGTAGTGAAGTGACTGAGGAAATTACAGAGCTTACAGAAACAAAAGTGAACGAGAAGAAGAAAATATTTGTTGCTGGGGCAACTGGAAGTACTGGTAAAAGGATTGTCCACCAGCTACTAGCAAAGGGTTTCGAGGTCAAGGCTGGGGTTAGAGATTTAGAGAAGGCCAAAACTACTTTTTCCAAAGATAACCCTTCTCTTCAAATGGTTAGTATTTTCAGTTTATCAAGTGTTGAGCAATTTGAAGCAGAAGAATACTCAATTTTTAGTTTTTAGAATTGTGAGTTGGTTTATAGAGATTTTGTAGTGAAATTTTTATTTTGCAGGTGAAAGCAGATGTAACGGAGGGGCCTTCCAAATTAGCAGAAGCAATAGGAGATGATTCTGAGGCTGTAATATGCGCTACTGGATTTCGGCCTGGTTGGGACTTGTTTGCTCCGTGGAAGGTCAGTTGGCTCTAGTTACTTCTTCTTGTTGCTATAATGGCTTTTAATAGGTGTTTTTAATCTCACTTTTAATTTCAAGTCATGATTTTTTAATGTGTTGTTTCAATAGTTTTTGGGTTTGCGTTGTCAATACTTTCTGTGATGTATCAATTGATAAGAGTTTCTATTTGAGGATATTTTTTACTATAATTAGAACACTACGAAGGCCATTCTGTACTCTGATAGTGACCAGCTACTTATGCTGCAAAATCCATTTGGTTAGAAGAGGAACCTGCATATTAATGTTGCTGTTATTACGGTGATTGCGTTGCTGTTATTATGAGCAAGCACCAGTTCTGAAATGGGAGAGGAGGGTATCCTTAAGAGTTAAGAAAAGGCTTCTTTTAGATGAAGACAACCACAGTTGCTGTGTAATAATCTAGATACATTAGAGTTCCAGCATTTTTCAAATTCAATTAGTCAAATATGATAGTAATGTCATGTGGTGAACATAGCAGATAGACACAAAATGTGTACAAATTTCTTCATTCATACCGTGGGGACATGCATTTGTTTATCTGATTGCATGTAAATCTCTTTGAGACTGAGTGCATTTTAAACTGATATGTGTACACAGGAAGAATGACTGCACACAAAATTTTAAGGTTAGGAAATTGGGTCTGGAATTTGCAATTGGTAGCTTTGAAAATATCAATTGGTCCAGCACATAATCCAGAAATCCATCATCCAATTTGGTTGAATGCACTTCATTTTATCATGTAGCAATGTGTATGATAGTTCTGGTGTTGCAGACCTGCAATTATCCAATGGCATTGGATGATAGCCTTATTAAGTTGCTTTACTGCAGGTTGATAATTTTGGTACTGTTAACCTTGTTGATGCTTGTCGTAAACTGGGTGTGAACAGATTTATTCTCATCAGCTCCATTTTAGTCAATGGAGCAGCAATGGGTCAGATACTAAATCCAGCTTACATCTTTCTCAATGTTTTTGGACTGACCTTAATAGCGAAGCTTCAGGCAGAGCAATATATCAGGAGATCCGGTGTAAATTACACCATAATTAGACCTGGTGGGTTGAGAAATGACCCTCCAACCGGAAATGTTATTATGGAGACAGAGGTATTGGGGTTCATTTTGAAGCCCTTCAAATAATTTTCCTTGCTCTTTAATGTATGAGAATTTATTGACTTAATCTCTCTCGCTCTCTAGGATACTCTCTATGAAGGATCTATCTCCAGAGATTTGGTTGCAGAGGTTGCTGTTGAGGCATTAATCCATCCCGAATCATCTTACAAAGTTGTGGAAGTTGTTTCTCGGGCTGATGCCCCTAAAAATACATACAAGGATCTTTTTGGTTCCATTAAGCAGCATTGACTGATCTGTTCATAGTTAAGAGGCAGCATTATTTTTTATTTTTACTGCAGATTCCAGAGCCTCAGTGACTTTCTGTTGGTGGCTATTTGTTGTCAATGATTTACTTGTGAGCAGATAAATCAATTTGTTTTGGCTCTTACTATGGTGTAATAGTTTTCTTTGTTTTGATATGGTATAACTGTTAAAGACATATTTTAGAAGTAATCTCATTATGTTATCTTGTTCTTTTTCAAATGAACAAAAGAAAGAACAAGCTTGAGCCATGATTGATATCCAAATAAAAACTAGTAATTAGAGTACCACATTAAAGTATCAGAAGATAATAGTAGAATCACCAAGAGTTGCAGGATTTCAGAAAGAGTGAAAGATAGCTTATGTAATTTCTTATCCAGACAACATTTCACTCAACTTCTCTGGGCTAAACAGAATGGACTGAAAAATGAAAGAATTGAGCAATCCAAGCAACATTCACTAAATAACCAAAAACAGGAAATGACCATATTTAAAAGAACCAAGCAGCCATTGAAGCTACGACTGCAAGTGCAGCTGGAACGCCCAGAGCCATTCCAGAGCTTTCCATAGGTCCTGGTGCGATACCCCCTAAATCTTTAACCGCAGCTGATGTTCCGAAATCAGTAAAAGCCAGAAGAATCATAATATAGATGGTGAAGAACATAGCCATCTTGCAACCCTCCATTTTCAGTAAAGATATTAAGAGGCTGAGAACTGAAGAAGCAGGAATGAGGATATGTTGGAAATTTTTACAAGTATTGATATTGTACGAGTATGATTGAGAGGAGCAAATGGATTTATAGGGAGGAGATTAAGGAAATAATTAAGGAATCTGCCAGCCATATTATGTTGGTTTAACCACAAACAAAATGATTTAGGGGTGGCGTGCTGCCAGTGTGATTAATTATACTTCTTAACAGCACTTAACGTTGTTTGCAATCATGAAATGCTCTTTTCTGTCAAATTTCGTATTTCTTCACGTCGAGACTAAAAAATTCGCAAAGAAATTACCCCTGATCCTCAAATTCAAACCCTAATCAATAAACTGAAAAATAAACTTACTTATCAATTTATTTAGCTCTTAAAATGTTTCTATAAATATATGTATATATGACCAAATTCTATTCCAATGGATCTCTAATTATACAAATCTCATTGATGTTTAATTTCTAGATTAGACATTCCATAATAATTCAATACTGGAGTGACTTGTAAACTTTAACTTTGAACTCTAGATACCTATTTTTCAGAAATTTTAAAAATTGAAAAGCCATAGGTAATGATTAAGATTTTAAAATTGGCGAAATATTTTAATTTAGCCATCGTACCTGAAATTTTAGTCTACTTTTTTTTTTTAATTAGTTTATAAATTTTAATTTTAATTCAATTTAACTTAAAAATTAAAATTTATAAGTTAAGTTTCTTGATTTAAATAAAAATTTAAAAAGTTTAATTTTTTTAATTTTTAAATTAAATTTCTCTATTTCTTGATTTAAATCTAAAAATTAAGAAGTTTAATTTTTATTTTTTTTTTATTTTTAAATTAATCTTAAATTAAAACTCCTTAGTTAAATTTGACAAAAAAATTAAAAATAAATTAATTCGAGAGTAAAATTGAGTTAGCTTTTTTAAATTTGATTCGATGTTTAAATTAGTAAAGACAAAAATAAAGAATTTAATGATTAATAAGATTGAATTGTGATTTAATTGATATATTATTTATTCAAAAAATATTATATATTTTATATAATTAATAATTTTTATAAACCAATAATAATATATTAAATTATATCAAATGTAATAGCTTTATATATATATATATATATATATATATATATATATATATATCATTAAAATAAATCTAACATTTTTCAATATATAGTTTTCTTCTAATAAATAATTTTATAACACAATAAAATTAGAAAAAGTAATATATTTTTCAAATTGTAAAAGAAACTAAATAAAAATAATTAATTAATTAAATTTAAATAATTATTCAAATAAAAGAAATTAACTTATATTAAAATAAATATGCTTTATTTGAAATGATTATTCTATAATAGAACAAATAATTTAATTATTTTATTATATCATGAAAAATTAAAATAATTTTGATATATTTTATATATGATAATTAATATGTGTATATATATATATATATAATTAAATTGTTAATGTTTTTCTTTAGCTAAAATTTTCTTTCATGCAAGGATACGTTGCCTTTTAAGAAATAAATAATTTAAAAAATTTAATTGAATTTTTGAAATTTAAATAATAATATTTTAAAGAATATATATAAATCTAATTTTAAAGTTTATCGTGAGCACGCAGTTTAAGTTCTGGTATTGACATTTGTACTAGCTCAATCCATTAAACTCAGTTTAAGTTAGCTGAATGTATACAACGTGTAAGAATTTCCATGCTTTGTAGCTTTTATATATATATATATATATATATATATATATATATAAAATGAGCCATCTGACAAAAGAAGTGCTCAGCAATTGAGCCATCTGACACTATCATAACCACCGCAAGAACGATCCACCGGAGGATCAACTTAGAGAAATAGAAGTCTTGATAATCTCAGCCGAGAACCTCAAGAATGTCAAGCATATTGCCAAGATGAAACCCTACGCTCTTGCCTTTGTCGAGAAAGACGTTCACGTCGCCGGAACCCACGTCGACGAGCGCGGCAGCAGAGATCGTACCTGGAACGAGATTGTCAAGGTAAGTTTCGGCAACATATGGCAGAGACTGATATCAGGGCAGCACTGAACATCGACATATATGCTTATGGGCACGTCAGGCAGAAACCAGTGGGGAGTGCTAGGGTTTCGCTTTGTGACGTCTTGAAGGATGGGAAACCAGATGAGCCAGCGGATAATCCCATCCAGTGCATGACGGTACAGGTACGGCGACCTTCAGGTCGGCCCCTGGGGTTGCTCAACTTGTGGGACCCTCCGACGGGGCGGTTCTTGTTGAGGAAAGAATCTTTGTCGTTTAGTGTTAAAAATGTTCTTGAGAGGGAGGAGGAGGCGGTGGTGTTGGATGACGGCGATTGCGATGGCGGTGGCGGTGACGGTGACGGTGTGCAAGTGTCAGCTCGTCATTTTGGAAGGTTTTCGAAATTTGTTTACATGTATAATAATAAGAACTGCGTGTATTCTAAGGGCAGAGGCCAGAGGGACTTTTCATAGGTGACACCTTAAAGTAATAAATCCTTTTTTTTTTTTATTAATTGATGATGTTTAGCTTATACATTTCTCATTTATCTATTGAGATTTATAATATTAGTTTGATTATTTATTTAATCATAATTTTTTTAAAATAATCACACATTTTTTATTTAAAAAAATTAAGTGTGGAGACTGAAGAAAACAGTTCAGCAGAATAAGTGCAATTTAATCATATTTCTCTTTCTTTCTTTTTTTTTTTTTTTTAATAGCAGGCAAATCCAAAATGAAATATTATATCATTATTTGGACTGCGATGCAACAAAGTCCAATTCCAAAAACAAATTCAATATTGAGAAGAAATCTATGGTCATTGGTCATATCTAGCTTTCACAAAAATCAGCAATTGTCAACATTACCAAGTCTAAAAATCTAATCTGTATCATAATTCATAGTTGGATGTATAAGTGAAAATTGATCAAAACAAACAAGTGGCAGCACAGAATTCTTTTGGATTTTTACAAAGAGAGAGTTTCACAAAATTTTATCATTTTTCCACTTTGCTCCTCTGAGCTTCATCACAATGTTTGAATTGATCAACTCCACCGTATGAGTTACAGGATTATCAACTCCCACCTTCTGCTAATCCTGGCTGTTCTGCATTAGATGCAGCTTTCAATTTCTCCAATTTTTTACGAAGATATGCCTGTCTTATTTTCTCGCGATGAGCTGCTGCCTGTTCTTGTCTACGCAGCTTGATTTCTGAAACCTTTTCTCTTGCTTGATTTGCTTCTTCATGAACTTCCCTGAAAAAGAAAACACACGCAATGGACATCAGTTGTGAGATACAAATGACATATACAGAACTGAATCAGGTAAGAGAAGCACAATAAAATGCCAACTACAGCAAAAAATACACATATGCCACTGATCAGTTGCATATTCCTGCTTAGATGAGGATCACAACGTGATCACAACACCCAATAACCAGCTTGTTTGGCAACCAGGAATTTAAGAGAAAATGAAGGAAAGAAGAGAAGAAAGGACAGAGAGATACAGAAGAGGAAGAAAGGGAAGATAAGGAGAGAGAGAGAGAGAGAGAGAGAGAGAAGAAGAAGAAGAAGAAGAAGAAGAAGAAGATACAAAGAGAGAAAGGAAGATAAATTGTAGAGAGAATTGAATTACTGATTTCTGATTATTGTTTCTTGTTATAACTAATTTTTCTCATACAGGGTTGAGCTACTCTGAATGGAAAAAGAGAATCCATATAGCCGACCCTAAATTCTTGAGATAAAGGCTTAATTGAGTTGAGTTGAGTAGGGTTGAGCTACTCTACCATTACAATTTGGTTACTGATTTACAAAACTAGCATAGCTACTACTCATTCCTAGCAATAATCTCTCCTTTCAAAGCATTCTTGTCCTCAAGAATGAATGTGCAACTGGCCTTGAGTAAAAGAACATCTTCCCAAGTAGCATCTTGAATGTAAAGGTTGAACCTTGACTTGAATACTATGGCTGAAACTCCACTTGGCCATTTATTCAACTGGAAATTTGCTGGGCTAGAAAAAAGAGGTGAGAAAAAAAAAATCCCCCTTCAAAGACACTCACAAATGTCTACCATACTGTTAGGTAGTAGCCCTAACAGTAGATATTCCAGAAAAGAAAATAGAAGGAACAATAGAAGAGAGAGAGAGAAAGAGAGAGAGAGAGAGAGAGGAGAGAATTTTAGAGAGAAGATAGAGAATATTATTGATCAGAATTCAGAATGCCTAATACAGGTATTTCAACCTTACAAACTTTCCCTCCACAATTCTGATATGCTCTACTAACCCAATTATTTATTCATTTCCTTATTTCTATATTTTATCCTTCTCTACATAACAATACCCTCTCCATTAAAGCATTCTTGACCCCAAGAATGCTGGAAGTCAGGAAATTGAGCTTCATAAATGTGGCATCTTCCCAAGTGGCATCCTTAACTGGCACTTTGAATCAGAATTTCTTTCTTTCTTCCTTCCTTTCTTTTCCTTTTCCTCTCCTAATATGATCAGATTGGAAAATTGCAGCAGATATCAACTGACCCTGGTTGCCAATGAATAAAATCATAGGTTGTGAGAAAAGATTAGGTCTGAACTTCCATTTGAGAAAAGACACACAAAAGTATGAACTCTTAATTGACAAAGAGCTAACTTTCTTTCTTTGCTTTCTCCAAATTTCCAATTTTTGGTCCTTTCAGATCACCATACCACTTGATGACCAGCCATAAATGGAAGCCATCTGATACTTTTCCTCAACATTTTCAGCAAAAGGAAAAATGCACTCTGTAGAATTCCTTTTATCAATTCTCATGACATTTTTGCAGTTTACTTTGTCATTGCTGCACAAGTTTCCAATGCAATCATCCCTCGACAAGGAATTTATTTTCTTCCTGTCTTCTCCAAATCTCAAACTCATTCTCCTCGAGTATCATATGATTACATGATCCCCACTCCAATATACTACTACCAAGATTCAAAACTTCTCTTCTTCATAAACTTCCATGTCTTCTTCTTTAATCAAAACCTTCTTAGCGAGAGGAACAACCTTTTTGTTTCCAGATATTTTGACAAGTCTAGGGCGAAGAAGCATACCTTTTAAGACTTCAATATTCTTAACAGCACTATTGATACCCATGTCATCTTCAATCCCAAATGATTCCTCTTCAAGGCACCTATCTCTTATGGAAGAATTCAGGTCGAGGGTTAAGATTTTGATCATTATTACCATCTGATTGACTATTGAAATGCTTAAGAGATCTTGAATATTCCTCTTCAATTTTTTGTTCATCTTCATCCTTAATCCAAGAATCAGTATTAATTGCTTCTCAGGCAGGACTAAACACTCCAATTGCAATGCTTTGAACACCCGATTCCATGACAAAACCAGAACTTCCCTGAAGATTTAGAGTTTCCTTTGGAATTGGTAAGGAATTCTTCCCTGTCACTTCATTGGAATTAGAGTTGATAATTTCCTTCCCTTTTCCCTGAAAAACCCACATCAGGGTTTCCAATCTCCCCCCCTCATTTGAACTATTGCTCCCCTTTTTCCTTTTCTCCACATGAGTGATCATCATTTGCAGCAAGTCCTCCAGAATGGCATTATTTGTTAAAGAAGTCTTGTTTAATTTCTTCATCTCTTGCTTGAAATTATTCAGTTCCTCGGCATTCCTCTTAGTTGCTTCCTGCAAATTCCTCAATTGTTCCTCCAATTCTTCAATCCATACCATCTTTGGGCCAACCACAACACATCTAGTCATGGCTGCAACCCCTAAGGGAAAATTACCCACTGATTTCTTGGATGCAAAGCTCTAATACCAATGTTAAGTAGTAGCCCTAACAGTAGATATCCCTGAGGAGAAAATAGAAGAAATAATAGAATAGAGGGGAGAGAGAGAGAGAGAGAGAGAGAGAGAAAAGAGAAGAGAATTTTAGAGAGAAGATAGAAAATATTATTGATCAGAATTCAGAATGCCTAATACAGGTATTTCAACCTAACAAACTTTCCATCCACAATTCTAATATGCTCTACTAGCCGAATTACATATTCCTTTCCTTATTTCTATATTTTCTCCTTCTCTACATAACACATACATCCTCCCTCTAGTGGCAAAACTTCAGCTTTGATAAGAAGAATTGTGCAGCAACTTAGCAATCCAATAAACATCCTTCATGCACAAATTCTCTTCTGCATTAATTTAATTTTTTTCCCTTTGTCTTCTCCACTTTTCACACTCATTTTTTGTGAGGAGTATATAACAGAAGAACCCAACTAAAGACCATAACAGTCAAACTCAAAATAACACCATCTCCTATAAGATTTGCGTGTTCCTTTTCTATAATTCCTTTCCTTTTGCTCTCAAATTTTCTACAAGCAAGAGTTAATTCATTGATACCCTCTTGGGTAGTGCAGTCAAGAATTCAACAATTTTAAGAGTTGGAAGAATGTTGCCATCTTGAATTGGAGAATCCTTATAGATCATCAGTTCTTGATTGTCACTCTTCAGTGTTGGAATTTCTTGTTGTTTTCTTCAAAGCCTTAGCAAATCACTTCTCAAGAGTTTGCAATTTTTATACCAAAACCATCGAGGACAGTGTACATTGATTCGTCCATTGTTGCAGAGGGAGTTACAAGAAGAACGCAAAAGAAAAAGGAGAGGAAAGGACAGAATTACAAGAAAAAGAACAGAATTCGGGCAGAGAAAGAGTGAGACAAAAAAAAGTAGAGACTTTAGAAATCGCTAGGATACTAGCGGCTATGATGCCAAGCTATGGAAAACGAACAAAATCCAAAATTACTGGACAAGTTGCAAATATTTGTTTAGTAAATTAGCTTATTCCCAACTTTAAACAATACAATGCAAAGTCAAGTGTATGGTATAAATATCATATAGCTGCTGTAATAGTAATTCGATAGAAGAACACAACCTTAGACATTAGCTTACAGATTAGTGGAATTTGTTAATCATGCTATTCTTCTAATTCTGATTTGGACTGCCCGGGCCATTGATCATTGTGAGTTCCCAGTTTAAACAATAACAGCATACCAGATGTTAGATAGAATAGAACACCAGAAGAAGATAGAAGACTTACCTAACAAAAAGCTTGTGTTTATCTCTGTCCACTGCTTCAGCAGTTCGTCCAGGCCCCACAAATTTTGCGCTGAATAGCAGAGAATCATCATTCCTACCATCTTCATCTTCCGGACGACCTACTGCGGTAGAAGCATCATGGCTTTGTGGCTGCTGTGACTCCTCTTGCTCGAGTCCCTTGCGGAAAAAATCAACACAATATTTCTCCTCGCCTTCCTCATCAGAAAGTTCTCCCCTTACTAACTTATCATATAGCTCTGCCTTCTTCTCCAAAGCTGCATAGCTGGCTGACCCATCATTGATCGCTTTAAGCTCCAGCTTGTCCCTGGATTTCCAGAGCAAAAGGAGAATCATCAGACCCTAATCCAACAAAATGATTACACAATATATGCATATTTAAAGAGAGTAAAAAAACATAGGTACTTGAGAGCGCGGGATTCGACGCCGGAGTTCTTGGCGGAGAAGGGATCAGAGGGAATGATTTTCTTCTTGGCGCGGTGGTAATTGACATCTGAAACGGTGGAGGACAGCTTGGAAACCTTGGCCTCCTCCTGGGATTTGTAGAGCTGGGCCTTGAGCTCTAGGATCGAAGAGGCACCCACTCCTTCTATGGCTCTGTGCTTCTTTGGCAATATCGACGACTCCGTTAGCCATCCCAGTGACTCGACCGCCACCCTCCTCTTCTTACCCTCTTCTTCTCCCATTTCCCTCAAAAGAAAACCAAAACCAATAGATCAATAAGTAAATCCCTGTCGTTACAATTTCTTTTAGTGGATTCTTGGGGAAATCAGTGATCCCTGGTGCGAATTCTCTCTCAAACCAAAGGCTTCTTCCTCTTCCTCCTCTCCTTCCTAGGGTACTGTCGCTGGTTCTCGTTCTGGAATATTAAACAAGCAATTGATTTTGATTGGGTTGGGGATGTGGATGCGGTGTGGAATTGTGGATTGTGTCCTCGGTCTGCACCCGCCCCGTAAATTTTAACTTGGGTCTGCGGCCTCTGATCCATCTCATCTATTACAATTGGGCCTCGGGCCTATATTTGGCAACCACAATGTAGGAATAAAGATAGTATATTATATTATAACTTTATAAGAGGGAACTATAATTATTTTTTTATGTATTTTGACTTTTTGCCCATTTTAAGTACATAAGCTCTTTTTTTCCCCCTCCGGACAGGGGAGACCGCCTCTCGTTCTCGGTTCAGTGGGTTTTTCCTCGTTGTTGTGCGTTAGAGGTGACTGATTGAGGAATTTTTCGGATGTTGATGCATCTTTGTATTGGTTCTGTGTATTGTTTTTCTTCTTTTATTGGTTGTAGTGTGGTGGTTGCAAATCTAATGAGCTTAAAGGAATGAACCTTCATTGATCTACGTTTTTTGAGAGGTATGCATGGCCATTTGAACGATTGAGTAGATTTGACCAGAGGGAGATCTGTTGTTGGAGTGAGGAGGTAGCATCCCTAGGGTTTAAAGAGTTCGGTTGAAGAGAGTGTCGCAGCCCTAGTTAAACGAGGTTGAGATGCCGATCAGGGTCCTGCTCTTTCGTTTTCTTCCTTCTAAGTTGGTGATTGATCTACACTTGAATGGTTTACTAGGCTTTATGGCCTTTATTCTTTGCATGGCTGTTTGTAGGTTCTAATTTGGTTGTTCTATCTTTTGCTAGGTAGTTGAGCCTCTATCTGCTAGTGAAAGTTGCTTAATTGAGCGATACCCGACGGGGCAACATGGGTGACTGTTGATCAGATTCTTAGCTGCGGGTTCTCCACTTGTTAGGATACCTGATTTAGGTTGGGATCTGAATTGGGCCTATTTAGTATTTTACAAGCCTATATTATTTTTATGAATTATGGTTAGAATTATTTTGTGTAGTGCCATAGGATCTTTTTAAACATTGTATTTCTCAACGTTTACATCCCTTCTAATGATGTGGATCGAAGCATAATGGATACTCTTCTGGTTAAATGGTATTAATGAAAATAGTAATTTATTATTTTTAATAACAAAGCCTGAAAATTTCTTAATTCATCATGTTATTACTATAAGTTCACATATAATTACATTAATCTTAATAAAAAATGCTTTAACTGTAACAGAATTTAAAAAAGGAATTGATCTTGATTTTGAACCTGTTCTTTTCATGACTTTGCTTAAGCAATTAAAATAAGAGATCTAACATTTAAAGTATTTCATAAAAAGTATTTGATTCTACAATACATATTGATTGGGTGGATCAAGTCATACTTAAAAAATATTTCTTTTTTTTTATTTTTTAACTCATTTAGATGTAATTCAATTTTTTCTTTTAAAATATATAAAAAAAAAAACTTATATGTACTCTTAAAAAATAGTGACAAACGTAAATATATCGCATGTTAATTACAAATTCATAACACATTTCATTTCTCATTACCAACTCATTCAATATCATACAACTAGATAAATGCTTACAAATCCTTTTATTTCTTAAAAAAAATAAAGTACAGCATACAAACTCGGTATATATACATCTTGTACAAAGCAGTATCTAGTGTTCCTTCTCTAGTATCCATTGCTAAATATCTGGATCAAGAAGGAATATATATATATAGAAGAAAATTCAAACCCAATATCTAAGAGAGCTAATTAATTATACTCTATTTTTTCATGCATGCACTCCATCTATATATATGTATAACTTTTTGAATCTATCAATGAAGTGCAAACATCAAAAAATAAAGTATATAACCAAAACCATATAATTAAAATGCTAAAGAAATTTCATGTTACTTAATTAATTATTAATAATGTTATTATAACTAGTCAAACAAGTTCCTTAGTGCATTTCTTTTGGCACATGGTTCAGGCACTAAAACCTTTTGGGTGTCATCACTTTGAGCAGTAATATTGGTGGGTGTGATGGGCTCAATATTGCCTAAAATCACTCCTTGCTTTTGCATATACTCCCATTTGTCTTGAAAAAGGTAGAAGAAAGCCATGAAAGAGACCTGGGATGTGAAAAGTATAGTCCAAATCCTTGTCTTTGCTGATATTTTCTTGCGGTAAGCTTCTAGGCCTGTGTAGATGTTGATGATCCCAACTAGAGAGATTAATGTTCCAAGTATCCAATGCAGAAAGTACCATGTGCTTCTTCTTTTACTCCCTCTGCAGGATTTTTCAAGAAAATTATGTTCTAATATATTAAACTTCCCAAAAAAAAAATAAAAAAATAAAATCACTAGTTGTGAAGGAGGGCTGATCAAGATGACTTGTGTATATATACCTAAGAGGTCTCAGAAATCCAATAACAGCTTGCACCCAAACGGCACCGTAAAGGGCTAAACCTATCCTCTGGTGGTTGTTATCAAATGAATTCTCAAAGGATTTTATGGACATGATAGCTCCAGATGTGGCAAGAAGCACTAAGAGTACCTGCCAGTTAAATGGAATTATATATAGAATACTATAGGCGACTTTAGCATGCAAGATCACAACTCATTTCAAATCCCAACAACAAAAATTTATGAGGGGTTTGAAAGTTTGCTTAGTGTTTAAATAATTTATACACCTATGCAATAATTCTTACAAGTTGAAAGCTCAAGAACTGGTAAAAATTAAACTAGCAAATGATTAGGATCACTTGTGTGTGTGTGTGTGTATATATATATATATATATATATATAATAACTCATGAAGACAAATCTTTGTTTCTTGATTTTTAAGTATTCATTATCAGTATAGTTAAACTGATTTGATTTACTATTAATTAAAACTATTAATAAGCTACTAAAGGGGCAAAAATTAAAAAAAAAAAAAAAAGCAAATTGGAGACATCATTATTAAAGTTAAAATAAGCTATGATGATATAACTTAGCAAAAGATATTGCATGATCACAACTAGTGACTCTCAGAGGATATTGTAGATGTTTAAAATTAACTTTAATTAATTACCACTATTTGAAAACTCTGTTCCTTTCTTTTTCTCTTCAACAATTCATTTTTTTTTTCTTTTGGGTGGTTGGAGACTTGGAGGGGTTGGATATGAAGGTTGAGAAACGAAATGAAGCGTGAGTTGCAGAAGAGAAGCAAGAATTTAATTAATTACCTGCAAAATCACATGGAGATACAAGAGAACTTTCCTTCTGCTTCCACCTTCTTCTCTGTGTGATATTCTAATAATAAGTATCCCAAGAGGTGCTAAGAACCCCAAGGAAACCCATAAGAGAACCCCATGAAGAGCAACATCAGATTTCATCTTATGACTTAGCTGCAAAGAAAGTATATAATAATAAAACTTGATTAATTATGCCATTCGCTTTTGTTAACAAGAAGATCACATGATTGGAAGAAGGATGCATGTAGAATTCCTAAGACATGAAATAGAAGTAGAAGTATATATATATATATATATATATATATATATATATATATATATATATATAACATTGTGAGTGTTATACCTTGCGAGTGTTTTCTGATCTTATGCTCTTGTGGCCTCTAACATCTTCATGGGATAAGCAAGAAACAAATGACAGAAGAGTAACAAAGCATTCAAGCAAAGACAAAGATGATAGCAAACGAAAATTTCGCATTCTTCAACCTCCAAAATAAAAACAAGAATTGCAACCAAAGATCCTATTTGATTCTCTCTCTTCTCTAGAAAGACAGAATTAAAAATTCATAAGAATAATGTTGTTAGATTTGGATATGGGAACTAACAAAGGTTTTTGAGATTATTGGTCGACAACATATATTAATTTATACGAGGAATGAGTAAATGTGGGAAGATGGCAAGTGATGAATACAAAAAGGAGGCTACTAGCTATAGCATGGCTTTTAGTTTTGGATTTATGAGCAAGCATGGATGTTAAATGGTGGGTTGATGTCTCGCCATTAGCTAGAAAAAGAAGATAGAAAGTGGAGATTATGAATTATTTTATCAATTTTCAACAAAGTGGGGTTGACAATGACCGGCTTTTTCGTTGTACAAAATGAGAATGTGGGTTGGCAAAACGCAAGATGGTCAATTCTCCAATGATAGAGAAATTCAGGACAATATATAAATATATATATATATATATATATATATGTATGGACTACTGCGGATTTGGCCTTCTTTTTCTATTTATGTTCATGAAGAAAGTTTTCCTTTTCCCTTCATCCCACTTGCTGCCATTTTCATGTGGTGCACATTCCTATGAACCCACCCATTATTAAAAAAAAAAAAAAAAAGGAAAAAAAAGAGAGAAAATTGAGTTCTTGCAGGTAGAATTGATAAAAGTTATATGAGAAAGTAGAATCATTAAGTGGGCTTGGTTAAAGAAATGGAGTTTGAAGCTTAATTTGTAGTAAGTGGTGACAGACAGGAGGAATATCATTTT
Organism: Hevea brasiliensis; assembly: GCF_030052815.1. Classification (NCBI taxonomy): domain Eukaryota; kingdom Viridiplantae; phylum Streptophyta; class Magnoliopsida; order Malpighiales; family Euphorbiaceae; genus Hevea; species Hevea brasiliensis. Next base: position 60,470,711 of record NC_079507.1, on the reverse strand, counting down.
CAACTGAGACTTTATGTAAGACCAACATGATCGATCATTCTTTTACGTAAAACAGGTCCCATTTCATATGATAACTGAGTTTGACAAGTGTGGCTCTTGGATCCGTTTGATCATTCAGATTAACTCTATATTGAATTTATTACCGAGTACCTCAAAGTTGGTAGAAATAGATTTCTTGGACACAAATTACCGTCCAATTTTGGCATGACAGCAATTTCCATGACCCAAATTTCAATGAAATACGCAAGATTAATATAGCTATCATTTTACTACAATCTGATCTTACAAACTTCAATATTTTGCCCATTGTTTAAAGGAAATCCATGTAGAAGGTAGTTAAAAACAACATATAACGTGGAGGCGTCAGCTTATTGGAGACAAAATGAAGTAAAGATATCGAATATATACATAGAGAGAGAGAGAGAGAGAGAGGTCCCATATGCATGCAATTTTATAATATTGCACTTAATTTCATAAGTTTCATGATAAGGGGAAAGCGAAGAGGTGATTATGTATGATTTTTTATCATGTGTCCTGTCGATGGGCATCATTTGCTTCTAACAAACTACTTATTCCATATTTTTATAGAATTTTTACTGTGTTTTTTAAGAAAAATTTAAGCAAACAAAAACATTATTGAGAGCATTCTCAATATTCCTCCATCAAATAATTCTTCTGTGAGGCGGCAAACATTATTGAGCAAAATACTGCAAAGAAAAAGTAATTATGTCTCAGAAGAGATAATAAAGGTGGGCAGCTTGGGTTGGTATTTTAATATGTTTCTTCAGATTAGCTGCTATCTTGAAAGGGGTAGAAATATTTTTGTTAATCTGGTGGAAAGATATATACTCAAATGGATGATTACGAGGATTACAAAGTCATAACAATCACTACCTTGAATTATAAACAATTAGAAAACAAGAGACTTGGTGGGCAGTCACCATCATATTAATTTTGATTAGGGGATGTAGAAAATCTGTGCAATCACCATCTTAACAATGTGATTATGTGTTTAATTAGATTTTTGAGTGGCGCCTATTGTTGCAGATGACTGAGCAGCAGAGTGTTACTAGTAAAAGCAAATAAGAGAGGAAGGGAAATCAAATGAAATCTGTATTTTTTTTTTTTTTTTGAAAAAAAAAATTGAAATCTGAATTTATAACATTGTTATTAAAAGCCGAAAAGTTTTGAACCTCAGCCGCTAAGGATCATTTTGCCTTTTGTTCAAGACAAGACGATTAAGATAACAGCCATCAGCACAATATACCCACATTTCCAACCCATTCTGAAGGACCTAAAGTCGCAAACAGTTTTAGTACCAACTTCTTTGGTGAGATTTAATTCTCATAATCTCATGTTGGTCAAAACGAAAGCAAACTTGCATCGCATATCTGACAATATTTTCCGTTTGATAGATTCTTAAAAAGGAAATTTTGATATTTAATTTTTTTTAATCAAAAGATAAGAAACTTCATAAACAAGAATAAACCAAAACAAAACTTTACCAGCAAGCATTAGAACTAATAAAGCCCAAGCTTAGAAAACAACACCAACCCATGGCCAAAATTACAAAGTTCCTAAAGCCCAGCATACAATAAGTCCAGCCCCAAAAACCAAACACTAAGACAGAATAAAGCAATCAGAAATAGAGCAGCAACAGGAACGGGTAGCAACATCGCCACCATCTCTGAAGGGTAGTCACCGGAGGATCTATACTACCCAGGAAGAACAGGAGAGGACATGCAAAGACAAAAGCCGGATCAAAAACCCCAAGAAAAACAGCCCCAGTAACAATGGGTGAGCCGACACAGGAAACCTGAACCTGAACCCGAGGAAGTGCAATTCAGCAGGGAGGGTGGCATCGCAGAACTCTTCGGCATTTCACGAGTCTCTAAAAGTTGGCTACAGCTAGAGATGGATAGAGAATCCAAAAATGCCGAACGTCTGAAAAATCATACCCTCCAACAAACCCAGGAACAAGAAAAAAAAATTCCATAAAACACCACAACCCAGCTCTTTTCAGTATCAATGCAGGTACATGCAGGTCCAGGAAAAGACATCTCTCTATAAGCGTAATAATTAATTAAATTCCATAGAGCATCCTACATACACCCTAAAAGCACAAGGCATAAGGCCGAAAACAAAATTCCAACACTATAATCTACAGTTCTATACATAATCGTTGGGCATACGAACGACTAAAACATGAACGACCAACAATGTTTTTAATATCTAGTTACAGAATTTGTTAAAGCTATATATTCTTCAATCATTGATTATGAAAGTGCGTCAAGTCCACAAACACACGACAAAACAACCAATAATCTAATGAAGATGAAGAGGAACCATTTCATCATTATACCAGACCACAACTTTGACAATACACACGCATCCCAGACCACCAGGCAATCAATTTCCACGAGAGCAAATAAGGGGACATGGCACCAGCGCAAATCCAAAGAACCACAGATTGCACATTTTCAACCTAAACGTAAAACTATTAAACTAATGGAATAAAGCATCAAACATTAATCCATGCCAAGAAGTAAAACAACAACAATATCCCAAATATCAAATCTGACAAATCTACCATATAAGATTTGCAATGAAAGCAATATCCAATAAACAAAAATGACGAGAAGTCTACAAAAATTGAAATCCAAAAGTAGACCAACTTTCATCTTTCTGCACCGCATTCACCAGAGGATAGAGTTTACATAAATAAGTTGGGCCTGGATGCCTTGTATGTTGTCTTGAGCTTTCTTGTTGGTGGTCTGACCTTCTTGAACACCAATGGAAACTTAATTTTCGAATTATGGAACTGCTTGGTGCTCTCCCTCTTGCATAACTTAGCAGGAATAGTGGCAGTCTTTATAATCTGAATGCAAGGGAACCTGACTCTGTGTCGAGAAGCCATCTCATTGTACATTTGTTCCACAGCACCATTGAGAGTTGTATCACGATATTCCTTGTACATGTTATGGTAACCTGTTCGGCTTTGGTAACGCAGCCAAATGCCATAGTTCTTGATCTTGGTTGGGTTCTTCTCAAAGATCTACAAGGCATTTTACATAAAACATCAGCAAAAGGAATAAGGAAAAAGTAACTACGAAAACATCAAACAAAAAACTTAAATGCCACATCATCACCCAAGGAAACATAACTGAGAGGAGAAAATTCAATTAATGCAGTACCATAAATCATACAATTGAAATAGACTAACATAAAGAGTACAAGTAACAAATCCAGTGATGAAAAAGCAACAGAAGTTATTGCTTCAAGGAATGAGTAATATTACTTACAGATAGTGAAGCATAATAAACATCACTGTTTCAGTAAATAGTTTAGCTAGGGATGAGAGTTTTCTCTCTAATTCAGTTTCAAAAAATTTGCAAAATAATGATTTCCAAGTGCAACAAGACTGTACATTGACTTTCAAATGGATAAGAAATAGACTAAAATAAAGAGCAAATATAGTTGCTCCAGTGTTCCCCCCAAAACAATCTGGAATAGCTGAGGGAGAGATGAAAGAAGCAACACAAATTATATTGCTTCAAGGGAACGAGTCAAGTGGGAATGAGTCATATATCTACACTGACCAGATAATGAAGCATCCAAAACTAATTCAGCCTGCATAAATATTTTGGCAACAACATAAAATTTGTCATCAAATTCAGTTTCAAGCAAATTGCAAGAGACTAATATTTCCAATTGTATTTGACTGTCAAGTGTTTTTTAAATGAACAAGAAACAGAATAACTTAAAGAGCAAATGTAGTTGCTTCAGTGTTCCCCCAAAGCAGCGCGGAATAGCTGAGGAAGAGATAATGAAAAAGCAACACACTTTATATTGCTTCAAGGGAACGAGTCAGTGGGAACAAGTCATATCCACACTGGCCAGATAATGAAGCAACCCAAACTACTTCACCCTAATTTCTTTGAAGTCCAAACATATCCCTAGACATTATAGCTAACATAAAAGCTCTCTTCTCGAATTCAGCTCTAAAAAATTTTACACAAATGAGAGTTCCAATGTCAATAATAATCATGTACATACAGTTCCTTTTGACTGGATACGACATGGTCTAACATAAAGAGCAAATGTAGTTGCCCCAGTGTTCCCCCAAAAGCAGCAGGGAATGGCTGAGGGAGAGATAAAAAAAGCAACACAAGTGTTATTGCTTCAAGGGAACGAGTCAAGTGGGAATGAGTTATATCCACACGGACCAGATAATGAAGCACCCAATCTGGTTCAGCCATAATATTTCCTCAAAAGTTTAAGCATACAACTTCAGTAAATAACAGTTTGGCTAGAACAAGATTGATTAAGCCATGCATATTGTTTATCCATATCACAAAACTATAAAGAAAAGGCATTCATGGCTAGATGACTGCATGGTTTCATGAAAAAAATATATATATATCACAATTTTCATTCCATAAATTGATTGTGAAAACCAACAGAAGGTATAAGCGGGCACAAACAAACATCAAGATGAAGAGTTTTCAAATCCTATTAAGACCTTTCACTGAAATAAAATTAATTCTGGAACAACAAAAAACCTGGTTCAATGCATAACAACATAGGAAACTAAAATCCAAAATAAACAAATCATTAGAATCAAATATCATTCTTGCAAAGTTCTATCACACGCTACATTTTTTACACAAGTTATCCTCGCAGTCAGCTGTGCCAACACTAAATTGACATTTAGCATTTATACCTCATTGATAGCAAGAACTTGGCCGTTGCTCTTCTTGACCTTCTTCAGCTTCCTGAGGAAGTACCTGTCAATGAACAAACATAAATAACAAGTGCCACCAAAATATCCAATATGGAATCCATCCTAAACTCAAAACACTAAATCTAATAATAACTCACCAGAACTTGGACTTTGCGCGAACCTCATTCGTGGCCCACAGCTTCATCCTGTAAATCTTAGGGTGCTCGTCATTCTCAGTAGGCAACCCTCTTCCAACAACCTGGTACTGGTGAAACTGCACCCACCATCGGAAAAAAAAAGGGGGCCAAAGTTAAATTTTTCCTAAAGGAATTACTTCCAAACCTGGTATGCAATTGCTAAAAAAGTTCCCATAAAAACAATAGCAAAACAACACTTTCCATGACAATTTCATACCATTCAAATCCTTATTACCACGAAAGCTAAATGGTTCAAACTCCTGAGTTCCTAAATCTATGGGAAATGGATCCTATTATCTGGTGTTTTAAGAGATATCAGATAGATCATGAAACCAACAGAATACAACTGAAAGTGGATTATCCAAACAAGTAAAACAAATTAATCTAGTAATATAAAACTTATATAAACCAAAAATCCAAAAATAATAGAGCAATGACGAAACAAAGCAAGCCACAAAAAACCAGCTCAAAATGTAGAAAATGGCTTGGTTGCTTGGAAATCCAGTGAAAGGAAAAGGAAAGTGATTTAGAAATCGTCATCAAGCACGCATCAAGTAAAAATTCGCATATTTTCCCAGTAACCAAAGAAAGTAAGATATAACCCATAAAACAAAAAAATCGTGCTAAAATGAGGATTGAAAAACCACAATACAATCACCAAAGAGAGAAATCGAGTAGTGAGGCTGCGTTTGAACTCACCCTGTAAGTAACCATTTTTCGATGTAAGCGAATAAAATGTGAAAATCTCCAGGTTGCTGTCTCTCTCTCAGAAGAGAAGCGTAAGGTTTTCTTCAATTTATATAAGAGCCGCAAGCGAGATCGGAAACCCTAATTGTAAGGATTACTATAGAGTGACTTGTAGTTTGAGAAAGAGATGGTGAAGGCCCAATTAGAGTCTCACACGAAGTTATGGCAACTCTCGATTTAAAAAAATAGAAAAAGTTTAATTTCTATAATTTTAGTTACTGCAAGGTATAAAGCTAGCGCAATACTGTGGATATAACTTTTTATTATTAAAATTTTTTATATTATTATTAATAAATAAAATTTTTTATTTATGTATATTTTAAATAAAATTATTATTTATATATTATTATAAAATTATTTCATTATTTTTATTTTCAGCACACATAAAATATAAAAACTAATAATTTTATTTAAAAAGTATAAACTTCCACCAGAATTGTTGCTTATCACTTTCTATTTGTCTTTTTTTTTTTTTTTCATTTTCCTTCGCTGCTACCGTTTCATTGTAATGGTCAAACAATGTATTTATAAATAAATTTTTATGTTTGACATTTTCGCCTAAAAATGAATATTCAGATTCGAATTTCATTGATTGATTTTTTAAGTACTTAAAAATTGAAAATTATTTACAATGAAGGGATGAAAATATTACAAAACTTAAGAATCCCCTGTTGCACATTGAAAATTTTTAGATTAACTTGTACTCTTAAGCGATTACAAGTCCACTTGATGATGAGAAGACGTGTTCTTTTGAACCGAGAAGCTTTATGGAGGATAAGATCTAGCTAGTGGCTACCATGCAAAGATGTACAATTGTTTTTTGGGCTTGGGCAATTCGTAAATTACAGGCCATGGAGGAATAAGGCTTTTCAAAACTACATTGACTCCACAAACGCCATAACCCAACCCTTCAACAAGGATGTCTTCAACTACTAGAAAAATAGCATAATCTGTGAAATTGGGAATCGAGATCGATGGGATTTGATGGATTCACTGTGCTTCATTTTCATTCCCAAGATATTGGATACCCTCTCAATATCATCACCCCCCCCATCTAAGAAGATGTTTTTCCAATAAATTGGTTTACTCTATATATGGTAAAGAGCTATCAAGTTTGGGGAATAACAGTCTGCTTGCTACTATTTCCTAATAGCAAATTGGCACTAGAATTTAAGTCAATCATGTGTTTAAACTTCATGCACAAGTTAATCTGCTAATTCCAACATATAGCATAGTATTTTTCAAACAAATTTAAACTTAATGTTCCAAATATATCACCTTTCCTTGATCATTTTCTTTTCCTCCTATTAGCATACATTTACAAAGGACATTACTAGCATTTCAAATGCATACAGAACAACTTCATTATTGTCTTCGATTTAGGTGGTTTTGATTGTGCGCTTGAGTGTTGTGATTTCCTACTACTCATCGAAGATCGTTAGGAAATAGCACAAAGGCAGCGGAAGATCAATCTTCTACTAAAGTGATTTTGTGCACAATATGTTTTTGTGAGAATGTTAAGTTCAATAGCTTTGAATTGCAAGCTTCTGATCTTTCTCTAATTCCCTCTACTTTCCCTTTCTTTCTAATCTTCCAAACACACTTGTTGTGACTGGGTCACAACACATAACCAACCAAAAAAACATTACACATTTAGTGAAACAGCATGAAGTATAAAAATTAAAAGTTTGTAATGGAAAATTTATTGAGCGTGTTACATTGCCCAAAAATGCAAAACTATTCTGCTTTAGTGCTTTGACTAGATGGGGAAAAAATCAATGCAAACAGGGAGTATAAAACAAAGGCAAAAAAATCAATGGAAGCAATTAAGATCATAGAAAATGAGTTATCCAACTAAGGAAGATTAACATTAGAGAGTGAAGTCCTTTTGAGCCCGAGTATCAAAACAATTTGTACAATTATATACTTACTGATAGCAGGTAACATGCTTGACACAATAACTTAAAGCTCCCATCAAAATGCCATTGCTTTAATGAAATGATATCCAGATAAATAAACCATTTTCTGAGTTCCATTTCGTTTTTGAATTGTAATACAAAATGCATTGTGGTAAATGAGCTACAATAACATAACGATATGTTCTTCCTAAGCCAACTTTGATCATAAAACAATGACTAAGCCAATAAAATTTCCAAAAAAAAAAAAAAAAAAACACATATCGACCCTTATTGTTGTGCATCCAATTCTATCTGCACCATCCACAACGATAGCATAGAAATATTACGTCTGACTTGTAATTAACCATGAAGTAATGCACAGAAAGATTTAAAGCCATGGTCTTCCAGACCTAACAGGGTGCAAAAATAATGAATGCCAACTTACGAGAACCATCCCAATATGCCCATACCACGGCAAAGAAGTCACTCAACTTCAATTTTGATATTATTAAAATAACTGTGACAAAATATTGCAAGTTTTCAAGTTAGCCATAGCTAAATTTTACTTACAGTCTGTCAACTTTTAGTGTTTTTTTAGTACTAAGTTTCAATTTTTTTTTTTTTTTAACTCAAAACTCTCTCAACTTTAATTTAAGTAAATTAAAGTCCTCTGTAGTTATAAGTTTATAAGTTATTATAGATAACATATTAATTATTTCTCCTCATGTCACGACCCAACCTATGGGCCAGACCGGCACTAGGACCTGGGCCAACTTAAAGCTCCCGAGGCCCGTAGTAAGCCTAACTAGTTATCAACCCATAACCAAGCACACAATTTAGGCCCAATATGCATAGAAAAATAATTTAAATTAAAATGTTAAAATTTTATTTCGGGCCAACTTAGCCCAAAAATTTCCAGAAACTAAAATTAGGGAAGCCCAGCTCAACCCTGTTACCTCATTTACAAACTGTTTAAATACCATACAAATCTTCATTTATTAATCTCAAAATTTTAAATTAACACAATTTCTAATAAGGTCCACACTATTACTAACACGTGTGGAGTTCTAGATTTCAAATTTAGAAAAGATAGTAAAATAATTAAATAATCAACGTTAAACCTGCAAAGAAGAAAACAGGTTGCTCTGTAAAATAACTCCTCCTGTAGCCTGGAAAAATAGGTGAACAGGAGTGAGCATTCGACTCAGAGAGTAAAATATCAATTTTAACCATAATCTCTATAACTATTTAAAGCTAATGTACCCTGTAGAATGAAATGCAACATCAGCAATATTTTCATATCATAACAGCAAAAAGATAATTTGGAGCACTCACACACCCGATAATGTCAAACAATACATATATGGGAGCTGATCTCCTATACAGCTCTCTTAATCCAAACTGTGCCAGCGAAGAACTCAAGCTCAAACTTCCACTTAATAAACCAAATCGGGGTCCCAGCGAAAAACTCAAGTCGTGTCTACCCCGAAGGACCGGGTCCCAGCGAAGATCTCAAGCCGTGTCTACCCGTCCTGTCCATAGCCGACACTACACCACACGCACGCTAACTCACGCACATTGCTCCAAATTACCACAACAACATCTATGGTACTTTAATAATTATGAATGCAATATAAAACGTGCCTAGTATTTAACTACATAGATACATATTTATAAGTGATGCATGGGCATGCTTGAACATATAATAATATCGAAATTACAATTAAAATTAATATTTTACTCACAGTACACTGATGACTATTGTGGCTGCTAGATGCAGGAAAATAGCTGACATCGATCACCTAATAATTAAATTATAAATTTATTAGTACTAAGTCAAAATAAAACTCTAAGGAGGCAAAAGACAGCCTAATTTATTCCGAAAATCCTGCAGAGTTTCCCCTATACCTGGGACCTACCCAACCTACAAAAAGATTCAAATAACACTTCTAAATTCTCAATTTCCACAATCAAATCTCATCAACATCACATGGCCCCTCCTAGGCCCTCCAAATCAGACAATAGTCATAAACTTGAAAAATTACATTTTAGTCCCTATAACTAGCCCTTTTGCAAAAACTACCCAAATGTGCTCTAAAAATTCTAAAATTTTGCCCCGCGGTCCTTAATAATATTATAAGGCTATTGCAAAAGGAATTATAATTTTCTAATCACCCATAAATATTTTACTCAAAATATTACTCAATTTCATAAGTTTCCAGCAGCTAACATACTCTTAATTCATCTCAATTCAATATTCACATATTTAAACCTCCATCCTCAAGCTTCAATCAATCATATAAAATTTAAATATCATAATTTCAAATAATCTTATATGCCCATATGCTAAAAATCTAACTAAAATCCATCTATATTTTTTCAAAACTATTCTACAATCACTCAAAAATTCAACAAACACTATAGAATATCTCCAAATAATTTTACTTTCATCATATATTTTTCTTAGAATTTTTCTCTAATTTTTTCTGTTTAAGAAACACTGTATTTATGCTCTACAAACAGAGAAATAATAAAAATAATCTTACTCGAAGTTTATCTGTGTCAAAAATTCCAAAAATTTATAAAAAAGCCTCTGGAAGTTGAGTCATCTCCAAAGCCCACTGGAGCCACCGCCGGAACCACCGCGCATGGTGGTCGGCAGCCAGTCGCCGGTGACATTTGCCAGATCTGATCATACCATCATGTTTCTCTCCTCTCCCTCAGTCCATAGGTGGTCTTGGATCGTCAATCCAACAGTCGGATTATCGGAAATCTCGTTGGAAAGTCAAAGAAAGCTGATTTTCTCTCTCCTCGTCGGCGCTGAAAACGGCCACCAAATTCAGCGAGGCTGGTCTCATCCGAAAGGGCTTGCTCTTAGGAGTCCATAGCCGCTGAAATCACTCCAATCGGACGTCAGGATCGCCGGATACAAGCATTCAAAGTTTGGGACCCCCTTTCTCTCTCTCTCTCTCTCTCTCTCTCTCTCTCTCTCTCTCTCTCTCTCTACTGTTGGCCGGATTCCGAGCTGTTGCCGCCGCTTGGGAGGTCGCCGGCCAGGTGGGGAGCCACTTGGGAGGTTGCCGGCCGGTCACCGAAGAAGAAAAGAAGAAGAAGAGAGGGGAGGAGAGAAATTGGGGGGGGGGGGGGGGGGGGTCCGCCACCCCATTTTGTTTTAAATTTTTTTTTTTTTTAAACTGGCAATGACAGTGGAAATCCACTGTCACACGCCAAGTCCCATCCCCATTTCTCTTTTTTTTTTTTTTGTTACATTCTTCCCCCCTTAAGAAAAATTTGTCCTCGAATTTTCGAATAAACAAAGAAATAAGGAAAAGAAGATTATTAGAACAAGTACAATCATTACTCCTCCAGCTATGCAGAGATTAGTAAAACATTTACTTCTCAAACTCCTCGTAAATTATATATGACATTCTACTACTCTCTGATTCTACTATAGTGTTCTATTTGTCATCATCTCTTTCTAGAGGGCTTTTATCTTGTAACTATTCATTGACTATTTTTTTGACATTTCAAATATTCGCTATACATCACTGCTCTTGACTTTATGTCTCATAACTTCAATCAACTTTGGCGCTTATCTCACTTTTATTACGCCCTAACGTGTCTCTTGGTGACTTCAGTCCTCATTCCTTTGTTTCAATAATCTCTGTTTCCCCAAAACATAACTTATGTTCCTTACCCTATTATGTTCTATAAGATGTTTCCTATAGCACCTATCACAGGTATCATGTTCTAAATCTTTACTTATCTTTTGACCTCAATGGTTAGCACCTATGCATCTTGTTCAAGATCTTCACTCTTCTTATGACCTCAGTGGTCAATACCTCTAAATCTTCTCACTCCCATGATACTTCAAATTTTTAATCTTTTTTTGTGTTATTACTAAGGTACTTAGACCAACCTCTGTCCATCTTATGTAACTAGTTAAGTAGAGTTCTCTCCAAGGGCTAAGTGTATCATTTATCAACATTGGAAAGCAAACTAGGTCTCTTCTCTTATGTGACAAAAGTGTTTATATTCCCTGACAACTCAATCCATGTGACTTTATGAATTCTCACTCCTCCTCTGGAATGAGAATATCTGGACTTCTTCCTAAAACTTCTTAGTATGTGGCCTACTTCTGACACATTGGCACTTAGATCGAGACTCTACTACTCCTTTAATCTATCATCTCATAATAACTTGTTTTAAACATCTCTTAGTGTGTTCCTAGCATACCTATTCCTTCTTATCCTCATAATTATAACTAGCTTCACCGAGCTTTCTTCCTATCCTTTGGATCATATCCACTTCCTTTTCCTGTTTCTACTATTGTTGATATCTTTCCAACCTACTGTACTTATTCTTTAACCTTTGTTTTCTCTCATTCTTATACCTTTTCCTTCAAGGATGTCCATTCCATCATCAACTTTAACTTTCTTTTTATTTCTTAGTCCTATCTTGATTACTAGTTCCATTACTTTGAGAATTTTAATCTTACAATTGACCCTTACCAGCACATTCTTCACATTATGTAACACTTGTAATTAACCATAGAAAATTCTTTTTTGTATCTCCTTTTTCCTAACTTAACTATCAGAACATTATCATTCTCTACCAGCCTTAGTAGGAAATTGCTCATTCTGGATGGATAGGAGCCCTAGAAACTATAAGTTTCATCTGAACTAACACGGCTGTGGGAAATATGTGCTATGCCTTAATTCTAAACAAAATACTTCATGTGTTCATTCTCCTTAATATAATCACATATACTGCCTATAGCTTTCCAAACTTCAGCCTCACTTTTCCCATTAGTAACAATTTCATCTATTGAAACTCATCCACAATTAGTATTCCCTCCAGCTTATAGTTTAAAATAGTTGCAAGCCTTAGTAGCTAACTCAATTTAACTCCTATCATTACTCTGATCGTCCTTTCATACTTAACACTAGGTATGCACTTACTGTCATTCTCATATCAGAAAATTGTGTATGAATTGGTGCCTACTAAACTCTCAAATAACTAGGTCTCCTTGACTCAGTCTCTGTTCCTTATATAACATTTTAGAACCAAAAGTACAAGCTAAACTTGAAAAGAAAGAAAAATATATCCTCTTATATTCAACTACGCCCAATTGACCATATAATAACGTTTAACCTATGTTTCTTCGTCTTTCTCTTCAAATTTCATCATCTCCTAGCATAATTGTGCTCTATCTATAAGGTATCATCTACATGAACCCTTTACTGTACCATTGTCCTTCCTGACATGATACTTTATAATTTATTAATTTTACTTATAATCGACCTATGATTCATATCTATCATCATTTATATTGTGCCTTAACTTTTGTTTAATCCTGAAAGATTTTTCTTACTAATAGATTCTTCCAACACTAATGCCACCCTTATCTATGGTCATTAATTTGATCCTTGAACTTTTTAGTGATTTATAACCACCCATACTTGTCACTTTTTGTTCTACCCCTGCTGTTGTTCTGTCATTATTGCTTCACTGCAAAGTGATTCTGTTGATCACACTAAAACTGTTTGCCTGACATTCATACGAACCTCTAACTATCTTCTCACTATCTCAAAGGTCTAACCTAAAGCCTATGTGTCATTATCTATAATTCTTTCCACTCATCATACGTATTTGATCCCTTAGATTAACTTTTATTCAACTTACTATTTACTAACTTCTTTTTCTCTGCCTAATTAGATAGTCCGCAATATCATCGCACACCTTCTAGCTTTTGCTCATTATTATTGTATTCCTCGCCTAATCTTCTTGATACTGTTAACAAGTTAAAAGAATCTTGCCCCATTGCTATCCACTTCACTTTAGAAATAGGGAATAGATAGAGTATGATCCAATCATGAAACTCCAAGCTCTATATTTTAGCCCCTGGCACTACCTCAACTACATCATGCTATGAGTATCACTTTACTAGATTCCACACCTCCATCATTATTCTCACTAATATGGTCCCATTTTAGGTTCTCCATCCTTATCATTCACCTTGCCAATAATAACACTTAGCCTACCCTATATCTTAACTTTGTTCCTTTTATTATGCGCTCTTCAGGTTGTCCTTTCATTTATTTCCTTTATCTTACCCAAAATAGAACTTGTCTATTCTATCCCTGGTTCCATTCTTCTTCCTAACATGATAGCTATACTTGCTAACTATATCTTTTAGAGTCTCTATCGCGTTATCATATGTCTGTGCTACTCAGATTTGGTCCTTTGACCACTTCAGCTAGTACTTCCACTGGCATTTAGATTATATTGCACCTGCAATCAATTGTCCAAACTTTCATCCTGCACTTTCTTTATCCATTGGCCTTCTATGATTTATCTTTGCTAATTTATTACTCTTAACACTATTATAATTAGATTATACTATTGTTTTGAACAATATGAAGTTAGAAAGGAACTCAGGAAATTGCAGTCATACCTTTATTGTACGATTTCTATTCTTATCCTTTAGCTTACATAATACCCTTACTACCTAGAGAACTAATTCTGCAGTAATTATTATTATTATTATTATTATTATTATTATTATTATTATTATTATTATTATTATTATTATTATTATTATTATTATTATTATTATTATTATTATTTTCCATGTTTACTCAATTAGCCAAAACTTAAGATTCTAGGCACCCAAATCCGTCATCCAATTCAAATGATTTACATCCTTCGTGATCTAATTATATATGATTCCTATAATGGAACTTGTATCTTCTGCACGATACCCGAGCCAACTACTCTCTACCACACTCTACAGTCCCATCTGGGGCACTATTTTATTGGTCACCATTATTAGTAATAACCTTCGATCCCTTCTGAAAAGATAGGACTATACCCTAACTTGCTACAACAAAGGTACTACATTTACCACCTTGCCTAAAACCATGTCAAATTAATGTCTCTCTTATCATATCATAGCTCTGTAAATCATCAATTCATAGTTTCGACCTTCTCTAGGTAGTAGGGTTGTACTTTATTCCATACTGATACACACAAGGTATACTATTCTCACTAAGCTCTAAGCAAAATGTTTGTCATACTGCAAAAACCATCCAAAATTGTGACACCCCTTGCTCATCTACAGTATATCCGAGTAAAATATATCACACAGTGTACCGGAACACTCTATTTTATCTCAATCATTTTTTTTTCTTCCTTAATTTATTTTTATCTTAGTTTTGAATATAATTTGTGAAATATAATTCATTTAAGTCATTTATTGAAATTATAATTTATTTGAGGTTCCGAAAATTTTATAGAAAATCCAGCAGAGTACCGGCTAAAAATGGAGAAAACAGTTCTTCGGAACCTGTGAAAAACACTTCCAATATTTTCAATCAATCCCAAACTCCATTTCATCAACAAAATCTCAATATGTTTTTCAACAACATTTCCATTTCTCAATCATTCATCTCATATGATAATCATGTAAAAATCATAAATAAATATTCACTTTTTCATTCATAAACACAATTTTCACTATTTACATTAATACCAAAATACATTACATAAGTTTCAATTACATATGAGAAAATAAAAGTTAATTACAAAATATCAAAATAAAACCTAGTGTCCTACCAATGCACTGATGACGGTGAGGTGACACGGACACTATGCAGAGCTGCAAGAGGTCTCACCCAGTCTGTGGTCTACTGGGCTCTCGGTCAGTATCTCCAGAACCTACGCGTGGCAAAAGCAACGCGCTAAGCAATAATGCTTAGTGGTGCCAATAATAAGATAAAAAGAAATAACATAAAGTAAATATGCAGTGAATGTATTGATGTCTCATTACAAATAAATTTTCGTTGAGTATTTGTAGACTTACTTATTTTATACTTGTTATATTCATTACTTCATTAAATTTATCCACTTTCATTTTTGGTTGCCCAAGTAACCTATCTTGACGATGATTGGTGGATAAACGGGTAAAGCGGCCTTTGGGTATCAAGTACCTCGGGCCGTCACACCATCGGTCACATATGTATCTCCCGGTGTGCAACAGAACAACTAATAAGCTGTAATAACATTAGGCACAAGGCCAAGTCTCAACACAATGTCAGAATGGCTAAAAGCCATGAAATCACAGAATGGCATAATACCATGTGCAGTACTGCTAACTGAACCCTATTGGCATGCCAAGCTGTCCAAACCAATCTTGTTAGGTATACTAGGGCATTTCACACTTTTAAATTTCACAATTTTTGAAATTTAAGTTTTAGTGTTACTATACCATTCATTGATCAACAAAAATGTTGACTTTTGCATAGGCAATAGGTACATTGGTTTTAATATCATCAACATACCACATTTTTGCATTCAAAATTTGTTGGTATTGGTTGCCAATACCATTTCTAAGCTTAATGTTAGTTGGGCAGAATTTTCAGTTTTAACTCCTTGTATTTACTGTTCCATTGGTCAATTTTGCGGTGGGAATTTGGCAAAATGATCAACATGAAAGTTGTTTCTTATTTTGTCTAGTTGAATTTCCTTTTTTGAATCACTCCATTTGGAGTTTTGTAACTCAAGTTATGGTCCAAAAACCACAACTGGCCGGATTGAAATTTTTCTGGACTGACCATATCTACAGTGCAGTGAACAGTGACTTCAACTCACTTTTTGGATAGGTTCTGGTCATAATTTGGGTTAGGTTTCTTCATAAAAGTTGTTGGTCTATATCTCAGCTTATTGTGGGTAAAATTTCAGGTCAATTGGACCATTCTACACTGAGTTATGGCCAAATGACCAAACACTGTTCATTTGGTTATTCTGCAAAAACAGACTGCAGGTTACCCAGATTGGGGCAAGCTTTTGGTCCACTTGGTTTGGTCTTATGGGCATGGTTTCTTCACCAAAGTTGTGCCATTATGTGTCTAGTTTCATTTCCAATTGGCCAAACACCAATTGAACCTCTACAATTCAAGTTATGACTGCCCAAACCTGCTAGACTGATGTCCAATTCTGCAGGTCACCTAGGGCAGCCACACTAAACCTAAATCCCATCACTAAACACACTTCATTTCTTGTTTACAAATAACCAAATGGTCACTAATTGACCATTAAAACTCACTTTCATCATTACATGAGCAAACCCTATTGTTGTTAATTGTCCACATTTTCCATGTTCATACATGCCTAAACTTTGTATTTCACTTACACAATTAGGTTCAATTAATCATTTAACACTAAGGGCAGCCTATGAACCACTTTACTTAAAGCAAACTCATCAACTCTAATCAACCCTAAGCTGCCAAAATTATAGGAAATAAATACACATAATTTTTATTTTATTTTTCTTACTTTTTCTACTTATCTCATGGCATTAAGCATGAATTAAGTAAAAATAGTAAGAGTTTGAACACTAACCTTTAATGGAGAAATTTTCAAGCTTGCAAAAGCCCTTCTTTGTCACTTCTTTTTGCTGCCTTAACCTTGCCCAAGGTGCAAAGACAATTTTTTATGAAAGGTTTAAGAGGTTTTATGAGGGAAATTGAAGGAAATCAAAGCTTAAAGAAAGAAAAAGCTATGGAGGAAGAGAGAAGAGTTCGACAACAAGAGAGGAGGAAGAGAAATCATATTGTTTCTTTCATTTTCTGCCCCATTTATTCATTTTAAATGGGTTATAGCCATGTGTCATCATCTAATTGGGTGAAGGCACACTAATGACATCATGTGATGTCATAAATTCCCATTTAATTTTTTTTTCTTTTCTACTCATTTTCAATTCAATTTTTAGTAATATTTAATCACATTTTATGTCATAATAATTATTTACTTAACTGGACAAGTCGGTCAAAAATCACCTCTAAAGGCGAAATGACCAAAATGCCCTTCGTTTGGCTTAACGGGCCAAAATTGTCTGTACCGATTAAAAAATTTTCTTAAGTATTTTCTTGGCATTCTAATGCCATAGAAACCTCAATGACCCTTCTTTGGAGTCCCAAAAATTATTTTATGAATTTTCCCCCAGGTTTAGGGCTCCTAGTTGCGAGAACCGCAACTTCCCACTAGGTTACCCATCACTTGGGCACCGGCTCATTTAACTTAGTTGTATTTTATTTCTAAAATTTTTCCTAAATTTTTCTTATTAATATTTGAGTTAATTATGGTTCCTCACTTTAGTTTAAATATTTTTTCAGACGTTCTAGCTGTCCGGTTCGACACTGGTCACCGAAACAGTTGAAGGTACGGAGTTGCTACAGGGAGGGTGTTACAATTCTTCCCTTCTAATTTAAATTTCGTCCTTGAAATTTACCTGATGCAAACAGTTGAGGGAACTATTGCCTCATCGTCTCTTCACTTTCCCAAGTTGCCTCTTTGATGTTGTGGTGTCTCCAAAGCACTTTCACCAGTGAAATTTGTTTATTCCTCAACTCTTTCACTTCCTGAGCTAGAATCCTTATGGGTTCTTCTTCATATGTCAAATCCAGTTGTACTTCAATTTCTTCCATGGGATGACATGTGAAGGATCTGAGCGGTATCTTCTTAGCATAGACACGTGGAACACATTGTGGATCCAGCTCTGGTGGTAAAGCTAGCCTGTAGGCTACTGGTCCCACACGTTCAATGACTTCATATGGGCCAATGAACCTAGGGCTCAACTTACCTTTTCTTCCAAACCTCAGTACCTTCTTCCACGGTAACACCTTGAGGAACACTTTGTCGCCAACTGTGTATTCTATTTCTTTTCTCTTCAAGTCAGCATAGTATTTCTGTCTATCTGAGGCAACCTTCAGATTGGCTTTGATTAGTTTTACTTTCTCCTCAGTCTGTTTCACCAGGTCTGGCCCTACTAGTTTGTCTTTGCTCAATTCAGTCCAACACACTGGAGTTCTATATTTCCTCCCATATAGTGCTTCATACGAGGCCATTGGGATACTAGCTTGGTAGCTATTATTGTATGCAAATTCTGCCAGTGGAAGGTATCGATCCCAACTTCCCTCAAACTCAATGACATAACTCCTCAGCATATCCTCAAGGACCTGACATATATTTCACATTATTATTATCATTTTAGTTCAATATTTGTATTAATTCAATTAATTTCAATTGTTTACCTGGATTACTCTTTCTGATTGCCCATCCGTTTGAGGATGGAAAGCTGTGCTGAAGTGGAGTTGTGTACCCAAGGATTCATGTAACTTCTTCCAAAACCTCGATGTAAACCTTGGGTCTCGATCAGATATGATGAAAAGTGGAATTCCATGCAGTCTAACTATCTCACTGATATACAATTCTGCTAACTTCTCCAGTGAGTAGTCAGTCATAATCGCGAGAAAGTGTCTTGACCGTCAATCTGTCTATTATCACCCATACTGCATCATGTTTCTTCTGGGTGAGAGGTAGACCACTTACAAAATCCATGGTGATCCGATCCCATTTCCATTCAGGTATGCGTATAGGCTGTAGCAAACCCGATGGAACTTGATGTTCTGCCTTAACTTGCTGACATGTCAAGCATTTAGTCACATAGTCAGCTATGTCCTTCTTCATACCAGGCCACCAATACTGAAGCTTCAGATCATGATACATTTTTGTACTTTCTGGGTGCATAGCATACACACTGGCATGTGCCTCTTTCAGAATACTGGCTTTTAATTCCCCATTATCTGGTACACATACTCTTCCTTTGTAGTACAGACACCCATCTGCTTTCACCTCATAGTCAATTGCTTTTCCCTCTGAGATTTTGCTCATAATAGCCATTAACTTTTTATCTGCCTTTTGCCCATCTAAAATCCGTTGTAGCAGGTTTGGCCTCACTTGCAACTTAGCCAAAATAGCTCCATCTCGAACTAAAGATAGACGGGCATTCAATGATCTCAACGCTGTGATGGATTTTCTGCTCAAAGCATCAGCAACTACATTTGCCTTCCTAGGATGGTAGTTAATTACACAATCATAGTCCTTCAGAAACTCAATCCATCGCCTTTGTCTAAGGTTGAGCTCCTTCTGAGTTGGCAAGTATTTCAGGCTTTTGTGGTCAGTGTAAATGTAACACTTTTCACCATACAAGTAGTGCCTCCATATCTTCAGTGCGAAGATAATTGCTGCAAGTTCTAAATCATGGGTAGGGTAATTCTATTCATGTGGCCTTAGCTGCCTGGAAGTATAAGTGACCACCTTTCCTTCTTGCATCAATACACACCCTAACCCATTATGAGAGGCATCGCTGTAGACCACAAAGTCCTTTCCTGACACTGGCTGTGTTAATACTGGTGCCTCTGTTAACATAGACTTCAACTTCTCAAAACTAGCCTGACACTTGTCATTCTAGTCAAATCTGACATTCTTGTGTAATAACTTGGTTATTGGAGTAGCTATTAATGAAAATCCCTTCACAAATCTCCTGTAATACCCAACTAACCCCAAGAAGCTTCTGACCTTAGTTGTATTTCTGGGAGGGTTCCATTCCATCACTGCTTCTATTTTATTGGGATCCACCCTAATCCCATCAGCTGACACTATATGTCCAAGGAATGCAATCTCATTCAACCAGAAGTCACACTTGGATAACTTAGCATACAGCTTCTTTTCTCTAAGGGTTTGCAGAACAATCCTCAAATGCTCATTATGTTCTTCACTGGTCTTGGAATACACCAAAATGTCATCAATAAAGACCACTATGAACTAATCTAGGTATGGATGGAAGATACGGTTCATAAGGTCCATGAATGCCGCTGGTGCATTTGTTAGGCCAAAGGGCATCACCAAAAACTCATAATGCCCATACCGAGTCTTAAATGCAGTCTTTGGCACATATGCATCTTTCACCCTTAACTGATGATACCCTGATCTGAGATCAATTTTGGAAAATACTCCTGCTCCCTTCAATTGATCAAACAGATCATCAATTCTAGGTAATGGATACTTATTCTTCACAGTCACTTTATTCAACTGCCGATAATCAATGCATAACCTCAAAGTCCCATCTTTCTTCTTTACAAATAGCACTGGAGCTCCCCATGGTGACACACTAGGGCGTATGAACCCCTTATCCAGTAACTCCTGTAACTGGATTGTAACATCCTCATTTTAGCTAGTTCGTACAGTCTACTGTTCCGGTGATCAGTGTCGGTCCGGACAGCTAGAACGTTAGGAAAAAAAAATTATAAAATAATTTTTGGGACTCCAGAGAAGGGTTATTGAGGTTCTTATGGCATTAGAATGCCAAAAAAATACTTAGAAAAAATTTTCAATCGGTAAAGACAATTTTGGCCCGTTAAGTCAAACGGAGGACATTTTGGTCATTTCGTCTTCAGAGATGATTTTTGGGCCAACTTGTTCAGTTAAATAAATAATTTATATAACATAAAATATGATTAAATGTTGTTAAAAATTTAATTGTAATTAAATAGATAAGAAATGGAGTAAAAATGAAAGAAAATAGATTTATGACATCACCATGAGGTCATTTAAAATTCTCCCAACCAACCCAATGTTGACACATGGCATAAGCTCACTTAAAAGAGACAAATGGGCTGGAAATGGAACAAAAAAATCAGAGTTCTTCAACCTTTGGGGCAGCCAAAAACGTGGAGAGAGAGAGAGAGGAAGAAAAAACTGCATTAAAGCTCACCCAAGCTCCCAACCTCACCAAATCTCACTCCAAAACCCTAGCCTTCTTTATAAAAAAATTAACCTAGTGATGCATGCATTTTAGATCATCATTTAGGAGTAATTTTTGCACATAATTTACCCTTATTCATAACTATATTAGTATATATTTAGTCAATTTTACAATTTTCACATTTCTTAGTTTAATTTTTGGAATTTATTTGTTTTGTAGGTTAAATTTGGAGAAATTTGATGTATTTTGATCAGAGTAGCCATTTGGAGGAGATTAAAATCGAATTGCAAAAATTTTGAAGTTGAGTAAAAAAATGGCCGAGAGCGACACAACCTGCAGCACAACCGAATTAGCTTATGTCGCAGGTTGTGTCGATCGTCAGATATTCGCGCCGAGAGCGACACAACCCGCGACACAACTGACTCGGCTTATGTCGTTTTTACTGGAAAATTGTTGACGTGGCATTTCCGTTACTCCAGCCTTTTTACCTCACTTTCTCTGGATCCTTCCCCCTTTTACCCATTCTAGAACAGTCCCCTCGCCTATATAAAGTGCCCTTTATCACTTTCTTTCCATAGAGAGCAAGGGAGGCATTTTTAGAAAGATAGAAAGAGGGAAAGGGAGGAGCATCTTCTGCATCTTCTTCCAGCAGCAGCAAGGATCACGTTTACGCACTTTTTTCTGCAGAGATCCTTCGCAATTTCTGGGGTTTTTCTACCCCTTTAGCTTACATTTCCATTATTTCTTCATTTCTTCATTTGGGTTTGTCTTTAAACAATGATTTGTGAGTAGTTTATTGAGATTCTAGAGATGGGTTTGTAAATATTGATTTGTTTTGTGGTTTTGAACTGATTTAGCCATTTAAATGAATATTGTTATATTTTGATTTATTGCTTGTGTGCTTATTTCCTTGCTTGATGAATGGGCCCTCATTAAGTTAAGTTTTAATCCTTAATAGATGGACTGAAAAGTGAATATTGGGGATGGATAATCTTGCAATAAACTTTATTTTCTTGGTGTTAGAAATAAGCTAAGAAGATTAAGGGGAACTTTCCAAAAATCAATTAGAGCATTAATTGGGTTTTTGTTAGATTTGAAATACCGTGAAAACAGGGTTTGATTTAATGAAAACCAATTTTGAGATGCTTGAAAAAGGTTTCAAAAATTTAAGAATTGATTTCCCTCAAAATTGCAATTCTCATGTGTTTGGCTAAATTAGGGAAAAATCACATGCAAACAATATTGAAAATCCAATCTCTAGAATCAATTTATTTTTCATTGAAATTAGATATAAATCCTCCAAACCTCATAAATAGCAATTTAAATTTAAATCCAATTTAAATCCAATTTCTATAATCACTTTATTTTTATTTTTATTGAATTTATATTTAATTCCTCTCAATTTCATAAATAGATATTTCAAATTAATTTTTGGGTAATCTAGTTTAATTAATTTTAGTTAATTGATTGATCTAGTTTTAATTCCAAATTTCATTTTACATCTTTAATTTTTGTCTTAATTTTAATTTTTTTAGATTTTATTTTTAATATCTTTTAATTTTTGTCATTCTAATTTGCTTATACTTTTATTTTCAATCTAAGCACAATTCCCTGTGGGATCGATATCAATTTTTAAAACTATACTACTGTGACCCGTGCACTTGCGGACAACACACCGTATCAAGTTTTTGGCGCCGTTGCCGGGGAATTGTTTGTTTTTAAGTTGGATTTTAATTGTTTTAAGCTAATTAGAATTTTTATTTTCTTTTATTTTCACTATTGTTCCTTGTGTTTTTCAGGTACTTTTCTTGTTTATGAGACGATCGAAAAGCACAAGTGATACTGAATTGTTGTTCAATCCTGAAATTGAAAAATTCTGTCGAGCCAACAAAAAGGAGTACAAGAGAAGAAAGGAAGCAGAAAAAGAAGAACAACAAATATTTGAGCAAGAGGAGACAATAGAAAATATGGAGAATCAAAATAGAGCTATTGGTGGAGATAATGGAGGAAACGAGCAAAACGGGCAAAATGCTGTTGTTAATCAAAATGATCCTCAAAGAAGATCCATGTTAGATTATGCTTTTCCTAGATGTACTGATGTGAGAGATAACAGACCTATTATTGGAGCTAATCAATTTGAATTAAAAACTGGTCTTATTCAAATGGTTCAGAATTCACAATTTGGAGGTAGCCCACTTGAAAATCCTCATTCTCATTTGAAGAAATTTTTGATGATATGTGGTACACAAAGACAACCAAGAGTTTCTGATGAAGTTATTCGGCTCACCTTATTTCCATTCTCTCTTCGGGATTCAGCATTGGAGTGGTATGATTCACTTCCACAAGCTATTATAGCTACTTGGGAGCAGCTATCTCAAGCTTTTCTATCTCAATTTTTCCCACCTGGGAAAACTACTCATTTGAGGAATTTGATGGTAGCTTTTAAACCAAGGGATGATGAAACTTTGTATGAATCTTGGATGAGATTTAAGGAGCTTGAAAGGCAATGTCCTCATCATGAAATACCCAAATGGATGATTGTTCAGAATTTCTACACCAGAGTTACTCCAGCCATAAGAAACACAATTGATTCACAAGCAGGAGGAGATTTCATGAGAATGACAAGTGAAGAATGCTATGATCTATTAGAGAAGATTGCTCATAATACCCATTTATGGGGAAATCCTAGAGCACTTGAGCCAAAGAAAGCTGGGATCTATGAACTAGACTCAGTTAGCTACATGAATGCAAGATTTGACCAGTTGACTCAGCTTCTTAGTGATTTTTGCACAAAGGCAACAACCTCAACTCCTACAACTATGCAACAAGTTGCCTTCACAGATGGAACTCAAAGTTGTGGAGTTAATTACTCTTCTTATGGTGATGATTATTTGCAAGAACAAGCTGCTTATGCAGGAGGTTATCAACAGAAACCTATGGGAAATGCTTATTCTAATGTGAACAACTCAACATGGAGACCACAAGCAACTTTTGCTCAACAAGGCCAAAGCTCAAATTATGCTCATAACCAGCAGTTTATGCAGCAAAATAGGCCTCAATTTCAGCCTCAATTTCAGCCCACAAGGCAGCCACCACCTGGATATCAAGCAAGAGCACAACAATCCCTTCCATCCCATGAACCGAAGCCATCTTTGGAGAACATGATGGAGAAATTTTTTGCTGAACAAAGCAAGATGAATAGCAAATTGGAGGAAGAAATGCAACACATGAGACAAACCATGGATCAATTACAAGTCCACAACCGCATGTTGGAGACTCAATTGGCGCAACAAGCAAGCTCATCAGGAAGCAATTCCTATGGGAAACTACCTAGCCAACCACAAAACCCTCATGAACAATGTAAGGTTGTAACCTTGAGAAGTGGTAAAAAAGTTGGTCAAGAGAGTGAAAATAAGAGAGAAGAAAAAGAGAGCACAAAAGAAGAAAATTCAGTTGAGAGCAAGAAAAATGAAAAAGAAGAAGAAAGCAAAAGTGAGCAAGATGAAGGAGAGAAACCATACATCCCACCTGAACCTTACAAACCCACCCTTCCCTACCCTCAAAGATTCATCAAGCATAAACTAGACAAACAATTTGGCAAATTCCTTGAAGTGCTAAAGAAGTTGTATATCAATGTGCCATTCACTGAGGCACTATCCCAAATGCCAAGTTATGCCAAATTTTTGAAGGAGATTCTTTCCAACAAGAGAAGATTAGAAGATTATGACACCATCAACTTGGGAGAGCAATGCAGTGCTATAATTCAGAAAAAGTTACCTCCCAAACTCAAAGATCCGGGTGTGTTTTCCATCCCTTGTCATATTGGTGATAATTGTGTGGCAAATGCTTTATGTGACCTTGGAGCTAGCGTCAGCCTAATGCCTCTTTCAATATATGAGAAGTTGAATATGGGAGAGTTGAAGCCCACAAACATGTATCTTTCATTGGCTGACCGTTCAATTAAGTATCCGGAAGGCATTCTTGAAAATGTGCCTATCAAGGTTGGGAAATTCTACATTCCGGTGGACTTTGTCATTTTGGATATGGAAGAAGACACAAAAGTTCCTATCTTATTGGGAAGACCCTTCTTGGCAACAAATTTGGTGCATTAATTGATGTGAAGGGTGAGCAATTGACACTTAGAGTGGGAGATGATCAAATGATATTCAACATCAATCCAGCCATGAAAAGGAAACATGAAGAAGTTGAGTCTTGTTTGCGGGTAGACATTATTGATGAGATTGTTCAAGAGCATTTCAGACAAAGTTATCCACAAGACCCACTTGAAAATTGCTTAGTCCATGGTGGGAGCATTGATGATGATAATCACAACATGGCTATTTTTGCGCAATACTTGGAAAGCTCTCCACCACATCCCAAGCCACAATTTTTCAACTTGAAGGAGTACAAAACTGGAGATCAAACCACCATCATTAAAGGTAGAGGATGCCCCAAAGGTAGATCTTAAACCTCTTCCTTCCAACCTCAGGTATGCTTTTCTTGGACCAAATGAAACATATCCTGTTATAATTAATGCATCATTGACTAATATTGAGATTGACAAATTGTTGAGAGTTTTGAGAGAATATAGAAGAGTTTTGGGTTATGCAATTGATGATATAAAGGGAATTAGTCCAACAGTTTGTATGCATAGGATTTTCCTTGAGCCAAATAGTAAACCTTCCATTGAACACCAAAGAAGATTGAATCCTACAATGAAGGATGTTGTGAAAAAGGAAATCCTAAAATTACTAGTCTGGAATTATTTACCCTATTTCCGATAAAGGAGTGGGTTAGTCCTGTGCATGTTGTACCAAAGAAAGGTGGGGTGACAGTTGTTAAAAATGAAAATAATGAATTAATACCCACTAGAACTGTTACAGGTTGGAGAATGTGCATAGACTATAGGAAGTTGAACAATGCTACAAGAAAAGACCATTTTCCCCTTCCTTTTATGGATCAAATGTTAGAGAGATTAGCCAAGCATTCATTCTTTTGTTACTTAGATGGATATTCTGGTTTCTTTCAAATTCCAATACATCCTGATGATCAAGAGAAAACTACCTTTACCTGTCCCTATGGCACCTTTGCCTATCGAAGGATGCCATTCGGATTGTGTAATGCGCCTGGCACATTTCAAAGGTGCATGATGGCCATTTTCTCGGATTTTATTGAAGAAATTATGGAGGTCTTCATGGATGACTTTTCAGTATATGGCACTAATTTTGATTCATGCTTGACTAATTTGTCTAAAATTTTGCAGAGATGTGCTGATAATGATCTGGTGTTGAATTGGGAGAAATGCCACTTTATGGTCCAAGAGGGAATCGTTTTAGGGCATTTGATCTCAAATAGGGGAATTGAAGTGGATAGAGCCAAAATAGAAATTATTGAAAAAATGCCACCTCCAACCACTGTCAAAGGAGTGCGAAGTTTCCTTGGACATGCTGGGTTTTACCGGCGATTTATTCAGGATTTTTCTAAACTTGCTAAACCCTTAACAAATCTTTTGAATCATGATGTTAAATTTGATTTTAATCAAGATTGTATGGTTGCTTTTTGCAGGTTAAAGACGGCATTAACAACAGCTCCTATCATGCAACCCCCGGATTGGACTTTGCCATTCGAAATTATGTGTGATGCAAGTGAGTTTGCTGTTGGAGCTGTCCTTGGCCAGCGAAAAGATAGAAAACCTTATGCCATTTACTATGCAAGCCGAACCCTTGATGAAGCTCAAGTTAATTATGCCACAACTGAAAAGGAGTTCCTTGCGGTAGTATTTGCACTTAATAAATTCCGTTCTTATTTGGTCAACTCAAAGGTAATTGTTTTCACTGATCATGCAGCAATAAAGTATTTAATGAGCAAGAAAGAAGCTAAATCTAGGTTGATTAGATGGATATTGTTACTTCAAGAATTTGATTTGGAAATAAGAGATAAAAAGGGTGTTGAGAATGTGGTGGCTGATCACCTTTCTAGGATAAAAACTGAAAATAAAGATGATGAAATTGTGCCAATTGATGAATTTTTCATGAATGAGCAGTTGTATATGTTGAATTCTGCACTTCCATGGTTTGCTGATATTGTGAATTTCTTATCTTGTGGTGTCTTGCCACCTGATTTATCTTGGCAGCAAAAGAAAAGATTCTTGCATGATGTTAAATTTTATTCTTGGGAAGAACCTCTTTTGTTTAGAAGATGTAATGATGGAATAATTAGGAGATGTATACCAGAGGAAGAAATGCATGATGTTATTTACCATTGTCATTCCTCTGAATATGGTGGTCATTTTAGTGTCTCAAAAACTGTTGAAAAGGTCTTGACATCAGGTTTTTATTGGCCTAATATGTTTAAACATGTGAGAGACTTTGTAAGCAGGTGTGATAGGTGTCAAAGAGTAGGCAACATTTCCAAGAGAGATGAGATGCCCCAACAGTCCATATTAGAAGTTGAATTATTTGATGTGTGGGGAATTGATTTCATGGGGCCATTTCCATCTTCTTATGGGAATAAATATATCTTGGTAGGGGTGGACTATGTATCTAAATGGGTAGAAGCTATTGCTACACCTACCAATGATGCAAAAATTGTGGTGAAATTTCTAAAAAAATTTGTTTTGACCAGGTTTGGTGCCCCACGTGCCATAATCAGTGATGGTGGTAGCCATTTTTGCAACCACCAATTTGAAAAATTGATGAGAAAATATGGGGTAAAGCATAGGATTGCCACACCATATCACCCTCAAACAAATGGCCAAGTAGAAATCACAAATAGAGAAATCAAGCAAATCTTGGAGAAAACTGTCAATAAGTCCAGAAAAGATTGGTCCCTTAAATTAGATGACACTCTTTGGGCATATAGAACAGCATTTAAAACCCCCATAGGAACTACACCTTATAGGTTAGTTTTTGGGAAATCATGCCATTTGCCCGTAGAGTTAGAACATAAAGCTTATTGGGCCATAAGAGCAATCAATTTTGATTTACAAGCTGCTGGACATAAAAGACTTTTGCAACTTGATGAATTAGAAGAATTGAGACTTGATGCTTATGAAAATGCTAAGATCTATAAAGAAAGAACAAAAAAATGGCATGATAAGCATATCAAGAAAAAGGACTTTAAAGAAGGAGATTTGGTTCTCTTATTCAATTCAAGGTTAAAATTTTTTCCAGGAAAATTAAAATCAAGGTGGTCCGGTCCATTCAAAATTGTGAAAGTTTTACCTCATGGTGCTGTGGAAATTTTTGGTGAAAAATCTGGTAATTTCAAGGTAAATGGGCAAAGGTTGAGGCCCTATTCAGTTGGTGAGCCAATTGAGAAGATAGCAACTTGCTATCTTTCTCATTCTCCATAACATCTTGAGTGAGTATGGTCAAGCTAAAGACCTAAACTTAGCATTTTTGGGCATAACTCATAATTTTTCATTGATTCTTTATTTCTTTCATATATATATTTGTTTTAAGTTTTTCTATACTCCTTATTCAGAGTTTAACATTGTTCTAATTTCCTTGTGCAGATGGGATGCAATGCATTGCAAGCAAATGAGCATTAAAAAAAAAAAAAAAAAAAAAAAAAACATTTCATGTCTTTAATTTCGTTGCTTAATTAATTAGTATTTTGAACTTATTTAGTTAATATTTTGTTTGTGTTGTTTTTCTTGAACTGTTTACTTATTCAGTTTTTTTTTTTTTTTTTTTTTAGTTCCTCATAACGTACATTTTTCTTTTATATCTTTAGTACAATTGCTCACTTGCTTTGATTTGCTATTTCGAATTTACACTTGATGGTTACATTTTTGAGCTTAACTTCCTATTTCAACTTTTTGAGTTTAATTGATTTAATGGATTCCATTGCACTGTTTCTTTTGCAATGAGTGCAGCAGCTGTCCACATTTTATCTAATTAAATTGGCTGCACTTCAATGAGGTAATAATTCTCATCTCAGCTTGTGTCACTGTCAACACAAGTTGTGCTATCGCTTATGCAACAGGGTAATAATTCTCTATGCACATATAGCCCAATTATCCCATTCCTTGCACCCTTTTAACATTGAGGACAATGTTCATTCTGAGTATGGGGGAGAGGGTAAATTTTTTGCAAAAATTATTTTTCCTTGCAAAAATTATTTTTCTTTTTCATTTGCATATAGCGACACACTCATTACTTCATACTTGTACATATTCACGTATATACACTGCATACATACTTAGTTGCATATAGGTTGACTATACATTTACACTCATGCATATCATTCACTCATTTAAAATTTTTGGATTTTTAAACTAGTCTTTGAACTACATAAGCTACTTATTCAAGCAATCCAACTTGCCTTTAGATGGTTAGTGGAATGAAAGTTCCAGCTGGGTACAAAGTCTTAAGCATTATTCTTTCTCTTACTTAATAGCTGAAAATTAATACATTCATCTAGGTATGCAGATTCTGATTAGTTATTTTGAGTTTTGAGTGTCTGGATAAGCCTTTAAGAAAGAAAATGGTCATTGTCGTCTCACCATTCCTAGAACAAGCATCTTAGATCTTTCAAAGCGAAATTTTTAACTTGCATTTGATAAGAATATGATTTAGGTATTTCTTCATATTTTAAACCTCGCATTTAGCCTTAACCTACCTTAATTTCATTTTAACCCTTGCAAACCCCCTTGAACCTTAATTCCCTAATTTCTTTGGAACCCAAATCATTTACCTAGCCATAAAACCTAAACACTACCACCTATCTATGAGAATAATATTTTAGCAATTAAGTGCATAAAAAAAAAAAAAAATTTTCGGAGGATTGAAACATCTTGAAAAGTGCTAGAGTAATTGTGAAAAGTTGAAAAGGTCACCAAAATATCCCAAAGGTAATTTTGGGTGTGACATGAAATAGGGACACATACAAAATATATTATAAAAGTAGTCCCTTTATTGTGTTAGCACTTGAGATTCATTGTGAATTTCTTTCCTCTTGACTTGATAAAAAAAAAAAAAAAAAAATTTGGAGAAATTTGATGTATTTTGATCAGAGTAGCCATTTGGAGGAGATTAAAATCGAATTGCAAAAATTTTGAAGTTGAGTAAAAAAATGGCCGAGAGCGACACAACCTGCAGCACAACCGAATTAGCTTATGTCGCAGGTTGTGTCGATCGTCGATATTCAGCCGAGAGCGACACAACCCGCGACACAACTGACTCGGCTTATGTCGTTTTTACTGGAAAATTGTTGACGTGGCATTTCCGTTACTCCAGCCTTTTTACCTCACTTTCTCTGGATCCTTCCCCCTTTTACCCATTCTAGAACAGTCCCCTCGCCTATATAAAGTGCCCTTTGTCACTTTCTTTCCATAGAGAGCAAGGGAGGCATTTTTAGAAAGATAGAAAGAGGGAAAGGGAGGAGCATCTTCTGCATCTTCTTCCAGCAGCAGCAAGGATCACGTTTCTGCACTTTTCTGCAGAGATCCTTCTGCAATTTGCTGGGTTTTTCTACCCCTTTTAGCTTACATTTCCATTATTTCTTCATTTCTTCATTTGGGTTTGTCTTTAAACAATGATTTGTGAGTAGTTTATTGAGATTCTAGAGATGGGTTTGTAAATATTGATTTGTTTTGTGGTTTTGAACTGATTTAGCCATTTAAATGAATATTGTTATATTTTGATTTATTGCTTGTGTGCTTATTTCCTTGCTTGATGAATGGGCCCTCATTAAGTTAAGTTTTAATCCTTAATAGATGGACTGAAAAGTGAATATTGGGGATGGATAATCTTGCAATAAACTTTATTTTCTTGGTGTTAGAAATAAGCTAAGAAGATTAAGGGGAACTTTCCAAAAATCAATTAGAGCATTAATTGGGTTTTTGTTAGATTTGAAATACCGTGAAAACAGGGTTTGATTTAATGAAAACCAATTTTGAGATGCTTGAAAAAGGTTTCAAAAATTTAAGAATTGATTTCCCTCAAAATTGCAATTCTCATGTGTTTGGCTAAATTAGGGAAAAATCACATGCAAACAATATTGAAAATCCAATCTCTAGAATCAATTTATTTTTCATTGAAATTAGATATAAATCCTCCAAACCTCATAAATAGCAATTTAAATTTAAATCCAATTTAAATCCAATTTCTATAATCACTTTATTTTTATTTTTATTGAATTTATATTTAATTCCTCTCAATTTCATAAATAGATATTTCAAATTAATTTTTGGGTAATCTAGTTTAATTAATTTTAGTTAATTGATTGATCTAGTTTTAATTCCTCAAATACCAATTTTAATTCCAAATTTCATTTTACATCTTTAATTTTTGTCTTAATTTTAATTTTTTAGATTTTATTTTTAATATCTTTTAATTTTTGTCATTCTAATTTGCTTATACTTTTATTTTCAATTTAAGCACAATTCCCTGTGGGATCGATATCAATTTTTAAAACTATACTACTGTGACCCGTGCACTTGCGGACAACACACCGTATCACCTAGCACCTTGAGGACACTTTGGGCAGCAAAAAGAAAGAAAAATCAAGAAGTTTTCTAAGCTAGGGAAACTCTCCAACAAAGGTTAGTGACCTAACCCTAAATTTTTATTTTGAATACATGTTTAGGGACTTGAATAAGTGTGAATTGCAAAGAAAAATTATTGAATACCATTTGGATGGAAACCCTAGATTTTGGCCAGCCATGGTTAGGGTTTGATTGGGTTGATTTTAATGAAATTAAAAGATTATTATGGCTGCTCACAACATATATTTACTAAGTGGATTGATGAAATGCAAGTTAAATGCATGATTTAAGATGTTAGGGTTAGGGTTTGGGGTGGAAAAATGGGACTTTGAGCATGTAATGATGAAAGTGAGTTTTAATGGTCAATTAGTGACCATTTATTTCTGTTTAAATTAAAAATGAAGTGTGTTGAGTGATGGGATTGGGTTTGGTGTGGCTGCCATTAAAGGGACCTGCAGAATGGAGTGACCTGCAGAATTGGACTTGAGTCCAGCAGGTTTGGGCAACCATAACTTGAATTGTAGAGGTTCAATTGGTGCAAGGCCAATTGGACATGAAACTAGACACATAATGGCACAACTTTCATGGAGAAATCATGCCCATAAAACCAAACCAAGTGGACCAAAAGCTTGCTCAAATCCGGGTGACCTGCAGGCTATTTCTGCAGAATGACCAAATGAACAGACTGTTCATTTGGCCATAACTCAATGTAGAAAGGTCCAATTGACCTGAAATTTTACAAGCAACAAGATGAGATATATACCAACAACTTTCATTAAGAAACTATCCCAAATTATGAACAGAACCTATCCAATAAGTGAGTTGCAATCAGTGACCTGCAGTCTGATTCTGCAGAATGACCAAATGAACAGTGATTGTTCATTTGGCCATAACTCAATGTAGAAAGGTCCAATTGACCTGAAATTTTATCAACAATAAGATAAGATATAGATCAATAACTTTCATGAAGAAATCTACCCAAATTATGACCAGAACCTATCCAACAAGGGAGTTGCAGTCACTGTTCACTGCACTGTAGATATGGTCAGTCCAGAAAAATTCTAATTTGGCCAGTTGCGGTTTTTAGACCATAACTTGAGCTAAAAAACTCCAAATAGAGTGATTCAAAAAAAGAAATTCAACTAGAAAAAATAAGGAACAAATTTCATGTTGATCATTTTACCAAATTCCAGCTGCAAAAATGACTAATGAAACAGTAAAAATGAGGCAAGAAAACTGAAAATTCTGCTTACTTAACATTAAGCTTAGAAATGGTATTGGCAACCAATACCAACAAAATTTGAATGCAAAATGTGGTATGTTGGGAGTATTAAAACTAATATACCTATTGTCTATGCAAAAGTCAATATTTTGGTTGACTAATGAAGTGAATAGTAACACCAAAACTTGAAATTCAAAAATTGTAAAACTTAAAAGTGTAAAATGCCCTAGTATACCTAACAAGATTGGTTTGGATAGCTTGGCATGCCAATAGGGTTACGTTAGCGATCGCATATGGCTTTATGCCATTACGTGTTTCATGGCTTTCCCATGCCATTACGTGAAATAATAGCCTTTGGCTATGTTATTTGAGTTGATATACTTGGGTTTTAACTCGATCATTATTACGACTTATTAGTCGCTACATTTGCCTGCCGGAGACACAATGTGACCGATGGTGTGATGGTCCGAGGTACTTAGTACCCAATGCCAGTTTACTCGTTTATCCAGTCCAGTCAATTAGTATGGGTTACTCGGGCAATGTTAAAGAACCTTACCAAAATTTTAATTTAATAATAATGCAAATAGTATCAGAAGTTAAGTCTACCAAAAATTGTAAACACACATTCTGCATCTTTGTTTTATTTTATTTTATTCATTTTATTTTATTTTATATTGTCACCACTAAGCAGAATTGCTTAGCGCGTCGCTTTTGCCACGCGTAGGTACTGGAGACCTAGCTGGTAAGCCCAGCAGACATCAGACCGGGTGAGCGTTCAGATTTGCATCCGGAGTCCCGAGTCACCTCACACCTGTAGTGCATATGGTAGGACATAGGATTTTGGGAGTATTTTATATTTTGGCATTTCGTATTAATTTGGATTGTAACTATAAACTCCTGTAATTATGTATTAATGTAAATATATGAAATTTCATATTATTGAGATTTTCTGCATTATGTATGTTGATAAATGAAATGTTGAGAATTATTTGTGAATATGCTTCAAGTGATGAAGTGAACAGAAAAGTTTTGAAAATAATATCGTGATTGAGATTGAGATTTTGAGATTGAATTGAATATATATAATGGAGTTTGGATTTGGAAATTATTTTGGAAGTGTTTTGAAACAGGTTCAGAAGAACTGTTTTTCCAATTTACAGCCGGCACCCTGCCAGATTTTCTATAAAATTTGCGGTTAAATTCAGATTTATCAAAATTGAAAATAAATGAATTATAAAGGGATAAATTGTAATAGAAACATAAATTGGTGCTCCGGCACACTGAGTGGCATAACTTGCTCGGCTACACTGTAGACGGGTAAGGGGTGTCACATTTAGTAGTATCAGAGCATCGGTTTATGAGTTTCTGGGCCTAGATTGAGTACATACCATTGCATTGCATTTGTAAGTGTTGAGGTGACACTGATGCAGATCTGTTTGTTTTCTTATTTTGAATAGGATATGGATCCTGCTTCGCAAAGAGCAGTTGATGAAGAGGTGGAGAGTCATGCTCCACCAAGGGCTGCGTCTAGGGGCCGGGGAGAATCTGCTCCACCAGCAGCTGAGGCACATGCCCAACCTCAGTTTGCACTATTTCAACAAATGACTGAATTCTACCAGCAAATGATGGGGGCAATTCCACCACCACAACCTCCACCAGCACCACAGAAATCTCATCTGGAGAAATTGAGAAAGCATGGGGCTGTAGACTTCTTTAGGAAGAGGGAAGATGATCCCATGGCTGTAGAAAATTGGTTGGATAGAACCATCAGAGTGCTGAAACAGTTAAATTGCACCCCCGAGCAAAACCTGGTGGGTCTTTGTGTCCCTACCGAGGATGATGCATATCGGTGGTGGGACACGAGAACGATGAGATGCAACCTGAACGGATCACCTGGGAATTCTTCCTCACAGAGTTCAGGAAGAAATATATTAGCAAAGTGTATTTAGAAGAGCAAAGAAGGGAATTTATCAGTTTGAGACAGAGACAGTTGTCAGTGCCTGAGTATGAGCGTGAGTTTGTCAGACTAGGCCGGTATGGGAGGGAGATAGTCCCTACAGAGGCAGAGAGGTGCAGACGGTTTGAAGAAGGGCTCAATGACAACATCAAAGTCATGATCACAGCACTGGAGATCACAGATTTTTCTAAACTGGTAGATGCACGGCATCAAAAGTGGAAAGGGTCGAATCAATGAACAAAGCAGAAGGAAAAGATGAGAAGAGGGGTCCGTCGGTCAGTGCATTTTCTGCTCCCAGTAAGAAGAGTAAGGGTCCTGCTGCTCAGAGTTCAGGACCACCACATGGTCAGGGCCAGTCTCAGGGGCCCAGACCGCAGTTCACACCTAGGAGAGGCCAGTCCACACCATTAATAGGCAGCTCTCCAGGGACGATGTTTAGGACCAGCCCGGCATCTTACGCTTGTCGATCTTGTCGAAGTGGCATAAGGGGGATTGTTGGCGAGTGACCGGTGCATGCTTACGGTGTGGATCGACATAACACCAGATCAAGAATTGTGCAAAGAGGACTACTACTGTTGCTCCAACACAAATTGACAGACCTGCTCCTGCACCACAAAGGGGTAGGAAGCCTGGTAAACCTGAGGCAGCTGGTCCATCACTGAGGCCTGCATCCGAGTCAGCTGAGAGGCCAGACACTAGAATACCTGCCAGGGCCTATGCCATCAGAGCTCAGGAGGAGCAAGATGCCCCGGACGTCATCAGGGGTATGTTTTCCCTCTACAACACTTCTGTGCATGCATTGGTGGATCTAGGATCCACTCATTCCTACATTTGCATCAAACTACCCATAGAGAGGGGAGTTCCAGTAAAGGAGTGTGATCAAGACATTTTGCTCACAAATCCACTAGGCCACAGTGTGGTAGTGAATAAGGTGTATAAAGGTTGCCCATTGAGGATTCAGGGGTATGAATTATCGGCAGACCTAATTGAGTTGCCCTTCCACGAGTTTGACGTGATTTTGGGAATGGATTGGTTGTCACATCATCAGGCAATAGTGGATTGCAAATTGAAGAGGATTTCTCTAAAAACTTCTAAGGGTAATGAGATCACTATTGTGGGGGAAAGGACAGATTTCCTGTCCAATGTTATCTCAGCCACGGTTGCAAGAAGATTGATGAGAAAAGGCTGTGAAGCTTACCTAGCACACGTGGTTGATACTAGGCAAGCTAAGCCAAACCTGTGTAATATACCCACAGTAAGAGATTTCCCAGATGTATTTCCTGAAGAGTTGCCTAGGTTACCACCAGAAAGGAAAGTCGAGTTTGCTATTGAGGTAATGCCGGGTACGGCACCCATTTCTATTGCTCCTTATAGGATGGCACCCACTGAATTGAGGGAGTTAAAAACTCAGTTGCAAGAGTTGCTTGATAAGGGGTTCATACGCCCCAGTGTGTCACCATGGGAAGCTCCGGTGCTGTTTGTGAAGAAGAAAGATAGAACTTTGAGATTGTGTATTGATTACCGGCAGTTAAACAAAGTAACTGTGAAGAATAAATATCCGTTACCCAAAATTGACGATCTGTTTGATCAGTTGAAAGGAGCCGGTGTATTTTCAAAAATTGATCTCTGATCAGGGTATCATCAGTTGAGGGTAAAGGATGCAGATGTGTCAAAAACTGCATTCAGAACTCGGTATGGACACTATGAATTTTTAGTGATACCGTTTGGTTTGACAAATGCACCAGCAGCATTTATGGACCTTATGAACCGTATCTTCCATCCATACTTAGATCGGTTTGTAGTGGTCTTTATAGATGATATTCTGGTGTATTCCAAGACCAGGGAAGAACATGATGAACATTTGAGGATTGTTCTGCAAACCCTGCGAGAAAAGAAGTTGTATGCTAAGTTGTCCAAGTGTGACTTTTAGATGAGTGAGATCTCTTTTCTTGGACACATAGTATCAGCTAAGGGGATTAGAGTGGATCCCAAAAAGATAGAAGCAGTGATGGAATGGAAGCCTCCCAGAAATACAACTGAGGTCAGAAGTTTCTTGGGGCTAGTTGGGTATTACAGAAGATTTGTGAAGGGGTTCTCTCTTATAGCTGCTCCAATAACTAAGTTATTACACAAGAATGTGAAATTTGGCTGGAATGACAAGTGCCAAGCCAGTTTTGAGACGCTAAAGGCTCTGTTGATAGAAGTACCAGTGTTAACACAGCTAGTGTCGGGAAAAGACTTTGTGGTCTATAGTGATGCCTCACATAATGGGCTAAGGTGTGTATTGATGCAAAAGGGGAAAGTGGTTGCCTATGCTTCCAGGCAGTTAAGGCCACATGAACAGAACTACCCTACTCATGACTTGGAGTTAGCAGCAATTATTCTCGCACTGAAGATATGGAGGCATTATTTATATGGTGAAAAATGCTACATCTATACGGACCACAAGAGCCTAAAATACTTGCCAACCCAGAAGGAGCTTAACCTCAGGCAGAGGCGATGGATTGAGTTCCTGAAGGACTATGATTGTGTGATTGATTATCATCCTGGGAAGGCAAATGTAGTTGCTGATGCTTTAAGCAGGAAGTCCATCACAGCTTTAAGATCACTCAATGCCTATCTGTCCCTAGCTCAAGATGGAGCTATTTTGGCTGAGTTGCAAGTGAGGCCAACCACCTCTGTGAGATACAAGATGGGCAGAGGGCAGATGAAAAACTAATGGCCTTTATGGGTAAAATTCCTGAGGGGAAGGAAACTGAATATGAGGTGAAAGCATATGGGTGTCTGTACTACAGAGGAAGAGTGTGTGTACCAGATGATGGGGAACTGAAGACTAGTATTCTGAAAGAAGCACACACTAGTGTTTATGCTATGCACCCGGGGAGCACAAAAATGTATAATGATTTGAAGCCTCATTATTGGTGGCCTGGTATGAAGAGGTATATAGCTGACTATGTGACTAAGTGTCTGACATGTCAGCAAGTTAAAGCAGAACATCAAGTTCCATCAGGATTGCTACAGCCTATGAGCATACCTGAATGGAAATGGGACCGGGTTACTATGGATTTTGTTAATAGTCTACCTCTCACCCAAAGGAAGCACGATGCAGTGTGGGTGGTAGTGGATAGATTGACAAAGTCAGCACATTTTCTGTCAGTTAGGACTGACTACTCACTAGAGAAGCTAGCAGAAATGTATATCAGTGAGATAGTTAAACTGCATGGAATCCCACTTTCCATTATATCTGACCGAGACCTAAGGTTTACATCGAGATTCTGGAAAAATTTGTAAGAAGCCTTGGGCACACAACTCCGTTTTAGCACGGCTTTTCATCCTTAGACGGATGGACAGTCAAAACGAGTAATTCAGGTAAACCTAAGAACTAATTGAATTTTTGCAATTAATAAATTGAAATGATAGTAACAATGTGAATTATGTGATAGATCCTGGAGGATATGCTAAGGAGTTGTGTCATTGAGTTTGAGGGGAGTTGGGATAGATACCTCCCACTAGCAGAATTCGCATACAACAATAGCTACCAAGCTAGCATCCAAATGGCCCCGTATGAAGCACTGTATGGGAGGAAATGTAGAACCCCAGTATGTTGGACTAAATTGGGCAAAGATAAGCTGGTAGGACCAGACTTGGTGAAACAAATTGAGGAGAAAGTAAAGATAATCAAAGTTGACCTAAAGGTTGCCACAGATAGACAAAAATCTTATGCCGACTTGAAGAGAAAAGAGATAGAATATACAGTTGGCGATAAAGTGTTTCTCAAAGTCTCACCGTGGAAGAAAGTACTGAGGTTTGGGAGAAAGGGTAAGTTAAGCCCTAGGTTCATTGGCCCATATGAAGTCATTGAACATGTGGGACCAGTGGCCTATCGGCTAGCTTTACCACTAGAACTGGATAAAATACACAATGTATTCCATGTTTCTATGCTGAGAAGATATCGATTAGATCCTTCACATGTCATTTCCATGGAAGAGATTGAAATCCAACCGGACTTGACATATACAGAAGAACCTATCCAGATCCTAGCTCGGGAAGTGAAGGAACTGAGAAATAAACAAATTCCATTGGTGAGAGTGCTTTGGAGGCATCACAACACTGAAGAGGCAACTTGGGAAAGTGAAGAGATAATGAGGCAACAGTTCCCTAAACTGTTTGCATCAGGTAAATTTCGAGGACGAAATTTTTCTTAGAGGGGAAGAGTTGTAACATCCTCATTTTAGCTAGTCCGTACAGTCTACTGTTCCGGTGATCAGTATCGGTCCGGACAGCTAGAACGTTCGGAAAAAAAAATTATAAAATAATTTTTGGGACTCCAGAGAAGGGTTATTGAGGTTCTTATGGCATTAGAATGCCAAGAAAATACTTAGAAAAATTTTTCAATCGGTAAAGACAATTTTGGCCCGTTAAGCCAAACGGAGGACATTTTGGTCATTTCGTCTTCAGAGATGATTTTTGGGCCAACTTGTTCAGTTAAATAAATAATTTATATAACATAAAATATGATTAAATGTTGTTAAAAATTAAATTGCAATTAAATAGACAAGAAATGGAGTAAAAATGAAAGAAAATAGATTTATGACATCACCATGAGGTCATTTAAAATTCTCCCAACCAACCCAATGTTGACACATGGCATAAGCTCACTTAAAAGAGACAAATGGGCTGGAAATGGAACAAAAAAATCAGACTTCTTCAACCTTTGGGGCAGTCAAAAACGTGGAGAGAGAGAGAGAGAGGAAGAAAAAACTGCATTAAAGCTCACCCAAGCTCCCAACCTCACCAAATCTCACTCCAAAACCCTAGCCTTCTTCATAAAAAAATTAACCTAGCACCTTGAGGACACTTTGGGCAGCAAAAAGAAAGAAAAATCAAGAAGTTTTCTAAGCTAGGGAAACTCTCCAACAAAGGTTAGTGACCTAACCCTAAATTTTTATTTTGAATACATGTTTAGGGACTTGAATAAGTGTGAATTGCAAAGAAAAATTATTGAATACCATTTGGATGGAAACCCTAGATTTTGGCCAGCCATGGTTAGGGTTTGATTGGGTTGAGTTTAATGAAATTAAAAGACTATTATGGCTGCCCACAACATGTATTTACTAAGTGGATTGATTAAATGCAAGTTAAATGCATGATTTGAGATGTTAGGGTTAGGGTTTGGGGTGGAAAAATGGGACTTTGAGCATGTAATGATGAAAGTGAGTTTTAATGGTCAATTAGTGACCATTTAGTTCTGTTTAAATTAAAAATGAAGTGTGTTGAGTGATGGGATTGGGTTTGGTGTGGCTGCCATTAAAGGGACCTGCAGAATGGAGTGACCTGCAGAATTGGACTCGAGTCCAGCAGGTTTGGGCAGCTATAACTTCAATTGTAGAGGTTCAATTGGTGCAAGGCCAATTGGACATGAAACTAGACACATAATGGCACAACTTTCATGAAGAAATCATGCCCATAAAACCAAACCAAGTGGACCAAAAGCTTGCTCAAATCCGGGTGACCTGCAGGCTATTTCTGCAGAATGACCAAATGAATAGATTGTTCATTTGGCCATAACTCAATGTAGAAAGGTCCAATTGACCTGAAATTTTACAAGAAACAAGATGAGATATAGACCAACAACTTTCATGAAGAAACCTATCCCAAATTATGAACAGAACCTATCCAATAAGTGAGTTGCAGTCAGTGACCTGCAGTCTGATTCTGCAGAATGACCAAATGAACAGTGATTGTTCATTTGGCCATAACTCAATGTAGAAAGGTCCGATTGACCTGAAATTTTACCAGTAATAAGATAAGATATAGACCAACAACTTTCATGGAGAATTCTACCCCAAATTATGACCAAAACCTATCCAACAAGGGAGTTGCAATCAGTGTTCACTGCACTGTAGATATGGTCAGTCCAGAAAAATTCCTATCCAGCCAGTTGTGGTTTTTAGACCATAACTTAAGCTAAAAAACTCCAAATGGAGTGATTCAAAAAAAGAAATTCAACTAGACAAAATAAGAAACAACTTTCATGTTGATCATTTTACCAAATTCCAGCTGCAAAAATGACTAATGAAACAGTAAAAATGAGGCAAGAAAATTGAAAATTCTGCTTACTTAACATTAAGCTTAGAAATGGTATTGGAAACCAATACCAACAAAATTTGAATGCAAAATGTGGTATGTTGGAAGTATTAAAACTAATATACCTATTGTCTATGCAAAAGTCAACATTTTGGTTGACTAATGAAGTGAATAGTAACACAAAAACTTGAAATTCAAAAATTGTAAAACTTAAAAGTGTAAAATGCCCTAGTATACCTAACAGGATTGGTTTGGATAGCTTGGCATGCCAATAGGGTTCTATTAGCAGTACTGCATACGGCTTTATGCCATTCTGTGTTTCATGGCTTTCCCATGCCATTCTGTGAAATAATAGCCTTTGGCTATGTTATTTGAGTTGATATACTTGGGTTTTAACTCTGATCTTTATTACAGCTTATTAGGCTGTTACATTTGCCTGCCAGGAGACACAATGTGACCGATGGTGTGATGGTCCGAGGTACTTAGTACCCAGTGCCAGTTTACTCGTTTATCCAGTCCAGTCAATTAGTATGGGTTACTCGGGCAATGTTAAAGAACCTTACCAAAATTTTAATTTAATAATAATGCAAATAGTATCAGAAGTTAAGTCTACCAAAAATTGTAAACACACATTCTGCATCTTTGTTTTATTTTATTTTATTCATTTTATTTTATTTTATATTGTCACCACTAAGCAGAATTGCTTAGCGCGTCGCTTTTGCCACGCTGCAGTCTTGAGACCTAGCTGGTGAGCCCAGCAGACATCAGACCAGGTGAGCCTTCAGATTTGCATCCGGAGTCCCGAGTCACCTCACACCTGCAGTGCATATGGTAGGACATAGGATTTTGGGAGTATTTTGTATTTTGGCATTTCGTATTAATTTGGATTGTAACTATAAACTCCTGTAATTATGTATTAATGTAAATATATGAAATTTCATATTATTGAGATTTTCTGCATTATGTATGTTGATAAATGAAATGTTGAAAATTATTTGTGAATATGCTTCAAGTGATGAAGTGAACAGAAAAGTTTTGAAAATAATATCGTGATTGAGATTGAGATTTTGAGATTGAATTGAATATATATAATGGAGTTTGGATTTGGAAATTATTTTGGAAGTGTTTTTAAACAGGTTCAGAAGAACTGTTTTTCCAATTTATAGCCGGCACCCTGCCGGATTTTCTATAAAATTTGCGGTTAAATTCAGATTTATCAAAATTGAAAATAAATGAATTATAAAGGGATAAATTGTAATAGAAACATAAATTGGTGCTCCGGCACACTGAGTGGCATAACTTGCTCGGCTACACTGTAGACGGGTAAGGGGTGTCACATGGATTTTTAGTTCCTTCAATTCTGTGGGCGCCATCCTATAAGGAGCAATAGAGATTGGTGCTGTACCCGGCAGTATCTCAATAGCAAATTCAACTTCCCTTTCTAGTGGCAAACCAGGCAATTCTTCAGGGAACACATCTGGGAAGTCTTTTACTGTGGGTATGTCACACAGATCTGGCTTAGCCTGCCTAGTATCCACCACATGTGCTAGGTAAGCTTCACAGCCTTTTCTCATTAGTTTTCTTGTAACTGTGGCTGAGATGACATTGGACAAGAAATCTGTCCTTTCCCCTATAACTGTAATCTCATTACCCTCAGGAGTTTTCAAAGAAATCCTCTTCAGTTTACAATCAACCATTGCCTGATGACGTGACAACCAGTCCATTCCCAAGATCACGTCAAACTTATGGAAAGGCAACTCAATCAGGTCTGCCAAGAATTCATACCCCTGAATCCTTAATGGGCAACCCTTGTACACTTTGTTCACCACTACACTGTGGCCCAATGGATTAGTGACCAGAATGTCTTGGTCACTCTCGCCTACTAGTATCCCCCTTTCTACGGCTAGGTTGATGCAGATGTATGAATGAGTGGATCCTGGATCCACCAATGCATGCACAGATGTATTGTAGAGGGAGAACGTACCCCTGATGACGTCCGAGGCATCTTGCTCCTCCTGAGCTCTCATGGCATAGGCTCGCGGTGGTCCGCCTCGAGCCTCTCTGTGGCTCGGATGCAAGCCTCTGTGATGGTCCCATCGCCTCAGTTGCAGATTTCCTACCCCTTTGTGGTGCGGGAGCAGTGCATGCGCTTATGTTGGAGCAATGTAGTAGTTCTGCATGGGCGGTTCCTCGGTGATGCTCTGTTGACCCACACCTTAGCGAGGCACCAGTCACTCTCAACACTCCTTATGCCACTTGAGGCAATGTGGACATGCGAGAAGATCTTTGGGGCTGGTCCCCTGAACCCTATCCCTGGAGAGCTGCCCACTGATGGTGTGGACTGACCTCTCCTAGGGGTAAACTGTGGCCTGGGCCCCTGAGACTGACCTTGACCTTGTGGTTGACCTGAAATCTATGTAGGTGGACCTTTAAACTTCTTCCTAGGTGTAGGAGATGAACTAGATTGACCCGAGCCCCTCTTCTGCTGTCTCTCCCTTCTAGTCTGCTCACTTATTCTTACTTTTTCAACTTTTATTGCAGCTTCCACTAACTTGGTGAAGTCTGTGATTTCCAAGGCAGTGATCATGATCTTTATGTTGTCATTTAATCCTTCTTCAAATCTCTTACACCTTTCAGCTTCATTAGGGACTATCTCCCTTCCATAGCGGCTCAATCTGACAAATTCCTTTTCATACTCGGCCACTGTCAACTGTCTCTGCCTCAGGTTAATGAATTCCCTTATTCTCTCTTCTAGGTATACACTACCCACATATTTCTTCTTGAATTCGGAGAGGAAGAAGTCCCAAGTTATTATTTCTGGTTGCACTTCACTGGACACCGTATCCCACCATTCATATGCATCATCTTGCAACAGAGATACAGTAGCTTTTAGATTTTGTTCAGGAGTGCAGTGGAGTTGTTTTAAAACTCGGCCTGTTCTGTTCAACCAATTTTCGGCTGCAATAGAATCATCTTCTCTCTTGCCAAAGAAGTCCACTGCTCCAAATTTTCTCAATCTTTCCAGGTGTGATTTCGGTTGTGGAGGTGGTGGTGGTGGTGGCATTACCTCAGCCATTTGTTTGAAGAATTCGGCCATTTGCTGGAACACGACCTGTCGAGGCTGAGCAGGCTCTGATGGAGTTGGTGGGGCAGGTTCTCCCCTACCCCTAGTCTCAGCTGGTGGAGGTGGAGCATGACTCTCCACTTCCTCCTCAACTGCCT
Source organism: Hevea brasiliensis (assembly GCF_030052815.1). Lineage (NCBI taxonomy): Eukaryota > Viridiplantae > Streptophyta > Magnoliopsida > Malpighiales > Euphorbiaceae > Hevea > Hevea brasiliensis. The sequence continues at coordinate 60,426,560 of NC_079507.1, read as the reverse complement.
TCTGAGATGTGGGGTCCATATCCTATTCAAAATAACAAAGACAAACAGATCTGCATTAGTGTCACCTCGACTCTTACAAATGCAATGCATGGTATGGACTCGATCTAAGCTCAGAAACGCCTAAACCGTGCTCTGATACCACTAAATGTGACACCCCTTACTCGTTTACAGTATATCCGAGTAAAATATATCACACAGTGTACCGAAACATTCTATTTTATCTCAATCATTTTTTTTTTCTTTCTTAATTTATTTTTATCATAGTTTTGAATATAATTTGTGAAATATAATTCATTTAAGTCATTTATTGAAATTATAATTTATTTGAGGTTCCGAAAATTTTATAGAAAATCCGGCAGAGTACCGACTAAAAATGGAGAAAACAGTTCTTCGGAACCTGTGAAAAACACTTCCAATATTTTCAATTAATCACAAACTCTATTTCATCAACAAAATCTCAATATGTTTTTCAACAACATATCCATTTCTCAATCATTCATCTCATATAATAATCATGTAAAAATCATAAATAAATATTCACTTTTTCATTCATAAACACAATTTCCACTATTTACATTAATACCAAAATACATTACATAAGTTTCAATTACATATGAGAAAATAAAAGTTAATTACAAAATATCAAAATAAAACCTAGTATCCTACCAATGCACTGATGATGGTGAGATGACACGGACACTATGCAGAGCTGTAAGAGGTCTCACCCGATGCAGGTCTCTTGGGCTCTCGGTCAGTATCTCCAGAACCTACGCGTGGCAAAAGCAACGCGCTAAGCAATAATGCTTAGTGGTGCCAATAATAAGATAAAAAGAAATAACAAAAAGTAAATATGCAGTGAATGCATTGATGTCTCATTGCAAATAAATTTTCGTTGAGTATTTGTAGACTTACTTATTTTATACTTGTTATATTCATTACTTCATTAAATTTATCCACTTTTATTTTTGGTTGCCCAAGTAACCTATACTGGACGACTGGACTGGATAAATGGGTAAACTGGCACTAGGTATCAAGTACCTCGGGCCATCACACCATCGGTTACATATTTATCTCCCGGTGTGCAACAGAACAGCTAATAAGCTATAATAACATTAGGCACAAGGCCAAGTCTCAACACAATGTCAGAATGGCTAAAAGCCATGAAATCACAGAATGGCATAATGCCATGTGCAGTACTGCTAACTGAACCCTATTGGCATGCCAAGCTATCCAAACCAATCTTGTTAGGTATACTAGGGCATTTCAAACTTTTAAATTTCACAATTTTTGGAATTTAAGTTTTAGTGTTACTATTCCATTCATTGGTCAACAAAAATGTTGACTTTTGCATAGGCAATAGGTACATTGGTTTTAATATCATCAACATACCACATTTTGCATTCAAAATTTGTTGGTATTGGTTGCCAATATCATTTCTAAGCTTAATGTTAGTTAGGCAGAATTTTCAGTTTTTACTGTTCCATTAGTCAATTTTGCAGTGGGAATTTGGAAAAATGATCAATATGAAAGTTGTTCCTTATTTTGTCTAGTTGAATTTTATTTTTTGAATCACTCCATTTGAAGTTTTGTAACTCAAGTTATGGTCCAAAAACCACAACTGGCCAGATTGAAATTTTTCTAGACTGACCATATCTACAGTACAGTGAACAGTGACTTCAACTCACTTGGTAGATAGGTTATGGTCATAATTTGGGTTAGGTTTCTCCATGAAAGTTTTTGGTCTATATCTCAGCTTATTGTGGGTAAAATTTCAGGTCAATTGGACCATTCTACACTGAGTTATGGCCAAAAGACCAAACACTGTTCATTTGATCATTCTGCAGAAACAGACTGCAGGTCACCCGGATTGGGGCAAGCTTTTGGTCCACTTGGTTTGGTCTTATGGGCATAGTTTCTTCACCAAAGTTGTGTCATTATGTGTCTAGTTTCATGTCCAATTGGCCAAACACCAATTGAACCTCTACAATTCAAGTTATGGCTACCTAAACCTGCTGGACTCATGTCTAATTCTGCAGGTCACCTAGGGCAGCCACACTAAACCTAAATCCCATCACTAAACACACTTCATTTCTTGTTTACCAATAACCAAATGGTCACTAATTGACCATTAAAACTTACTTTCATCATTACATGAGCAAACCCTATTGTTGTTAATTGTCCACATTTTCCATGTTCATACATGCCTAAACTTTGTATTTCACTTACACAATTAGGTTCAATTAATCATTTAACACCAAGGGCAGCCTATGAACCACTTTACTTCAAGCAAACTCATCAACCCTAATCAACCCTAAGCTGCCAAAATTATAGGAAATAAATACACATAATTTTTATTTTATTTTTCTTACTTTTTCTGCTTATCTCATGGCATTAAGCATGAATTAAGTAAAAATAGTAAGAGTTTGAACACTAACCTTTAATGGAGAAATTTTCAAGCTTGCAAAAGCCCTTCTTTGTCACTTCTTTTTGCTGCCTTAACCTTTCCCAAGGTGCAAAGACAATTTTTTATGAAAGGTTTAAGAGGTTTTATGAGGGAAATTGAAGGATATCAAAGCTTAAAGAAAGAAAAAGCTATGGAGGAAGAGAGAAGAGTTCGACAACAAGAGAGGAGGAAGAGAAATCAGATTGTTTCTTTCATTTTCTGCCCCATTTATTCATTTTAAATGGGTTATAGCCATGTGTCACCATGTAATTAGGTGAAGGCACACTAATGACATCATGTGATGTAATAAATTCTCATTTAATTCATTTTTTTTCTTTTCTTTTCTACTCATTTTCAATTCAATTTTTAGTAATATTTATTTACATTTTATTTCATAATAATTATTTACTTAACTGGACAAGTCGGCCAAAAATCACCTCTTAAGGCGAAATGACCAAAATGCCCTCCGTTTGGCTTAACGGGTCAAAATTATCTGTACCAATTGAAAAATTTTCCTAAGTATTTTCTTGGCATTCTAATGCCATAGAAACCTCAATGACCCTTCTTTGGAGTCTCAAAAATTATTTAATGAATTTTCCCCCAGGTCTAGGGCTCCTAGTTGCGAGAACCGTAACTTCCCACTAGGTTACCCATCGCTTGGGCACCGGCTCATTTAACTTAGTTGTATTTTATTTCTAAAATTTTTCCTAAATTTTTCTTATTAATATTTGAGTTAATTATGGTTCCTCACTTTAGTTTAAATATTTTTCCAGACGTTCTAGCTGTCCGGTCCGACACTGGTCACCGGAACAGTAGAAGGTACGGAGTTGCTACAGGGAGGGTGTTACAACTTCCATATCGAAGACTAGATGGTCTCACTCTATAGGTGTCACCTTTACTTTGCAATTAGTCCGAAATCTCTGGTCTGATAGCAACTCTTAATGCAACTCTAGCTCATGCTAGGGTAATTGAGTCACTGACTCTAGTTACCACCCAACTGTGACCTTTCGATATTCTAGCTCTAGTTCCCTAACTAGGAGTTCCCAACTCCTCTGCAGATATAAAACTCTGTTCTAGCATAACTATACTAAAACAGAGGCCATCTGCAAACACCCTCATTATGGAGCACCACAGGGATGCACGCAGCTTTACACAATAATCTCATGTCGGTACTGTAATCTGCAACTTACAGAACAGACATCGAGAACATTGTATAGTTACTATGATACGTCCTGACAGACTAAGTCTCCTAATCTCTTATCTCTCTTGAATCTACTATTATTATAAACTTACTCTGACTGGGTCATCCACTGACAACTGCCAGCAGTGGTATCCTCATCCTTATCTAGGACAACTGTACTTTCAAGACTTAGCTTTATGTACCCATGTCTAGCACTAAATAGGCACAACACTTAGACCCATACTGATAGAAATATAGTGTTTCTTGGAGTACATATCCTCATGATAGACCTCAACATGTCTGCTAACTCTATTTCACATTTCTATGTACTCCACGAAAATCAAGATACAAACTGAGGCACTTTTATATTTCTCGAGGTATAACGCAGAATCTAGAAACAAGGAATTATAGAAAAGACAAAACAGAATCCTATACTCCGCTTGTAACATCCTAATAAGACTCTTTTTACACTCCCAAGTATATTATTTCCCATGAATCTAGAGCCTAAGCTCTGATACCAACTTTGTCACGACTCAACCTATGGACCGGATCGGCACTAGGAACTGAGCCAGCTTAAAGCCCCCGAGGCTCGTAGTAAGCCTAACTATTCCTCAACTCATAACCAAGCACACAATTTAGGCCCAATATGCATAGTAAAATAATTTAAATTAAAATGTTATAATTTTATTTCGGGCCAACTTAGCCCAGAAATTTTCAGAAACTAAAATTAGGGGAGCCCAGCTCAACCCTGTTACCTTATTTATAAACTGTTTAAATACCATACAAATCTTCATTTATTAATCACAAAAATTTAAATTAACACTATTTCTAACAAGGTCCACTATTACTAATACATGCGGAGTTCTAGATTTCAAATTTAGAAAAGATATTCAAATAATTAAATAATCGACGTTAAACCTGTAAGGAAGAAAACAGGTTGCTCTGTAAAATAACTCCTCCTGTATCCTGGAAAAATAGGTGAACAGGAGTGAGCGTTCGGCTCAGAGAGTAAAATATCAATTTTAACCATAATATCTATAACTATCTAAAGCTAATGCACCCTGTAGAGTGAAATATAACATCAGCAATATTTTTACATCATAACAGCAAAAAGGTAATTTGGAGCACTCACACACCCGATAATGTCAAACAATACATATATGGGAGCTGATCCCCTATACAGCTCTCTTAATCCAAATTGTGCCAGCGAAGAACTCAAGCTCGGACTTCCACTTAATAAATCAAATCGGGGTCCCAGCGAAGAACTCAAGCCGTGTCTACCCTGAAGAATTGGGTCCTAGCGAAGATCTCAAGCCGTGTCTACCCGTCTTGTCCATAGCCAACACCACACCACACCACACGCACGCTAACTCACGCACACTGCTCCAAATTACCACAAGAACATCCATGGCACTTTAATAATTATGAATACAACATAAAATGTGCCTAGTGTTTAACTACATAGATACATATTTATAAGTGATGCATGGACGTACTTGAACATATAATAATATCAAAATTACAATTAAAATTAATATTTTACTCACAGTACACTGATGACTATTGTGGCTGCTGGATGCAGGAAAATAGCTGACATCGATCACTTAATAATTAAATTATAAATTTATTAGTACCAAGTAAAAATAAAACTCTAAGGAGGCAATAGACAGCCTAATTTATGTCGGAAATCCGGCAGAGTTTCCCCTATACCTGGAACCTACCCAACCTGCAAAAAGATTCAAATAACACTTCTAAATTCTCAATTTCCACAATCATATCTCATCAACATCACATGGCCCCTCCTAGGCCCTCCAAATCAGACAATAGTCATAAACTTGAAAAATTACGTTTTAGTCCCTATAACTAACCCTTTTGCAAAAACTACCCAAATATGCTCTAAAAATTTTAAAATTTTGCCCTGCGGTCCTTAATAATATTATAAGGCTATTGCAAAAGGAATTATAATTTTCTAATCACCCATGAATATTTTACTCAAAATATTACTCAATTTCATAAGTTTCCAGCAGCTAACATATTCTTAATTCATCCCAATTCAATATTCACATATTTAAACCTCCATCCTCAAGCTTCAATCAATCATATAAAATTTAAATATCATAATTTCAAATAATCTTATATGCCCATATGCTAAAAATCTAACTAAAATCTATCTATATTTTTTCAAAAATATTCTACAATCACTAAAAAATTCAACAAACACTATAGAATATCTCTAAATGATTTTACTTTCATCATATATTTTTCTTAGAATTTTTCTCTAAAACACTATATTTATGCTCCACAGACAGAGAAATAATG